>NC_048590.1:11190912-12390912 GCF_013265735.2 Oncorhynchus mykiss
ACAAGTCCTCAACTGGCAGCTTCATTAAATAGTACCGGCATAACACCAGTCTCAACATCAACAGTGAAGAGGTGACTCCGGGAGGCTGGCCTTTTCGGCAGAGTTGCAAAGAAAAAGCCATTTCTCAGACTTGCCCATAAAAATCAAATATTAAGATGGGCAAAAGAACAGACACTGGACAAAGGAACTCTGTCTTTAATCAAAATGACAGTTTTCAGCTGTGCTAATATAATTGCAAAAGGGTTTTCTAATAATCAATTAGCCTATTAAAATGATAAACTTGGATTCGCTAACACAACGTACCATTGGAACACAATAGTGATGTTTGCTGATAATGGGCCCCTGTACACCTATGTAGATATTCCAAAGAACATAATTCACAACATTAACAATGTCTACACTGTATTTCTGATCAATTTGATGTTATTTTAATGGACTTTCAAAGACGAGGACATTTCTAAGTGATCACAAACTTTTGAATGGTAGTGTGTGTATATATATATATATATATTTTTTTATACTTTTGCAAACATTTCTAAAAAACAGGTTTTGCTTTGTCATTATGGGGTATTGTGTGTCGATTTATGAGGGGGGAAAACTATTTAATCAGTTTTAGAATAAAACTCTGACTGTAGAGCTGTTAATTTTACACTATTAATAGAAAACAAATCCTTAAAATGAACTTCAGTTAGTAGAGATGGAGAAGACAAATGAAAACATTTGCTTAAAGTACTTTGCTTCCTTTTTCAAAATATTGTTTGTTGAATCATGGATGACTGGCATTTGTAACACGTTTCTGTAAATTATTTCTGCATATTCTTTCCAGTTTGCTTACATATTCCATCCAGTTCACTATATTTTGTATAATATATTACACTTGATCTTTCTTGAATAAGTTCCTCCATTTTTTATTCTGTGCCTCTTTTACAGTTTTTATTGCTTTCTAACTGTACTGTTAGTTCCTCTATTTCCTTTGTTAAGATGAACTCTTTTGACCTAAAAGAGGAGAGAAAGGAGAGGGAATGAAAAGGAGGAGAGAGAAAAAAAAATGAGGGAATGAGAACATTTGTAAATGGTTGGATGATGTTGGTATGTGGAGGGGGGACTGTTTTCACTGTTGAGAATTAGGCATTGTTGGATGTCCTTTGTAAGGAGCAGGAATTCATGGAGCACAAAGAGTATGTGTGTGTGTGCGCCTGTGTGTGTACGTGTATATGCATGCTTGTCTGCGTATGTGTTGTGTGTGACAGAGCACATCTGTGAGTAGCCACGTGTGACACCAAGATACCCACCTTCGTAATAACATCTGCCAACATTGAGCTGGCGATGTTACACCTTTAGGTAGAGAGATCAACTTCAATTTGCAGTGTGACAAAGAGTAATGTTAGTGCTGAAACGAGAAGCACATTGCATGTCAAGGGAGTCTGTTTTACCTGCGCACGTCTTTGTGAATGTGCTGTATGCGCACTCGGCCTTTGCAGTGTGTGCACCCCCCTCCCGGTCTTGGTCTTGACCCGGACTCAATTTGCACTGGTCTTGAATCAGTCTCGCTTTAGATGGTCTCGAACCCAACACTGGTGTACAGTATTTATGACCTTACCCATGTGTTCCTGGGGATCTGAGGGTTGCCAGTGCATTGCCAGGTGAACCGTGTGCGCTCTCGAAATCTGGGATTGAGTTAGCGGGAGGGTAGCCTGGCTTCAGATGTATAGGATAATAATGGCGTGATTTATGCGCTTTGAAGGATGGGGTGTGTTTTTTCCACTCCTGCTCTTGCCAAGAAAGCGGTGGGAGGGGATGGAACTTGGACTCAGCTCGTCTGACAGTGTCAAAACAATCTGTTACAATGACTGACTGTAAATCTCCCTCTGCTTCTTTTTTTTCCGCCTTCTTTCTCTCTCTCTTAATATTGCTGACTCTCTTGCTCTGTCTGTTTGATGTTTCTTACATTTTCTTAATTCTTCTTTCAGTGATTTATAAATAAGACCTACCCCCTCACTCTCTTTCACTTTTTCCCTCTCTTTGTCTGTCTGAACAGAAAACAGACTTACGTTTGTTATGAACTCTATCGATTTACATGATTTATGAACTTGATCAGGGAAAGAATCTGTGTGATGGGAACATCAAAATGGCCGACTTGATGTAATGCCCTTCATGTTTGTGTACTGTAGGTGATCAGATAGGCTTGCAGTTCTGCAAGAGGAAGGGGTTAATGAGGTGATTGACCCTTCATTAGCCCTGTTAATGAAGTCTGTCATTAGGAAAGTTCTAAGATGAATGTGGGTGGTATGAGTTTTATGGTTTACAGTTTCATGTGGGATCCCTTACTACAGCTGGTTAATGGGGGTAGGTAGCGTAGCGAGGGGTGCCTTTGTGTATCTATACTGAACAAAAATATAAGCACAACATGTAAGGTGTTGGTTTCATGAGCTGAAATAAAAAATCCCAGAAATGTTCCATAGAAAAACAAAAATCTTATTTCTCTCAAATGTTATGCACAAATTTGTTTACATGCCGGTCAGTTAGTTTCTCCTTCTCCAGGGTAATCTATCCACCTGACAGGTGTGGCATATCAAGAAGCTGATTAAACAGCATTGTCATTAGACAGGTGGAGCTTCTGCTGAGGACAATAAAAGGCCACTCTAAAATGTGCAGTTTTGTCACACAACACAATGCTACAGATGTTTTGAGGGAGCGTGCAATTGGCATGCTGACTGCAAGAATGTCCACAGGAGCTGGTGCAAGATAATTGAATGTTAATATCTCTACCATAAGCCGCCTCCAACGTCGTTTTAGAGAATTTGTCAGTAGGTCCAACCGGCCTCACAACTGCAGACCATGTGTAACCACGCCAGCCTGGACCTCCACATCGTCTGAGACCAGCCACCCGGACAGCTGATGAAACTGAAAAGTATTTATGTCTGTAATAAGGCCTTTTTGTGGGGGGAAAACTTATTCTGATTGGCTGAGCCTGGCTCCCCAGTGATTGGGACTATGCCCTCGCAGGCCCACCCATGTGAAATCTTAAGGATTAGGGCCTGAGGAATTCATTTTAATTGACTGATTTCCTTATGAACTGTAACTCAGTAAAATCTTTGAAATTGTTGCATTTATATTTTTGTTCAGTATATGTTCAGTGTTCAGTTCCTCGACCACTGACCCTTTGGTTTACCTGTGTTTCAATTCAGTACAGTTCAGTAAATCTGATGTGCATGATACGTTTTACGCTTGGTACTACTTTTTACCCATTTTACTACACCTTTTGAACTCTTGTTATCCTAAAGCCTCAAACAAACAACTTAGGCCAGACACATTTTGGGTTTCATTTAAACACGGAGATACAGTGCCTTGCGAAAGTATTCGGCCCCGTTGAACTTTGCGACCTTTTGCCACATTTCAGGCTTCAAACATAAAGATATAAAACTGTATTTTTTTGTGAAGAATCAACAACAAGTGGGACACAATCATGAAGTGGAACGACATTTATTGGATATTTCAAACTTTTTTAACAAATCAAAAACTGAAAAATTGGGCGTGCAAAATTATTCAGCCCCCTTACGTTAATACTTTGTAGCGCCACCTTTTGCTGCGATTGCAGCTGTAAGTCGCTTGGGGTATGTCTCTATCAGTTTTGCACATCGAGAGACTGAAATGTTTTCCCATTCCTCCTTGCAAAACAGCTCGAGCTCAGTGAGGTTGGCTGGAGAGCATTTGTGAACAGCAGTTTTCAGTTCTTTCCACAGATTCTCGATTGGATTCAGGTCTGGACTTTGACTTGGCCATTCTAACACCTGGATATGTTTATTTTTGAACCATTCCATTGTAGATTTTGCTTTATGTTTTGGATCATTGTCTTGTTGGAAGACAAATCTCCGTCCCAGTCTCAGGCCTTTTGCAGACTCCATCAGGTTTTCTTCCAGAATGGTCCTGTATTTGGCTCCATCCATCTTCCCATCAATTTTAACCATCTTCCCTGTCCCTGCTGAAGAAAAGCAGGCCCAAACCATGATGTTAACACCACCATGTTTGACAGTGGGGATGGTGTGTTCAGGGTGATGAGCTGTGTTGCTTTTACGCCAAACATAACGTTTTGCATTGTTGCCAAAAAGTTCAATTTTGGTTTCATCTGACCAGAGCACCTTCTTCCACATGTTTGGTGTGTCTCCCAGGTGGCTTGTGGCAAACTTTAAACAACACTTTTTATGGATATCTTTAAGAAATGGCTTTCTTCTTGCCACTCTTCCATAAAGGCCAGATTTGTGCAATATACGACTGATTGTTGTCCTATGGACAGAGTCTCCCACCTCAGCTGTAGATCTCTGCAGTTCATCCAGAGTCATCATGGGCCTCTTGGCTGCATCTCTGATCAGTCTTCTCCTTGTATGAGCTGAAAGTTTTGAGGGACGGCCAGGTCTTGGTAGATTTGCAGTGGTCTGATACTCCTTCCATTTCAATATTATCGCTTGCACAGTGCTCCTTGGGATGTTTAAAGCTTGGGAAATCTTTTTGTATCCAAATCCGGCTTTAAACTTCTTCACAACAGTATCTCGGACCTGCCTGGTGTGTTCCTTGTTCTTCATGATGCTCTCTGCGCTTTTAACGGACCTCTGAGACTATCACAGTGCAGGTGCATTTATACGGAGACTTGATTACACACAGGTGGATTGTATTTATCATCATTAGTCATTTAGGTCAACATTGGATCATTCAGAGATCCTCACTGAACTTCTGGAGAGAGTTTGCTGCACTGAAAGTAAAGGGGCTGAATAATTTTGCACGCCCAATTTTTCAGTTTTTGATTTGTTAAAAAAGTTTGAAATATCCAATAAATGTCGTTCCACTTCATGATTGTGTCCCACTTGTTGTTGATTCTTCACAAAAAAATACAGTTTTATATCTTTATGTTTGAAGCCTGAAATGTGGCAAAAGGTCGCAAAGTTCAAGGGGGCCGAATACTTTCGCAAGGCACTGTATTTGTCAAGGTGAATGAGATTTCATAAAAGTAAACTTAACCTCCCATGTGTGAAGCAGACCATAGTTTCCAGGGTTTGTTTAATCTTTGTCTTCCATTGTTGACCTTTTAACCTTTTTTGACTGACACATCCTCACGCCTCACCCCTCCACCTCCCAGGTTTGTGACGCGCTTCATTGAGCTCGAGGGCCTCACCTGCCTGCTCAATTTCCTGCGGAGCATGGACTACGAGACGTCGGAGAGCCGCGTGCACACCTCGGTCATCGGCTGCATCAAGGCCCTGATGAACAACTCGCAGGGTCGAGCTCACGTGCTGGCCCACCCGCAGAGCATCAATACCATCTCCCAGAGCTTGCGGCAGGACAACGTCAAGACCAAAGTGGCCGTGCTGGAGATCCTGGGCGCAGTGTGCCTGGTGCCCGATGGCCACAAGAAGGTGCTGCAGGCGATGGCCCACTACCAGAAGTATGCCGCCGAGAGGACCCGCTTCCAGGTATAGTCCACCAAGTGCTGAGGTACTCCTAAAGCTTATCAGAAGTAAATGACACACACTTTTTAGGTCATCCCCAAGAGTTAATATGTATTTTTAACCATGTTTAGAAGAGTTGCAAGGAAATTGTCCCTGTAATCCAAGGGTGGGCAAACTTCTTGGTCATAAAAAGGGCAGTTATTTTATTTCAATTGGACCTTAAAACCATTTAATTTAACATTTAATTGACCGGTGGGATGGATTGTAGTTTACCCACCACTGCAATTCTTGCAGATCAATTTAGTTGTTTTTTAATTTATTTTATTTAACCTTTATTTAACTAGTCAAGTTAGTTAAGAACAAATTCTTATTTACAATGAAGACCTACTCTGGCAAACCCGGACGACGCTGAGCCAATTGTGCGCCAATTGTGCGACTCCCAATCACGGCCGGTTGTTATACAGCCGGGAATTGAACCCGGGTCTGTAGTGACGCCTCTAGCAGTGAGAAGCTATGCCTTAGACCGCTGCACCACTCGAGAGCCTTGAGTTGTTTATGTATTGTAATGAATATAACTGAATAATTGTCCATTCAACCCATGCACCTAACTGAGAACTGTCCCTGTAACCCATGCAGACGTTACTGAATGAGCTAGACAGAAGTACGGGGCGCTACAGAGACGAGGTCAACCTGAAGACAGCCATCATGTCCTTTATCAACGCTGTGCTCAATGCCGGGGCTGGGGAGGTCAGTCATGATCGCCATGTTACTCTTTAACCCCCCTGTCACACCCACAGCTAGGTCTACTTTCTATTGGATGATTCATGGCAGAAAGAGTCACATTTAAACAGTGCTACCAAGATATCATCCAATAATTTGACTGCATACACCCTTAGAAATACATTAGATTTGAGTGATAAAGGCTACGTCATTGTTCATGGTTGAATTTGGGATGACCTTGGTCCCTTGTCAAACAGTCAGAATATGTCAAGAATACATCTTAAAGATGGAGTGTGGAGTAGGGGAAACGTTGTCACTGGCTGCCCCACCACTGTTTTTTAATTTTTGGTTGGCAGGTTGAGGAGTGTAATTTAGTAAAAAAAAATGTGTTAACATGATAAATTAAATTGCAGTACCCATTGTGCTCTTCTATCGCGTGTGCAATGATGTCCAAGCGGGGGAAAAAACAGTGTTTGCAGTAACTTCTTGTTGTTGAAATATTGCAAATGGACATGACTGTTTCATCATTAAGAATTCCAGCTGTACAGTGCCTTAGGAAAGTATTCAGGCCCCTTGATGTTTTCCACATTTTGCTACGTTACAGCGTTATTCTAAAATTGATTAAATAAAAACAAAATGCTCAGCAATCTACACACAATACCCCATAGTGACTAAGCGAAAACAGGCTTTTTGACATTTTTGCAAATGTATAAAAACGTTATATACAGAAATACCTTATTCATAAGTATTCAGACCTTTTGCTATGAGACTCGAAATTGAGCCCAGCTGCATCCATTAATCATCCTTGAGATGTTTCTGCAACTTCATTGGAGTTCACCTGTGGTAAATTCAATTGATTGGACATGATTTGGAAAGGCACAAAAAAACCTGTCTATTTAAGGTCCCACAGTTGACAGTGCATGTCAGAGCAAAAACTAAGCCATGAGAGCGAAGGAATTGTCTGTAGAGCTCCGAGACAGGATTCTGTCGAGGCACAGATCTGAGGAAGTGTACCAAAACATTTCTGCAGCATTGAAGATCCCCAAGGACAACCAGCACTGCAGCACTACACCAATCAGGCCTTTATGGTAGAGTGTGGTAGAGTGCATGGTAGAGTGGTAGAAGCCACTCCTCAGTAAAAGGAACATTTTAATTTATTTTACCTTTATTTAACTAGGCAAGTCAGTTAAAAATTAATTATTATTTTCAATGACGGCCCAGGAACAGTGGGTTAACTGCCTTGTTCAGGGGCAGAACGACAGATTAGGTTACTAGTCCAATGCTCTAACCCCTAGGCTACCTGCTGCCCACGGCCAAAAGGCCCCTAAAGACTCTCTGACCATGTGAAACAAGATGAAACCAAGATGGAACTATTTTGCCTGAATGCCAAGTGTCACATCTGGCACCATCCCTACGGTGATGCATGGTGGTGGCAGCATCATGCTGTGGGGAGGTTTTTCAGCAGAATGGACTGAGACACTAGTCAGTATCGAGGCAAAGATGAACAGAGCAAAGTACAGAGAGATCCTTGATGAAAACCCGCTCTAGTGCTCAGGACCACAGACTGGAGCGAAGGTTCACCTTACAACAGGACAACAACCCTACGCACACATCCAAGACAACACGGAATTGGCTTCGGGACAGTTCTCTCAATGTCCTTGAGTGGCCCAGCCAGAGCCCAGACTTGAACCCGATCGATCATCTCTTGAGAGACCTGAAATTGTTGTCGCACCGCTCCCCATCCAACCTGACCTTGAGAGGATCTGCAGAGAAGAATGAGAGAAACTCCCCAAATACAGGTGTGCCAAGAAGACTTGAGGCTGTAATCGTTGCCAAAGGTGCTTCAACAAAGTATTGAGTAAAGGGTCAGAATACTTATGTAAATGTGATATTTCAGTTTTTATTTTTAACCAGTTTTTGCTTTGTCATTATGGGGTATTGTGTGTAGATTGACATTATGGGGTATTGTGTGTAGATTGATGAGGGGTCTAAATACTTTCCCGAATGCACTGTAAGTCAAGTTTATTATTGTATTACAATAGTGCACAGACACAGTAGCCTACATACAAAAACACCTGATTAAAAGTCCAAGATCAAGCTATTGTATGCCTGAATGATTCAGTGTTGCTGCAGTTGTCATCAGCTGTGTTTGATACCCTGTACTTCAATCTTCAGGACAACCTGGAGTTCCGCCTCCACCTTAGGTACGAGTTCCTGATGTTGGGGATCCAGCCCGTGATTGACAAGCTCAGAGGGCACGATAATGCCATTCTGGACAGGTGAGGCAGGGGACAAGATGACCACCAAGCATCTTAGAAAGCTTCTTAGTCCCTACAGTAAGGTTGTTAGATTCGAAGCTGGCATGCAGCTGGTAAGATTTACAGACAGAGATGGAATGACTCACTCAAGCTTATTGTCCCTTTCATGCCTGTGTCATATTTCCAGGCATTTGGACTTCTTTGAGATGGTGAGGAATGAGGATGACTCGGAGCTTGCCAAGCGTTTTGACCTGGTGAGTGCCTGTTTTACCATCCCCATTGACATCAATACATTGTATAATTAAGCCCACATTGTTTTATTGAACTGAAATCAAAAGTATTGTCAAACCGAGCACTGGTATTAATGTACAACCTAGAACAGGTTCTCCTCTACGTTAGGCCCATGTAAAGTTCAAGTGTCTTTATTGTAATGTTCTTTATCTATGAATGTCGAACTTGGGTCATCCAGTGCTTGTATTGAAGATTGCTAATTGCATCCATGCCTCATTTCAGGCTTATTATTATGGATTGACTTGATATTTTAATGATTGTAGGTTTTCCTTTCATTCAACAGACCCACGTGGACACTAAGAGCGCTGGCCAGATGTTTGAGTTGATCAAGAAGAAGCTGAACCACACAGATGCCTATCCTTACCTGCTCTCTATCCTCCAGCACTGCCTCCAGATGCCCTGTGAGTACATCCATCACTATTAAATCTGCCTTACGGGCTGGTGAGGTATATTTATTCACAATATCCATTTCACAAATACACTATGGCAGTTTACATGACATGTCAAACTGAATATTTGTATTTATTATGGATTCCCAGGCAGCAACTGCTCTTCCTGGGGTGCAGCAAATTTAAGGCAGTTTATACAATCTTAAAACATTACAATACATTCACAGATTTCACAACACACTGTGTGCCCTCAGGCCCCTACTCCACCACTACCACATACATTGGGGCAAAAAAGTATTTAGTCAGCCACCAAATGTGCAAGTTCTCCCACTTAAAAAGATGAGAGAGGCCTTACATTTTCATCATAGGTACACTTCAACTATGACAGACAAAATGAGAAAAAAAATCCAGAAAATCACATTGTAGGATTTTTAATGAATTTATTTGCAAATTATGTTGGAAAATAAGTATTTGGTCAATAACAACATTTTATCTCAATACTTTGTTATATACCCTTTGTTGGCAATGACAGAGGCCAAACGTTTTCTGTAAGTCTTCACAAGGTTTTCACACACTGTTGCTGGTATTTTGGCCCATTCCTCCATGCAGATCTCCTCTAGAGCAGTGATGTTTTGGGGCTGTTGCTGGGGAACACGGACTTTCTACTCCCTCCAAAGAGGTTCTATAGGGTTGAGATCTGGAGACTGGCTAGGCCACACCAGGACCTTGAAATGCTTCTTACGAAGCCACTCCTTTGTTGCCCGGGCGGTGTGTTTGGGATCATCGTCATGCTGAAAGACCCAGCCACGTTTCATCTTCAATGCCCTTGCTGATGGAAGGAAGTTTTAACTCAAAATCTCACGATGCATGGCCCCATTCATTCTTTCCTTTACACGGATCAGTCGTCCTGGTCCCTTTGCAGAAAAACAGCCCCAAAGCATGATGTTTCCACCCCCATGCTTCACAGTAGGTTTGGATGCAACTCAGCATTCTTTGTCCTCCAAACACGACGAGTTGAGTTTTTACCAAAAAGTTATATTTTGGTTTCATCTGACCATATGACATTCTCCCAATCTTCTTGTGGATCATCCAAATGCTCTCTAGCAAACTTCAGACGGGCCTGGACATGTACTGTACCCCAGATCGAGGGAGATTATCAGTGGTCTTGTATGTCTTCCATTTCCTAATAATTGCTCCCACAGTTGATTTCTTCAAACCAAGCTGCTTACCTATAGTGGAGTTTGGACTGTGACTGAGGTTGTGGACAGGTGTCTTTTATACTGATAACAAGTTCAAACAGGTGCAATTAATACAGGTAACGAGTGGAAGACAGAGGAGCCTTTTAAAGAAGAGTTCTGTGGGAGCCAGAAATCTTGCTTGTTTGTGGGTGACCAAATACTTATTTTCCACCATAATTTGCAAATAAATTCATTAAAAATCCTACAATGTGATTTTCTGGATTTTTTTTCTCTCATTTTGTCTGTCATAGTTGAAGTGTACCTATGATGAAAATTACAGGCCTCTCATCTTTTTAAGTGGGAGAACTTGCACAATTGGTGGCTGACTAAATACTTTTTTGTCCCACTGTATCTACATTACTAAATCCATGTGTATGTATACTGCGTATGTTATTGTGTGTGTATGCATGTGTCTGTGCCAATGTTTGTGTTTCTTCACAGTCCTCACTGTTCCATAGGGTGTTTTTTAAATCAGTTTTTTTTTATCTAATTGTACTACTTGCATCAGTTACTTGATGTGGAATAGAGTTCCATGTAGTACTTTGTGCCTCCCATAGTATGTTCTGGACTTTGTCTGTGAAGAGACATCTTGTGGCATGTCTTGTGGGGTATGCATGGGTGTCCGAGCTGTGTGCCAGTAGTTTAGACAGACAGCTCGGTGCATTCAACATGTCATACCTCTCATAAATAAAACTAGTGATGAAGTCAATCTCTCCTCCACTTTCAGTCAGAAGAGATTGACATGCATATTATTAATATTAGCTCTCTGTGTACATCCAATGGCTAGCTGTTCTGCCCTGTTCTGAGCCAATTTGCAATTTTCCTAAGTCCTTTTTTGTGGCACCTGACCACACGACTGAACAGTAGTCCATGTGCGACAAAACTAGGGCCTGTCGGACCTGCCTTGTTGATAGTGTTGTTAAGAAGGCAGAGCATCGCTTTATTATAGACAGACTTCTCCCCATCTTAGCTACTACTGCATCAATATGTTTTGACCATGACAGTTTACTATCTAGTGTTTCTCCAAGCATTCATCTCAACTTGCTCAATTTCCACATGATTTAGTAGAGGTTTAGGGTTTAGTGAGTGTTTTGTTCCAAATACAATGCTTTTAGTTTTAGAAATATTTAGAGCAAACTTATTCCTTGCCACCCACTCTGAAACTAACTGCAGCTCTTTGTTGAGTGTTGCAGTCATTTCAGTCACTGTAGTAGCTGACGTGTGTACAGTGCCTTGCGAAAGTATTCGGCCCCCTTGAACTTTGCGACCTTTTGCCACATTTCAGGCTTCAAACATAAAGATATAAAACTGCACGCCCAATTTTTCAGTTTTTGATTTGTTAAAAAAGTTTGAAATATCCAATAAATGTCGTTCCACTTCATGATTGTGTCCCACTTGTTGTTGATCCTTCACAAAAAAATACAGTTTTATATCTTTATGTTTGAAGCCTGAAATGTGGGAAAAGGTCGCAAAGTTCAAGGGGGCCGAATACTTTTGCAAGGCACTGTAGTGTTGAGTCATCTGCATATATAGAAACTTTACTCAGTCAGTGGCATGTTGTTAGTAAAAATTGAAAAAAAGCAAGGGGCCTAAACAGCTACCTTGGGGAATTCCTGATTCTAACTGGATTATATTTGATAGGTTTCCATTAAAGAACACCCTCTGTGTTCTATTAGACAAGTAATTCTTTATCCACATTATAGCAGGGGGTGTAAAGCCATAACACATACATTTTTCCAGCAGTAGACTATGATCAATAATTTCAAAAGCTGCACTGAAGTCTAACAAGACAGCCCCCACAATAATTGTATCATCAATTTATCTTTGCATTGCACATACACACAATGAATATGTCTGTCTCCTAGGCTGGTCCATCACTATAACATCTGCCTCACAGGCTGTTTTTTCAATGCCTCGCAAAGATGGGCACTGATTGGTAGATGTGGAAAAAAGAAATAAAAAGCAGATGCTGACTATATCCCTTTGAGGATGGTGAAGTTATTATTGAGGCTTTGGGTGGTGTATCAATACACCCAGTAATCACAAAGATACAGGCATCCTTCTGAACTCATTTGCTGGTGAAGAAGGTGAAATCTCTGAGCAGTGTCCATGAGTCAATGGTGATTTTCAAACAGTTACTGAGTGTAATGGTTGTAATATGAGAAAACTGAGGATGGACCAACAATATTATAGTTTCTTCACAATACTAACCTAATTGACAGAGTGAAAAGAAGGAAGCTTGTGCAGAATAAAAATATTCCAAAAACATGCATCCTGTTTGCAACAAGGTACTTAAAACCTCTCTGGGATAGGCTGGACGTAAATGTCCCACCTGGCCAATTGCCAGGGAAAATGCAGAGCGCCAAATTCAAATAAAATACTATAAAATTCTAACTTTCATTAAATCACACATGTAAGATAACAAATTAAAGCTACACTCGTTGTGAATCCAGCCAACATGTCAGATTTCAAAAAGGCTTTTCCGCGAAAGCATAAGAATCTATTATTTGATGATAGCACAAAAGTAAACAAAGAGAGAGTAGCATATTTCAACCCTGCAGGCACCACACAAAATGCAGAAATAAAATATAAATCATGCCTTACCTTTGACAAGCTTCTTTTGTTGGCACTCCAATATGTCCCATGAACATCACAAATGGTCCTTTTGTTCGATTAATTCTGTCGATATATATCCAACATGTCCATTTATTTGGCGCGTTTGATCCAGAAAAAAACAGCTTCCAATTTGCGCAACGTCACTACAAAATATCTCAAAAGTTACCTGTAAACTTTGCCAAAACATTTCAAACTACTTTTGTAATACAACTTTAGGTATTTTTAAACGTTAATAATCGATGAAATTGAAGACGGGTCTATCTGTTTTCAATACAGGAGGATCACAAACTAACACTACTTTTCTAGTCTTGCGCAACTCTCAAACAGTACACATAACGTTACCCTGATCCAAGATGGCCGTACTTCTTCATTACACAAAGGAATAACCTCAACCAATTTCCAAAGACTGGTGACATCCAGTGGAAAGCGGTAGGAACTGCAAACAAGTGCCTTAGAAATCTCGTTTCCCAATGAAAACTCACTGAATAGACAGTTACCTCAAATTATTTTTCTGAATAGTTAGTCCTCTGGGTTTTGCCTGCTACATAAGTTATATTATACTCACAGACATGATTCAAACAGTTTTAGAAACTTCAGAGTATTTTCTATCCAAATCTACTAATAATAAGCATATTTTATATTCTTGGCATGAGTAACAGGAAGTTGAAATTGGGCATGCTATTTATCAAAAGTGAAAATGCTGCCCCCTATCCCAAAGAGGTTTTAAGTAATACTGCAAAAAAAATGACGAAGAAATTAAGTTTTTGTCCAAAATACAAATTGTTATGTTTGGGGCAAATCACTGAGTACCACTCTTCATATTTTCAGGCATGGTGGTGGCTGGATCATGTAATGGGTATGCTTGTCATCGGTAAGGACAAGGGAGTTTTTCATGTTCAAACTAATCTTAATACAGCTATAAGCACAGGCAAAATCCTAGAAGAAAACCTGGTTCAGTCTGTTTTCTACCAGTAATTGGGAGACAAATTCACCTTTCAGCAGGACAATAACATAAAACAACAGGCCAAATCTACACTGCTTGCTTACCAAGATGACATTGAATGTTCCTCAGTGGCCTAGTTACTGTTTTAACTTAAATCAGTTTTAAAATCTATGGCAATACTTGAAAATATCTGTATGGCAATGATCAACAATCAACTTGACAGCTTGAAGAAATGTTTTAAGATTATTTGGCAAATAATGTACAATCCAGATGTGGAAAGCTCTTAGAGACCCCAAAGGACACAGCTGTAAAAAAAAACAAAAAAAACATGTTTTTACTTATTATGCGGTATTGTGTGTAGATAGGTGAGGACAAAAATCTATTTAATCGATTTTGAGATCCGGTTGTAAAACAACAAAATGTCGATTAAGTCAAGAATACTTTTGAAAACTTTCTGAATGCACTGTAATAGGCCCAGACAGTACACTGTTATTTTTGTATCAAAGATGATTTTTCACTTTGGCGCCAGTCTTGTGTTAGCGAGGTAACTTTGGTCATTCAAAAATGGTTCACCTTTTAGCAAGGTACATTTCTATGGCATAGAATCCTTCAGAACTAACCTTCTCCTTGGCAGGTTAACTCATGGCTAACTCCACTTACCCAAATTAAATTATAGAGTTGAGGACCATTGAAATCAGATTCCATTCCTCTCGCAAAGATTGTGTCATCAGCCCCTTCATTTGAGGGAGATGACTGATTTTGTTTGACACATTTAGCAATGGTTTAATTAAATTACATTTAAGTTAGCAATTAGCATTTTAAACTTCACGCAATGTAACACTTTTGTATGACTTAATACTAATTATAATATTGATAAAATGTAAACATAAATAAGCACACCAAAGACACCATTAACGATAAGTAATAAAATAAAGACTGCAGTTCTAAAAGCCTATTTCACATAGTCTGCTGATTTTGCAAGATAACTTTTATTTCATTTTGAAAATGTGGCACTGACTCGCCCATGGATTGATATTTCAGCATTGTCTCAATTAAGAGTTAGGCATTTGACTAGCCATGTGCGACATGCTCACGCAGTTACAAGCCTGCTAGATTTAGCGGCAGGCGGATGAACAATGTCCGCTGCCATAGTATGGATGAAGCCTTCGCTGGAATGTAAAGCTAACTGAAGCTGGTTAATTTTTAGAAAACCCTTAGTAGATCTAGCTTGCTTCGTAGGATATCCCTCAGGGCTGCTTGTTTGGTGAAGTGTACTTTTGATTGTTTACTTATTAAAATACGCTGCCTGTGGCAAGCTACTCACTGTCACCGTCATGCCTTCTTTCTCTAACTTTGTGACCTAGGGCTGAATGATGTTCAATGAGCGACTCGTAGAGCGCCTTCTACAGGCAATCATTGAACATTTTAAAAAATGAGCGCAAATGAGCAGACATATTTGTTTATTCTACAGTGGCTTCTGAAACTATTCACCCCCCTTGGCATTTTTCCTATTTTCTTACCTGGAATTAAAATGTATTTTTTTGGGGGGGTTGTATCATTTGATTTACCCAACATGCCTACCACTTTCTAGATGCAATTTTTTTTTTTATTGTGGAACAAACAAGAAATAAGACAAAAAAATTGAACTTGAGCGTGCATAACTATTAAGCTCCCCAAAAGTCAATACTTTGTAGAGCCACCTTTTGCAGCAATTACAGCTGCAAGTATCTTGGGGTATGTCTCTATAAGCTTGGCACATCTAGCCACTCTGATTTTTGCCCATTCTTCAAGGTAAAATGACTCCAGCTCAAGTTGGATGTGTTCCGCTGGTGTACAGCAATCTTTAAGTCATACAACAAATTCTCAATTGGATTGAGGTCTGGATTTTGACTAGGCCATTCCAAGATGTTTAAATGTTTCCCCTTAAACCACTCAAGTGTTGCTTTAGCAGTATGCTTAGGGTCATTGTCCTGCTGGAAGGTGAACCTCCATCCCAGTCTCAAATCTCTGGAAGACAGAAACAGGTTTCCTTCAAGAATTATTTATTTAACAGCTATCACTCACCTCGGATTAGACAAATATTTTTTTCTTCAACAAGCAAGACGCACAGGACATTCTCCGAACACCCGACAAGGCCGCCAACCCAGTTATTTGCAAGAGGAAGTTACGCAGGTACAGAGGACACAGAGCCGGGAGTCTTATAAGGATCCACAGAAGGCGAGTGGGAAAGCTGCCGTTACCGTCAATATTACTTGCCAACGTGCAATCATTGGACAATAAATTAGACGAGGTACGATCACGAATATCCGACCAATGGGACATCAAAAACTGTAATATCTTATGTGTCACGGAATCGTGGCTGAATGAAGACATGGATATTCAGATAGCGGGATATACACTGCAGCGGCAGGATAGAACAACACAAGAATAGCCCACAAGAAGAGGGTGGCCGTCTGTGCATATTTGTAAACAACTGCTGGTGCACGAAATCTAAGGAAGTCTCTAGATTTTGCTCGTCTGAAGTAGAGTATCTTGTGAAAAAATGCAGACCACACTATTTGCCTAGAGTTTTCCCCTATACTTTTCTTGGCTGTTTTTTTTACCCCCACAGACGGATGCTGGCACTAAGACCGCACTCAGTCAGCTGAAAAAGGAAATAAGCAAACAGAAAACTGCCACCCAGAGGTGGGGCTCCTAGTGGCCGGAGACTTTAATGCAGGGAAACTTAAATCAGTTCTACCTCATTTCTATCAACAAGTTAAATGTGCAACCAGAGGGAAAAAAATCTAGATCACCTGTACTCCACACACAGAGACGCGTACAAAGTTCTCCCTTGTCCTCCATTTGGTAAATCCGACCACAATTCTATCCTCCTGATTCCTGCTTACAAGCAAAAAAAAAAAAGCACCAGTGACTCAGTCTATAAAAAAGTGGTCAGATGAAGCAGATGCTAAACTACAGGACTGTTTTGCTATCACAAACTGGAACATGTTCTGGGATTCTTCCGATGACATTGAGGAGTATACCACATCAGTCACTGGCTTTATCAATAAGTGCATCGAGGACATCGTCCCCACAGTGACTGTACGTACATACCCCAAGCAGAAGCCACAGGCAACAAGGCTAGAGCTGCCGCTTTCAAGGTGCAGGACTCTAACCTGGAAGCTTATAAGAAATCCTGCTATGCCCGCCGACGAACCATCAAACAGGCAAAGCCTCAATACAGGGCTAAGATCAAATCGTACTACACCAGCTCTGACGCTCGTCTTATGTGGCAGGGCTTGCAAACTATTACAGACTACAAAGGGAAGCACAGCCTAGAGCTGCCCAGTGACACAAGCCTACCAGACGAGCTATATCACTTCTATGCTCGCTTCGAGGCAAGCGACACTGAGGCATGCATGACAGCATTAGCTGTTCCCGAGAACTGTGTGATCACGCTCCTCATAGCCGGCGTGAGTAAGACCTTTAACAGGTCAACATTCACAAGGCTGCGGGGCCAGACGGATTACCAGTACGTGTGCTCCGGGCATGTGCTGACCAACTGGCAGGTGTCTTCACTGACATTTTCAACATGTCCCTGATTTGAGTCTGTAATACCAACATGTTTCTAGCAGATCACCATAGTCCCTGTGCCCAAGAACACGAAGGAAACCTGCCTAAATGACTACAGACCCGTAACACTCACGTCCGTAGCCATGAAGTGCTTTGAAAGGCTGGTAATGGCTCACATACACACCATTATCCCAGAAACCCTAGATCCACTACAATTTCCATACCGCCCAAACAGAACCACATATGTTACAATCTCTATTGCACTCCAAAAGGAACACCTACGTGAGAATGCTATTCATTGACTATAGCTCAGCGTTCAACACCATTGTACCCTCAAAGCTCATCACTGAGCTAAAGATCCTGGGATTAAAAACCTCACTCTGTAATTGGATCCTGGACTTCCTGACGGGCTGCCCCGAGGTGGTGAGGGTAGGTAGCAACACATCTGCCACGCTGATCCTCAACACTGGAGCCCCTCAGGGGTGTGTGCTCAGTCCCCTCCTGTACTCCCTGTTCACTGTATGGCCAGGCACGACTACAACACCATCATTAAGTTTGCAGACGACACAACAGTGGCCAGCAGTAGGCCTGATCACCGACAACGACGAGACAGCCTATAGGGAGGAGGTCGGAGACCTGGCCTGGTGGTGCCGGAATAACAATCTTTCCCTCAACGTAACCAGGACTAAGGAGATGATTGTGGACTACAGGAAAAGGAGGACGAGCACTCCCCTATTCCCATCGACAGGGCTGTAGTGGAGCAGGTTGGAAGCTTCAAGTTCCTTGGTGTCCACATCTCCAATAAACTAGAATGGTCCAAACACACCAAGACAGTTGTGAAGAGGGCACGACAAATCCTATTCCCCATCAGGAAACTAAAAAGATTTGGCATGGGTCCTCAGATCCTCAAAAGGTTCTACAGCTGCAACATTGAGAGCATCCTGACTGGTTGCATCACTGCCTGGTATGGCAATTGCTCGGCCTCCGACCGCAAGGCACTACAGAGGGTAGTGTGTACGGCCCAGTACATCACTGGGGCTAAGCTGCCTGCCATCCAGGATCTCTACACCACGCGGTGTCAGAGGAAGGTCCTAAAAATTGTCAAAGTCCCCAGCCACCCCAGTCATAGACTGTTCTCTCTACGACCGCATGGCAAGCGGTACCGGACTGCCAAGTCTAGGACAAAAAGTCTTCTCAACAGCTTCTACCCCCAAGCCATAACACTCCTGAACAGGTTATCAATTGGCTTCCCGGACTATTTGCATTATGTGCCCACCCCCCCAACCCCTCTTTTTACTCTGCTGCTTCTCTCTGTTTGTCATATATGCAAACTTTAACAATACATTCATGTACATACTCCCTTAATTGGCCCAACCAACCAGTGCCCCGCGATATTGGCTAACCTGGCTATCAGCATTGTGTCCTGCCACCCACCACCCACCAATCCCTATTTTTCCCACTGCTACTCTCTGTTTATCATATATGCATAGCCACTTTAACCATATCTACGTGTTCATACTTCCTCAATCAGCCCGACTAACCGGTGCCTGTATGTAGCCTCACTACTGTTATAGCCTCACTACTGTATATAGCCTTGCTACTGTTATTTTTCACTGTCTTTTTACTGTTGTTTTTATTTCTTTACTTACCTATTGTTCACTTAATACCTTTTTTGCACTATTGGTTAGAGCCTGTAAGTAAGCATTTCACTGTAAGGTCTGTTAAATTTGGCACACTTGACAAATAAACTTTGATTTGATTGATTCATAGCAAAGGGGGTGAATACATATATACACAGCACTTTTCCGTTTGATTTTGTTTTGAAACAAGTAATTTTTTTCACTTCACCAATTTGGACTATTTTGTTTATGTCCATTACATGAAATCCAAATAAAATCCTTTTAAATTATAGGTTGTAATGCAATAAAATAGGAAAAACGCCAAGGGGGATGAGTACTTTATACTGTATGTATATAATATCTGAATTTTATCTTTGGAATGAAGTCCAATACAATTTTTTTGGTGAAAGGGTAATGTCAGACAATAATATCGGTCAACCGATTTATCGGTCGGCCTCTGTTACATCAGCTTCCCAGGTTGGTCACTATTAGATCTGCCTCAAAGCCTGGTTCATCACTATTACATCTGCCTCACTGTGGTCAAGAATAAGTCTCCAGACGTGTGAAGACAGTGTACCTTAACTGATAAAAAGGATTGACTCTAGTCAACACTGCAAAGGCTGGGTGATAATGATAGCTGCCTCAAAAGTTGGTCAATGTTTCTGCCACTACTCATAACCATGAATCCATGGAGCCATTTATACCCCCTCTTACAAAAACACACCAGTTGTTCTTGAAGAAAATCTTATTTTCTGAATTGATGAGAGTGGTGAGGCTAAAATCTTAATATTGATCATTGTCATTGAAGTCCTTCTGCTTGTCCTCCAAGGAGCTAACCTTTCTTCATCGGTGTGTGTGTGACCTTAGAAGTTTATTAACTCTGTTTGGTGTTTTCCAGACAAACGCGGAGGGGGCAGTCTGCAGCATTGGCAGCTCCTAGACCGGATCCTGCAGCAGATAGTCCTACAAGATGAGAAGGGAGAGGACCCGGACATAGCGCCCCTAGACAACTTCAGTGTCAAAAATATAATTCGCATGTGAGTATCCTGGCCTCACACGATTTGTGACACACCAACATAGATACACACTCTCACTCATACTCACGGACACAACTAAAAACGCGCCCGGATGTTTGCACACACAATGTTGCTTATGATCATGTGTCTTCATGTTGTCAAGCAACTGTGTTGAGAAATAGAGGTATTATGAGAGATTTTCTTTGTTGCTAGAGCTGTATATAGAACCTGACTGAACCAAGTAGGAAATTCAAGAGACACATGGAAGCATCCTTTTGGCATAACATCTTGTGCTGATCAAAGACTTCCTTGACATCGACAGCTGCTGTTATGACACAATGTTTCAATCTTGGTGGGAACACACAAAAATACTGAAATAGCCCAATGTTTGCTTACCAGAGTTCAAAGAGAGTGAAGAGAATGGGGTGGGGCATCTTTTGTTCACAAAACTAGACAGGATTTCAACTGGAAATTCAACGTGGGCTGCGGAACAATTCCCTACCTTTATTCTCAGTCTGCAGCCCTTCACTCCCCCTTATGGATTTAAACAGAATGGACTGATATAGGAAATATGGCGAAGACACCCTCTAGCCTTAACATACACCAATCTAATGCTATCGTATCCACAAGGGGGAGTGAGCAAGTGCACCCTTCATGGACAATGTATAGAAAATTGGACTGCAGCCATAAGCTGGGCCTGAGCGAGGATTCAGGGAAAGTGATTGGTCAGAATGGGGAGGTGGGGTGGCAGCAGGGGGCTGTGGGATTGCACGGTACCTGCCTCACTCAGTGAGGTGAATTGTCATGAAAGCAGAAGCAAGATCAAAAGGAATTGCTGTAATCGTGTTAGCCGAACGACTCCACGATTCCCAGCCCAGTCGACCATGTTACATTGAATCAATTTCTAACATTTTTGACATGCGTTTTTCTGGATTTTTTTGTTGTCATTCTGTCTCTCACTGTTCAAATAAACCTACCATAAAAATTATAGACTGATAATTTCTTTGTCAGTGGGCAAACGTACAAAATCAGCAGGGACCAAATACTTTTTCCCTCACTGTACATGTAGGTTGAAATGTCCAAGTTCTGTCTCTTTCCCCCTCTCCATCTCGGTCTCCCTTCATCTTTCACTCATCTTTCACTCTCCCTCCCTCTCTTCCTCCCATGTCTCCTCATAGTCATACTGTACCCCCCCCCCCCCCCCCCCCCCATTTCTCTCTGTAATTCTTAAAACAAGCTAAGAGCAATGATTAATGTGTTTAGTCTTCTCTATGAAAGCACCACAAAGCATCGGGAGGAAACCTTGGCCAACGCTAGCCACTCAATTGACTTTCACTAACCTATGTTTGTATAATTGGTACACTTCGGTGTGATTCTTTCCAGTAGCAAAGTGGGCAAGTTTGGACACAAGTCCACCAATTGTGCCTCCATTAAACAGTTTAAATATTTAATAATGTATACATTAATGGCAGGCTTGTTTTGTTTCCATATAAACCCTCTTAGAGTATTGTGCTTGGAAAATAGTATAGGTTGAGAGGGAGAGGGTAGAAGTTAACTAAGTTATAGTCAACTATCGAAAGAGTACAGTGCGTCGGAGCCGTTGTTTGAGCCATTGTTGTTGATGGCAGACGCTCAGGAGTAGACGGTCTGAAAAAAAAAAAAGACAAAGTCGTTAATCATTTGTAGTCGCTGTGAGGACGGCTCTGGCAATCGCCTGCACTGACAGAAATGATCACTCCGCAAAACTGTTTTTTTTTTTTTAAAACTAACTCATCTCTAGCAAATAACTGTCATTCGTTGATAGGTTTGAGCTGTTTAATGTACTTGGTTCTGAGATGAGTCTTGTCAAAATGTATTTTTTTCCCCAGGTACACTGTGCTTTGAGTGTAACAAAGTTGTATATATTTACAAAAGTACACTAGTGATCTCAAAAACACCTAAGTCACCTTGTCATCGTCATTTCTTCTAGGCATGAATATGTGCAAACTTATTTGGCCATTTCCTAGTCATCAATAGACGGTCAAAACAATGTGTCCATGTTCTCTGTCTGGATCTTCATTCTAGTTCTCTCGCTCTCTAGCTCTCTTGCTGTCTCGCTCTCTCTCAAACTCTATTTCCACTCCTTCACCTCCAGCCATGGGTACCACCATTGCACCAGGTGTCTCTGTCTCCATCATCTAGTCCTTCATGGCGCTTCCATTGATCATCTTTACAATTTCTTAGTCTCTCTCATAGCTTCCATATCCAATCTCACACTTTCACCCACTGTCAAACATGCTGTACCACTGTACCTATTGTAACATATTGATATCAGGGCCTGTGTTCAGAGTCTCAGAGTAGGAGTGCTGATGTAGGATCAGTTTTGCCTTCTAGTTTGCCATAAAGAAGTTGATATGACAGGGGAAACCTAATCCTAGATCAGCACTCCTACTCTAATAGTGCTTTTTAAATACAGGCCTTAAACTCTAACCCGGTATAATGTATAGCATTGAAAACCTTAATTTGAGAACAACATCTATAAATATGAAAATAACAATGCAGCCTTATAGCCTTGATTGCATATTAATGACGACGTGCTATGCGAAGTTGGATAAATTACATTTCAACCCAGTCAGCAAAGCCAATGAATCGAAATTGCACTCATTACCAATTGTTCGCAAGATTGTGCCAACAGAGCTGGTCGCCTCGCTTCAAGTCCTTAGGAAACGATGCAGTAATTTGTTTTTATGTATTATTTCTTACATTGTTAGCTCAGAAAATCTTAAGTGTAATTACATATAGCCGGGAAGAACTATTGGATATAAGAGTGACATCAACTTACCAACATTACGACCAGGAATACAACTTTCCCGAAGCGGATCCTTTGTTCGGACCACCACCCAGGGCATTGTATCTAATCCCAGAGACCGAACAAAAACAACGTTGTCGCCGCAGGAGAGGCAGAAGGAGCGGCCTACTGGTCAGACTTAGAATGCGAGCACACCACCCACCGCCTCCGAGCATATTACTCACCAATGTCCAGTCTCTAGACAACTTGGTGGATGAAATTAGGGCACGAGTTGCCTTCCAGAGAGATCAGAGCTTGTAACAGTCTCTGTTTCACAGAAACATGGCTCACTTGGGATATGTTGTCAGAGTTGGTACAGCCACCGGGTTTCTTCATGTGTCGCACCGAAAGAAACAAACATCTCTCTGGTAAGAAGAAGGGCGGGGGTGTATGCCTCATGATTAACGACTCATGGTGTAACAATAACAACATACAGGAACTCAAGTCCTTTTGTTCACCTGACCTAGAATTCCTTACAATCAAATGCTGACTGCATCATCTACCAAGAGAATTCTCTTTGATTATAGTCACAGCCGTATATACCCCCCCCCCCTCCCTCTCCCCAAGCATGGCCCTGAAAGAACTTCACTGGAATCTATGTAACCTGGAAAACATATATCCTGAGGCTGCATTTATTGTAGCTGAAGATTTTAACAAAGCTAATTTGAGAACAAGGCTACCTTGTACATTGACTTTAGTACCCGCTCGAGCAGAACACTGGACCACTGCTACTCAACCCCGCCCTGTGCAATTGGGTCCTGGACTTTCTGACGGGCCACCCAAGGTGGTGAAGGTAGGAAACAACATCTCCACTTCGCTGATCCTCAACACCGGGTCCCCACCAGGGTGTGTGCTTAGCCCCCTCTTGTACTCCCTGTTCACCCACGACTGAGTGGCCATGCACACCTCCAACTCAATCATCAAGTTTGCAGGCGACACAACAGTGGTGGGCTTGATACCAACAATGACAAGACAACCTACAGGGAGAAGGTGAGGGCCCTTGGAGTGTGGTGTCAGGAAAACAACCTTTCACTCAACGTCAACAAAACAAAGGAGATGATTGTGGACCACGGGAAACAGCAGAGGGAGCACCCCCCTATCCACATCGACAGGACAGTAGTGGAGAAGGTGGAAAGTTAAGTTCCTCGGTGGACACATCACGGATAAACTGAAATGGTCCACCCACACAGACAGCGTGGTGAAGAAGGTGCAACAATGCCTCTTCAATCTCAGGAGGCTGAAGAAATGTGGCTAACAAACTTTTACAGATGCACAATCAAGAGCATCCCGTCAGGCTGTATCACCGCCTGGTATGGCAACTGCCCTCAAACGCAAGGCTCTCCAGAGGGTATTGCGGTCTGCACAATGCTTCACCGGGGGCAAACTACCTGCCCTCCAGGACACATGCAGCATCCGATGTCACAGGAATGACAAAAAAGATAATCAAGGACAACAAGCACCCGAGCCACTGCCTGTTCACCCCGCTATCATCCAGAAGGCGAGGTCAGTACAGGTGCATCAAAGCTGGGACAGAAGCTGTTTTTCAGTCTTTCGATCTCAAGTCCATCAGACTGTTAAACAGCCATCAATAACATTGAGAGGCTGCTGCTGACCCAAATCACTGTCCACTTTAATAACTGGATTTAATAAAGGTATCACTAGTGAAATTAAATTATGCCAGTTTAATAATATTTGCATACCCTACATTCCTCATCTCATATGTATATACTGTACTCTATACCACCTACTGCATCTTACCTATTCTGTTCGGCCATCGCTCATCCATATATGTATATGTACATATTCTTATTCATTCCTTTACACTTGTGTGTATAAGGTAGTTGTTGTGAATTTGTTAGATTATTTGTTAGATATTACTGCACTGTCGGAACTAGAAGCACAAGCATTTCGCTACACTCGCATTAACATCTGCTAACCATGTGTATGTGACAAATACAATTTGATTTGATTTGAAATGGACCATTTTCCTTGTATTGAATTGACCGTTTGGCTCGATTTAGTGTGGACCGTGGAGCCCTGTTACCAAATAGACTTTGATTAGGTTAAGAGCCATGTTGTTTGTCTTTCCTCACAGGTTGTTCAATGAAAATGAGGTTAAGCAATGGAGAGACCAAGCAGAGAAGTTTAGGAAAGGTAAAACGGTATCTTCTACATGTTTGAAACATCGCCATATGCTGGCCATAGTGCAGAAGTGCATCTATGGGATTGTGTTATGCCTTTGGCCAGAGATGCAGAGAGCCGTGTGTGTGTATTTGTCTGCATGTGTCCTTCTGTTTGCTTGTGAATGTCTACCGTGTGTGGGTGTAGTGTGTGCGTTTCTGTTTGTGTGTGTGTGCAAGTCCGAGTGCTTGTGTGTGCGAATTTGAGAATATACAACAATTTGAACAGCAATGATATCTTCTACACCATGTGCTCTTTTAGACCACTCAGAGCTAATGGCCAAGCTGGAGCGGAAAGAGAGGGAATGTGATACCAAGACGCAGGAGAAGGAGGACATGATGAAGACCCTCAATAAGATGAAGGACAAACTACAGAGAGAGGGAGTGGAGTTGCGGTCAGCGCGGGACCAAGTGCTCGACCTGCACTCGCGCATCAGTGACATAGCAGTAAGCATGCTTTCACAATGTCTCTTCTTGTCCCACTGTTTTAGGCTGTGTCCACACAGAGACGGATGAAATCGTATATGCAGTCATTATTGTGTTTTACTGTTTTAGTCCATCAGTCAAGTCTCAAGTCAATTATTTTGGGACAAGATGCAAACTCAAAGAGGCGGGCATATTATGTGTATTTTTTGACGGACAATCATTTCAGTTGTCCATCATCCAACAAATGACTTCCATTGAAAAGTTTTCATTATTAGATGCAAAATCTCTGTCTGTAGCCTTAGGGTTGGCAAACTGTAGTTAAAGATTGAAATTCAGAAAATCTATATTGTCCCGTTGCTAGCAATGGAGTTTCAACAGTATACATATGTTTACACATATTTCGAAAAGGCAAACACATAGTCATGTTCAATTTCATACTGTTCGAAGGTTGGTTTGAAACCACATGTTATATTCTTAATGTGATGCCAAATGCTTCATAGTTTGTTTTAGTTTAATGGTGTGCAAATAAAAGTTTTTAATAGATTGTTTGATTTTCTTATTTCTAACAAGTAAACATCCTCTCATTTTCTTTCTTTCCACCAATAGGGTGACAGCGTACCTTTCCCTCCTCCGCCCCCTGGTGGCCCCGTCCCCCCTCCCCCCATGACTGGAGGCTTCCCTCCGCCCCCTCCCCCTCTGCCATTCAGCTGCCCTCCTCCTCCCCCTCCTCCACCTGGAGGCCCTCCTCCTCCTCCTGGAGCTCCACCCATCTTCTCTGGAATCCCACCTCCTCTGGGCCCACCTGGATTTATTACTACTGCTACCATGCGCTCCAAGTCTATCCCGCAGCCCTCGCACCCACTCAAATCTTTCAACTGGGCCAAGCTGGGCGAGGTAAAGAGTACTGGTCTGTTGTCTGATTTCACTGAAATAACCACTTCTAGGGCTACATTTAATATAAATATATTTGTGTTAATGTACAGTACCAGTCAAAAGTTTGGAAACGGCTACTCATTCAAGGGTTTTTCTTTCTTTTTACTATTTTCTACATTGTAGTACACTAGTGAAGACATCAAAACTATGAAATAACACAAATGGAATCATGTAGTAACCAAAAAAAACAGTACTTTTTCAAAGTAGTCACCCTTTGCCTTGATGACAGCTTTGCACACTCTTGGCATTCTCTCAACCAGCTTCACCTGGAATGCTTTTCCAACAGTCTTGAAGGAGTTCCCACATATGCTGAGCACTTGTTGGTTGATTTCCCTTCACTCTGTAGTCCAACCCATCCCAAACCATCCCAATTGGGTTGAGGTAGGGTGATGGTGGAGGCCAGGTCATCTGATCCAGCACTCCATTACTATCCTTCTTGGTCAAATAGCCCTTACACATTCTGGAAGTGTTTTGGGTTATTGTCCTGTTGAACAACAAATGATAGTCCCACTAAGCGCAAAGCTGTCATCAAGGTGGCTAGTTTGAAGAATCTCAAATATAAAATATATTTTGTTTTATTTAACAAATTTTTTCCCCCTATTATTCTACAATGTAAAAAATAGTCTAAATAAATAAAAACCCTGGAATGAGTAGGTGTGCAATTTAGACTATGAAGAGGAGGTTGTTAGCATTCCAGCTTGGTCCTTATGTTGGGGTTTGATGAACGTAGATTACAACAGAGCACTGTGCTAGCATTTCACTATGCACTGAATGGAACCCATTTTGTTGAATTGAGTTTCTCAGGACAGAGAATTTGCAGTAGACTATTCTGCCCTGGGTTAACTTTTAGTAAGTACATCATTTGTTACATGGGTCGTTCCACGAAATGAGTGCCTTTTGCATCCCAATATTGAATTTTAAAAGCCTGTTATATTAAATGAAGTTCCCTTTTAATATAGACCACATTGATAATTCAATTAATCAGATTTTCTAGGTGAGTTGAGGCTTGCTAAAGTGCCAAGATTCTGCATTTCGACGTACCCTCCATCAACCCTGTGTCATTTCTCTGAAGAGTTGAACCAAGTTTCACTATCATTGTAAAACCCTAGTTATGTTGTTGCTTTGACAAAGTCATTTCTGAAGACTATTATTTATTTAATGTGATTAGTGATTAAGGATTTATTTAGATACGTCTCTTATTAGAAGGTCAACCCTGTTAACGTGAACTGAACTCTCGTTTTAAATTATGAAACTGTTCCTTTATCAATATTTGTTTCAAAACAAATATTGAACCCCAATAGTCAAATCATAGAGTAAAACAGGTAAGCTGGTTCTACTCTTTTTGACCATTTTCTGTTGTTTTGTGGTGGAAAACGGCGAGTCGACCATAACACTTCAACCCTGTTACTCATAAATAGGCTAAAAATATTTTAAGTTTCATTTTTTTTTTTTGGTGAAGCTAGCATTCAATTGCCAATCCCTGTTGTACACAACAAGCTTCATTACTGGTCACAAGGGGATTTATGGCTGATTTAAGAAGAAATCGTCAACCATGTCACGGTCAATCCTGTTACTTTTTTTGGCACTAAATTGGTACTTAATATAGTCATTTTTTATTAAACCTCTAGAGATGGGAAAACTTAAGTTGACAAAATGTTAAAATTAGTTGAAATAAAAAGTGTATTTTGACCTAGTTACACTTCTCAAAAGATGATGTAGGATTTAATTTTGCCTGAAATGACTAACATTGCTAACTAGCTTGCACACAACTAATTAGAAAAATAGTAGGCCTATGCAGTAGACTGTTCTGGGGCTAACTATTAGTTAGGGCAAAATTTATTACATCTTATAATCGCTGACATTCTTACACTTACACTTGTCTGCAATCATCTCTGGCACACAGCACCCCCCCCCCCCCCCCCCCCCAATCCTCGATTATTACTGTTTATAATCTGGTGTAGGGTGAAGTTGCCCCTAGACGGTGATCTTGGGTCAGTTTAACATTTTCCCCACTAATTATTAATTTGAGCTGATCCTAGATCTGTAACAGCAGGAAACTTCAGAGTTTGTAATCCACCCTCAATTTATGGCCACCCCGCAGAATAAGATCACTGGCACCATCTGGCACGACGTTGATGACCTGAGGGCCTTCAAGATCCTCGACCTCAAGGACATCGAAAAGATGTTCTCGGCCTATCAGAGACAGCAAGTATGGACACTTTGAATTGATTGGATAAGTAAAACAGCATTTTTAGTTAGTGGGGCGTTGTCACCTAAACTGTCAAATATCGTGGGGATTGAAATGTGTCTGTGTGCGTACATGCTGGTAGTGTATGTAAAAATATATAGACATGCACTATGTGGTTGCAGTGGCAGAAAGGGATTGATTGTGTTTGAAGTAATGCATTGAGCCTTGACATCTTGGTGTGTGTGCATGTGCTTGTGCGTGTCTATGTGTGACAGAATGTATGTATGCTTGTGTGTGTGCGTGCGTGCGCGTGTGTTTGAGTGGTTTTGAAGAGTCCGGAGTCAGGCTTACTCATGGCTTTATGCTAACCTTAGGTGCTGTTCCCTCCTGAATGGCTGATTGTGTGAATGTCAAAGAGCTGGAGCGTGTCTTCAGTGCATTTGGTAGGGGGCGGGCAAGGTTCTTCAGTCTCATGGGCTGCACCCCAAATGGCAGAGGGTAGAGGGTGCATACTGAAATACTCCAGATATAACAGACTGACCCTAGCCCCCCAACACATGAACTATTGCAGCATAAATACTGGAGGTTGACATAGGAGGGGTCGGGAGACTGTGGCCCTGTCGGACGATACCCCCGGAAGCCCTCACACCACTTGAGGGATATCTTCAACTACCAACCTACTACCCTGAGACAACCCCTGGGCCAGCCTACACTCAATCATAGGACCTACTGAAGACATGAGTCTTCAATAAAGTCTTAAAGGTTGAGACTGAGTTTGCGTCTCTCACATGGATAGGCAGACCATTCCATAAAAATGGAGCTCTGTAGGAGAAAATGTGTTTTTTCTCGGTAAACAATCAAGCATAATTCAAATTCATTACATAGGCCTAAATGAAATTGATTTTATGTTCAGTACTAGATGTAATGCAAGATATCCTTGAGTGTCCTGAAAGGCATCTGCCAAATAAAATGTGTTATCTGATAGGCCAGTGCTTGACTCATTTTGGGTGCTGGTGCCATTTGTATTTAGATACATTCTATAGGTGCAGGAAAATCATAAAAAATGTGATCTGATTCGCCAATGATCTGATCAATCTGATTGTGTAAAGCGAAGCAATGTGCTTAATATTAGGAAACTTTAAACTTTTTTTAATAGAGGCCATCAAAACTCAGTTCTCACACACAATTGCATAGCATAGACTATAGAAATGTTGCGGCAACATAGGCTTATAGGAACACTTTTTTAATTCTATGCATCAAGCAGCCATGAGGAGCTGGATCTCGCTGCGTAGCAGGTGATCCTATGTCACCCTGAATAGCAGGGCTCTCATAAAGTGTTTGATTTGATTTTCGATGGCATTTGCATTGATGTCAATGATTAGAGGGACAATCGAGCGCTGAATATCAGGCCATTAGGGACTGGCCGTTAGCAAGTTTGGTAGGCCACTAATTACCATCAATGGCAACAGAGCGCACTTTTGGAGAAGCCTAGTTTACTATGACTCAACTATGATGTTGAATTTGACTGCAGTCATGACTTGTGACTGCCGGTGTGGCAGTAATATGATCCTCATAATAGCCCTAGTCAAAAGTAAGGAATAGGGTGCTATTTGGGACACAGCCATGGAGTAGGCTAAAACAAAGGAACCAGTCAATATCGTCACTGTCATGAGGACTTACCACAGCCCAGACTTAGCCAAAGACTTATATTTCTGTCAGGACCTTGAAATAGGGTGATTGGGGGACAATGTGCTACAGTATTTGCGTACAAGGGAACGGAAAAGGAGGAAACCTAGTCTACAAATGCATTCAACTGCATTTAACCTAAAAACCTTAGCTGCTAGTTAGCTATTATGACTAACTATGCCTATACATGTTTTTGAAGCTAATGTACTTAGCAATGATTTAATCATGTACACGCACTCATTTTAAGTCTGTACCGGTGTACTTAAGCTAATTAAGGCTAACTCATCCAGTGATATCAATGGGAGGTCCTAATTATCTTCAAATCTCCCAATTGGGTTTGCATACAAAATGGATTAAGCAGTAATTTGCTGGTAAGCCTAATATCAATAGTTTAAACAATGTTTTACCCACAGACTTAGTAAGAGGGTCATAAAATGGAGGTGTTACAATAGTTTGTGTAACATTTAAAAAAACATGTTTTATTGGTTTAATCAATAAACTGCCAATTCCTTCGCCCTTGTTGTTCTTATAAAGGGCCGGCTATGATTAATGGCTCATTTGAAGACTGTAGTGAAAGTGATTCATGAATGATGTTTATTTATACAAGTAACCAATGGTCTCGTCCTGCATTGACAAGTGCTGTATTCCGTTTGATGGTATTCCAACGGTTATATATGACTAGTCTTCCTTTCTAGACTTTTAATTTGTCATTTTATCCACTAATATCATTTTGTGATGGGTTGCTTCCCAAAACCTTTTACAAGCTCATCGTCACCAGTAGTGATGAAACAAGCCCTTGAAGACTTTCGATGAACCAAGCCCCCCAGAGACATCTGCACTTTTGCATTCTAGTATGTAGTGGTGTAGTCTCTAGTTGCTAGCTACTGTGGTTTTGCCTTTCTTTGCTGGCTTGAAGTGCTAACCTTTGCATGTGTTTCGATTTTGGTCTCTCTCGCTCTCTCTGCACTCTCCGACTACCTGGGCAGGAGCTGCTCACTAACCAATCCTTCAAGCAGGTGAGTCTCGGGTCTCTCGTGCTCCCACACTGTTACCTCTGTCTCTCCTTCCCTCCCTCCCTTCCTCTCTCCCTTCTCCGAGCACACATGGGCTGCCACATGGATAATCATGTAGTGTTTGAAGTAGCTAGTGGCGTTATTGGTCTTTTGACCTCAATGGGGAATTTCTGGTGAATTAAAGGTTTAAATAAAACATGTAATACATATTGGAAAATGAAACATTTATAGTATATTTCAAGTTTAATTAATTGGCTTGCTTGATTAGAGGTTAATAAGCATTACAAATGTTTTCTAAATGTACTTACCTGGATAAAAAGGGTTAAATTAGTAAACAAATAAGATAACAGCAGAGATAGATCTGTTTTAACAGTGATGGTTGAAGATTGTGCTTTTAATGATATCTTAGTACTAAAACTGTCCGTTAGATAACATATCTAAAAATGTCAGTCCGCTCATGGCTGACAGTGAATTTGAAAGTGTCATGGTCAAATGAGGTAGCAGGGTTGGGATCAGTTCAATTTCAATTCAGTCATTCAGGAAGTAAGCAAATTGGAATGTGAGCTTACTTCCTGAATTGACGGTATTTATATGGTATTGACCCCATCCCTGACATGTACAGTACTTGTGGGAAAGCAATCAGTGGTAAATCATCAGTCAGTTGTTAACAGCACTTCTCAGTTCTGACCTTAGTTCATGAAGCCTTTAATGCCCCTAGTTGGGTTCAAGAAGCCAAAGTGTAATTTCACTATCAATTATCATAACCATCATCACTAAACTACAATGAACAAAGTAAGAAAAGTATGAAGCAGAGCGCAGTTAAGTCCACTTAGCTAAAGCCAACAAACAAGTGTGGCCAAGAACACAAAACAAGGTTCCCCTTCTACCTTTTGATCACCCCAGTTAATTGTAACAATTCTAAAGGTGTATACATCTGGAGTGCGTGCGTGAGTAGAGATAGCAGGGCTGGGCGGCTGCAGTACAGCAAATGGGAGTGGTCCCTTGACCCTGTGCCATCCTGCCAGTCAGGCTTTGCTGTAGAACTATTGGTCAATGCGGGCATGGAAGAAAAGCATCTTTCTTTGGAAGCCAGTAGCTGTTTCAAATGCGTCATCCTTCCCGTAACCCCAAAGGGACATTTCGGAAGTGCAGGAAGCCTGCTTAGACCATAAATAAAATATACTTTTGAACATTTCAACCCCAGACAGTTTTTAAACATCTATTCGTTCCCCTTGTGGATTTTTTAATACTACATTTGTGTGAAGCTTACCAAAATATCTGACAAGCTGCCTCGCACCCAGTTCGTAGCACCGTTTCCTGCCCTTTCGGAAATGTTTATGGAATAGCCTACGCTGTGTTCTTGATGGTGACTCACCAAAAAGCGTTCCTCCCAAGACCTATTTTAGATTTTCTGCTCGCACCGACATGGACTTTTGAAGATCTTTTTTTCATGGCTTTTCTGAGCTCTTCTTATATGCCTGACTGCAAACGCTTCATTTCATCAAGATGTTTATAAGACCTCCATAATGCCCTAACGAAAACTGACATAAACACTCGGTGACAGTTGAAAACCTTTCCTGGCCAGGTGCCTTTGCCAATGGTTCTGGGAAGGGCGATTGTGACCAAAGGCCAACATTGGCACAACCTTAGCATTCAACCACAGGGGAGGGTACAGTATGGTAGTATTGTGGGTAGACTTCCAATGTAGGGGCTTTAAATACCCTTCTCCTGCACTAAAGTGTCCATTAGTCACATTTCACACGAAAAGAAGTGGCATCACACGTCTTCCATCCAATAATTTGCTAATTGGCCTTAAACTGAACATGGATGTGTCTGAAATGGCACCCGTATTCCTTGTAGTCCACTACTACCAGGGCCCGCCTTGGTCAATAGTAGTGGACTATAAAGGGAGTAGCGGCACCCAATTCCATTCTCACTTGAGGTGTCAATGCCGTATACTGTCAGACACTGATCTCGTTTCTTCTCTCCTCCCTCCCTTCTCTCCCTGTGAAGAAGGAAACAGGCTCGATGGATGACCTGTACCTGAGCACTCGCAAGGTGAAGGAGCTGTCGGTAATCGACGGTCGCCGCGCTCAGAACTGCGTCATCCTGCTCTCTAAGTATGCACAATCCCCTCCTGTGTCGATGCTAAGTCTTTTGATGTAACCCTGGGACATCAGGACTCAGTGCATTTAGACACATACAGAATTAGAGGGGAGTACAAAGAGGTGGAAGGAATAGTTGGAAGGGTGGACTCTGGTATTGAAACTCAGCCTGGTAGGGAACAATATATGTATGTGCCTAGAGCGTAACCACTTCACAACAGCCACCACATATAGGACTTATAGGTTGTTTTGTTACGCACATCACATTATAGTCCAGTCTCAGATCTATTTGTGCTCTGTAGCCAACTACTATGGTCGTTACAGGAGTTAGCTATACAACACAAACCGATATAGGATCCAGGTTAATCGTATTATAATTCTCAACCCTTGTAACCATAAAGATGGCATTATATTTGCCTTTTTGGCATCTATCTTTGCAATATATTATGTTAGAAAGTATGCAAGGCACCCTGAACTATACTGCAAAGTAAGTACACGGTAACTCAATTGACTCCTCTGTGGTGCCGTGGTAGCAAGGAGGTGGGGGGACGGGACTTCCGAGGGTCAAGCGTTCCACAGAGATGCTGGCCCATGTTGACTTAGATGCTTCCCACAGTTGTGGCAAATTGGCTGGATGTCCTTTGGGTGGTGGACCATTCTTGATACACATGGAAAACTGTTGAATGTGAAAAACCCAGCAGCATTGCAGTTCTTGACACTCAAACTGGTGTGCCTGGCACCTATTACCATAACACTTTCACTTTTTTAAATATTTTGTCTTGCCCATTCACCCTCTGAATGATTCACACTGATTTAACAGGTGTCATCAATAACTGTAGCTTTTACCTGGTCAGTGTATTTTTAATGGACTCCTCAAGGAGGAGGAGATCTGTTCAGGAAATGCAATTATATGGCATAGTAGTCATTTAGAAGAGCAGGGTTTTTTAAACTGGAGCCAAGGATGTGTGATTTGAAAAACATGACATTCCTTTTTGCTGATTTGTCGAAGTAATTGAGGAATCACAGTTATAAGCATGACTGAAATGATAAATGTCTAAAACTAGACAAACAGTATAACTTCTCCTCGGGGGATGTCCAGTCACATAACATCTTGACTGGGATCAATTTTTGTCACTTCCAAGGAGCTAACTTCTCCCCCAATTCACAATATGGCCATTTGTATACTTTAGTGCCCTAAGAGAGATGATTGAGAGTCTTGTCCCACTTCACAGATCAATAGACAGGATTTTAGAGCCCCCACATGCCCTGGAGCTCAGGTCACTGTCATTGCCTACGTCCCAAATGGCACCATATTCCCTATGTTGTGCATTACTTTTGACCAGAGCTCTATAGGCCTAAGGGTCCCATTTAGGATGCCGCCAATGCCATTGACTAAAAACTAGTGGGTACATACACGGGCCCAACCATTTCCAAATGAGGTCAGTCTGTAGTCAGTAGGGCTTTGTTGTGTACTGCCAGAGAGTGTCATCGATCCAAACCCAATGCAGTGGGCACTGATCAACTCTGCTGCTGTTGGCCATACTCTCGAGGTCGAGTATGGTCTGGTAAAGCAGTACAATGTATGGAAGTTACCCTACGGTACTACAGTACATTGGAGTGATTGTGTTGCTTGTACTGTTGGTTTTTCATTAGTCAATCCTTTGGTTATATTATAACCTAGTTGAACGGATAGGTTGATATGCTAGTATTTGAGCACAACCAATTTACTGTGCATGGCGAACTCATTTTGACAGGCTATTTAATGTGAAGTGCTTTGTTTTGTTAGGTTCTAATTTTGAGTAAATACCTTAAGACGCTTAACCAAGTTTAATTCTTCCCAAAGGGTCGATACAGCTGTAATTCAGACAAAAAACATTTCACACAAGCACTGATATTTAACCCTTTCTCCTAGGCTGAGTCTTCTCCTCCACAACTGAACAGCCAATGCATCCCTGTTGCTAGACAGAACCATAGTGATATATGTTCTTCCTCACTTCATCTAACCTGACCTCTTCCCCAAAGTGCTCACTCCTCCCCAGGTCAAGGCTGTCATGGTTATAGATTCCAGACTGTGTCTCTTCTCCTCCCAGAGTATCCCTGATGGCTAACAATAACATATCCTGACATAATGTAAACAGTATACATTACCCTCTCTCCCTCAGTGACATTGTTAGTTTCTAAGATCTCCACCCTCTAAACCTCAGCACTCCATCAGTGACATGAATAAGTATATTTTCATTGTCTCAGAACCCAACAGTTTGCATTGTGTATCACATTGCCTGGTGGGGATAATCTATATTGACTTTTCAATATGAACCCACATTGATTGGAAACATGGCACCACTGTGTGTTTGTTTGCAAATGGTTGGTTAGCTTCTACAGTGCTAATTGTCCCCTACCCTTGAAATTGGGAGGGGGACTATGGATCTGTCTCTGTCTGGATGTACTTTAGTACGTAGTACTTTAGTACGTCACACGTGATATTTCAGACACCACTGGCCGGATTTTGGCAAACCTTAGGTGAATAATGCAGGTAGGCTAGTAGTTAGTGTTGGGCCAGTAACTGAAAGGATGCTGGATCGAATCCCAGAACTGACAAGGTAAAAATCTGTCATTCTGCAAGGCAGTTAACACACTGGGAGCCGAAGACGTGGATGTCGATTAAGGCAGCCCCCCGCACCTCTCTGATTCAGAGGGGATGGGATAAATGTGGAAGACACATTTCAGTTAAAGGATTTCAGTTGTACAACTCACTAGGTATCCACCTTTCCATTAATGCATTTTGACATAGAGATCCGGCATTTACAAAAGTACACACATTGGCCCAAGTTGGGAGCTGCATCATTCATGGGTGATGACATGTTTACTGTTGCCTTGTGAAGAGAGAGAGTTTGTTTTACTGTTCTTCAACAAGGCATTGTACAAGCTAAACTGTGGGTACAAATGACATTTAAAAATATTAATTAAAACACAGTAAACAGAAGACATAAGCGAGCTGAGGCAGTTAAGTCACATATATTGTAGATACAGTATCCCTCCTGCCTTCCTGCAGTTTGCAGTTTGTATCATCATTGCTAACTAAATCTCTCTCATCATTGCTAACTAAATCTCTCTATTGGTCTGTCCTCGCAGGTTAAAAATGAGTAACGAGGAGATCAAGAGGGCCATTCTAGAGATGGACGAGCGGGAAGAGCTAGCCAAGGACATGCTGGAGCAGGTAATTTATCCTCAATAAATAAAAAATAAATAAACAATCCTTTCATGTCTTGATTACACATCTCTTTTGTTATTTGTGTAAATTAAATTCATTTAGAGATGAATTCCTGGTGATTTAAGTATTTTATTTATCCAAAAAGCGACCCCCCCCCCCCTCCAAAAAACCCCCCCAAAAAAACAATTGACTTGCGGAAGGTAGTGGCCCTCCGGCCGCCTGTTGCCGACCCCTGCTCTACCAGATCATCAGCAGACTCCATCACAATAATTTACTGACCCTCTCCAGAAGATGCAGCATTCAAAGCCCCTATTGGTTGACCTGACCTGTCATGATATATTGCTTGTTTGTTTGTTTGTTTTTGGTTAAGAAGCACAATGAGATTTCTATTATGAAAATAAGTTTAATGAATTATTATTATGATTATTAAAAGGGTAGTTCAAAAACTGACTGCTGGTCCAAGATAACTTGCACGAAAACTTCCAAAATATATATTCCAGGTCGAATAAACTGGTCAAACTAAGTAGAGAATCAATCTTCAGGATGTTATTATCATATATATCCAATAACGTTCCAACCGGATCATACGTTTACATCTGGAGCCAAATGGAACAGCAGTAGCACTCTCAGAGAAATGCGCCACGGGAAAATGGCATTCTGTCGGGACACTGACTATTTCCCCTCCCATTCGGTCAAAGTTCACAGCAAATGCTCCATTACACTTTCTACTGAATGAGGACATCTAGTGGAAGGCGTAGGAAGTGCTTCCAGATCCATATCTTGTTGGGAAAGAATTTCACTTCTTGTTTGGAAGATTGCCTGCCCTATGAGTTCTGTTATACTCACAGACATAATTCAAACAGTTGTAGAAACTTCAGAGTATTTTTTATCCAGTAGTAATAATAATAATAATAATATATGATAATATATAATAATATGCATATATTAGCAATCTAGGACAGAGTTTGATGCAGTTCACTTTGGGCACGCAATTCATCCAAAGTGAAAATACTGCCCCCTATCCTCAACAAGTTTCTTTAAATGTCAAATCAACTCAATATTTGGTGGCTGTTAGCTTGTGGCTGTTTAAAGAAAGAACCCATAGTCACAGAGGAAAGAGATAAATAATTCCTTTTGCCGGGCAGACTTTTATGCAAAGTGAGTCTTGCGGCGTGCATACACATCAACAAAGAAAATCAGGTTAATGCTTTGCTTCGGGCACAACAATAAAGTAGACCGCGTGAGAATTAAGCCACTTTCTGGCTACATCCCGATTCTCCCCTCTTATCTGAAGTGTGCACAAGCACACTCCCTGTCATAGATTTAACACTGGTGGAAACTCCTTCCAACCAATGCTCACACCCATCCTATGCTTTTAAATCCTTTACTGGATGTGTGCAAGTGCACACTTTGGAAGAAGGGTGGAGAATCGTTTTGGCATCTACTTAAGTGTAACTCAAAATATCAGACTTAAGATATTTACCTGTATACAGTACCATTCAAAAGTTTGGAGATACCTACTCATTCCAGGGTTTTTCTTTATTTTTACTATTTAAAAAAAAAAAGTGTTAAACAAATCAAAATATATTTGAGATTCTTCAAAGTAGCCACCCTTTGCCTTGATGACAGCTTTGCACACTCTTGGCATTCTCTCAACCAGCTTCATGAGGTAGTCACCAGGAATGCATTTCAATTAACAGGTGTGCCATGTTAAAAGTTCATTTGTGGAATTTCTTTCCTTAATGCGTTTGAGGCAATCAGTTGTCTTGTGACAAGGTAGGGGTGGTATATAGAAGATAGCCCTATTTGGTAAAAGACCAAGTCCATATTATGGCAAGAACAGCTCAAATAAGCAAAGAGAAATGACAGTCCATTACTTTAAGACAAATTGTCAGTCAATCCGGAAAGAACTTTGAAAGTTTCTTCAAGTGCAGTCGCAAAAACCATCAAGCTCTATGATGAAACTGGTTGTCATGAGGTCCACCACAGGAAAGGAAGAGACCCAGAGTTACCTCTGCTGCAGAGGATAAGTTCATTAGAGTTACCAGCCTCTGAAATTGCATCCCAAATAAATGCTTCACAGAGTTCAAGTAACAGACACATCTCAACATCAACTGTTCAGAGGAGACGGAGTGAATCAGGCCTTCATGGTTGAATTGCTGCAAAGAAGCCACTACTAACTGACACCAATAAGAAGAAGAGACTTGCTTGGGCCAAGAAACATGAGCAATGGACATTAGACTGGCGGTTATTTGTCCTTTAGTCTGGTAAGTCCAAATTTGAAAGTTTTGCTTCTAACCGCCATGTCTTTGTGAGATGCGGAGTAGGTGAACGGATGATCTCTGCCTGTGTGGTTCCCACCGTGAAGCATGGAGGAGGAGGTGTGATGGTGTGGGGATGCTTTGCTGGTGTCACTGATTTATTTAGAATTTAAGGCACACTTAACCAGCATGGCTACCACAGCATTCTGCAGCAATACGCCATCCCATCTGGTTTGCGCTTAGTGGGACTATCATTTGTTTTTCAACAGGACAATGAACCAAAAAGCACCTTCAGGCTGTGTAAGAGCTATTTGACAAAGAAGGAGAGGGGTGGAGTGCTGCATCAGATGACCTGGCCTCCACTATCACCCAACATCGACCCAGTTGAGATGGTTTTGGATGAGTTGGACTGCAGAGTGAAGAAAAGCAGCCAACAAGTGCTCAGCATATCTGGGAACTCCTTCAAGACTGTTGGAAAACCATTTCTCATGAAACTGGTTGAAAGAATGCCAAAAGTGTGCAAAGCTGTCATCAAGGCAAAGGGTGGCTACTTTGAAGAATCTAAAATATGATATATTTTTTGACTTGTTTGTTATTTAATAGTTTTGATGTCTTCACTATTATTCTACAATGTAGAAAATAGTAAAAAAATAAAGAAAAAACATTGCATGAGTGTCTTTGACTGGTACTGTACATAACTGTAGATTAAACTATGGCCACACAGATGCATGAACATGGATAAAATCATATATACATGAATCAATTTTGTCAGTCAAAAGTTACTCACGTCAACTTGTTTTATGCAAAAGTGGTTACAAAGGCAGACATATTGTGCGTTTTTTGATGGGCAATCATCTCAATTGACCATCATCCGTCTATAAGGATTACTCCCATTAGCTCAATCTGTCATTTTCACACACAAAAGCTGCGGCCTACAGAAAAATAACGTGTATTTGGGGATGAACCAGAACTATTCTAAACCAGTAAAATTACACAAATGATGATACGAATGCAGGGATGCAAATTCAAGTAATCAATCGTGTATTGCTAACTACATTGACATTTCTTAGATGCAATATAAGAAAACGTGGGTTTTGATTTGAGTTCCTCCTGGGTTTGTGCTTGTGTAGCTGCTGAAGTTTGTCCCTGAAAAGAGTGACATTGACCTCCTGGAAGAGCACAAACACGAGCTGGAGCGCATGGCCCGTGCTGACCGCTTCCTCTTCGAAATGAGCAGGTGAGCTTCGCCATTTTGCTAACACCCCATTTCCAATGAGATTCTAATTGCCTTATATTTTTAACTGTGCTATTTCACAAAATTCTGAACCTACAGTAAATACGTTTTACAGACAGTATATTTGACATTAGTTATCTTGTTGTTATTAGTCCCACCCTTCAACCCCTCCCATCTATATGTCATAACACCATCTGTATTGAATTTCTATTTGCCATCTATTTTTTCAACTGTGCTGTGATGCTTCACAAAAGTTATGAACTTTCTATTCTCATAGTTTCTACAGATTGTAAATTAAAGATAAACATTTTTGCTAAAAGTATTATTATATTATTGATCGATTTGACTATAACTTTTCAAATCACCCAAGTATTGCTATCTGCAGCGTTAGCTCCAGGAAAATGTTGCAAGGATATTCTTAAGGGAGCGTGCTTTTTTTTCTCGTTTTGAAATGATTCTCCCCGGGGACAACATTAACTCTAACTCCTAACTCTTTTTTTGGTGTGTTTTTTTCTCTCTATCCCGTCCCTTTCATCCCCTCTTTAATCCCACCTCTAGAATTGACCACTACCAGCAGAGACTTCAGGCCCTGTACTTCAAGAAGAAGTTTGCAGAGCGCCTGGCGGAAACCAAGCCCAAGGTGGAAGGTACGATTGAGTAGCTAGTCAAAGACACTCGGGCCTTGTGGTCCTGTGTGGCTCAGTTAGTAAGTGTATGGCCCTAGGGTAATGGGTTTGATTCCCTCTGGGGCCACCCATACGAAAATGTGTGCACTCACTGATAAGTTGCTTTAGACAAAAGCCTCTGCCAAAGAGCATCTCTTCATTTGGATTCACTTTTTTTCATTTGGGTACATTGAATGTTCTTGAAAAGGCTCCTATAGATGAACTGAAATAGCAGAGGAAATGTGAGGCGAGTAGTCATCACAGACTATTATAAATGAAAAGGCCCTAGTTATCTGTGGTGAAACCACAATGAAGAGACAGATCTAGTAGGAGGAGAGGAATTGTCAATAAGTCTGTTAATTAGACATCTAGCAAAGCATTTCTCTGAGCTTTTTGTGTTTGTGATTATGTGTGTGTACGGTATGTGTGAGTCGTGTGTGTGTGTGTGTGTGTGCAGGTGAACTTATGTGTGCATGCCCATGTGTGTGTTTGGACCGTTTGTGGACTTTTTTTTCTCCAGTTGAAATAAAGAGTGAAGTTACCAGGGAGGCTGTTTTGGAAAGGGGAGAGGCGTTCTCATAAACACCGCTGTTCCCTTCTAAGTGCTGCATGGGTAAAGGTTTCCAGCAAAAGGCATGCAGTACACACATGTGCATATGTGTGCTCGTGCATTTGTGAGTGAGAATGTGTGTGTGTATTTGCCTGTGATTTGACTGTGCGTGCGTGTGTGAGAATGTGACCTTGTATGTGTGTGCTGGTTTTAGAAGTTACCTTAGAGGCTTCTACTCAGGCTTATGACATTAAGACATGCACACTTTAATAACATTTGAATAAGATATAAGACAAGTAATCCTATCATAACCTCTGAGCCAACTTTTGATGGAGGAAATAAGCAGCCCTTATACACGCTCAGTGGGATTTATTTCAGAACCTCTCCATGACGCCCATGCAGGATGAGGACAGTTTGTGGGTTCTGGAATGGAATGAGGCAGATACTGTACAAGTAGGATTCAGTCATGTAACTATTGACGATGTCTATATTTCACAGAATGTCTGCTTAATACTGCGTCTGGAAGTATTTGGTGTATTTTGACAATGGCTTTTTAAAATACATATCACTCTTTGCAGTACAGTAGGTGGCTCTGACAGTGTGAAAAGGTTCTTCTCTACCTTTTCACTAAACCTGATTTTGCTCCCTTCACAATTGTCATTGTCGGAAGTAGATAGGAGTAAAGGAAACATCAAGACGTCAAATTGTTGACGTCTATGAAGCATCTATGAACTGCTTATGTACTTCTTATGAATGTATTATGAAGTCCTTAAGTAGTCTTACTGTTTTCCAAGGCCCACCCAGGACGTTCAGTCCATCAACTGACTTTATAGGAGCTACATATTGTGTGTCTAGCCTTTAATTCCAACCAAAAAGTTTAGCTTCAAGCCAGTGTTTTACAAGCTTCCTCGCAAGAGAACGGACTATAATAATAACAATATGGATAAAAAAAAATATTTTTTACATCCATCCAGCCAGGGACTTCAGTTCCCAGGGGGAAGAGATAGGCAGAGGATGATGTTGTCTCATTTCAAGTATCCCCACCACCACATTGGCTCCACCTGACCTGTGTCGTGTATGGGGTTCAATGCTACCAAACATTCAGATATAAATACGACATGTAGAATATACATCCTCCTCTGTCAGATAGGTCATCTCTGCTATGGAGGAGACATTTCTATCTGGAACAAATTTGCACCCTCCTGAACTCCACTCATGTTACTGTATTAATTGCGTTCTCTCTCTCCTTCCTTTGCGTCTGAGGATGTACCCTTTAGCCACTGTGGACATCTTGCATAATGATTGTAGTCTATGTATTTGCTATCATGACACGTTGTTATTTGCCCTCTCTCTCGCTGGAGTTTGAGGTTGAACCCTCAGCTAAGACGTCATGGATGTCATCTATGGGCAGATCTCAATTGCATACTCTGTGTGTCCTCTCACCTCGTCTCCTTCTCAAAACCCATTAGAGGAGGTCATCAGAGGGGAGGGACTTCTGGCTTTCTTATCCAATAGGTTTTGAGAAGGAGAAGATAAGAGAGGATGCAAGGAGTACGCATTTGAGATCTTCACCATGTTATAGCTATTACAAAAGATTGCAATTGTTCTCTCTCAGCGGAGTTTGAGGTTCAAACCTTAGCTACTAAGGATGTCTTTCGGTGTTGAATGCAGTTTGTGAAAGCTATCGTGATGCATTGCAATTGTTCCCCCCCACCCTCTCTCTCTCTCTCTCTTGCTCGCTGGAGTTGAACCGTCATCTACTATGGACTTCATGTCTAGCATTGTTAAATGTAGTCTTATATGTTATAGCTATCACATACAGCTCTCCCTCAACCCCCTTCTCTCTCAGCCATACTGAGTGCCTCTAAGGAGGTGGTCCGCAGTAAGAGGTTGACTCAGACCCTGGAGGTGGTCCTGGCCTTCGGCAACTTCATGAACAAAGGTCAGCGGGGCAACGCCTACGGCTTCAAGGTGTCATCCCTCAACAAGATCGCAGACACCAAGTCCAGCATAGACAGGTCAGAGCGGGCACACGAGGGGTTAACTAACGGTTGCACGAACGGCGAGGGGTTGTGGGCAGAGATTTGCAGATCAAATGTGTGAGTGTGAGAGGGCGTTTGTAAGGGTGAGAGAAATTGTGTGTTTCTGTGTGTGAGAGAGAGTGGTTTCAATGACATGTGTGTTCTCTCAGTATCCATTCTAATGTGTGTTGCAACAGGAACATCACCATGTTGCACTACCTAATCATGATCTTTGAGAAGAACTACCCTGACATCCTCCACATCCAGCAGGACCTGCTCAGCATACCTGAGGCAGCCAAAGTCAAGTAAGTACCCACCCCCTGCTTGACAGATCTAGGATCAGTTTACCTCATACCACATCCTAACCTTAACCATTAGGCCGCACAAAAAACTGACCTTAGATCAATGTCTAGACGCAACTTTATCCTCCTCCACTTTACTGAGGTACCATTCAAAAGCTATTTGAAATAGGGTGCTGCTCTATGGGAGCTCAAGGGAGAGGTTGATCTAGGATTAGATTATGCCTTATTACCCCAATATACTTAACCCATAGTGGCAGAGGATTAAATCATAACTGACATCTGAACGTCTTCCTTTTCTAAACCAGTCTGGCTGAGCTAGAGAAAGAGGTGCACAACATCAAGAGTGGACTGAAGGCTATAGAGACGGTGAGTTGTCAATCATTTGTGTGTCCGCCTGTCTGTCTGTCTGTCTGTGTGTGCTTGTGATGCGCATCTGGCGACTGTCTCAATGTCTTTACTTACTACACACATTCCTAGGTAATACCTCCCTCACTTAAGAGAAAGAATAATACATTTTCTGTGCATACAAGAGCGTATGTTACAAAGACTAACAACAGAAAAAGTGAGTGAAAAAGAAAGTGAAATGATAACATCCCTCTCTCCCCCTTCAGGAGCTGCAGTACCAGCAGAGCAGGACGACGGACCGGGGGGACAAGTTTGTCCCCGTGGTGGGGGACTTCATCACAGTGGCCAGCTTTAGCTTCTCTGAGCTAGAAGACCTTCTGAACGAGGCCAAGGACAAGGTAGAAACCGTTAACCTCTCAACCCCTTGAAGTAGGCCAAGGACAAGGTAGTGTCCCCTCTCAACCATGAACATTAATGGCTCCAATCCCATTCAGAATACTCTTGCCAAACCAGTAGGAGAGAGAGAGAGGAATTGGTGGTGGGTAAGAGAGGGAAGAGAGGAACCTTTGTGCATCTTTCCAAACCTGTGTGATTATTTATATATTTTTAATTCCATTCCTTTACTTTAGATTGTGTGTATTGTTAGATACTACTGCACTGTTGGAGCTAGAAACACAAGCATTTCGCTACACCCGCAATAGCATCTGCATGTGACAAATACAATTTTATTTGATTTGACTTGACTTGAACAGGCCGGGAAACCCCGATGTTGAATTTGTTTCTCTCTGTTTATCAGATTTATTACTGTTGAAATGTAGTTGGTCTCCTCTGTAACCTCCTTCTAAGGGAATGAGAGAAAGGCTTTTTGAACTCTGTAGGGGACAAAGGTTGTAGTGGAATGCGTATGAGAATGTTTGAGTGGGAAGGCAGTTGCTATGTTTTGCATTATTTTTCGATTATGTGTGTGTGTGTCGGTGAGTCACATGGCCATGAGGACTGATGTGGTATGTGTGCATGTAAAGGATGGAAAGAGGGAGGGAGAAAGAGAGGCGGAGAGAGAGAAAAAGAGAGGGAAGGGCACTCGTTGCCATCACAGAGCCTCGTCTGTGTTAACGTCTGTACTACTAATTATTTGTTCAAGGAGCACTGTAAAAGGAGGGGAAAAATGATCCATTTAGAACGTCACAGGAAAAGGCCTGAGCCGAAGCACCATTTGCTGCTATAAAACAAAATAACCTCTGCGTGCACCAGGCCAGACTCTATCTAACCCGCTTGCCTCGGAGCTGCATGTGTGTGTGTGTTGGGGAGAGGATGAGTCAACATGGGGGTGGGTGGGTGTGTGGGTGGGTCGGTCAGTCTTAATAGAAAGGATTATTTCTGATGACATCACTTCTTGGATAGGGAAACTGATTCCAGTGAAGTGCTTACTAATGATTAAATAAAGTAATGTCATCGGTGCAGTGAAATGCTTATGTTCCCATCAATCAATGCAGTAAATCTCAACAAGCACACAATAATCCATAATGTTGTACAGCAGTAGATATATATGTATAGTATGTAAAGGGATACTTCAGGATTTTGTCAATGAGGCCCTTTATCTACTTCCCCAGAGTCAGATAAACTAGTGGATAGCATGATAGCAAATAACAAATTATAGCATAGACATCCAGTCACTGTGCTAAAACACATTATAATTTGCTAACTTCCATCATACTGGACACAGAGCACTACTTCTCTGCGTAATCAGGTGCGTGTCCTTACTCAACATTGACAGGAGCACTCCAAACAAAACACAATGAGTAAATGGAATGGAATAAACCAAAACCTGTTTCTCACAAGCCTAGGTTGTGCTCTCTGCAAGCAACGTTTCCACTCCGACAATGAGAACTGTAAAAGACTGTAATCATAATATATTGAATGCATTAACAGAAATGACGGTAATCAAGCAAACATTGTAGATTAGAAATGATTGGAATTAATGGTAAATGTACTACTAGTGACACTGGTGTGCCATCCCCACTGCCTCCACAATGTCCACTGAGACAGGCAACAATCAATTTTGTGATTTTTTTTGCTGTGAAAACTTCTTTTTTTTTTTTGCAAATGCTTGACTAAAATATTATTGGCCGACCAACAGCCTATCGACCAGTCGACTAATGGGGTCAGGACTAGTTTGGGAACATGGGTGTGTACAGTCACCTTGCTGTGGTCAAATGCCGTGGTTTTGCGTGAATGCTGCCATCTATCCATTGTTTCTGGCTTGGATAAGTTCTAATCGTCACAGTGGGAACAACATCCTCTAGGCACTTCCTGTTGAACCCAGTCACTGAGTCAGTGTATACATCGATATTATTCCCAGAGGCGGCCCAGAACATATCCCAGTCCGCGTGATCAAAACAATCTTTAAGCATAGATTCCTATTGGTTCAGACCAACGTTGAACAGTCCTTACCATGGGTGCTTCCTGTTTAAATTTCTGCCTATAGGCAGAGAGGAGCAGGATGGAGGTGTGGTAAGATTTCCCAAAGGGTGGGGGAGGGCCTTATAGCCGTCCCAGAAGGGAGAGTAGCAATGGTCAAGAATTTTCATGCAGCGAGTAGCAAAGGAGATGTGGTGTTAGAATTTCGGGAGCGTTTTCCTCAGATTTCGTTTATTAAGTCTCCAGCTACAATACATTTATGCGGTCCAGTGTAGTGCCTTGAGAGACGTCAGTGTTGGCTTGTGTGGGGAACGTACACACCAGCTATTCATTCTCGCACCAAACATTTGGCAAGCTAGCTGGGCATAGGGGGGAAGGGGAGCAGAATGTACATGGAAGGTAATGCGGTCATCCAATCTGGGATTTGAACCTACAATGTTGGGGTAATCAGACCAACGTGTTAACCACCACACCATACAACCACCTCTCAACATTCTACATTCTTAGCTATATAAACTCGCACCAAGGGGGAAAGGGAAGCGGAACGTCAGGCTTGAACTTTGGGACAAATGTTTGACAAGCTGTCGGGAATGTCGGCTTAATGGGCAAGGGAATCAGTTACAGGGCAGCAGAGAGGGAACGAGGATCGGGACTGGAACGTTACGAGCAAGTATATGGGCCAAATGTCCCGTCCCCTTTCCGAAATCGGAAAGATGCTAACAAGTGCAAAATCGCGATTAGTTCAGAGCACCAAAACTAACGCTTCTCATTATCTCACGCATCCCGCCATGACAGATCTATGGTACCATTTATGTTTACCTAGTCTGTCCACGAGACATTATGTGTAGAGGAATCAGGCTGGCTATAAAGCCCTCTATTGAGGTTTAGAGGAATTTCTTTTTTTACAAATTTACTTCCTACAATTGTTTGCCTCAATTGGGATTTGTGGGAAATTCCACGGTCCATGGTAGAGGTGTATCAATAACATGTATTTCCGAACGTTCCAGCTCTTATGTATTGGCCGATACCAACTACCATTGCTAATTATGTTAACTTTATTTGGGCTTACTTTTGAGATCTGTAATTCCAATTACTGGTTAAACTCACACACATAGTACTAACAGGTGTATAGAGGAAAAAACACACTGCACACTGGTGATTCAGATGCTTCCAGCATTTACGTTTCCGTCACTTGACCTTCATTAGGGTGAGATGTGTAATTCCAACATTCCCCATCCCTTCCTCTCTCTCCTTGTGCAGTTCACCAAGTCACTGAAGCACTTTGGGGAGGAGCAGGATCGCATGCAGCCCGATGAGTTCTTTGGGATCTTCGACACATTCCTGGTGTCGTTCGACGAAGCCAGGCAGGACCTGGAGAACATGCAGCGCCGCAAGCAGGAGGAGGAAAGGAGAGCACGCATGGAAGTCATGGTGAGAGAGACCAGGCAGCCATTTAGGCTATAGTGAGACACACACACACACAAGGAAGGACCTGGAGAATATTCATGACAACAGTCATGGGAATGTGGCTTGGAGAACTGGAAAAGTCTGGGAACAAGACAGACCTCCAGACATCCATCCCCCTGCACTCATGCTTACAGACACACATAGACACAGAACAACCTTGCAGCCTGAGTAAAACCACATGTTTATGTAGTGATGAGGATGATGATAAGCATTTTAGTCATATGTAGTAACTTTAAAGTCTGTACTCTGTTCTGCATTTGTTAAAGGGATTCTCTGGTACTTTTATATAATCTTTAGCCAGTTGTTCTGAAAGTTGCACTAGTTAAATAAAGGTTAAATAAAAAAGTGGTCCCTGAAAATTGTGACATAAGTGCACCACGTCATTGCTCTCTCTCGCTCTCTCTCTTTGCGGTGTCCACTGAGCCATTGGGCCCGCCCTGCAACCTCATTGGATAACGCTGGGCAGGCTCTTGCTAGCTGTCACTCAAATGCAAGGGACCGACGCTCATTGGCTAGGGGGCTGGCCCATGTGGAGGGAAATATAGAGAAAATGGCATGGCATGGCACAGCTTTAAGAAAACAGTCGCTTTCAAACTAAGGATTTTGTGGCTAATTGAAGTAAGACGGTTAATTATGTTCATGGATTATACATGTATGAACTACACATTGAAACATCTAGCCCAAAGTGGGAGGTTTAAAAATAGTTTCTTAGTCACCAATGTCCCGGAGCATGTTTTTAAGACTTCTGGTTTTCCCTGTGTTTTTGGTTTGTCTGTGTTTGTCATATGGCTGGCTGTTTCTCTGTTTTGTTTTCCCATCAGCACTTCTATCTGCACTTCTGTTCAATGTTCTGTCTGTCTATAACTATGTGTCTCCCCCCCCCCCCCCCCCCCCCCCCCTTATATCTCTCCCCTATAGCTGAAGGAGCAGCGAGAGCGTGAACGGCGGGCCAAGAAGGGTGGAGCCACGGACGAGGTGGGGGGCGAGTTTGACGACCTGGTGTCGGCGTTGCGCTCCGGCGAAGTCTTTGACAAGGACCTGTCCAAACTCAAGCGCAACCGCAAGCGTTCGGTCAACCAGCTAGTGGAAGGGGGTGGCCGCGAAAGACCGGTCACCAAGGTCAACTATTAATGACCCCTGGCCCCCAGGAGTCATAGGTGAAAGGGAGACAACAAACAATGTTGGCACTGTTTTCCTCACCGGTGAACTCTAGAGGTTAAGGGTCAGAGGGTAAGATTGTGGGTGTCGGATTGCCGTTTTGATATAGCAGCCACACAACCCATCGGAAGGAAAGTAGATTTTTAGCTGACGAGAATTGCTCTTCTTCAAAACTCCACCAAGACACCTGACCCCATCTTCAGAAGTGGACTACAGACACTTAAACTGACTGACAGACAGACCACTGTGACATGACTCCCTTTCCTCTTTAGACTGCCTCTCCATCCCCTTTTGACCACATCTGTCCAGAACTGTGCTCCATGTCTCTCTTTGTCTACCCCCCTCTTTCTCACTGTGCTCTTCCACACACACACACACACGTACATACTCTAATCATAATAATTTTATATCGCTCTTCATTACATAAAGGAAAGCTCAAAGCGTTGTAAAGCAACAACAAAAACAAACAATAAAAATAAAATAAACATAATGAGAAAGTGCATGGCATGATTGAGGTGGTCAGCGGAGGGAAGAGGTGGTCAAAGGGGAGTGGAAGCAGCAGGCAGCACGTTGTCATCACGGTGTCTCGCCATCCACGCCGTCTGTGGTTTGGTAGTCGGACTCAATCAGATGAAGTTAGAGTTCCCTAATAGCCACTGGACTAGCTAGCCAACTACTCTTCACTAATACCAAAATGCAGCACCCACTTGGCAGTCACAAGACACACAATAGTAATTCAGGATTAGCCAGTCATGGTCATCTGTCATCTCTTTACACCTCTGTATTCTGGCTTCTCTCAATCCTCAACATCTGGAAAGTAGGCATAATCAAATCAATACAAAACATTACATACTAGCAAGCTAACATTAGTTTTCTAGCTAGCCAAAAAACAACCGCCAATTTCAGCCTTTAAAACATGCTGGATTCAGACTATAATAATAAGCTAATAGTTCATTCATAAAACCCAAAGTTTGTAGGGAAAATGCTATTAAAGCAATTAATGACAACTATTTACAAAATATACAGGAGCTCTCTGCCTACCCGACCTTACGGTGCCATGGCAACCTATTCTATTTGTCCCTTGATGGGTTGCATCGCTCTGAGTTTTTGCTATTTGGGTGTAATGACTCCTTGAGCCCAGCAGAGGGCAGTGGTTCTCTGTGGAGCCTCCTCTCTTGCTCTGTCTCTTACTCTGGTGGTGCTTATACTAGTTGGTAGTAGCTTTACTTCTTCTAGTAGTGAATGTAAAGACACAAGGAGTACTTCCCAAAAACTGCCAAGCATCTGCTGCTGGTGTAGGCCCATGCAGGATTTGGGAGTAGAATGTTGAGGTGACACAATGGGGACTTCTGCTCAGGAGACGTGGCCACATCGGCTGCCTTTGGGAACACTCTCTTCCCAAGTGCCTCTACCATATGTGGCATTCCCGAGGACTCACTCCCAGATGGAATTTCACAAAACGAGAGCACAACACTTCCCAGTACAAATACGTGGGAGAGTACCCGTGCCCCAAGTTGACCTTTTACTATTAATTTGTCTTCAACAATTTGAAGAAGAGAAGTATTGTTTCGGCAGTACCCTGTGCCAAAGCAACAGAAAAACACTATATACAGTGTTTGTCACAACACAACTGATTGGCTCAAACGCATTAAGAAGGAAAGAAATTCCACAAATGAACGTTTAACAAGGCACACCTGTTAATTGAAATGTATTCCAGGTGACTACCTCATGAAGCTGGTTGAGAGAATGCCACGAGTGTGCAAAGCTGTCATCCAGGCAAAGGGTGGCTACTTTGAAGAATCTAAAATATATTTTGATTTGTTTAACACTTTTTTGGTTTTCAACATGATTCCACATTTCTTATTTCATAGTTTTGATGTCTTCGCTATTATTCTACAATGTAGAAAATAGTCCAAATAAAGAGAAACCCTTGAATGAGTAGGTGTGTCCAAACCTTTGACAGGTACTGTGTGTGATATATATATATACACACACATATAAATACTAAAAGCACTGCAATTAGGAAGCCGTTTATATATTTATATTTAGAAGCAAACGTCCTCTGTCAAGTATCATCTATGTTTCCTAACACATTGATAAAATGGTACATTTTCCAATGGTGTTAACGCAATGCATTGTCACTTTTATCCTCTAATAATAATAATGTGCTAGGTTGGTTATACCACAAGCAGCTAACACCATTCTGGTCAAAAGGGTGGTTACTGGTACTAAGATTTGGGGGTCACGATTAAATAATAACAATAATACGTATAATTGAAGGGGCATCCTTTTTCTCGTCTCTTTTCTTTTGACTTTGTGATTTGCGACCATCCCATCCAGTGGGATCTCGGTGTAATTGTAATGTGAGGATGAATGTACACAGCACTTAAAATGGTGAACGATGTATTGGAGTGGTCTCAAAGCAAATTGGTAGCTAGCAAGTGTTGCGTGTAAAAGAAAATATGATGCGCAACTGACTATAGGACTGACAACAGGCAAAACAGACGAGCGGCGACACCTGTGTTTTTAGCCTGGAAAGAGTTCCTCCCTTTGTCCTTCATCCCTTATTCCCCAGGTCCCCATGTATCTTTTGGCGTAAGGGGTCATTCCTCTGACCGTAAGCCAGTGGTTCAGACAACTCCATGGAAGAACAAGGCCACACAGTCAGTTCACATAGTGCAGCCCACTTGGGTATTTTATTTGTTTCCGTTTTGATTTATTCCTATTATCTTGTCATACACATTTCTAATACTTTAGCAGTAGGCAGGACAAAGGCTGCATGTATGTGGATGTTTGGATCTTATGGCAGTCCTGGGGTTGGTCTGTATATGTTTGTCTGAGAGTTTGGGCTTCTGCGGTGAAGGAGGGAGGTTAGAGGGGAGAGCTCCATTCCTGGGGTCATGACTTCTCTTTGCCATGGGGGATTGGCTCCCAGACATAGTGGTTAGGGAGATGAGTCCAAGGGGGTAACTAAACCATACTGTGGTCTGGACTGTCAAATGAAGGGGCAGACATACTGTAAACCTTTTAGACTCAAAAACACCCACACATATTACATAGAAAATAAACATGTACAAATGTACACATTTTGTACATTGAAAATACATAAAAATACAGTCACGTGAGCAGTGCCCGACACATACTTAACCCCGCCCTACTCATTCACACACATAAACCCAGTCAAAAGAAAATTCCTTTCCACTCAAATTAAAGCATATATCCTTAGGGAGACATTGGAGCAGATTCCTGGAGGGCAAAAGCCTGGGAACCCCCATGAAACCATGCTAGGGATCAGAGTAGAGCGGGCTCGAACACAAAAACAAACATGGCCACCGTCCGTCATCCATGTCACAACGCTGGCTCTCTTCATACTGAGGCCGCGTAGCACAGGTCACCACTTTTCCACATCCATTGAACTCAAGTCGAATTAGACATTGAATCTCATGAAGTTAAATGAAGATAAGGCACTTTTCAATAATTGACCATTCATTGCACAGGAGGCCGGTGAGAGGAGGATGGGTAGTAATAATGGCTGGAATGGAATAGTATCAAACACATGTTTGATTCCATTTCGTTCCAGCCATTATATGAGCCCATCCTCCCTAATTAAGGTGCCACCAGCCATCTGTGGTCCAGTGCTAGAAAAGTTAGGCAATATTATGGTTATTCTTAGTTGATTTCTGTTGTTCTATGATGGCCCCACCTGTTCTTTGGTGATAGTTATTCAGTATGTGTCCATATGTGAGGGGCCTAACAGTGCAGTAAGAGGATTGGCTTTTAAGGGTAAATTGGACACATTCTGTGCTAATCTCTTCGAATGTGTTTAACCCTCCCTGGTGAATGGAGGAAGGCAGTGTTCAAGACATGCTTCTTCTACACCCAGGAACTGAGGGGGAAAAGGCAGGTCTGTCATTCTAATAGAGGACTAAATGGCGTGCCACTTCATATAGTATATTAACATGCGGCTCAATACTGCCCTATCTAAGACAACCCAGAGACTGGACACTGGGTTGTGTGCAGTAGGCACGAAATGGAAGAAAACGCTCTGAAGCAGAGTGAAACATGGAGGTTCTAGCTGGTTGTACCTGTCCAATGAAAAACACACATTTTCGTGAAAAACACACAACCCATGTTGCAGTTTCGAAGCAGATACAACTCAAACGGGTATCCGGAGGTAGAACTAACAATCACACTGATCTCAAAATGAAGCAGAATCTTCCATCTAATGGCATCACTGATGTAATAAATACCATGGGAACAATGAGAAAGAGGGTGTTATTTTGGTTTTGTTTGATAAAACCAATTTTATGACAGTCCCACATGTATCTTAAACTAGACTGTGACGATTGCCTGTATTGAAGGCGTAACCAGCTAACAGAACTTAATAAACTCTCTCTTGTGGAAGACAATCTTGTAAAACCCTTTGAAGTGATGTTGGGGATTTCCAATTGGGACACTGTTTGTGTGGCACACATCCCAAACAGAGTGAATTGATACAAGTCAAGTCACTGTCTGTCTGGTGGCAGTAGTCATTTTTATGCAGAGTAAGCATTTTACATTTTAATCGTTTAGCAGATACCCTTGTACAGAGTAACTTAGATAATCCCACAGCACCCCCCCCCCCCCCCCCCCCCCCCCCCCCCCCACCAGGTTGTCCCACCTAGCTATCTTAAGATGAATGCACTAATTAAGATACTCTTTGAAGCGGTAGGGTTTTAGATGTTTTCGGAAGACGGGAAGGGACTCTGCTGTCCTAGCTTAAGGGGGAAGCTGGTTCCACCATTGGGGTGCCAGGACAGAGAAGAGCTTGGACTGGGCTGAGCAGGAGGGCCAAGAAACCAGAAGTGGTATGTAGTGCTCGGGTTGGGGTGGAGGGTTTGAGCATAGCTCAAAGGTAGGGAGGGGCAGTTCCTCTTGTTGTTCCGTAGGCAAATACCATGGTCTTGTAGTCGATGCAAGCTTCGACTGGAAGCTAGTGGAGTGTGCGTAGGGGAGGGGTGGTATGGGAGAACTTGGGAAGGTTGAACAGGCCGCAGCATTCTGGTTGCAGGGGTTTGATGGCACAAGCGGGGAGCCCAGCCAACAGCGAGTTGCAGTAGTCCAGACGGGAGATGACAAGTGCCTAGATTTGGACCTGTGCCGCTTCCTGTGTGAGGTAGGGTCATACTCTATGGATGTTGTAGAGCATGAACCTGCAGGAGCGAGTCACTGCTTTGATGTTTGGGTGTTGTCCAGGGTTATGCCAAGGTTCTTATACAGTACATTAAAAAAACATGGGCCCCTCCCATCCTCATCACTACCACGATTCCTCCTCTTAGCCACACTTTCCATCTATTCATTTTGGTTCACCTTTAAGTGCCTCAATCTATTTTGGATGTGTTCCTTTCTTGCCACTGGTGTTTTTTCCGGAAATGTCTATGGTTATTAATATGGAACTGAGAAACAAAGTGGATAGGTTGGAAGTGTGCTGAGATTGGATAGAAATAAACACCTGTCTTGGGGTTTTGGATGGCTGAGAACCATGTCTACTCACCCTCTATTCCCATAATGTGTGTGTTATGGGTTGACCTTGTGGTACTTTTAAGCACCATCGCGCAAAACACATCACCCATGTATTATTTTCAACCCAAAATACACCCTATTCCCTTTATAGTGCACTACTTTTGACCAGGGCCCATAATGCTCTGGTCAAAGATAGTGCACTATAAAAGGAAAACGTGCTATTTGGGACTCAATCAATATGTACAGTGTGTCAGTTATGTTGTTAATTTTGTTTCATACGGGAAACTGGAGTTTCCAAGGATTTAGTCATCTAACCATGAGATTTGCCCTTCCATCTGTGTGCTGAAATCCCTCTGGGGACCCTTCTCTATACATCCAAGGGAATAACAAAAGCTTTAATCTATCAATTATCAATCATCGGAGCTATCACACCGTGAGGTCCCGAAAAAACATTTCTGCGTTATGTCTTTTTTTGGAGAGGGTGAAGAAACGATCTTGTGTCAGTTAGCACTCACCCCACTCCACAGACGTTAAGTGTTGAACCAAAAAGAAAACCGACTCAAACTTTGTAGTGTTGCTCCCATTAGGAAAAAATATTAAGACCCAACTGAGGGGAAAAACATTTTGACAACATCATTTCCTCAACATCACTGTATAGTTGGGCATTTAGAGCTATTCTATTTTCCATTCTTTTGGCCTTTTATTTATTTTCATTCTTAGGCGAGAGATTTAGCAGTTGCTACTGGTAACACAGTTCATTGTACAACATTTGTTTAAAAAATAAATTAAATCAAAGCTTAATTTATTCTTATGCACCATATGACCACAAGTATGTGGACACCTGCTTGTCGAACATCTCATTCCAAAATCATGGGCATTAATATGGAGTTAGTCCCCCCTTTTCTGCATAAACAGCCTCCAATCTTCTGGGAAGTCTTTCCACTAGATTTTGGAACATTGCTGTGGGGACTTGCTTCCATTCAGCCACGAGCTTTAGTGAGGTCGGCACTGATGTTGTCCGATTAGGCTTGGCTTGCAGTCAGCGTCCCAATTCATCCCAAAGGTGTTCAAAGGGTGTTGAGGTCAGGGTTCTGTGCAGGCCAGTCAAGTTCTTCCACTGGGGCATTGTCAAGCTGAAACAGGAAAGGGCCTTCTCCAAACTGTTGCCACAAAGTTGGAAGCACAGAATCGTCTAGAATGTCATTGCATGCTATAGCGTTAAGATTTCCCTTCACTGGAACTAAGGGGCCTAGCCCGAACCATGAAAAACAGCCCCAGACCATCATTCCGTCTCCATCAAACTTTACATTGGCACTATGAATTGGGGCAGGTAGTGTTCTTTTGTGTGGCTGCCCGGCCATGGAAACCCATTTCATGTTCATGAAGCTATCAACAAACAGTTATTGTGCTGACGTTGCTTCCAGAGGCAGTTTGGAACTCTGTAGTGAGTGTTGCAACCGTGGACAGATCATTTTTACGTGCTTCAGCACTCGGCGGTCCTGTTTTGTGAGCTCATGTTGCATACCACTTCGCGGCTGAGCCATTTTTGCTCCTAGATGTTTCCACTTCAAAATAACAGCACTTAAGAGTTAACCGGGGCAGCTCTAGCAGGGCATACATTTCACGAACTGGCTTGTTGGAAAGGGGGCGTCCTATGACGGTGCCACATTGAAAGTCACTGAGCTCTTCAGTAAGGCCATCCCACTGCCAATGTTTGTCTATGGAGATTGCATGGCGATGTGCTCAATTTTATATACCTGTCAGCAACGGGTGTGACTGAAATAGCCGAATCCACTAATTTGAAGGGGTGTCCACATACTTTTTTTTATATATAGTGTACTTACTGTACTGAGGGGTATTTTAACACATCTACAGTATTATGTGTTTGTATTGTTACATATTTGGTATAGGTATATGTTATTTTGGCCATTGACTGGCAGTGTGGAGTTTGAAGATGACATTTGAGAAAATGTAGCTTGTTGCTGAATGCACTTTTATTATGGGACATTTCCATTCAGACACCAATGTGGGCTACCTATTTGAGCCCCCGGGTGAAAGGGTGCAGCTTGTGATGATTCTGTGGAGATAACCCCCGTTAGATGGAGAAAGAAAAAACGCAAGTGAAGTTGGGTACTCCGGCTGGAGTATAATTAGAGATTGAGAGGGCGGGACTTACGACATATGTGTTAGTAGGCAAGCATGGGCATCCCTAGTGGGGATGCTCCAGTTTAGCAAGAGTTTTTGGTCCTCACTTGCTTTGCATCTTGTGGCGTGTCTAGAATGTTATTCCACCACCACATTTCTGTCTGATTATGCACTTGGCGTTGGCCCACATGCCCAAAGAGGGGTGCACAAAGTGTGATCTTTTGACTTTTCCTTTCATTTTAATGCCTGCAAAATGTTACACATTTGTATTGCTTGAGAAAAGTTGCACACGATTTTAAGAGGTTGTATACAGTATTTTTATGGTTGATTTGACAAAACGCTCCACCGAAAAATGGACAGTTCTAAAAATTTTTAAAAAGAACACCGTTCTCGTTTAAGATAAGGTAAAAAGGTCCCAAAAAAAGTACACTGTTCTTGTTTAAGATAAGGCAAAAAGGTCAACAACAACAAAAAGTTGAGGGATGTTCCATTTTCCTGTAAATTGTACCCCTATTTATTTGCCTTACTTAGTTTGCTATATTTTGTATGTATACGCAGCATAACAAAATGTTATAATAAAAATATCTAAATAATTATACTGTGGATCTGTGTATGTTGGATAGTTCCCGACTGAATGAGAACCCTATTTCTATATTAAAATCTTTGCTCACCTTGTCATTTTGTAGGGTTGCAATAAACTGTTGTCCCTTGCACTTTGTGTATTTCATTAATATCGTTCATGCTAATGCTGACCAAACATTTAAAGGTAGACTCAGCGATATGACGTAGATGCAGAAAGTAACCGGCAGAGTGGGTCAATTTCCTCAACAACTAAGAGCTTTTTGGTCCCCTGGCTACCACGCGAACCCATGCTCATTTGCAGATACTGTGTGTGACTGTGTGATCTCAATATCTGCAGTGCTGCTCATGTCAACTTCATTTCACTGAGTTTACCTTTAACACACGCTGATACTAATTATCCTGTGGTCTAAACAACTTTACACCACATGATACCACAAGAAAAACAAGGGTACCAAAGCTAAATCCTGCCCTCTACTGGTGGGAGAAGGTAGTCACATTGTACACAGTGGGAGTGTCCCCATATCACTAACACTTTATACCCTCCTGAGTGGCACATGGGTCTAAGGCACTGCATCACAGTGCTTGAGGCGTCTCTACAGCCCCGGGTTTGATTCCAAGCTGTGTCATAGCCAGCCGTGACCGGGAGACCCGTGAGGCGGCGCACAATTGGCCTAGCGTTGTCCGGGTTAGGGGAGGGTTTGGTCGGCCGGGATTTCCAGTCCCCAGCTGGACGGTGTTTCCTCTGACACATTGGTGCAGCTGGCTTCCGGGTTAAGCGAACTGTGTGTCAAGAAGCAGTGCAGCTTGTTTTTTTTGTATTGCATTAGGATCCCCATTAGCTGTTGCAAAAGCAGCAGCTACTGTTCCTGTGGTCCACACAAAACATTACATAATACAGAACATCAATAGACAAGAACAGAACTACATATATATTTTTTTAAAGGCACACGTAGCCTACATATCCATGCATTTACAAAATATCTAGGTCAAATAGGGGAGAGTCGTGCCGTGAGGTGCTGATTTATCTGTTTTTTTAAACCAGGTTTGCTGTTTATTTGAGCAAGTTTCATGCAATCATGGCTCTATATAATGTATGCTTTCTTGAATTAGTTCTGGATTTGGGGACTCTGAAAAGAACCCTGGTGGGGTAAGTGTGTGTGTCAGAGCTGTGTGTAAGTTGACTGTTGGGATTTCCATCACATTGTTTCTTATGAAAAGAAGATATGCAGTCAATCTCTCCTCAACTCTTAGCCAAGAGAGACTGGCATGCATAGTATTTATATCAGCCCTCTGATTACAATGAAGAACAAAACATGGCACTCTGTTCTGGGCCAGCTGCAGTTTAACTAGGTCTTTCCTTGCAGCACTCGACCATACGACTGGACAATAATCAAGATTTGACTAAACTAGAGCCTGCAGAACTTGCATTTTGGAGTATGGTATCAAAAATTCAGAGCATCTCTAAATTTACAACCATTGAATCTAGATGTTTTGGCCGTGACAGTTTACAATCTAAGGTAACGGCAAGTAATTTAGTCTCAACTTGTTCAACAGCCACACCATTCATTACCAGATTCAGGTCAAGAACTTAAGGATTGATTTGTACCAAATACAATGCTCTTAGTTTTATAGATGTTCAGGACCAGTTTATTACTGGCCACCCATTCCAAAACAGACTGCAACTCTTTGTTAAGGGTTTCAGTGACTTCATTAGCTGTGGTTGGCAGTATGTTGTGTGTGTGTATATATATATATATCTATCCTCATTCTTTTAACGTATATATGTTCTAGGTGATTTTTGAGACAAAGGCACTGCTGGAAGGTCTACCAATGGCATGCCCTTCTTTTTGTGAGAAATTTAACTGGTCACTCAATAATTATAAAGTATTTAGATTAGGGACTGCAAAAACTTTAATGACTAGTAAATGGTTTATAAATGTGGGAGTATTGATTAGTAAATTATGAACACTATAAATGCCTTATTGTTTATTACTATCTAGCCCAGTGGTTCACAAACTGTTGGTTGTAGAATGACATTAGTTGTGCATAGTTACAATTCATTATGAAGTATGCACAATTGATTGTGTAGCTCAATAAACTTGTAGATTATTTGGACAAAGAGCAAAAAATATATAATAAATTGGCACCATTGACTTGCATTGGTTTTGTGCCACAAATGCTGTAAATGTAGTATTTGGAAACAGTGGTCAGGTAAACAAAACCAAAGCATCAACTACTGTCATACCTTGTAAATAAATAGACTGCTTACAGGGTAAGGAAATCAATATTTTGGTTTGTAATTTGAGTGAACTATGACAGAAGTGTATTTGGTTCACTAGCTTGCTACAGTGCCTTCCGAAAGTATTCATACCCCTTGACATATTACACATTTTGTTGTTACAGCCGGAATTCAAAATGGATTAAATATAACAAATAATCTCACCCATCTACACACACTATTCCATAATGACAATGTGAAAACATGTTTTTAGAAATGTTTGCTAATTTATTGAAGTGAAACACAGAGATCTCATTTTGATAAATATTCACACTACTGAGTCAATAATTAGTATTGGCTCCTTCGGCAGAAATTACAGCTGAGTGAATCTTTCTGGGTAAATCTAAGAGCTTTCCACACCTGGATTGTGTAACATTTGCCCATTTATTATTTTCTAAATTATTAAAGCTCTGCCAAATTGGTAGTTGATCATTGCTAGACATCCATTTTCAGGTCTTGCCATAGATTTTGAAGTAAAGTTATGTCAAAACTGTAACTTGGACACCCACTGTCTTCTTGGTAACACGGTGTAGATTTGGCCTTGTGTTTTAGGTTATTGTCCTACTGAAAGGTGAAATCACCTCCCAGTGTCTGGTGGAAAGCAGACAACCAGGTTTTCCTCTAGGATTTTGCCTGTGCTTAGCTCCATTACGTAGATTTTTTTCTCCTGGAAAAACTCCCATCCTTAACGATTACAAACATACCCATAACATGATGCAGCCACCACTATGCTTTAAAATATGGAGAGTAGTACTTAGTCATGTGTTATGTTTATGGCAAATCTAATAGCACTTATTCAGGACAAAAAGTGAATTGCTTTGCCACATAACAACAAAAAATACTTATTGCCTTGTTGCAAACAGGATACATGTTTTGCAGTGGTGTAAAGTACTAAAGTAATTGGGATATTTGTACTTTATTTATATTTGACAACTTTCACTACATTCCCAAAGAAAATAATGTATTTTTTACTCCTCACATTTTCCCTGACACCTAAAAGTACTCGTTACATTTTAAATGCTTAGCAGGATAGGAAAATTCACTTCAGAACATTTTTTGTAGACCTCCACAAGGCTGGTTCATCCTTTGGGGCAATTTCCAAACGCCTGAAGGTACCACGTTAATCTGTACAAACAATAGTACGCAAGTGTAAACACCATGGGACCACGCAGCCATTGTACCGCTCAGGAAGGAGACTCATTCTGTCTACTAGAGATGAACATACTTTGGTGTGAAAAGTGAAAATCAGGATAATGTTCGACAAAAAGGAAAACCACATGCATTACACCAAATACTAGATTTGGGTGTGGTCTTTAAGTAGAAAATAATGAGTGCAATGTTTACATATTAGCTTGTTTATTTAATTAGTATTCCAAAGGCACAGTGCTGAATAATGAACATGATGAAAAGATAACTTATATCATGATAATTAGTAACTTTGGATATATTCAACAATCAGTGTACAGCACTTTACTGTGTGAAATTATCAAATTAATTTACTGTAACCTTAACATGGGTGTCAAAATCATTCCATGGAGGGCCGAGTGTATTATCATTATTTACTTTCAATTTGTGTCCAATGAAGACCTAGACACCCAGGTAAGGGGACTAGTTCCTAACTAATCAGTGACCTTATTGATCAATCAAGTACAAGGGAGGAGCTAAAACCAGCAGACACTCAGCCCTCCATGGAATGAGTTTGACACTTGCCTTAGAACATGAGGCAACAAACTATTGACTCCGATTGTCTTATCACAGGTGTTTGAGAGGTTAACGCACACCCTAGTCCAGGGTTCCCCAACTGGCGGCCTGTGGGCCAAATGGTTTTATTGGAAAAATAAAACAGTTTGAGCCCAAAATGTGTGGAATTTATTGTTGGACTGTAAAAACACCAGGAAATCAGCTCCAAGTGATTTTATTTAAGAAATCTGTTCAAGTATTCGTGTTTGAAATGATTCAGTTTTAGTCAAACATACAGGTATCGGTTTGGGCTACTTGCAGTCCACAAATTATTTGTAATCATGTTCCGGGACCCCGACAATCCGCTCAAGAAAAAAAATAATCCGGCAGCTGATTGATGATCCCTGCCCTAGTCCATATTTATTTTCTTTCCCAAAAAGGACTCTAGCCTCAACATTATGGGTGTATCACAAAAGTAGCTTCCCTGTCGCCATTCCTTCTTCTGCACTGATTTGGAGAAAAAATGTGTGCGGGTTGGCAGGTCTGCAGATGTACTGTACAGATAAACATTTCTGATCATAAGAATCTGGTACAATGGAAGGACCAATACTGATCAGCAAGTCATGGCACAGCCTACCAGCCAGACAAGATGATGGACTTCTACTGATGAAGTGAGTGCCTTACTGAAGTGAGTGCCTTGCAGTGAGGCATTTCCTGATCCTCTAAAAAATGTGAGATTTTGAAAGGAGATGTACCATGCAGGTTTGGGGTCAATTTCATTTTTTATTCAGTCAACTTGGGAAATGTAGTTATCAATTCACCACCTGTGTTAAACCAACTTTTTTTTTTTTTGTATAGATCAGGTAAGAGTTAAACTAAAACAACCACGCATGTGTTCCCCCTATGCTCATAGACCCAGAATTTCTGCAATGGCGGCCATCAAAATGTTGGCTATTGTGTATTTCACACTGTTGGGGTAAAAATCAGAGTATAATGCTTGTAAACCCCAATACAAGTTCATGTCATCGTCACCAATCAATTGCATTACACTTAAAAATGACTACCACCACCGATTTCTATATGGCATGCTATGCTACCAGTTAACACAAGCATTTAGTTCTAAACCCGAAAAGAACAACTTCTAGATATCATAGAGCAAAAACATCCAAATATATCCAAATCAGATTTTAGTTACCACATTGTGGGCCTGTTATTAAATATAAATAATGACGTATTTGATGAATATCCACTTTGTTAGATATGGTCTGCATTCCATTGATCCCTTTACCGTATGTACTGACCCCCAAACCTGGTGCCGTGGAGATAATTTTCCAGTTAGTGGTTAGGGCTCACGGTGGAAGTCCTTTTCCCCCGCTCATCTAGCTTGATGTCTGTGATGGTGATGTTGTGACTCACCACCTTGCACATGACGTAAAGCGTCAACGATGCCACTGTGACCGCAGTCAGCGTATCCATCTGGATATCACAGGCTGGTACAGCCTGGGCGTTCGCAGTAACAACGGCCGCATGGCATCGAGGTCGAAGCCGACAGAGGACCGGTCTAAGGGCGGCAGGTTGCAAAGCGGGATGAGTGCGCCCATGTTGCCTGCGTCACCCTTGGCTAAATGGTTGTTCCAGAGCAGGCGGAAGGCAGTGGGGCCCAGGTGACTGGTAGCTGTGGTGCTTCGACGTGTGGGGGGTTTGCTGCCCACATCCTCCATGGAGGCTTGGCTTTAGGCATCTGTGTGGGTCAATAGGGCAGTGGTGGTGTTGTCCGGCTTGGGAGGAGTCAGAAGAAATTGCGCCCACCCCCAAGTGTGTGGGGTTGTTTGAGTTTGGCTTGGAGGTCATCTCTGGAGGTTTGTCTGTGGCACTGCCTTATGCTATGCTGGCTTAGGTGGGGCCCTGTTTTAGCGTTTCTCAGTAGTGTGCGAAGGGAGGGAATCTCAGGGCTCCTTGTAGAGGCATTCTTTATTAAGTTTGGATTCCTGGCAAGTGTGTACCTGAGACATGTGCATGTTAGAATCAGCAGCCTTGGTTTGAGAACTGGGGGTTGTCAGTAAGTCATCAATCCCATATTCTCTGCGGGGCCAGTGTCACTACTGTAAAGGATTCTTTTGACAATATGGAACCACTGAGGGCTCCTTCCACACTGGTGGGTTCCCGAACAGCTGGCATCAGGCAGCACTGTTAAAACTGTCTAGCCGGAATGGCACGATACATCCTTATTGGGTTGGCCACTTCCACTTCTGGAGTGGTACAGTTGGAGGGCCATAGCGGAGGTGAGGACTGCAGGATCTGGGATATAGACGAGGGGAGGGAGGACCACTGGCAGACTCTGGACTTGGGCAGGGACAGGGGCCTTTGGGGTGTGGTGTCTGAGAGACAGGGATGAAATTAAGATTAGGGTTTAGGGAGTCAACATTTAAAACCAAACAAAAACAGATTGCAATATTATCATTATTGCCATCGGTGCTTCTACACCTGCATTGCTTGCTGTTTGGGGTTTTAGGCTGGGTTTCTGTACAGCACTTTGAGATATCAGCTGATGTACGAAGGGCTATATAAATACATTTGATTTGATTCGATCAGTAATTTTACTTAAAAAGCTGCAACATGATTGAGATAAAAAAGGCCTCGATCCAAGAAGTGGATCATGGTTTCCCATTTTGTACACCAGAAGAATACGATGCAGCTGGAATCACCACTCAGAGGTCGCTTCTGTGGGTTCGTGGGCAGTGCCATTGAGGGCTTTCACCATTTAGGAGAAGTCTGGGTGGGACTTGCTAAACAGGAGGGGTCAGCCAATGATTTATACTCCTTTGCAAACATTCCATCGAAGATGGTGGATAAATTAAGATGAACGACTCAAGACGTTTACCATGTACATTTTTTTCTAGGTTCATGTAAGTGGGCATTCCCTCTCTCTGTTCCTCCATAATCTCTGGCATGTTCACACGAGAGAGGGAACTGCTGGCTCTGGTCTACTTATTGTCCATCCCCGTTCGCACTCACATGACCAGAAAATGTGCCGGTGAGATGTCTCCTTTCCATGACCCAGAGAAGGTAGAGGAGGTCTTGCTTTCTTTACTGTCTCTGACTCCATTAACTGCAAGTGGCAGTAAATCAGCCCGCTCAGACTATACACACTCCAGCACAGTAGGTAGTGGAATGCACCTTTTCAGTTTATTAATGAACTTCCAATACACTCATAGAAGTAGAAAAATCAGCAGGCTAGTACAACTGTATTCAATCAAATGGACTGAGGGTATGAGATTAGAAGGAGAGCGAAGATCAGAGAGTGAAGGAGAGAGGGGGGTGAGGAGATGGGTAGAGAGAGAAAGAGGGGAAGCGAATGAGTGAGTGTTACGTACAGTCGCGTCACCCACCGATGAGGATCATGGGTCTGTTCTTCATCTGGGAGATGCTGAACATGCCTGTGGGGAGGGACGGGGAGAAAGAGTGAGTTTTTGTGAGGACTTCAATGGAAAAGGTGGGCAAGATAAAAGATAAAAAAGGAACAAATGATGTGTGGGAGCCTCACCTACCACCTGTTCTTCCCTCTAAATTCTGGGTCCCATTCTACATTTCAACCTGTCTGAAAAAAACTAAATGTGAGGACTTTGGAGCCCCTGAGATCCTTTACAAGAGAATATACACACAACTTTGGACACACATCAGTAATTTGTGTAACTCACAACTTTTCTTTATTTAGACTATTTTCTACATTGTAGAATAATATCGAAGACATCAACACTATGGAATCATGTGGTAAGCCAAAAAGGTTGAAAACAAATATTAACAAATCATTTTAGATTCTTCAAAGTAGGCACCCTTTGCCTTGACAGCTTTACCTACTCTTGGCATTCTCTCAACCAGCTTCACCTGGAATGCTTTTCCAACAGTCTTGAAGGAGTTCCCACATATGCTGAGCATTTATTTCCTGCTTTTCCTTCACTCTGTGGTCCAACCCATCCCAAACCATCTCAATTTGGTTGAGGTTGGGTGATTGTGGAGGCCAGGTAATTTGTTGCAGGACTATCACCCTCCTTGGTCAAATAGTCCTTACAAAGCCTGGTGGTGTGTTGGGTCATTGTCCTGTTTGTCCCACTAAGCGCAAATCCAGATGGGATGGCGTATCGCTGCAGAATGCTGAGGTAGACATGTTGGTTAAGTGTGCCTCGAATTTTAAATAAATCACTGAGGGTCACCAGAAAAGCACCCCCCACACCACCTCCTCCATGCTTCACGGTGGGAATCACACATGCGAAGATCCTCCATTCACCAACTCAAAAAGGACATGGCGGTTGGGACCAATAATCTCAAATTTGGACTCATCAGACCAAAAGGACAGATTTTCACCGGTCTAATGTCCATTGCCTGGGTTTCTTGGCACAAGCAAATCTCTTATTATTGGTGTGCTTTAGTAGTGGTTTCTTTGCAGCACTTCGACCACGAAGGCCTGATTCACGCAGTCTCCTCTGAATAGTTGATGTTGAGATGTCTGTTACTTGAACTCTGAAGCTTTTATTTGGGCTGCAATTTGTGAGGCTGGTAAGTAATGAACTTATCCTCTGCAGCAGAGGTAACTCTGGGTCTTCCTTTCCTGTTGCAGGCCTCATGACAGCCAGTTTCATCATAGAGCTTGATGGTTTTTGCTACTGCACTTGAGACTTTCAAAGTTCTTGAAGGTAATGATGTATTTCTCTGCTTATTTGAGCTGGTCTTGACATATGGACTTGGTCTTTTACCAAATAGGGCTACCTTCTGTATACTACCCCTACCTTGTTACAACACAACTGATTGGCTCAAACTAAGTCTAAGGATTTCAAATGACTGGGACTACAGATGTCATAGATGTCGATCCACAGCATCCCAAACAGGCTCAAGGGTGACATGTCTGGTGAGTGTGCAGGCCATGGAAGAACTGGGACATTTTCAGCTTTCAAGAATTGTGTACAGATCCTTGCGAAATGGGGCCATCATGCTGAAACATAATGATGGTGGCGGATGAATGGCACAGCAATGGGCCTCAGGATCTCATCACGGTATCTCTATGCATTCAAATCGACCTCGATAAAATACAATCGTGTTTGTTGTCCGTAGCTCATGCCTGCCTATACCATAACCCCACCACAGGGCACTCTGCTCACAACGTTGACATCAGCAAATCACTCGCCCACGCGATGCCATCTGTCCGGTACAGTTGAAAAGCACACTTAATCAGCGTGCCAGTGGACATCGTGAGCATTTGCCCACTGAAGTCGGTTACAACGCCAAACTGCAGTCAGGTCAAGACCCAGGTGGGGACCACAAGCACGCAGACGAGCTTCCCTGAAATGGTTTCGGACAGTTTGTGCAGAAATTATTCTGTAGGGGTGGCTGGTCTCAGACGATCCCGAAGGTGAAGAAGCTGGATGTGGAGGTCCTGAGCTGGCGTGGTTACAGTGGTCTGCGGTTGGGAGGCCGGTTAGACGTACTGCCACATTCTTTAAAAACATTAAATTATTCGGCAACAGCTCTAGTGGACATTCCTGTAGACAGCATGCCAACTCCCTCAAACATCTGTGGCATTGTGTTGTGACAAAACTAAATATTTTAGAGTGGCCTTTATTGTCCACAGCACATGGTGCACATGTGTAATGATCATGCTGTGTAATAATCTTCTTGATATGCCACACCTGTCAGGTGGATGGATTATCTTGGCAAAGGAGAAATGCTCACTAACAGGTATGAAAACAAATTCTGAGAGAAATAAGCTTTTTGTGCGTGTGAAACATTTCTAGGATCTTTTATTTCAGTTCATTAAACATGAGACCAACACTTTACATGTGGCGTTTAATATTTTTGTTCAGTATAAATCAGTGTGTGATCGAACCCTCTGTGATTAGGGTGCTGTTCTGATGCCATTGAAACACACTGAGCTATAGAAAAGGATCCAATTCAATAGCACGGTTGGCGACATTTCAAGCTAGCTTAAGGCTGTCGAGCTGAGCCCACTGTGGATCCGAGTCACAGCACCAGTATAACCGGCATCAATGTGCTAGCTTAGCATATAGTGCTGCCTCCCTGAACTTGCTTCTGACTGGGCTTGAACCAGGGTCCTCTACCTCACCAACATACGAACTGATTGAGCTATCCATTTGATAGCACTAATTGTGACATTTCAAGCTGGCTGTGGAGTAAATTTACAGCATATTACGATATGTTCTTATCTCCGTTACACAACAATGAACCTTGCAAAATGATGCACAGCGGGACGACATCCTGCTTAAAACATAGATGGTTGGGTAAACAACTTGTGTTAACATTTGTGTGCATACAAAATATTAATAATAGCACAACCGTTGTGTTGAATATGTAAGAGGCCTTAAAGTCGGTGTTATTCAAATGAGTTTTTCACTAATCAGCAATTGCTGAGAATGATGTCTGATGTCCTAATGCTAACTGAGTCTACTTTTAATGGGATGTTGGGTTGTAATTTGAAATACATGCTACACCAGAAGTTAATGGTTATACAGTGGGGCAAAAAAGTATTTAGTCAGCCACCAATTGTGCAAGTTCTCCCACTTAAAAAGATGAGGCCTGTAATTTTCATCATAGGTACACTTGAACTATGACAGACAAAATGAGAGAAAAAACATTCAGAAAATAACATTGTAGGATTTTTAATTAATTTATTTGTAAATTCTGGTGGAAAATAATTATTTGGTCACCTACAAACAAGCAAGATTTCTGGCTCTCACAGACCTATCACTATTTTTATTGAACACTATTACAAAACGCGCTTCTCCATAGTTCCGCTCGGGTTGCAGCTCGGGTTGCAGCTGCAATGAATGAGTAGCCAAGTATCGATAGCCATGCATTTTATTATTATTAGCAGCTCATCGTGTCGATTTTAATATTCAGGAATGTTTAACTTTCTCCGGTCATAGGAACAACATTAATTTGTGCATGAGGCAGATGTGGTGCGACTTGAGTTTTGCCATTCGGTGAAAGACTGTGTCCCCTCTCTCTGGTCAGTCTCACTGGAGGAAAGGAAGGAGAGAGCAGGGACCGAGAGAGGAGGTTGGGGGAAAGAAGAAAAACAAAAAAAAAAAAAAAACTTTGAACTCGGAATTCCAAGTTGGAAACTCTGGCATCTTTCCAGAGCTCCGACTTTTCGACCTGAAGATCACTGACGTCGTGATTTGATCTTGTTGACCATCAGATGCAGGTACCATCAGTCCAATTAAATAAAAAAGTGAATTATTTTAATACATGCTCCGCAGTGCCTCAAGTGCTAAACCAACTGATCTATTTTGTTATCAAAGCACAAGTTTTGAAATATAATATGGTCTGATTAGCAATATTTGCAGGCCAGTCATATATCCAATATGCGGTGATAATGTACTAGGCCTACTGCCCAAACCTCATTCTTACAAAACTGTTTGTGAGGTTAAAGTAAACAAAAACATCTGAGCAGTAATCTCAGCTTGCTTTTTGACTGTGAAAGTGATCTCAAAGGTTGGTTACCACTGCTCTAAACTGTTTATTTGGGCAATCAGGTTGATTTGAGGTCTACACACTGGGAAATTCAGGTGCATTGAGATACCGATCTGTTGTTAACATGCCTGTACAGTGGGGCAAAAAAGTATTTAGTCAGCCACCAATTGTGCAAGTTCTCCTACTTAAAAAGATGAGGCCTGTAATTTTCATCATAGGTACACTTCAACTATGACAGACAAAATGAGAAGAAAAAAAATCCTGAAAATCACATTGTAGGATTTTTTATGAATTTATTTGCAAATTATGGTGGAAAATAAGTATTTGGTCAATAACAAAAGTTTCTCAATACTTTGTTGTATACCCTTTGTTGGCAATGACAGAGGTCAAATGTTTTCTGTAAGTCTTCACAAGGTTTTCACACACTTGTTGCTGGTATTTTGGCCCATTCCTCCATGCAGATCTCCTCTATAGCAGTGATGTTTTGGGGCTGTTGCTGGGCAACATGGACTTTCAACTCCCTCCAAAGATTTTCTATGGGGTTGAGATCTGGAGACTGGCTAGAACACTCCAGGACCTTGAAATGCTTCTTACAAAGCCACTCCTTCGTTGCCCGGGCGGTGTGTTTGGGATCATTGTCATGCTGAAAGACCCAGCCACGTTTCATCTTCAATGCCCTTGCTGATGGAAGGAGGTTTTCACTCAATCTCACGATACATGGCCCCATTCATTCTTTCCTTTACACGGATCAGTCGTCCTGGTCCCTTTGCAGAAAAACAGCCCCAAAGCATGATGTTTCCACCTCCATGCTTCACAGTAGGTATGGTGTTCTTTGGATGAAACAGCATTCTTTGTCCTCCAAACACGAGTTGAGTTTACCAAAAAGTTATATTTTGGTTTCATCTGACCATATAACATTCTCCCAATCTTCTTCTGGATCATCCAAATTCTCTCTAGGAAACTTCAGACGGGCCTGGACATGTACTGGCTTAAGCAGGGGGACACGTCTGGCACTGCAGGATTTGAGTCCCTGGCGGCGTAGTGTGTTACTGATGGTAGGCTTTGTTACTTTGGTCCCAGCTCTCTGCAGGTCATTCACTAGGTCCCCCCGTGTAGTTCTGGGATTTTTTCTCACCGTTCTTGTGATCATTTTGACCCCACGGGGTGAGATCTTGCGTGGAGAGCCAGATCGAGGGAGATTATCAGTGGTCTTGTATGTCTTCCATTTCCTAATAATTGCTCCCACAGTTGATTTCTTCAAATTAAGCTGTTTACCTATTGCAGATTCAGTCTTCCCAGCCTGGTGCAGGTCTACAATTTTGTTTCTGGTGTCCTTTGACAGCTCTTTGGTCTTGGCCATAGTGGAGTTTGGAGTGTGACTGAGGTTGTGGACAGGTGTCTTTTATACTGATAACATGTTCAAACAGGTGCCATTAATACAGGTAACGAGTGGGGGGACAGAGGAGCCTCTTAAAGAAGAAGTTACAGGTCTGTGAGAGCCAGAAATCTTGCTTGTTTGTAGGTGACCAAATACTTATTTTCCACCATCATTTGCAAATAAATTCATAAAAAATCCTACATCTCATTTTGTCTGTCATAGTTGAAGTGTACCTATGATGAAAATTACAGGCCTCATCTTTTTAAGTGGGAGAACTTGCACAATTGGTGGCTGACTAAATACTTTTTCCCCCCACTATGTGTTCCCTGTTTGTAAATGTAAATTCCGACAGTGTCGGTGTGTGTGAAGTTGGAGGTCTTGAATTTGAGTGATTGACAGTCCTTAGTGCTTCATGTTGAGTCTTGCTAAATTTGGGTTGGATAATTTATCAAATGTTTAAATTATGGTTTGGAAAGGAGCAAAAGGAGGAGAGCACAAAGTGTGGGGACGGTGCACTGCTCAAATTTATTGAGTCTAGGGAGTGTTTTCCTTCCTTCAAACCTCATCTTTTAGTGACCTCTGAGAGGGAGGTTAGAGAACCCACTAGATAGCTTGAGCTATCCATGATATACTTGATAGTAGGGGTTTAGTTTTACCATGTTATCACAACACTAAAGTGCATCAAAGTGCATCAATACACACAGTACAATTAATTACGTGCAAGGCTCATAGTCTGTCTTGCTTTGACACCCGAGAATGAAGGAAACTAGCATCCCATTGGCATAAAACAGAACGGATGGAAGGTTCTTTCCCCAGTCTCATTGGCATTAAGGGTGGTGTGAAATTATTCTCTTCCCTGTTCAAGTCAATATGTTTTCGAAGTGTCGTGGGAACATCAGAATGATCATTGATCCAGAGGGACTGTTGGAAATTGACTTGAATGTTTTAGTATGTTTATAATTATATAAAAGTGGAGAAGCAGTAGTAACCAACGTGTTATGGGTTAGATTTAATGATTCATGTGCAAATGTATTTGTGGCCGGAAGCAAGGGCATGTGTTTGAGACAGAATGTTTGCATAAGGGTGTAAGCTGCAGAGTCTGGCAGGACGCGGACATCAGTGTATTCTGTGGAGTCCCAAAAACCAAGGCGTTAACCTTACAGGGAATTGGGAAAGCAGAATTTCATATGACGGACGGATATTTGTGTGGCTAATAAATTAAGGAAGTGGGTAAGAGTCTCTGGGGAACGATACCACTTCTCTATGTATATTGTTACAGGGGATAGCTCATAGCAGAGGAAGGACAGCTAACTGTGCACAATTTAGAGACTACTATGAAGTCAAACTGAATGTCACACATACCCAGATCATGGTGAGTAGCAGAGATAGTGTTGTCATTTCAGACACTATTGTCAACTTTCAATGAGGGGTTCGTCAAAGAAGGTACAAAGCTTAAAAGAATAGCCACAGATCCCTGTATACAGGAGGCCACGTCACCGAAGGGGAAGTTTGCTGTAATAATAGCATCACATTACTTGCAGAGTGTGATTAAGAAACATGTGACTCAGAGTTTACGGTTGGACAGTCTTCCAACGCTACTAATATCTCCCCCATTCATAACAGCCAGCTAACACTTGACATTTCTCCCAGAAGATTGGGACTGAGTGACGGTAAACGGAAAGTGTCAGAAGGTGGCTGCTTATCAACCGTTGGGACCCGAAGGTTACACTGTAATGAGGGTGTTCAAAAAAGGTTGGGGTGAACAGGACGTGGCTTGGGTGGTTGATGTCCTTGATGATCTTTTTGGCCTTCCTGTGACATAGGATGCTGTAGGTGTCCTGGAGGTCAGGCAGTATGCCCCCGGTGATGCGCTGGCCAGACCGCACCACCATCTGGAGAAACCAGTGGTTGAGGGTGGTGCAGTTGCCGTACCAGGCAGTGATACAGCCCATCAGGATGCTCTTAATTGTGCATCTGTAAAAGTTTGAGGTAGGGAGAACCTGAAAGATTCAGTCCTAGATCTATCAGTTTACCACAAAGGCAGTAGAAGAGCAGGAGACAGATTCAATGCAATAGATATTCTCACAGCAGTCGCTGTAGGGACAGTGGCTGAAGGAGCGGTAGTAGTGCTAAAAGATGCTATAGTAACAGCATGGAACTGGACTATAGCGCAAATTAGGAGTCTTTTGAAGTACGCAGTGTTAGTAGCAGCAGGGGTTACCCGTGGTAGCATTGTTGGGATATCATCTTCTGAGGGCATTGATGTTGAAACGTATAATACCAGTCAAAAGTTTGGACACACCTACCTCATTATTTTGTCTATTTTCTACATCGTAGAATATTAGTGAAGACATCAAAACTATGAAATAACATTAAATATGAAATGAAATATGGATTAATGTAGTAACCAACAAAATAAATGTTATATTTGAGATTCTTCAAAGTAGCCACCCTTTGCCTTGATGACACTCTTGGCATTCTCGCAACCAGCTTCATGAGGTAGTCATCTGGAATACATTTCAATTAACAGTTGCCTTGTTAAAAGTTCATTTGTGGAATTTCTTTCCTTCTTAATGTGTTTGAGCCAATCAGTTGTGACAAGGTAGGGGTGGTATACAGAAAATGGCCCTATTTGGTAAAAGACCAAGTCCATATTATGACAAGAACAGATCATATCAGCAAAGAGAAACGACAGTCCATCATTACTAAGACATGAAGGTCAGTCAATCCAGAAAATGTCAAGAACTGAAAGATTCTTCAAGTGCAGTAGCAAAAACCATCAAGCGTTATGATGAAACTGGCTGTCATAAGGACCTCCACAGGAAAGGAAGACCCAGAGTTACCTCTGCTGCAGAGGATATATTCATTAGTTACCAGCCTCAGAAATTGCAGCCCAAATAAATGCTTCAGAGATCAAGTAACAGACATCCACTGTTCAGAGGAGACTGTGAATCAGGCCTTCAGGGTCGAATTTCTGCAACCACAAAAAACACTACAAAAGGACACCAATAAGATGAGACTTCCTTGGGCCAAGACACACGGACAAGGGACATTAGACCGGTGGAAATCTGTCCTTTGGTCTGATGAGTCAACATTTTAGATTTTTGCTTCCAACCGCTGTGTCTGAGATGCAGAGTGGTGAAAGGATGATCTTCACATGTGGTTCCCACCTTGAAGCATGGAGGAGGTGGTGTGATGGTGCTTTGCTGGTGACACTGTTACTGATTTATTTAGAATTCAAGGCACACTTAACTTCTTGCTACTAGCAATTCCGTATCCGGGAGCGTAATCATAGCCTCAAGTGCATTACCATAACGCAACTTTTCCTATTCATGAAAATCGCAAATGAAATGAAATAAATATATTCAAACACAAGCTTAGCCTTTTGTTAACAACACTGTCATCTCAGATTTTCAAAATATGCGTTACAGCCAACGCTAGACAAGCATTTGTGTAAGTTTATCATGGCATAATGCTATGCTAGGCTCTTCTGGCAGCAGGCAACATTTTCACAAATAAGAAAAGCAACCAAATTAAATAATTTACCTTTGAAGAACTTCAGATGCTTTCACTCAGGAGACTCCCAGTTAGATAGCAAATGTTCCTTTTTTCCAAAAATAATATTTTTGTAGGCGAAAAAGCTCCCGTTTGTTCATGATGCTTGGCTGAGAAATCGATTGGAAAAATGGCTACCTCAGTATTTTACGCAAGATTTTCTCCGGGAGACACCATGTGACCACTTGCTAAATATGGTCCCTTACAGCCATTCTCCAATAGAAATGCCTAAAAAGACGTCACAATGCTGTAGACACCTTGGGGAATGCGTGGAAAACGTAAGCTCATTTGTAGCTCATTCACAGCCATATAAGGAGTCATTGGCATGAGGCGGTTTCAAAAAATGCAGCACTTCCTGATTGGATTTTTATCTGGGTTTCGCCTGTAACATCAATTCTGTGGCACTCACAGACTATATCTTTGCAGTTTTGGAGACGTCAGTGTGTTTTCTTTCCAAAGCTGTCAATTATATGCATAGTCGAGCATCTTTTCGTGACAAAATATCTTGTTTAAAACGGGAACGTTTTTCATCCAAAAATTAAAATAGCGCCCCCTATATCGAAGAGGCTACCATAGCATGGCTACCATAGCATAGCATTAGCATAGCATTCTGCAGCAATACACCATCCCATTTGTTTTTCGCTTAGTGGGATTATAACTTGTTTTTCAACAGGACAATGACCCAACACACCTCCAGGCTGTGTAAGGGCTATTTGACCAAGAAGGAGGGAGATAGTGCTGCATCAGATCACACGACCTCAACCCAATTGAGATGAGTTGGACCGCAGAAGGAAGGAAAAACAGCCAACAAGTGCTCAGCATATGTGGGAACTTCTTCAAGACTGCTGTAAAAGCATTCCAGGTGAAGCTGGTTGAGAGAATGCCAAGCATGTGCAAAGCTGTCATCAAGGTAAAGGGTGGCTACTTTGAAGAATCAAACATTTATTTGTATAACACTTTTTTGGTTCCTACATGATTCCATGCGTGTTATTTCATAGTTTTGAAGTCTTCACTATTATTCTACTATGTATAAAATTGTAAAAATGAAAGAAAAACCCTTGAATGAGTAGGTGTGTCCAAACTTTTGACTGGTACTGGCCACCACACATGTTAATTGGGTGGCCATGGACGAAGAAGGAGTTTGGGAGCGAAGTGAAAATGACATGGCATGGGAACACCTCTTGGAACCTGTTGCCGGACAGGGCAAAGACTGTGTGAAAGTGATCTTTTAGGGCCTTCATTTTTGTGGAACCAAGCAGAAAATTATTCCAAAGCCAGAGTCAGGCGAAGAGATAATGGGGATCATCAAACTTTGGTTTGTCTTTGCATATATAATTATGCATAGCTTAGCACATTATTAATACTTGTTATGTTTCTTTTTGCTTTTAAAGTCTTGTGCTATCACTCTCTTAGGAACCAGGAGGAAAGTTAAAACTTCAGATGGAATGTCATGTCATATGTTGTCCGAAGAAAAGGGGAAAAAAGAGTGTACATAGTGTAAATATAGATCAGAGGCCATAAGTCTCAGTGGTGTAAATATATTAACTGAATGTTTATCATGTTTCATTTTTTTGTTCATCTTTTGTTTATTTACAAATCATTTCAAAGTTTATAATGTTGAACAGTATGGGAATTACTATTCAAATAGGAGGGACTGTTGGGTTGTAATTTTAAATACATGCTACACCAGAAGTTAATGGTTATATGTAGGAGGAATGTATATGGTGAGGTTGGATAAGAGCCAGGGTAATGTTAATAAGTAAGGGAAAAGGCAATCACATGGTTGCGGTCACTGATGAGGGTGGATAAGTGAGGAATGGGGGCCGAGGTCAGATCAGGTAACATGAAGGGAGTTCAGTTCATTCCACACATCACTTAACTTATTGACAAGCAACAAAGATGTAGTGTTTAGAGAAAAGGAAGAGACTAACAGGGGGTAAAAATACTGGTGCTTTGTCTTTTCAGCTGTTTGACACATTGGGTGAATAAACTTGGTTTGAGCTTTTCTTAGTTGTCTGTTAGTTTTAACTCTGATAATGCACGGTTAGGTTCTAATTAAACAGAGTAGTAATAAACCTGGGGCAGCAGATAGTCTAGCGGTTAGAGCAGTGGGCCAGTAACTGAAACATCGCTAGTTACAATCCCCGAGCCGACAAGGTGAAAAATCTGTTGACGGGCACCTTAAGCAAGGCACTTAACCTTAATTGCGCCATTGATATTGGCAGACCCTGGCCGTGACCCCACTCTCTGAGGGTGTCTCAGTTGGAGTGGGATATGCATTTAAAAAATATATAAAATAAAAAACAAATGCATATAACAATAAATATAAGGAAATATTTAAGCATTCACCTAATTATTATATTTCACTAAGAATGAAATGGGGAGGGACTTGTCCAATAAGAAACACACACTCCTTTTTGTTGACAAAAAAGTATTCCATTGCAAAATGTTTTGCTACGGTGTGCACTAATGAATATACCCAAGGTAAAGTGCTCTTACTACCTGCATGTTGTTTCTTCTTCCTGCCCACGGCGGCACCAATGATATCCAGCAGCTTCTGGTCAGAAGCTCCAGAGCGCAGAACGTCTCTCAGGGACACCTCCGTATTCCCAAACAGACACACCTAGGGACGGGAAAGAGGTGGAGTCACTAGCACACACATACACACACACTGGGGACAGAACAAAGGACAACTAACACACACACACACACAACTGATGCAAGTACATCAGGGATCAACTAGATTCAGCCGCGGGCCAATTTTTTCTTGAGCAGATGGTCGGAGGCCTGGAACATAATACAAAAATCTATTTTTAAGACTGCAAATTGACCCTAAGAAGCCTTCAAAATAGTATAAACATTTACGCGTTCAAAAGTTTGGGGTCACAGAACAGTGCAAACTGGCTCTAACCAGAATAGAAAGAGTGGGAGACCCCGGTGCACTACTAGTTTGTGAAACAGAGGCCTCACAAGTCCTCAACTGGCAGCTTCATGAAATAGTACCCGCAAAACACCAGTCTCAAAGTCAAGAGTGAAGAGACGACTCCGGGATGCTGGCCTTCTAGGCAGAGTTCCTCTGTCCAGTATCTGTTCTTTTTTAACATTTTGCCTATCTTAAGATTTTTCTTTACAACTCTGCCTAGAAGCTGCCAGTTGAGGACTTGTGAAGCATCTGTTTCTCAAACTGGACACTATGATTTTCTGTGAAGGGAGAAGTACACAGCGTTGTACGAGATCTTCAGTTTCTTGGCAATTTCTCGCATGGAATAGCCTTAATTTCTCAGAACAAGAATAGACTGACGTGTTTCAGAAGAAAGTGCTTTGGCCACTTTGAGTCTGTAATCGAACCCCCTAATGCTGATGCTCCAGATACTCAACTAGTCTAAAGAAGGCCAGTTTTATTGCTTATTTAAATCAGAACAACAATTTTCAGCTGTGCTAACATAACTTCAAGGGTTTTTTAATGATCAATTAGCCTTTTAAAATTATAAACTTGGATTAGCAAATAACGTGCCATTGGAACACAGGAGTGATGGTTGCTGATAATGGGCCTCTGTACGCCTATGTAGATATTCCATCAAGAATCTGACGTTTCCAGCTACAATAGTAATTTACAACATTAACAATGTCTGCATTGTATTTCTGATCAATTTGCTGTAATTTAAAAAAAAATGTTACCCCTTTTTCTCCCCAATTTTGTGGTATCCAATTGTTGTAGTAGCTACTATCTTGTCTCATCGCTACAACTCCCGTACGGGCTCGGGAGAGACGAAGATTGAAAGTCATGCGTCCTCCGATGCACAACCCAACCAAGCCGCACTGCTTCTTAACACAGCGCGCATCCAACCCGGAAGCCAGCCGCACCAATGTGTCGGAGGACCTGGCAACCTTGGTTAGCCCGCACTGTGCCCGGCCCGCCACAGGAGTCGCTGGTGCGCGATGAGACAAGGACATCCCTACCAACCAATCCCTCCCTAACCCGGACGACGCTAGGCCAATTGTGCGTCGCCCCACGGACCTCCCGGTCGGGGCCGGTTATGACAAAGCCTGGGCGCAAACCCAGGGACCCTTAACCACTGCGCTACCCGGGAGGCCAATTTGCTGTTATTTTAAATGGGCATAAAATGTGCTTTTCTTTCAAAAACTGGGACATTTCTAAGTGAACCCAAACGTTTCAACGGCAGTGTATACAAAAAAAATGATAAATTTGCTCAGAAAACTTGGGGTGACAAATAAAACCACAGGCAAAATTCGGGGAACCCTGATGTACGTAATCACACACGGGCGACTGTGTCTGCGTGTGTGTGCGATTATGTACGTACACAAACGTCCACACACCCCCACAGTCACCCCTTCACTGTCTACATGCGCACAAGGGCTGTTCACCTTGAGGTTGCCGTCTGCCGTGATGCGTAGTCGGTTGCAGGAGCCACAGAATTGATCCGACATGGAGGTGATGAAGCCCACCTGGCCCTGAAAGCCTGGCACCTTAAATGTCTAAGAAGCAGAGCAGAGAACAGATCGTAAGAACATGGTTTAAGGTAATCTTAGTCCCAGCCTGCTTTCTGTCAAACTGTCTGGTTTTACAGTGCAAGTTGGTAGTGTGGTAACGCCCTCATCTACGTAACCCCATACATTCGATCCTCGTATGATCCTTAAGCATTCCTCATCGCTTTACTCTGTCTCCCTGCGCATCTGCGCCAATCCTTTGGCTAATAAATAAAAATATGTAAGGACTATGAATTTCTGTTCTTTTAGTTTTTATATAGCACATCTGTTCAGGAAAGGATATGTGATTGTTATACTAAGGTCATTTGGAACAGACACTGACCACGTTTACATGCACACCAATATCCCGTTATTATTTCAGGACACTCGAGTATTCTGTTTTTAAGTTGACAAACATCATATCCCATTTACAATAACCCAAATAAGCTTCTATCCAGGTTATAAACCCAGATAAGATGCCTGCGATATGCTTATCTTGGACGGGATACCATTTTACTGTTGTTTTTTGCGGTCTGCGCAGGCTTAGTTTAGCATAGTATCATGGGTGTTGTGTGATTGTTTTATTCTAAGAAGTTAAACAAATTACTTAAAAAAGTAGGATGTCTGCGCACATTCAGTCCACCATAATAATTGCATAATTTATTTTGCCGAGACTCTATACCGGACTGTATCGGCTTAGGCTCCTCTGACCCCTAATTTAGATATGTTTATGGTTATAATTTCCGACATTTGGTAGACCATTTGCTCATCAACCTGTCTATAGTTAGGTGCAGCTTCTGCCCTAAAAGACTAAATAAAGCAGTGCTCGTCAGACTAATGTCTTAAATCAATAGAATGAATGTACATTTGTCAGTTCCAATTCAGCTACTTTCTCAGAGTGAGGACATTTAGGGATCGAAGAGAAAACGCAATGACTGCAAAACAGTGCAAAGATTGTCCCTGTGCAAAAAGCCATACATTTGGCCTTATGAAACATGTTTCTGATAAGACTGCTTGCATGTAAGTGCAGCATAGCATGTTACACGCGATCCCCTAACCAAGCATTCACATTTAAGAGAGAACATTCTACTTCAGGCACCGACAGATGGCCACCTCGCTTCACGTTCCTAGGAAACTATGCAGTATTTTGTTTTTTTTACATGTTATTTCTTACATTGGTACCCCAGGTAATCTTAGGTTTCATTAAATACAGTCAGGAAGAACTACTGAATATAAGAGCAACATCAACTCAACATCAGTACGACCAGGAATATGACTTTCCCAAAGCGGATCCTGTGTTCTGCCTTCCACCCAGGACAACAGAATGGATCCCAGCCTGCGACCCAAAATAACGTCGTCGTAAAATGGGTAAACAAAGTGGTCTTCTAGTCAGGCTCCGGAGACGGGCACATCGCGCACCACTCGCCAATGTACAGTCTCTTGACAACAAGGTTGATGAAATCCGAGCAAGGGTAGCAGTCCAGAGGGACATCAGACTAACGTTCTTTGCTTCACGGAAACATGGCTCACTCGAGAGACGCTAACGGAATCGGTGCAGCCAGCTGTTTTTTTCACGCATCGCACCGACAGAAACAAACATCTTTCTGGTAAGAAGAGGGGCGGGGGAGTATGCATTATGATTAACGAGACCTGGTGTGATCACAACAACATACAGGAACTCAAGTCCTTCTGTTCACCTGATTTAGAATTGCTCACAATCAAATGTCGACCGCATTATCTACCAATGGAATTCTCTTTGATTATAATCACAGCCGTATATATTCCCCCCCCAAGCAGACACATCGATGGCCCTGAACGAACTTTATTTGATTCTTTGCAAACTGGAAACCACATATCCTGAGGCTGCATTCATTGTAGCTGGGGATTTTAACAAGGCTAATCTGAAAACAAGACTCCCTAAATTGTATCAGCATATCGATTGCGCAACCAGGGCTGGCAAAACCTTGGTTCATTGCAATTCTAACTTCCGTGACGCAAAACTACCATTCCAGTGTTTTACTTGCTATATTGTATTTACTTTGCCACCATGGCCTTTGCCTTTACCTCCCTTCTCACCTCATTTGCTCACATCGTATATAGACTTGTTTATACTGTATTATTGACTGTATGTTTGTTTTACTCCATGTGTAACTCTGTGTCGTTGTATCTGTCGAACTGCTTTGCTTTATCTTGGCCAGGTCGCAATTGTAAATGAGAACTTGTTCTCAACTTGCCTACCTGGTTAAATAAAGGTGAAATAAAAAAGAAATAAAAAATAAGGCCCTCCCCCGCCCTCCTTTCGGAAAAGCTGACCACGACTCCATTTTGTTGTTCCCTGCCTACAGACAGAAACTAAAACAAGAAGCTCCCGCGCTCAGGTCTGTTCTACGCTGGTCCAACCAATCTGATTGCACGCTTCAAGACTGCTTCGGTCACGTGGACTGGGATATGTTCCGCATTGCTTCCAACAACAACATTGACCAATACGCTGATTCGGTGAGCGAGTTCATTAGAAAGTGCGTTGAAGATGTCGTTACCATAGCAATGATTAAAACATTCCCAAACCAGAAACCGTGGATTGATGGCAGCATTAGCGTGAAACTGAAAGCGCGAACCACTGCTTTTAACCAGGGAAAGGACCGGAAACATGACCGAATACAAACAGTGTAGCTATTCCCTCCGGAAGGCAATCAAACAAGCTAAGCGTCAGTATAGAGACAAAGTAGAGTCACAATTCAACGGCTCAGACACAAGAGGTATGTGGCAGGGTCTATAGTCAATCACGGATTACAAAAAGAAAACCAGCCCCGTCTCGGACCAGGATGTCTTGCTCCCAGGCAGACTAAATAACTTTTTTGCCCGCTTTGAGGACAATACAGTGCCACTGACACGGCCCGCAACCAAAACCTGAGGACTCTCCTTCACTGCAGCCGACATGAGTAAAACATTTAAATGTGTTAACCGTCGCAAAGCTGCAGGCCCAGACGGCATCCCCAGCTGCGCCCTCAGAGCATGGGCAGACCAGCTGGCTGGTGTGTTTACGGACATATTCAATCAATCCTTATCCCAGTCTGCTGTTCCCCACCTGCTTCAAGAGGGCCACCATTGTCCCTGTTCCCAAGAAAGCTAAGGTAACTGAGATAAACGACTACCGCCCCGTAGCACCCACTTCCGTCATCATGAAGTGCTTTGAGAGACTAGTCAAGGACCATATCACCTCCACCCTACCTGACACCCTAGACCCACTCCAATTTGCTTACCGCCCAAATAGGTCCACAGACAATGCAATCTCAACCACACCGCACACTGCCCTAACCCATCTGGACAAGAGGAATACCTATGTGAGAATGCTGTTCATCGACTACAGCTCAGCATTTAACACCATAGTACCCTCCAAACTTGTCTTCAAGCTCGAGATCCTGGGTCTTGCCCCCGCTATGTGTAACTGGGTACTGGACTTCCTGACGGGCCGCCCCCAGGTGGTGAGGGTAGTTAACAACATCTCCACCCCGCTGATCCTCAACACTGGGGCCCCACAAGGGTGCGTTCTGAGCCCTCTCCTGTACTCCCTGTTCACCCACGACTATGTGGCCATGCACGCCTCCAACTCAATCATCAAGTTTGCGGACGACACTACAGTGGTAGGCTTGATTACCAACAACGATGAGACTGCCTACAGGGAGGAGGTGAGGGCCCTCAGGGTGAGGTGTCAGGAAAATAACCTCACACTCAACGTCAACAAAACAAAGGAGATGATTGTGGACTTCAGGAAACAGCAGAGGGAACACCCCCCTATCCACATCGATGGGACCGTAGTGGAGAGGGTAGTAAGTTAAGTTCCTCGGCGTACATATCACGGACAAACTGAATTGGTCCACCCACACAGACAACGTCGTGAAGAAGGCGCAGCAGCGCCTCTTCAACCTCAGGAGGCTGAAGAAATTTGGCTTGTCTCCAAAAGCACTCACAAACTTCTACAGATGCACAATCCAGAGCATCCTGTCAGGGTGCATCACCGCCTGGTACAGCAACTGCTCCGCCCACAACCGTAAGGCTCTCCAGAGGGTAGTGAGGTCAGCACAACGCATCACCGGGGGCAAACTACCTGCCCTCCAGGACACCTACACCACCCGATGTCACAGGAAGGCCATAAAGATCATCAAGGACAACAACCACCCAAGCCACTGCCTGTTCACCCCGCTATCATCCAGAAGGCGAGGTCAGTACAGGTGAATTAAAGCAGGGACCGAGAGACTGAAAAACAGCTTCCATCTCAAGGAAAGCAATACAAGCATTTGTGTAAGTTTATCGATCGCTCGACAAAACAATAAGTACACTTAGCATCAGGTATTTATGTTCCATAAAGATATTTTTTATATCCAAATACCTCCGTTAGTTTGGTGCGTTATGCCCAGGAATCCACCGGAAAGAGCGGTCACGACAACACAGACCAAAATTCCAAATTATATCCATAATGTCCACAGAAACATGTCAGATGTTTTTTTATAATCAATCCTCAGGGTGTTTTTCAAATATCTATTCGATAAGATATCAACCGGGACAGTTAGCTTTTCAATAGGACCGGGAGTAACAATGGCCGCCTTTCTCTTTTGCGCACAATTCACTCTGAAAGCCCCCACCTATCCACTTACGCCATGTGGTCGTTCACGCTCATTCTTCAAAATAAAAGCCTGAAACTGTCTGAATACTGTTGACACCTTGAGGATGCGATAGGAAAAGTAATCTGGTTGATATCCCTTTATATGGAGCAATGGGAGGCTATGGAACATGGAGTTTTCAAAATAGAAGCCACTTCCTGGTTTGATGTTTCTCAGGGTTTTGCCTGCAATATCAATTCTGTTATACTCACAGACAATATTTTGACAGTTTTGGAAACTTTAGTGTTTTCTATCCTAATCTGTCAATTATATGCATATTCTAGCATCTGGTCCTGAGAAATAGGCTGTTTACTTTGGGAACGTTATTTTTCCAAACATAAAAATAGTGCCCCCTAGCTTAAAGAGGTTTTAAACAGCTACAATTAACATTGAGTGGCTGCTGCCAACACACTGACTGAACTCCAGCCACTTTAATAATGGGAATTGATGTAAAAAAATATCACTAGCCACTTAATATAATGTTTACATACCCTACATTACTCATCTCATATGTATATGTATGTACTGTACTCTATATCATCTACTGCATCATTTTGTAATACATGCATCACTAGCCACTTTAAACTATGCCACTTTGTTTACATACCCTACATTACTCATCTCATATGTATATACTGTACTCGACACCATCTAGCCTATGCCGTTCTGTACCATCACTCATTCATATAACTGTATGTACATATTCTTTATCCCTTTACACTTGTGTGTATAAGGTAGTAGTTTTGGAATTGTTAGGTTAGATTACTCGTTGGTTATTAATGCATTGTCGGAACTAGAAGCACAAGCATTTCGCTACACTCGCATTAACATCTGCTAACCATGTGTGTGACAAATAAATTTGATTTCTCCACTGATCTTTCCAAGACAAAATTATAATTTTACGGCCATTTTTATTAAATTCATATTTTAGTTTAAAGTTTATATTCTATTAATCTATATCTCAGTCAGTGTCTAGGTTTTTAGCTTTTATTCCATTTAACCCAAAATAACCTAAATTAGGAATATTCTGTTTATTCATGAGTAGAGGGATACTCGTGAGCGGGATATGAAAGGTGCGTGTAAACAGCTCATCCAAATAAGACCTTAACCGGGATATGAACTACACTGCTCAAAAAAATAAAAGGGAACACTTATAAACAACACAATGTAACTCCAAGTCAATCACACTTCTGTGAAATCAAACTGTCCACTTAGGAAGCAACACTGATTGACAATACATTTCACATGCTGTTGTGCAAATGGAATAGACAACAGGTGGAAATTATAGGCAATTAGCAAGACACCCCCAATAAAGGAGTGGTTCTGCAGGTGGTGACCACAGACCACTTCTCAGTTCCTATGCTTCCTGGCTGATGTTTTGGTCACTTTTGAATGCTGGCGGTGCTTTCACTCTAGTGGTAGCATGAGACGGAGTCTACAACCCTCACAAGTGGCTCAGGTAGTGCAGCTCATCCAGGGTGGCACATCAATGCGAGCTGTGGCAAGAAGGTTTGCTGTGTCTGTCAGCGTAGTGTCCAGAGCATGGAGGCGCTACCAGGAGACAGGCCAGTACATCAGGAGAAGTGGAGGAGGCCTTAGGAGGGCAACAACCCAGCAGCAGGACCACTACCTCCGCCTTTGTGCAAGGTGGAGCAGGAGTAGCACTGCCAGAGCCCTGCAAAATGACCTCCAGCAGGACACAAATGTGCATGTGTCTGCTCAAACGGTCAGAAACAGACTCCATGACGGTGGTATGAGGGCCCGACGTCCACAGGTGGGGGTTGTGCTTATAGCCTAACACCGTGCAGGACGTTTGGCATTTGCCAGAGAACACCAAGATTGGCAAATTCGCCATTGGCGCCCTGTGCTCTTCACAGATGAAAGCAGGTTCACACTGAGCACATGTGACAGACGTGGCAGAGTCTGGACACGCCGTGGAGACCGTTCTGCTGCCTGCAACATCCTCCAGGATTACCGGTTTTGCGGTGGGTCGGTCATGGTGTGGGGTGGCATTTCTATTTCTATGTCATTTCCCTTGTGAGACCATATGCTGGTGCGGTTGGCCCTGGGTTCCTCCTAATGCAAGACAATGCTAGACCTCATGTGGCTGGAGTGTGTCAGCAGTTCCTGCAAGAGGGAGGCATTGATGCTATGGACTGGCCCGCCCGTTCCCCAGACCTGAATCCAATTGAGTATATCTGGGACATCATGTCTCGCTTTAGTCCAGGTCTGGGAGGAGATCCCTCAGAAGACCATCCGCCACCTCATCAGGAGCATGCCCAGGCATTGTAGGGAGGTCATACAGGCACGTGGAGGTCACACACACTACTGAGCCTCGTTTTGACTTGTTTTAAGGACATTACAAAGTTGGATCAGCCTGTAGTGTGGTTTTCCACTTTAATTTTGAGTGTGACTCCAAATCCAGACCTCCATGGGTTGATAAATTTGATTTCCATTGATAATTTGTGTGATTTTGTTGTCAGCACATTCAACTATGTAAAGAAAAAAGTATTTAATAAGAATATTTCATTCATTCAGATCTAGGATGTGTTATTTTAGTGTTCCCTTTATTTTTTTGAGCAGTGTATTATCCGGGAATACTGTTCGCATGTACATGTGGTCATTGAGATCATTAGCCTGAGTGCCAGTCTGTTTGGCTTGACAATGAGCAATGAAGTGCACAAACAGATCTGGGACCAAGATAATTACAAAAGGGACCAGCTTTGCTTTCAGGCATCACTGTATCTTGACATTTTCATTAGAATCTGATTTAGCTTGCACAACCATGTGACTTAAACAATTAATTCATGCAACCAGCACACACTGTGGGAAGTACTGCATCTCTGATGTAGCAGAAATAGATAACGTGTCATCATAATTTGTTCCTGGGCGGACCCGGCACATTGAATATTTAATTTAGCCAAGTCGCAGGTGCGAGATGAGGCAGATTAATCATTTTGAGATTATCTTTTGGAATTTGAGTGGGCTGGGGGGGAAGAGAGGAACCTTGGCTGTGTCCGTCTTTCCGAGTGGAAGCTGTTCCAAACTGGGCCACTGCTGTCTAATGCGGTCCAGCATCTCCTGGTAGCTCACCATCTTCTTGAAGTTCCATTTGTTACCTGCAGGAGGCAGCAGAGGTCAACTTAATGGAGTGGATGACAGACCATGATTGAAATCTTATTTATTTTCTCTCAAAATACTTTGTGCGCTTGATTGTGTTTCCCGGCACACCAGGGGGGGTTGCTTTTTCACATTTTGGACAGTTCTATTGGTTCAATGAGGCCGAGCAAGCTAAATCAAGCATACCTAAAGAAAACCAAATCTATTTGCACCCAAGTCTAGTTGAGGATAAACCTGTATAGTACGTGTCATGAGACTCTCTCTCTTCATTAAACACTGTTGGTTACCATGTGTTTCTGAACAGTGATGATATACCTATTGAAGTCCAAATTCAAGCCTCTTAGGCTCGGTTTGGATGACAGTTCATTTTCTTGCCTTCCTTGAAGTAATCGCTGATTAGCGACACAGTGAAATGCTTGCATTTACAATCCAATCATAATTTTTTTTTTTTTAAGTCATTCATTTGTTTATGTAAGTATCTAAAAGGGGTGAGTGAGGGTTTAAATGCTAAACTCTGTCACCCTGTCTAATCTATTTTTAAAACTAGACTGAGGAGGTTAGCTAACACAAACTGGTGCTATCGCTTTATCTTCAGTATTTCTAGAAACTGCCAATTGTAAACTCATTATTTACCCTATTCGTAAGGAACATTACTCATAATAGTTTGATTTGAAAGTGTGAGACTGCATTGAACCCAAACAAACATATACCTATGTAAAACTAGGTCTACAATTTGAATATAAGGTAGATGGCTAAGGGTCTTATTATTTAAAAATTACAGCAATTTAAAATCCATCATGATTGAAATATTAGTAAAGTATTAGTCTATTTAAGGGAATTGAAAATACTGAGACGATGACTGTTATCCTTCTACAAAAAAAAAAAAAAAAAAACTTGGACTATGCAGTAAAATGGCAACATTGGCAGTGTGCATTTTTTGTATTTTGACACTTTAAATCAGACAGTAATCAAAGAGGGAGACAGGCAAGTGGTAGAAACAGCGGGGAGGGTGGATACAGGGATTGAAACTCCGGTCTCCAGTCACGTCAGAGAAGGACTCTGACGTCACAGGGAATGTTACCACTCGACCACAGCTCTGCAGTGGTGGCAATGGTCTTTAAGAAAGGTCTACTCACCGTCAAAGGGCATGTACTCAATGAAGCGTACTTCCAGAGGCTTCTTCTCTGTCAGGGCCACAAAGTCCAGAAGCTCGTCCTCGTTGAGGCCCCGCATGACAACACAGTTGACCTGTAGAGAGCAGTGTGCAGCAGTGAGCAACATTAACATTTTAGCAGACACTTATCTAGAGTGAGAGTTAGTGCATTCAACTTAAGATAGATAGGTGACAACTGTAAAGGACATCACGCTGCTAGCGTAGCGAGTACAGCTTCCTCCCGATTCGGTCCATACCTGGTGCGAACTCAGGACCTCTGTCTTGCAAACACACGTTACCGCCCTCCTGAAGCGTCTTACTAGCTAGTGGGGACACTTCAGGCTGAGGAGTAAGTTTCACGCATCCCCATGTGCTGCGCAACCACATATCACAGTAATAGTAAGTACAACAAAGTAGTTATCAGCAAAGTCAGTGCTTGTAGCTACAAACCTTTCACCAGAGAGCTGCCAAAACTGCACAAATACGTGTGTTTTGACTGACTGCAGTACCAACACAAACCATGCATTAAAACACTATGGAGGGAAAGCTTTCCATAGGGAAAGAGTATCAACACTCTCAAACCAACCGTCTGATGCATTCAAACATGTGAACAAGAGTGAACAAGAGTGAAAACATGCACTCACACTGAACCTAACATCGTGACAAGTATGGCTTCCAACCTACAGCTAGCTTCTTTGGAAGAACCAGCAAATGAACAAAGTTGAGTAGGACTCTGATCTTTTACCTTGACAGGGTTATAGCCCATCTCAATGGCTTTGTCAATACCTTCCATGACCTTGTGGAACCCTAGGAAAGAGAGGAAGGCAACAATGAAAACAGAGCAGTAGCCACAGGCTACTAGGCTTATGTGATACATTTTATTCTAAACGCCTTCCAAATGGCCAAGGACACAATAATTAGACGACACATTGTGCCTTGTAAGTCCCTTAAAGCTGAAATGGGTTCATGTCCCCCCTCCCCACGTTCTCCCTTTTCAACGCCAGAATGTGAAGTCACACGAGGAATCGTCCCAGACAAAGCTTAACCATCCAGTCTCAAGGCGTGAGACCAACTGCAATTTCAAATCATATTGTATTAGTCACATGCGCCGAACACAACAGGACCTTAGTGAAATGCTTACTTACGAGCCACTAACCAACGCAGTTAAAAAAATATATGGATAAGAATAAGAGATAAAAGTAACAAGTAATTATAGAGCAGCAGTAAAATAAAAAATAGCGAGACTCATATACAGTGGGGGTACCGATACAGAGTCAATGTGCGGGAGCACAGGTTAGTTGAGGTAGTATGTATATGTAGGTAGAGTTATTAACGTGACTATGCTTAGATGATAACAGAGTAGCAGTGGTGTAAAAGGGGGGGGGGGGGGGGCAATGCAAATAGTCTGGGTAGCCATTTGACTAGATGTTCAGGAGTCTTATGGCTTGGGGGTAGAAGCTGTTTAGAAGCCTCTTGGACCTAGACTTGGCACTCCTGTACCGCTTGCCATGCGGTAGCAGAGAGAACATCCTATGACTAGGATGGCTGGAGTCTGACATTTTAGGGCCTTCCTCTGACACTGCCTGGTATAGAAGTCCTGGTTGGCAGGAAGCTTGACCCCAGTGATGTACTGGGCCGTTCGCATTACCCTCTGTAGTGCCTTGCGGACGGAGGCCGAGCAGTGATGCAATCAGTCAGGATGCTCTTGATGGTGCAGCTGTAAAAGCTTTTGAGGATCTGAGGACCCATACCAAATATTTTCAGTCTCCTGAGGGGGAATAGGTTTTGTCGAGCCCTCTTCACAACTGTCTTGGTGTGTTTGGACCCTGTTAGTTTGTTGGTGATATGGACACCAAGGAACTTGAAGCTCTCAACCTGCTCCACAGCAGCCCCGTCGATGAGAATGGGTGTGTACTCGGTTCTCTTTTTCCTGTAGTCCACAATCATCTCCTTTGTCTTGATCACGTTGAGAGGTTGTTGTCCTGGCACTACACGGCCAGGGCTCTGACCTCCTCCCTATAGGCTGTCTCATTGTTGTCTGTGATCAGGCCTACCACTGTTGTGTCATCGGTAAACTTAATGATGGTGTTGGAGTCGTGCCTGGCCGTGCAGTCATGAGTGAACAGGGAGTACAGGAGGGGACTGAGCATGCACCCATGAGTGGCGCCTGTGTTGTGGATCAGCGTGGCAGCTGTGTTGTTACCTACCCTTAACACATAGATTAGATTAGTGATGAGCTTTGAGGGCACTATGGTGTTGAACGCTGAGCTGTAGTCTATGAATAGCATTCTCACATAGCAGTTCCTTTTATCCAAGTGGGAAAGGGCAGTGTGGAGTGCATTAGAGATTGCATCATCTGTGGATCTGTTGGGGCGGTATGCAAATTGGAGTGGGTCTAGGGTTTCTCGGATAATGGTGTTGATGTGAGCCATGACCAGCCTTTCAAAGCACTTCAAGGCTACAGACGTGAGTGCTACAGGTCGTAGTCATTTAGGCAGGTTACGTTTGTGTTCTTGGGCACAGGAACTGTGCTTAAAACATGTTGGTATTACAGACTTGGACAGGGAGAGGTTGAAAATGTCAGTGAAGACACTTGCCAGTTGGTCAGCGCATGCTCGCAGTACAAGTCCTGGTAATCCGTCTGGCCCTGCCGCCTTGTGAATGTTGACGTGGTTAAAGGTCTTACTCACATCGGCTGCGGAGAGCATGATCGCCCAGTCTTCCGGAACAGCTGGTGCTCTCATGCATGTTTCAGTGTTATTTTCCTCAGAGAGCATAGAAGTAGTTTAGCTCGTTTGGTAGGCTTGAGTCATTTCAGTTGAAACGTACACTACTAATGCCAGCGCTACCGGAGATATCAATGTCTCTTCCTGTGTTTTGATTCAGACAATCCCACAGAGGAAAGGTGAAGGCTAGGTTGTTTCCATTCCATTCATTCTAATTGGAAGGGCAGTCGCTTCTACCTGATAGTGCCATGTTACAGTTTAATGGGTGTTCAACAGGCTGATTCAAGTGAAATGGCTAATTTGGCCCACACCTTGATTTTAGCTAAGTTGTTTTCAAATGGTATTTTGAAAGGCACTGACTATAGGAGGTAGGGCTTTTACGCTTTTGAAACAGGAAGCTAATCAATATCAATGGAAAGTATTTGCAAATCAAGTTGCCGCTGTACACTGATGGGGGCATTACCATATTTGGGTGTCATGTAGGAAAATCTTACAGGTCAATACAATTCTGTCAAGAACATTTCCATTATATGGTTTAAAAATGTATCAGGTTGAAAAAATGTAAGTGCTGTGATCATGAGTAATTTTAACATGTTAAATCATTCATGTATCACATTATGTACCGCAGGGTCAGACAAATGTTTTATGCATGTTAGCTTTTAGTTTAGTTTCCTCATTACATGAGGTGAATAGGGCTCAACCGTTGAGTTTTCAAAATGTGCACAGAAAATATCATGCTTTTTTGTTGTGCACTTCCCTTTTTTATCTTATCAATAAACCCTAAATTGTTCATGGTGAATGTGTTGTGTCCCTCACTTCATACTTTACTAATATACTGTAAGTACGTGTAGCCCTAACAGAAATTCCAGAAAGCTTAAATGAAAGCCAGCACACAACAGTCAAGTAACTTCATCCCTACTCTGAACTTGATGAGTTTTTAATACGGTTGTCAATACAACATACATTTACCTCATTTGGAGACAGAGATATACCGGAAGAACAGCTTTCCCACATCTTCTATAGCCCTCTGGACAACGAAACCAGTCAGCCCAACAGTGAAAGCCCAGTGTACTGTAAGAGGTTTGGCTCTGACTTTATTTTTCCTGTGTGCTGCTGCTCTCATTCCTCAGCCTGTCTACTCCATCTGTCCCTGCCTCGCAGGAACCTGCCTCCCTGAGCTCTGCCCCTCTGTCAATCCTAACATTGGCTCCAGTCGCTGAAATAGGTGCTGAGCACACATTGGCTCCATCCACAACAATGTTCGTTTTGGCACAAAATGGCTACCAGGCAACATACTGTAGGTTATGGGGAAGGTGGGTTACCTTTCCGCCGGACGATGAACTCAAACTTAGCCGGCACCAGGGTGTCCAGGCTGATGTTGAGCAGGTCCAGACCAGCCTCCTTCAGTTTAGGCAGCAGCCTCACCAGGTTCATTCCATTGGTGGTCACAGCAATGGTCTTCAGGCCCTCCAACTTCCTCAGCTCCGCTGGACAGACAGATGGACAAACAGACAGGTGATAAACTGAAGCTGTGATACAGCACAGTGACAAATGGAAAACAATTCCTGGTTGAATTGAACACTGTTGACTACAAAGTAAGTGGGTGTGACTGGCTAAGCATGCATATCACAAGATGGGGTTTGGGGATCATTTGCAAGATCATCAACCACAAAGCCCCACTTCACACACCCACAGAGACTTCAGACACTCTAGTGTAAAGTTTCTTGGATCAGCTTCCCTTCCCCCAATTCTAACCATAAACAGGAGTGGGGAAATGCAAAACTGACCCCAGATTAGCATCTAGGAGCATCCTGCCTTCCTGTTAAGGCGAGGGCTGATTTCAAGGTTTTACTGCTAACCTACAAAGATTTACATGGGCTTGCTCTTACCTAACTTTCTGATTTGGTCCTGCCGTACAAACCTGCACGTACACTGGCTTACTGGTGTTCTTTCATGCCGTCCCTAGGAGGGGTGCGTCACTTGAGTGGGTTGAGTCACTGACGTGATCTTCCTGTCTGGGTTGGCGCCCCCCCTTGGGTTGTGTCGTGGCAGAGAAATTTGTGGGCTATTCTCGGCCTCGTCTCAGGATGGTAAGTTGGTGTTTGAGGATATCCCTCCATTGGTGTGGGGGCTGTGCGTTGGGAAAGTGGGTGGGGTTATATCCTTCCTGTTTAGCCCTGTCCGGGGGTATCATCGGATGGGGCCACAGTGTCTCCTGACCCCCCGTCTCAGAGCCTCCAGTATTTATGCTGCAGTAGTTTGTGCCGGGGGCTAGGGTCAGTTTGTTATATCTGGAGTACTTCTCCCGTCTTATCCGGTGTCCTGTGTGAATTTAAGTATGCTCTCTCTAATTCTCTCTTTCTTTCTCTCTCTCAGAAGACCTGAGCCCATGCCTCAGGACTACCTGGCATGATGACTCCTTGCTGTCCCCAGTCCACTTGGCCGTGCTGCTGCTCCAGTTTCAACTGTTCTGCCTGCGGCTATGGAATCCTGACCTGTTCACCGGACGTGCTACCTGTCCCAGACCTGCTGTTTTCAACTCTCTAGAGACAGCAGGAGCGGTAGAGATACTCTTAAATGATCAGCTATGAAAAGCCAACTGACATTTACTCCTGAGGTACTAACTTGCTGCACCCTCGACAACTACTGTGATTATTATTATTTGTCCATACTGGTCATTTATGAACATTTGAGAATCTTGGCCAGTAGATATGTCTGCTGATGTCATGGTGCCAATCGGAAAAGGTCACGCGTTTGATCAGCACATGACCACTGGTGAGCTGTGTCCACATGGACTCCATCCCTACCAGAACATCCAGTTTAGACATGCTCAATTTGCTTTTTCGCCATGACGTGGTTTGGCTTCTGTTGTGCAATTTCCCCTTTAGGCCTTTCCCTCGATGACATCACATCTTGCAGATGCACTGTCCTAACCCCACAAACTTAATGGAAAATAAATGGATTCCAATGCCTACCGTTATGACATCTACTGAAAAGCACCTCTAACAACTTGAACTCAAAATGACCAACCATTATTGTGTAAATCCTGTATCAATGAATGTGTGTGTATCTTGGATGATGATTCTTCCCAATGTGAGCACTTCAATAGAGTTATGATTGGTCGGTAACAGCAATGGTAGGCCATCATATCACAAGATACAACACACAGTCATGGCATAGTATATCCATTCCCCCTTACATGATTCATTAAGTTTAAAGCACGCGGAGAGCGAGACAGTCATGAGCCTTGTCTCTCCAAAACACTTACAAGCCTCTCTCGCCAGCAAGGGGAGTTAACTTATGAATCATATATAACTGAAGATTATACAAAATCTTAGATCACTCCACAGACCAATGTCACTACATTCACATTAAGTCACAATCATAGCTATTGGCTCTTGCCATTTAGTAGGAAGTTATTCCTCCTTCTAGCTAAAATTATACAGAAACTTGCCTCCCGGGTGGCGCAGTGTTTAAGACCACTGTACAATAGCGCCAGCTGTGCCACCAGAGACTCTGGGTTCGCGCCCAGGCTCTGTAGTAACCGGCCGCAACCGGGAGGTCCATGGGGTGACACACAATTGGCCTAGTGTCGTCCGGGTTAAGGAGGGCTTGGCCGGTAGGGATATCCTTGTCTCATCGCGCACCAGTGACTCCTGTGGCGGGCCGGGCGCAGTGCGCCAGGTGCATGGTGTTCCCTCCGACACATTGGTGCTTCTGGGTTGGATGCACGCTGTGTTAAGAAGCAGTGCGGCTTGGTTGGGTTGTGTATCGGAGGACGCATGACCTTCAACCTTCGTCTCTCCCGAGCCCGTACGGGAGTTGTAGTGATGAGACAAGATAGTAGCTACTAAACAATTGGATACCACGAAAGGGGTTAAAAAAAATCAACAAACTAAAAAATTATACAGAAACTGATAAAACTACAAGAGAAAAAGAGGTTTATCTGGCTTGGTTTATCTGACATGTATACTGAACAAAAATATAAAACGCAACGTGTCATGACCTGAACTAAAAGGTCCCAGAAACGAGATGAGACGAAATGAGTCTCAGGTTCTCTTTTAGTAAACATTGAAAATGTCCCACAGACCACACAAGGGTTAAATCAAATAAAGCGACCCTTGAATAATTTGCGTAAACAATAAAACTCTTCCAAATTGTAAATTGCATTTACAAATGAATGCGACTGGTATTAGTCTTTCCTGTAAAAGAAAACTACTTTACAGACTCTCCGTTATGCTTCTAAATGTATTTGGTGTTGTTTACATTGTTCCAAACTATTAGAGAAATTATACTGTAACCTAACAGCACCTGATTAGCACACATAATATGCATACAGTGCTTGCTCCTTACTTCATTTTTATTGATCTCTAGTATTTTCCACTATTAGTCAAATGTATTCCTCACATCTGACTTCCCCTTAACCGCCTTAGCAACCAGTAAACATTCACCCATTTCAAATGTATTTGTCACGTCCTCTGCATCCATTTTGCTGTCATGGGTTACGATTTTATTATAAAACCTAACAGCACCTGATTAGCACACATAATATGCATACAGTGCTTGCTCCGTTGGACTAGTAACCGAAAGGTTGCAAGTTCAAATCCCCGAGCTGACAAGGTACAAATCTCTACAAATTAACAGGCAGTTAACCCACTGTTCCTAGGCCGTCATTGAAAATAAGAATTTGTTCTTAACTGACTTGCCTAGTTAAATAAATGATAGTTTCCTGATTCGACCATATTAATGACCTAAGGCTCGTATTTCTGTGTGTTATGTTATAACTAAGTCTATGATTTGATAGAGCAGTCTGACTGAGCGATGGTAGGCACCAGCAGGCTCGTAAGCATTAATTCAAACAGCACTTTTGTGTGTTTTGCCAGCAGCTCTTCCCTGTGCTCCAAGCACAGCCCTGTATATAACTTCAAGCCCATCAACTCCCGAGATTAGGCTGGTGTAACCGGTGTGAAATGGCTAGCTAGTTAGCGGGGTACGCGCTAATAGCGTTTCAAACGTCACTCGCTCTGAGACTTGGAGTAGTTATTCCCCTTGCTCTGCATGGGTAACGCTGCTTCGAGGGTGGCTGTTGTCGATGTGTTCCTGGTTTGAGGCCAGGTAGCGGCGAGGAGAGGGATGGAAGCTATACTGTTACAATGGCAATACTAAAGTGCCTATAAGAAATTCCAATAGTCAAAGGCATATGAAATGCTGTCAACAAATGGTATAGAGCGAAATAGTCCTATAATTCCTATAATAACTACACCTTAAAACTTCTAACCTGGGAATGTTGAAGACTCATGTTAAAAGGAACCACCAGCTTTCATATGTTTTCATGTTCTGAGCAAGGAACTTAAATGTTAGCTTTCTTACATGGCACATATTGCAATTTTACTTAATTCTCCAACACTTTGTTTTTTCATTATTTAAACCAAATTATTAAGTTAAAATAAGTGTTCATTCAGTATTGTTGTAATTGTCATTATTACAAATTAATAAAAATATATATATAATTTTTCTTTTAAATAAAAAAAACACGGTATCTGCTTTTTTTTGGTCCTCCAATAATTGGAATCTGCGTTGAAAGATCATTATCGGTCGACCTCTAATATGAATGATCATGATTTTGGAATGAGGTTCTGCAGCACCAATGTGTCGACGGAAACACCATACAACTGGCGACCGAACTCTGCGTGCATGCGCAATGGGACAAGGACATCCCGGCCAGCCAAACCCTCCCCTCACCCAGACGACGCTGGGTCAATTGTGTGCCGCCTCATTGGTCTCCCGGTAGCGGCTGGCTGCGACACAGACTGGGATCGAACCTGGGTCTGTAGAGATGCCTCAAGCACTGCGATGCAGTGCCTCAGACCGCTGCGCCACTCGGGAGGCCGTCAACACTTTTTATGCAGCACTATTACAAAACGTGCTTCTACTTCAACCCGCACTGCAGCTGCAATGAATGAGTAGTGTATCGATAGCCCTGATTTTTTTTCTTTTTAACATCTCGTCTAGTCTATTTTAACATTCAAGGATTATTTAACTTTCTCTGGTCACAGGAACAACATTAATTATTGCGTTTCAAACGGTGCGACTCAAGTTTCACCATCAGGTGGAAGACTGTGTCCCCTCTCTCTGGTCAGCCTCGCCGGAAAGGAAGAAGCGAGCAAGGACACAGATAGCAGCATAGGGTCTGCCACTCTCCCCTCCTACACAGACCAATTCCATGCTCAAAATCACTGGGAACTCTGACATCTCCGACTTCGTTTCGGTCAAGGGAAAAAAACAAGATCCGACTGGGAATATATTTTATTTGAACCGTCATCCAACTCAGACCATTTTCATACCTTAAGTTCACAGATGTCATAATTTCGACCCATGAGCATCAGATGCAGGTGCCTACCATAAGTCCAGTAAAACAAAAAAAAGTGAATTATTTGCAGACGATTTCAATTTATGCTCAGCTGTGCCTAGCTAATGGTACACCATCTCATCTATTTCATAATCAAAGAGCTAGTTTAATATAGTCTGAGGAGAACAATATCGGCAGGCATGGCCTTGCAAAAGTATTCATCCCCCTTTGCATTTTTCCTATTTTGTTGCAAAGACACCCGTTTTCTTTTTTTCCAAAATTTTTACCCCCTTCTTTCTCCCCAATTTCATGGTTTCCAATTATTAGTAGCTACTATCTTGTCTCATCGCTACAACTCCCGTACGGGCTCGGGAGAGACGAAGGTTGAAAGTCATGTGTCCTCCGATACCCAACCAAGCCGCACTGCTTCTTAACACAGCGTGCATCCAAACCGGGAAGCCAGCCGCACCAATGTGTCGGAGGAAACACCGTACACCTGGCAACCTTGGTTAGCGTGCACCCGGCCCGCCACCGGAGTCGCTGGTGCGCGATGAGACAAGGATATCCCTACCGGCCAATCCCTCACTAACCCGGACGACACTATGCCAATTGTGCGTCGCCCCACGGACCTCCCGGTCGCGGCCGGTTACAACAGAGCCTGGGCGCGAACCCAGAGTCTCTGGTGGCACTGAGACTGCGCCACCCGGGAGGCCACGACACCCGTTTTAATGTCCCATCTGAAAGACGGCACCCTACGCAGGGCAATGTCCCCAAATGTTATCACGTTTTGAAATTGTTTTTTGTCAAATCTCTCTTTGGGCTTCTTGCGATTAGCAGTCAATAAAAAATGTTTTTTTTTTAATTACGTTCCGACCCTCTGACCCTAGCCCTATATACATTATTATATGGTTTGAATCACAAATAAAGTGGCCAAATAACTTCTTAAAATGTCTGCTTTACAATGGGTGTAGAGACTAACTGGCATACATACACAGCACGTGTGTTTCAAGCTTGGGGAAGATCATTTTCACCATAAATTAACCTTTATAACAAAAGCATTACATGCATAATCGCATTTGTTGGTACTTGAGAATGGTGTTTTCCTGCTAATGGTACATTCGTGCTTATAGCCTACTGCCGTGTAGGCAGCTACTGCCTACTGCCGTGCACATTGCTCTGCTTATAATGTGATAAACTATTAGGCTATCAACATTTTAAGCTAGACGTTCTCATCCGTTGCGTCAGGGTCATTGCTTAAAACAGGTTTTTTTGATGCTAGTGATTGTATTAATCTGGGATCTAGCGCATCCAACAACTGTCAAGAATTATGTTTGGAATATTTATTCTCACACAGAATAGGTCAACTTCAGTACTATGGGGGAGAGTAGAATAACATAGGCTTTTGCTTTTGCTGTTTGTTAGGCCTACTCATCTTGTTGGCTGACAAAAAGTAAATGTGGACAGTACTTCCAATATCTTCAATTAGCACCTCAGAATTGGATAAGGACGTGAGCAGTTGCGTCCCTGATGTGTCTGTCTTCACTAGCAGCTTGTGAAGCGCATGGATTTTTTGAAGAGGATTATGGCCATACAAAGGGGATGTGGCTGGGAAATTTAAGGTATTATCAAGTGCTTGGCAAATGGTCAATGAGACTGATGAAGTCTACAGCCCACGTGAAAAACAAAGTAGAGCTCATGCCTTTCATGCAACTTTTTTCAAATCATCATTAGAGTTGCATCATGCAGCCTTAGAATGTATTAAAAAGCTAAACATATTGCCCAACATTTATAACGAAAGTTACATAAATAATCCTAAATTAAGCATATAGGAGTACCGGTTACTTTGTTAACTGCTCAACACAGAATAGCCGAATGTGCGCCCTCCCTTAAATCGTTTGGAGAAAGTATCCTTTATTTTTTATAGTTCAATTTTATTCTTCATACTATAAAATAATGCCACAGAATTCTAAGCAAATCTTGTCTGTTAAACTAACTAGTGTAGCCCACAGCCATATCAGGGCCTAACATAAGGACAACTCAGAGTATGCTATAATGTTCCTCTGAAATATACTACATTTTCTTGAAATCATGTTTGTTTCTTTAGACATGTCTAAAATAATGGATTAATTGTGATGGTGTAGACTATATTACATGGATTTAGACTTTTTTAAATGTAGATAATCCGAAGGTCTGCATCAGTGGTTTGTAGGCTATGCGTGGAAGCCAGGAGATGTTTGTTAATGTGTTTGTTAATGTGTTAATTAACGGTCAATTACCGTGAGACTGGCAGTTATTTGTTTGACAATCACCGGCAGACCAAATTTCATGACCATCACAGCTCTCTCAACCTCCACGTGGCGGGATATGTGTGGGCCAGAATCTCAGGAAGAAATCCATGAATGAATGAATGAATGAATATGGTGCTCCTGAGAAGGAGGATAGTCATGCTGACACAAGCGCTGTTGTTACAGCTGTTCTAGCATTCTAAATGCCCTTGGAAAAATGTCAGTTTGATGACACGTTGGAACTTTTCTGATGAAACCTGTTAATGTTATTCATTAACCTAATGCCTGATGTGTTTTAATTTGTTTGGTTAGTAAAAAACAGATTATTCTAAATATATCGAATGTCCTTATTAAATGGTTGCATACAATGAAACGCAATGTTTTGGGGTAAATATTTCAGGGATTTTGATTGTAGACTAATCTAGCTTATATGGAAAACGATGTCTCTTCAACCCTGTTACAGTATTCAACCCTGTCCCCCTCGTCTCAACAATCACATGACAATATTTAACTGAGCTCATTCTGACATGTTAAGGACAATCCCAATAAAGATTTATGTTACAATTCTGAATTGAAAGCATTTTACTGAAATGATAAGCCCGCTGACACAGAATGTGTCTATTCCAGGGTTTAATATAGCACAATTCTGAGATTGTAAATATAAAATGTATGTACAATAATTGAATTGGTTTGGGGGGACACATGAGCATTAGATACATTTTGATTTTATAACAAGTATCTTTTAGAATCATATTCAGACAACTTCCATATTGTCTGTGACGGGTTGAATATAAATGGTGTCCATACCAGACAAAAATTGACAATACTAAAAAGGGCTTTAATGCCAGAGGTGAGAAAATATGTTTTCTTAGGTTTAATATCTACCTAATGTTGTGGGGTGTTCAGAAAATGCATTTATTCTCGTAAAAAATATATTTATATTTGTTTTTACAAAATATTACCGCAGCCCAAGAATTTTAATTTAGATTTAGATAGAATCTTGATTAACCACATGACAATGATTTTCAGAAACGAAGACATTATAAATTAAATGAAAATGTTCCACAAAAATGTGTATATGAAAACCTTAACTGGCATGCAGATCGGTAGAAATTGTAAGATAAATCGGCATTCCACATAAGGTTGCCAACTTCTCCTTGTGGCAGAATCTGCAAAAGCCAGCAGGAGCGGTAGGAGGATGGTCGGGCCAGGTAGTTTTTTTTCTGCTGGTTATCATGATCTCTGGCTCCCTCGAGTCAATTGTGTCTTCTTTCATCAAAGCTCAATGCATATAGTTGATTTTATTAAAAACACGTCGTCAATATGTAAAAACACACGTTTTAAAAACGGACAACCTTTGTTCGACAAATATTTTTTTGAGTCAGGGAGAGCCCTAGACAACATCTCAATGCTTGAAAATCCTTATTTAACCTGTCATCTACACTGATTGAAGTATATTTAACAAGTGACATCAATAAGGGATCATAGCTTTCACCTGGTCAATATAAGTCATATATATGGTTTGTTTACAACTGAACATGGTGGTGTACAACATTTAATTGACTCCAGGATAAACTATTACAGTTTCTGAAACCATTCATAGGGACCCTTAGGTTGTGCACATTTTTGCTATAGCCCAGCACTAACACATTTGATAATTAGCTGATTAGGTTTGTAGAGCTGGGCTGGAACAATGTGCATACCCATTGGGTCCCCATGGGAATGAGCTGAGAATGCAGCATTATGATGTAAACTTTTAATAAATTTGATAAAAACTAGCATATTAAATCAGGCACATTAGCGAATCTGCTTTCTACCCAAATAAAAGGGGCCATTCGTTTTAGCCCGCCAGACACACTGAAAGGGCAGTTCACACAACCCACGCCCCACTCACTGATGATGTCCAGGACGTCTGGTCGGATGAGAGGTTCTCCCCCAGTGAGGCGGATCTTCTCCACACCCTCTCGTACAAACAGCTGGGCCACGGTCAGCACCTCGGAAGTAGACAGGAGCTGAGCGCGAGGGGTGAGCTTTACCCCCTCTTCTGGCATACAGTACTGACCTGCAGGGGGAGAGATTCAAGGGAGACATTTATTGGCACCTAAATAAATGGCAATACCTGATAACCCAAACCTCATCGCTAGTATCCCCCACTAGAGCTGCATCAATGTACAATCTAGCTTGGTAATTTTTTATTTTACCTTTATTTAACCAGGTAGGCAAGTTGAGAACAAGTTCTCATTTACAATTGCGACCTGGCCAAGATAAAGCAAAGCAGTTCGACACATACAACAACACAGAGTTACACATGGAGTAAAACAAACATACAGTCAATAATACAGTATAAACAAGTCTATATACGATGTGAGCAAATGAGGTGAGATAAGGGAGGTAAAGGCAAAAAGGCCATGGTGGCAAAGTAAATACAATATAGCAAGTAAAACACTGGAATGGTAGATTTGCAGTGGAAGAATGTGCAAAGTTGAAATAAAAATAATGGGGTGCAAAGGAGCAAAATAAATAAATAAATAAATACAGTAGGGAAAGAGGTAGTTGTTTGGGCTAAATTATAGGTGGGCTATGTACAGGTGCAGTCATCTGTGAGCTGCTCTGACAGTTGGTGCTTAAAGCTAGTGAGGGAGATAAGTGTTTCCAGTTTCAGAGATTTTTGTAGTTCGTTCCAGTCATTGGCAGCAGAGAACTGGAAGGAGAGGCGGCCAATGAAAGAATTGGTTTTGGGGGTGACCAGAGAGATATACCTGCTGGAGCGTGTGCTACAGGTGGGTGATACTATGGTGACCAGCGAGCTGAGATAAGGGGGACTTTACCTAGCAGGGTCTTGTAGATGACATGGAGCCAGTGGGTTTGGCGATGAGTATGAAGCGAGGGCCAGCCAACGAGAGCGTACAGGTCGCAATGGTGGGTAGTATATGGGGCTTTGGTGACAAAACGGATTGCACTGTGATAGACTGCATCCAATTTGTTGTGTAGGGTATTGGAGAATATTTGGTAAAATGACATCGCCGAAGTCGAGGATTGGTAGGATGGTCAGTTTTACAAGGGTATGTTTGGCAGCATGAGTGAAGGATGCTTTGCTGCGAAATAGGAAGCCAATTCTAGATTTAACTTTGGATTGGAGATGTTTTATGTGGGTCTGGAAGGAGAGTTTACAGTCTAACCAGACACCTAGGTATTTGTAGTTGTCCACGTATTCTAAGTCAGAGCCGTCCAGAGTAGTGATGTTGGACAGGCGGGCAGGTGCAGGCAGCGATCGGTTGAAGAGCATGCATTTAGTTTTACTTGTATTTAAGAGCAATTGGAGGCCACGGAAGGAGAGTTTTATGGCATTGAAGCTTGCATGGAGGGTTGTTAACACAGTGTCCAAAGAAGGGCCAGAAGTATACAGAATGGTGTCGTCTGCGTAGATCAGAGACTCACCAGCAGCAAGAGCAACATCATTGATGTATACAGAGAAGAGAGTCGGTCCAAGAATTTGGTCACGGAAATCAGAAAAGCAATCAAATTAAATAGTTTACCTTTGATGAGCTTCGGATGTTTTCACTCACGAGACTCCCAGTTAGCTAGCCAATGTTACTATTTTCCAAAAATATTATTTTTGTAGGCGAAATAGCTCTGTTTGTTCTTCACGTTTGGCTGAGAAATCGCCCGGAAATTGCAGTCACGAAAACAATATTTCCAAATTAGCTCAATAATATCGACAGAAACATGGCAAACGTTGTTTATAATCAATCCACAAGGTGTTTTTCAAATATCTATTTGATAATATATCCACCGGGACAATTCGTTTTCAGTAGGACCGATTGGAATAATGGCTACCTCTGTATTTTACGCGAGAATCATTCTGGGAGCATCAGGTGACCACTTACGCAATGTAGCCGCTTACGGGTATTCTTCAACATAAATGCGTAAAACTACGTCACAATGCTGTAGAAACCTTGGGGAATACGGAGAAAAAGTAATCTGGTTGATAGCCCATTCACTGCTCAATAGGGACGCATTGGAACGTAGTGCTTTCAAAACATGAGGCACTTCCGGATTGGATTTTTCTCAGGCTTTTGCCTGCAACATCAGTTCTGTTATACTCACAGACAATATTTTTACAGTTTTGGAAACTTTTGTGTTTTCTATCCTAAGCTGTCAATTATATGCATATTCTAGCATCTTGTCCTGACAAAATATCCCGTTTACTATGGGAACGTTATTTTTCCAAAAATGAAAATACTGCCCCCTAGTCACAAAAGGTTAACAGCTGTGAAGATGGATTATACAGTGCCTTGCGAAAGTATTCGGCCCCCTTGAACTTTGCGACCTTTTGCCACATTTCAGGCTTCAAACATAAAGATTTAAAACTGTATTTTTTTTGTGAAGAATCAACAACAAGTGGGACGACATTTATTGGATATTTCAAACTTTTTTAACAACTCAAAAACTGAAAAATTGGGCGTGCAAAATTATTCAGCCCCTTTACTTTCAGTGCAGCAAACTCTCTCCAGAAGTTCAGTGAGGATCTCTGAATGATTCAATGTTGACCTAAATGACTAATGATGATAAATACAATCCACCTTTGTGTAATCAAGTCTCCGTATAAATGCACCTGCACTGTGATAGTCTCAGAGGTCCGTTAAAAGCGCAGAGAGCATCATGAAGAACAAGGAACACACCAGGCAGGTCCGAGATACTGTTGTGAAGAAGTTTTGGATTTGGATACAAAAAGATTTGGATTTGGATACAAAAAGATTTCCCAAGCTTTAAACATCCCAAGGAGCACTGTGCAAGCGATTAATATTGAAATGGAAGGAGTATCAGACCACTGCAAATCTACCAAGACCTGGCCGTCCCTCTAAACTTTCAGCTCATACAAGGAGAAGACTGATCAGAGATGCAGCCAAGAGGCCCATGATCACTCTGGATGACCTGCAGAGAGCTACAGCTGAGGTGGGAGACTCTGTCCATAGGACAACAATCAGTCGTATATTGCACAAATCTGGCCTTTATGGAAGAGTGGCAAGAAGAAAGCCATTTCTTAAAGATATCCATAAAAAGTGTTGTTTAAAGTTTGCCACAAGCCACCTGGGAGACACACCAAACATGTGGAAGCAGGTACTCTGGTCAGATGAAAGCAAAATTGAACTTTTTGGCAACAATGCAGAACGTTATGTTTGGCGTAAAAGCAACACAGCTGAACACACCATCCCCACTGTCAAACATGGTGGTGGCAGCATCATGGTTTGGGCCTGCTTTTCTTCAGCAGGGACAGGGAAGATGGTTAAAATTGATAGGAAGATGGATGGAGCCAAATACAGGACCATTCTGGAAGAAAACCTGATGGAGTCTGCAAAAGACCTGAGACTGGGACGGAGATTTGTCTTCCAACAAGACAATGATCCAAAACATAAAGCAAAATCTACAATGGAATGGTTCAAAAATAAACATATCCAGGTGTTAGAATGGCCAAGTCAAAGTCCAGACCTGAATCCAATCGAGAATCTGTGGAAAGAACTGAAAACTGCTGTTCACAAATGCTCTCCATCCAACCTCACTGAGCTCGAGCTGTTTTGCAAGGAGGAATGGGAAAACATTTCAGTCTCTCGATGTGCAAAACTGATAGAGACATACCCCAAGCGACTTACAGCTGTAATCGCAGCAAAAGGTGGCGCTACAAAGTATTAACTTAAGGGGGCTGAATAATTTTGCACGCCCAATTTTTCAGTTTTTGATTTGTTAAAAAAAGTTTGAAATATCCAATAAATGTCGTTCCACTTCATGATTGTGTCCCACTTGTTGTTGATTCTTCACAAAAAAATTAAGTTTTAGATCTTTATGTTTGAAGCCTGAAATGTGGCAAAAGGTCGCAAAGTTCAAGGGGGCCGAATACTTTCGCAAGGCACTGTATGCTGTGAGGGCCTTACTGGGGGGGGGATCAATGACCCTCTTAGAAGCCATAACAATAAGGACAAGAGTAGCCATCCTACCATTACAGCTAACATAATCTCTGTTTCAGATCTGGAAGAGATGTTGATAAATCAATACAACACAGATTTCAAGGAGAAACATTTTAACATCAGTGGAAGACAAAAGGTTTATGAGCAAGATTCTGTCAAATTACAGGAGAGCCATTACAGCCTGAGGTTACATTTCAGGAAGGATGACATCACCTTAGCTGACAACTGTCATGTAACTGAACAAAATGAGAGTTATCAAATTAATAAGAAATGTATGTATGTGTGATTGCCACTAATCTTCTGTGAAGTGTGTGTACCCCCCTCTACAGGCTGAAGGGGCACACAGTTAAAAAGCCTACAGGCTCCAAGGCCCATTGGGTGTGACTGGAATGTCAGCCAGTCTTTTGACCATGCTTAAACATACCAGACCACGCTATGTGTTTCTTTAGTTTGAATATAAAGGAATTTGTTTTGTTTGATTTTTCTTTACATTTTTGTAACCTGAAGAACGACAAATTTATTGTTTTCAACTTGAATCAAACTCTGGACATAGGTTTTGTATGCATCAAGACTTACATTTCACCACCCTCCATTGTGGCTAAAGGATTATGATGGAAATTGTATTGGCACAATTATATTGGACAATTTAGCCACTATAGTGACAGATGAATCACACCATTAGGGAACATTTTCAGTTAAAGTGTTATATAAATTGTAAAAAACAAAACAATGATTGTATAGCCTTTAAGCAGTCTTCATCATGGTGCTTACAGCGAAGGTTACATTTCTCCGTCAGGGAAATGCGTAGGTAGCTGTGCTGTCTGCCAAAGTTGTCTGTCAGGAAGGCAGAGAAGGGTAGAACTTCCTCATTCAACCTTTGCCTCTGGCCCACTGGTACAGCCAGCTCCTGGAAATACACAACAAAGGACAAAATAAACAGTGAGCAACCATCTTATGAGGATTAATTACTTAACCCAGCATTTTCCGTGCTTCATGTCCAAATCTTAAAGTAGACTTCATTGAGCTTGACAATCATTTTTTAAATGCAAAAAATGCTAATATCAGGTATATTGACATTAATTGGATATGGGCCACAAATGCTAAAAATATGCTTTTTTTTTATCAACTGGGCAACTCAATTAAAAACAAATTCTTATATACAGTAGCTAATTTTCAATCCAATTGGCGACAGTTTTATGTGAATATTCAAAAATATGCACTCTCTCACCAGTGGTGTGTTGCCACCAAACTGACTTGATTTGGATAAAATCAGTACGTGATGACAGTGCACAAGAAATGTATTTTTCGTCAAGTTTTAACGTACCGAGTTCAACTCCACTCCACTGTTTTTGTGACAAAACTGTTGCGTAAAATAGCAAATGTGCCTACTCTGTGCTTAGCACGTGCGCTCTAGCCAAAAGCTTACAGAGACAGTGCAGATGGGCTAGTGAGCCTACATCAGGGATCAAACTAGATTCAGCAGATGCTCAGGAGGAAGGAACATGATTACAAATCATTTGTAGACTAAATTGATTGCAAGAAGCCCTTAGCAGATATAATATTTTACTAAAACAATCACTTCAAACCTTGCATGCATTTATATATTTAAAACAAGCATAAGTGTAGAGGTGTGTATGGAATAACAGGATTCAAGGCAATCTGGTAGACTTAGGTAAAACATAAAAGGCCTATGTTCTTTATGTGGAAGTAAAACAGCAAAGGTGCAGGAGTACATAGCAATAATAATATAAGCAATAATAACACCAAAATCAGACTACGGGTTTCAGGTATAGCATCTCTGGTGATTGTCTACGTTTTCGAGATGTGTGTCAATGAAAACCTAGATTGCATAATTGTAAAGGAAACTATTGCAACTCATAGCGATTCCCTGATCCACCTCTACGCAGACGACACCATTCTATATACTTCCGGCCCGTCCTTGGACACTGTGCTATCTAACCTTCAAACGAGCTTCAATGCCATACAGCACTCCTTCCGTGGCCTCCAACTGCTCTTAAACGCTAGTAAAACCAAATGCATGCTTTTCAACCGTTCGCTGCCTGCACCCGCACGCCTGACCAGCATCACCACCCTGGATGGTTCCGACCTTGAATATGTGGACATCTATAAGTACCTAGGTGTCTGGCTAGACTCTAAACTCTCCTTCCAGACCCATATCAAACATCTCCAATCGAAAATCAAATCAAGAGTCGGCTTTCTATTCCGCAACAAAGCCTCCTTCACTCACGCCGCCAAACTTACCCTAGTAAAACTGACTATCCTACCGATCCTCGACGTCATCTACAAAATTGCTTCCAACACTCTACTCAGCAAACTGGATGCAGTTTATCACAGTGCCATCCGTTTTGTCACTAAAGCACCTTATACCACCCACCACTGCGACTTGTATGCTCTAGTCGGCTGGCCCTCGCTACATATTCGTCGCCAGACCCACTGGCTCCAGGTCATCTACAAGTCCATGCTAGGTAAAGCTCCGCCTTATCTCAGTTCACTGGTTACGATGGCAACACCCATCCGTAGCACGCGCTCCAGCAGGTGTATCTCACTGATCATCCCTAAAGCCAACACCTCATTTGGCCGCCTTTCGTTCCAGTTCTCTGCTGCCTGTGACTGGAACGAATTGCAAAAATCGCTGAAGTTGGAGACTTTTATCTCCCTCACCAACTTCAAACATCTGCTATCCGAGCAGCTAACCGATCGCTGCAGCTGTACATAGTCTATTGGTAAATAGCCCACCCATTTTCACCTACCTCATCCCCATACTGTTTTTATTTATTTATTTTTATTTTTCTGCTCTTTTGCACACCAATCTCTACCTGTACATAACCATCTGATCATTTATCACTCCAGTGTTAATCTGCATAATTGTAATTATTTGCCTACCTTCTCATGCCTTTTGCACACAATGTATATATAGACTCCCCTTTTTTCTACTGTGTTATTGACTTGTTAATTGTTTACTCCATGTGTAACTCTGTGTTGTCTGTTCACACTGCTATGCCTTATCTTGGCCAGGTCGCAGTTGCAAATGAGAACTTGTTCTCAACTAGCCTACCTGGTTAAATAAAGGTGAAATAAAAAATAAAAATAAAAAAAATATCGAAAACTAGTCTAGAAATAGGCTATTCTTCAAAATATTGAAGGGTCATGCCATGTAATTTCAGTATGACATGAAACTCACCATCTCAGATGTTCTCAAATTGTTTCTGTTGTTAAAAACAGAGAAGATAAGCATTCCGGATCACTTCCCTTTTTCCACATTTTGTTACAACCTTAATAAAAAAAGTTTCCTCAATCTACACACAAAACCCCATAATGCCAAAGCAAAAACAGCTTTAGAAATGTTTGCTAATGTATTAAAAATAGACAAAAACTTGAAGTATTCAGACCTTGTTATGAGACCAAAAATTGAGCTCAGGTGTATCCCGCTTCCATTGATTATTCTTGAGATATTTCTAAAACTTAGAATCCACCTGTGGTAAATTCAATTGATTGGACATGATTTGGACAGGCACACACCCATCTATAAAGGTCCCACAGTTGGCAGTGCATGTCAGATCAAAAACCAAGCCATGGGGTCGAAGGAATTTTCCATTGAGCTCCAAGACAGGATTGTGTCGAGGCACAGATCTGGGGAAGGGTACAAAAAAATGTCTGCAGTATTGAAGGTCCCAAAGAACACAGTGGCCTCCATCATTCTTAAATGGATGAAGTTTGGAACCACCAAGACTCTTCCTAGAGCTGGCCGCCTGGCCAAACTGAGCAATCGGGGGAGAGGGGACTTGGTCAGGGAGGTGACCAAGAACCCGATGGTCATTCTGACAGAGCTCCAGAGTTTCTGTGGAGATTTGAGAACATTCCAGAAGGACAACCATCAGGCCTTCATGGTAGAGTGGCCAGACGGAAGCCACTCCTTAGTAAAAAGTACATGACAGCCCGTTGGAGTTTGCCAAAAGGCACCTACATGACTCTCAGACCATGAGAAACAAGATTCTAAGGTCTGCTGGAACCAAGATTGAACTATTTGGCCTGAATGCTAAGTGTCACGTCTGGAGGAAACTTAGCACCATCCCTACGGCGAAGCATGGTGGAGGCAGCATCATTCTGTGGGGATGTTTTATCAGCGTTTGGGGACACTTGTCAGGATCGAGACAAAGATGAACGGACCAAAGTATATTGAGATCCTTAATGAAAACCTGCTCCAGAGTGCTCAGGACCTCAGACTTGGGCAAAGGTTCACCTTCCAAAAGGACAATGACCGTAAGCACACAGCCAAGACAACACAGTAGCGGCTTCAGGGACAAGTCCTTGAGTGCCCCAGCCAGAGCCCGGACTTGAACCCGATCAAACATCTCTGGACAGACCTGACAATAGCTGTGCATAGACCCCCCCCCCCCCCCCCCCTCCCTCCACATACAACCTGAGAGCTTGAGAGGATCTGCAGAGAAGAATGGGAGAAACTCCCAAAATACAGCTGTGCCAGGCCTGTAGCATCATGCCCAAGAAGACTCCAGCCCAAGAAGACTCCAGGCTGTAATCGCTGAAGACTTATGTAAATGTATTATTTCCGTTTTCATAGATTAGCAAACATTTCTAAAAACCTGTTTTGCTTTGTCATTATCGGGTATTGTGTATAGATTGATAAAATGGGAAAAACAATTTAATAGATTAACAAAATTTGAATAAAGCTAAGGGGTCTGAATTGTTTCCAAATAAAATGTTTTGTCACATTTGCCAAATACAACAAGTGTAGACACTACCGTGAAATGCTTACTTACAAGCCCTTAACCAAACAATCAACAACAAAAAAATCAAGTTATAAAATAACAATAATGAGGCTATATACAGGGGGTACCGAATCAATGTGCGGGGGTACCTTAATTTAACTATGCAAGTCAGTTAAGAACAAATTATTTTTACAATCACAGCCTACAAGGTAACAGTGGCCTTGTTCAGGCGCAGAACGCCCGATTGTCAGCTCGGGGATTCGAGTCAATGCAAATAGGAATGCACTGTAGATATCGCTCAATTGGCAATATTTATTCTTCTTAGTCTTCTTAGTTATTATTCTATTAGTCTTCAACTAATGCAGCGTTTCCCAAACTCCATCCTCGGGACCCCAAGGGCTGCACATTTCGTTTTTCCCCTAACACCACACAGCTGATTCAAATTATCAAAACTTGATGATTATTTGAATCAGCTGTGTAGTGCTAGGGGAAAAAACAAAACATGCACCGAGTTTGGGAAACTGTTCTAAAGAGGAAAATAATATAATTACATGACTGAGTTAGGGTAATTTACGTTACTGATTACAATTTTGGACAGGTGACTAGTAGTCTGACTGTAACGGAATACATTTAGAAAGTAACCTACCAAACACTGCTTAGAACGTGTTTGGAACTGGCTTTTATGTCAAAGAGCACTGTGGTAGCCTCCACCAGGCAGCTATGGTTACATTCAAGTAAACCGAATTGCTTTAGGCGGAAAGGCTAACTTCGGCCGCCTGGAGATCTAGCCTACCGAGAGCGACCTCCCAGATAGCATATGAACATGTCATAAACCATGGCAACCCATAAACGCCACGGCGTTTATAAAATATTTATAGCTAGCCTTTCTTACCTGTGTCGTCCCAATTTTTGTTGCAGGGACAGCTGCACTTGAGTTTGCAAGAGATACGAGTTCAAGTTCATTTTCCTCTTGTGTTGCGCTGGAATACCACCGCAGCAACTTGGGTGTTGAGCTTGGTACAAATAGTTTCACGCGCTGCGTTGACAGGGCCTTGACATCGTAATGTCTGCCTACTATAAAGCGGCAGCACTTGCTACCATGAAAAGCCATGTTATAAATGTATATTAACTGTTGGAATATCTGTTTATCGTCCTAGAAGTGTCAAACAAAGAAAGTTAATAATATCGAAGCCTCACATAACGTCTACGGAGTTGCTGTAACCACATTCAAGGGGGAGTGGGCAGCTTCAGCCAATCGTCTAAATCCTCTACCCTCTGGGTAGTGTAGTTCTTCTTCTTCTATGGTATAATGGCGTTCGCAACACTTGGATGTGCATTCTGTCAGCCACTGTGCGGGTGGATAATAAAGATTCCAAAAGGAAATAATATGGGTAAAACGTTTTTTTAAATTTTTTAAATCATACAAACTATCAAAGAATGTATTAACTAAACAAAATCATCCTGCTTTTCTACAAAAAAAAGAAGATTGAGGTTGGGCATTTCAGAGTGAAATCTGCTGTACAGCCCTGATCCTTGACACCTCGACCTCTTTCACCCTCAAGGAAGTCCGGAGTTTGATCCCCACCACAGTTACAACATTTTCCATTCACATATTCTTCAACACCATACTTCTCCAGTCTGCAAATATTTGTTTGTCACACACAGGGCCGGGCCCTCCCATTAGGCAAGATAATGGCGGCACTTGAATTTGGGGCGACATTTTGACAATTGGCTTCCGCCCTCAGGCACCCCTGATCAGCTACTACACCTCCTGCTTCACTCCGGCAGCTGGGGTGGCACAGTGGTCTAAGGCCGAGTGGCGCAGCGGTCTAAGGCGCTGCATCTCAGGGCAACAGGTGTCATTACAGTCCCTGGTTCAAATCCAGGCTGTATCACATCTGGCCGTGATTGGGAGTCCTATAGAGTGGCGCATAATTGGCCCAGTGTCATCCAGGTTTGGCCTGAGTAGTTGATGCAGTTCCCACACCCATCCCAATCCTTATTCTCCTGAAGTTCGCTCCCACTTTCCTTGGTAGCTATGGTGATGTGTGTGTGATTTATATAGGATTATCTAATTGTGAAACATTAATAAAAATGAATCTGCCAATTCAATTAATGTATTTTTTTAATGTTTGTGTGTGATGAATACAATTAGTGATTAAGGCATTACCACCTAGCCACTACTAGTGGATATAATTTTAGCTAATGTAATGAGATTTGAAACAATTTGCTACCATGTCTAAGAGACAAAAACTATCAGGAAGTGAATATTTTCTTAAACTATGAGAAAATAGGCACAATCTCTAAACCAAAGAAATTCGCTGGTGAAATTCTTCAGCATGCAGCAATGTCTATCAGTCGGTGTGGAGAATGACAAGCCGAGAACGACGAGCCCCCGTTCGCTGATTCTAGCAGCAAAGACGGCAAACAAGAAGAGTCCGAGCCTTGCACATCGACCGATGATGACAGCTCTCTGGTCAACGCCAATCCTAGCCACACCTCCAAACAATGCCGGCGAAGACCCTACTATCTTAGACCCAGACTCAGATTCGTCAATCCCTGTCCCGGATGACAGTGGTGGTACTGCTACTAAATACGACTCCCAGACTAAAAACATAGAAGATCCCGGTGAGTGGCCAAAATATATGAATGGATCTTTACGTGATATGGTAGTCCAGGCTGGGCCACATCAGGATAAGGAGGGGAATTTCCCAAGAGATGAGGGGCAACGAAAGTTTTCTGTGGCCCACAAAAATAGGAGGATGGCAAACGGGGAGAGAGTGGAGACCAAGGCTTGTCTATTCCAAGCAAAACGATGCAGCCTTCTGTTTCCGCTGCAAAAGAAATTCACACAAATCTGCGCTGGTCAGGGAAGGACCCAGGGACTGGAAGAATCTGTGCCTCCTCCTCTGCTTGCATGAGAAATCGCATTACCACCTAGATAGTTTTCAGATGTGGAAGGAACTGGAGATCAGGCTGGTGTCCAAGCAAACTCAGATGATTTGATTTCAGGACCATGGACAGCTACCGAGCGAAAACATCGCTGACTGCAATGCAGCACCACAGCAGAGGAAAAAGAGGCCACCCTAGGTGGAGACAAAATAAATAAATGTTTCAATAATAAAACAATCACATTCGATATGTAAATAAACAACATTTGTTAAGGCTGGGTCATTGACATAAAGCTTATTTTACACTGCTCCAGCGAAACGAGGCCCACCATGCATTTACGAATGCATGGCAGTTGTTTCCAAAGCTCAAATGATCTTGCTCTGTTTTACAGTTCTACAGGAATATTCAAATATATGTTAAATATGTTATATAAAAGTGTTATTTTTATTGTAATAATTATAGGGTCGTGCCATGTGTGATAACAAGTGGGATATTATTAATAATAAAAAACGAGTTTTCCTACTATAGGTAGTAGGTTGCATAGTGATAGCAACATTGTAACTCTGCGATGCAGGGGTTAAGGTGACATTCCCTTCTGCCCGGTAAGGGACCTCCTATATGTGCACACGTGCACCAAACATTATTATGGGAATTAACATAGAATGACATGTATAATTGGAGCTTATTTCGTCCTCTTCCAAAAAAACAAGTGGTAAGCCTACCTGTTTGACAGACACAATTATCTTGTCCATAGATGTCAGTATAGCCAATAATGTCATATGCACTGATTAAATACCTCCGTATCTGGGAAGGGCTTGGTGTTTTTGACAAAAACTAGGGCTCGATTTGAGTGAGGTTATCACATACCCTTTGTTAGGGGTATGCTTTATATTTTGAAATAAATTCATAAAACGTATTCAGATTATATCAAGCCGTTCTATAACAATGCTTAACTCTGTGAACAGATTTCTGTCTCACTTAGGGCGGCAGAACGTCCAGGTCCGACCCTGGTCACACACACTTCAAACATTTTCAGTTACAAGCAACAATTCCATGGACGCTGCCATTTTGGCGTCATCCATCTCTGTCCATGTGAATCTTTTCGCAACCTCCTCAGGTAGTGTCGTTTTACCATAGACATTTGAATACATTAGAACATATTTGGTTTTGCCTTTGGATTTCTAATTACAGTGACAGTAGCATTAATGGGCTGCTAGAAGAACATTGAAGTGATTACAAGTAGCGCGACGTCTAATTAAAAGCAATTGTGTAATTACTGGGTAGCCTACATTGAAATGATCTGAGGAGCCATCCTTCAAAAACTGTTAATATACAGTACCAGTCAAAAGTTTTGACACATCTACTCATTCAAGGGTTTTTCTTTATTTTTACTATTTTCAGCATTTTTTTGTGTGTGACTTTCTTACCCTTTTTTCTCCACAATTTCATAGTATCCAATTAGAAGTTACAGTCTTGTCTCATCGCTGAAACTCCCGTATGGACGAGGGTCGAGAGCCATGCATCCTCCGAAACACTACCCAATCAAGCCAATCCGCACTGCTTCTTGACACAATGCCAACTTAACCCGGAAGACAGCCGCACCAGTGTGTCAGAGGAAACACCAAGCACCTGGCAACCTTGTCAGCGTGCACTGTGCCCGGGCCCGCCACAGGAGTCACTAGTGCGTGATGGGACAAGGACATCCCTGCCGGCCAAACCCTCCCCTAACCCGGACGACGCTGGGCTAATTGTGTGCCGCCCCATGGGTCTCCTGGTCACAGTCAGCTGTGACAGAGCCTGGACTCAAAGCCAGAATCTCTGGTGGCACCGCTAGCACTGTGATTCAGTGCCTTAGACCACTGCGCCACTCAGAAGGCCTACTATTTTCTACTTTGTATAATAACAGTGAAGACATTAAAGCTATTCATTAAATAACACATATGGAATCATGTAGTAACCAAAAAATTGTTAAACAAATCAAAATATATTTATATTTGAGGTTCTTCAAAGTAGACACCCTTGTGATGATGACAGCTTTGCACACTCTTGGCGTTCTCTCAACCAGCTTCATGAGGTAGTCACCTTGAAAGCTTGAAGGAGTTCCCACATATGTGACTCACATATGTGATTTGGTCTTATGTAGCAACACTTTAATTTCTGTTTTAGTAGAGACTCGGAGAGACAAAATGATATTTCATACACTGCATTTGAGGAAACAATGGGAAAGTAATTCTGCTTTGAAAGTTGATCAACTTGTAAACTCACTTTTGAGAAAAACATCTTTCAATGTTTTGGTACTACTATTGGACATCCCTCTTTGTCTACAGCCATTCAGCATTGTTCACACCCTCTTAAGCCTTAGCCCCACCCATCTCTTTAAAACCTCTTGGTGTTAGGGGGCAGTATTTTAATATTTTGGGAAAAAAACATTCCAGTTTTAAACGGGATATTTTGTCAGGACAAGATGCTAGAATATGCATATAATTGACAGCTTTGGATAGAAAACACTCAAACGTTTCCAAAACTGTAAAGATATTGTCTGTGAGTATAACAGAACTGATGTTGCAGGCGAAAGCCTGAGAAAAATCCAATCCGGAAGTGCCCCAGGTTTTGAAAGCGCTGCGTTCCAATGACTCCCTATTCAGCTGTGAATGTACCATCAACGAGCTTACGCTTTCTACGTATTCCCCAAGGTATCTGCAGCATTGTGACGTAGTTTTACGCATTTCTGTTGAAGAATAGCCTTAGGCGGCCACATTGCGTAAGTGGTCACATGGTGGCTCCGAGAGAGAATATCGCGTAAAATACAGAGGTAGCCATTATTCCAATCGGTCCTAGTGAAAAACGAATTGTCCCGACGATTATATTATCGAATAGATATTAGAAAAACACCTTGAGGATGGATTCTAAACAACGTATTTCGCCTACAAAAATAATCTCTTGGGAAAAAAAATAACTTTGGCTGTCTACCTGGGTGTCTCGTGAGTGAAAACATCCGAAGTTCATCAAAGGTAAACAATTTAATTTGATTGCTTTTCTGATTTCTTTGACAAGGTTGCCTGCTGCTAGCAAGGCATAATGCTATGCTAGGCTATGATAAACTTACATAAATGCTTGTCTAGCGTTGGCTGTAAAGCATATTTAGACAATCTGAGATGACAGGGTGATTAACAAAAGGCTAAGCTGAAGCCAATATATTTCTCTTGTGATTTTCATGAATAGGAATATTTTCTAGGAATATTTATGTCCGTTGCGTTCTGCTAATTAGTGTCAGATGATGACAACGGTCCCGTTCATGGGATGGGGTGTCACTACAGGTTAAGGGCTGATCAATTTCTTTTGTACTAACTTACCAGCTACTTCCAGACATCTAGAGAACAGCTCACTGAACAGCTCACTGAACATTAGAGAACAACTCACTGAACATTACTCGCCCTAGCAGAGCTATTTAGGTTGTTATGTTATCCAGAGCATTGGTGACTGCAACTGTGCAGTTGAAGATTGTCCCTTCGTAAATTCAGAGCATTTTGCGTTCAGAGCGCACACTGGACACTCTGCTCAATAAGTAGGGCTTTTCCGAAAGCTCTGACCTCACAACAACAGTCAAGCAGGGCGACAGTGTAGCCTAGTGGTTAGAGCGTTGGACTAGTAACCGGAAGATTGCGAGTTCAAACCCCCGAGCTGACAAGGTACAAATCTGTCGTTCTGCCCCTGAACAGGCAGTTAACCCACTGTTCCCAGGCCGTCATTGAAAATAAGAATTTGTTCTTAACTGACTTGCCTGGTTAAATAAAAAATGTTTTTTTAAAAAGCACCCAAGGTAACTGGCTAACATTGGCTAGCTACTTCCAGAAGCATAATGAGAGAACACCCACTCTGATGATTTTACTCACCCTAGCAGAGCTGGTTAGGCAGTTTATGTTATCCAGAGCGTTGGTGACTGTAACTGTGCTGCTGGCAACAATTGAATTATGCTTTGTTGCCGACCTTTACTGACACCGGACATATTCAACTGGTGTTGAGCATTAAAAAATTAATCAGTTATTCTGTGCTATGGCACACTAAAATGAGTGTTTTGTTAAGAAATGTAGCTAGATAGCTTACTAGGTAAACAATGAATCCCAACGCATGATGTAACGTTAGTTAGCGAGCCAGCCAGCTAACGTTAGCTAGCTAGCTAACAGTACACTAACTTGAAATTAATATGCTTTGTCAAAATTAGAGTTGAGTCTTTTGTTAAGACATGTAGCTAGCAAGCTAGCTTGCTAAACAATGGACTGTAATCACAACTCATGACGCTACTACCCTGCATGAATCTGCAGGTAGCTAACCAACCAGGTTCTATGGCAATAACTAGTCAAGCAAATGTGTCTGCGATACGAAGAATAAGATCATGCACAATGTTAGCTAGCGACCCAGCCAGCTAACATTAGCTAGCTACCCAGCCAGCTAACGTTAGCTAGTTAACAGTACACTTGAAATGAAACTACATTCTGTCCAAATTAGAAACGTGTAATATCTGAAAATGTTGCTAGTCAGACTCTCACCAGTATACATCAAGGTTGGATGCCTCTCCTGTCTGATGCCATGCATGGTTGCCCTTAGTTTGATGATGTAATCCAGACTGGTGTTTTCTCCATCTTCTTAGCTATCATACTCAAATTCCATTAATTTCAAAACTTGGTTCTCCAGAAAGTGGAGAGCATACACATAGCGTTAGCTAGCGAGCCAGCTAGCTGATGTTAGCTAGATAATAGTACACTTTAACTTGACATTAGGTTTATGCAGTTTTACTACTCGATACATTATTAAAAAAAAATGTTTGACACAATTACCTAGACATACTGACCAATCAACAGACGCATGCTATATGGCTGACCAATCCAAACTCATCTCTCGGCACGTCTGGGGCGGCAGGGTAGCCTAGTGGTTAGAGCGTTGGACTAGTAACCGGAAGGTTGCAAGTTCAAATCCCCGAGCTGTCGTTCTGCCCCTGAACAGGCAGTTAACCCACTGTTCCTAGGCCGTCATTGAAAATAAGAAATTGTTCTTAACTGACTTGCCTAGTAAAATAAAGGTAAAATAAAAAAAATAAAAAAATGTCCAGCCCACTCATTTTCTCAGCTAATCATGGCTAGCGGGAAGGTTGCCTCCTAATTCATTGGCTAAACAAACTAGGCTCGTAATTTAACAATTTTATTCGTATTTACAGATGACATACAAGTTTGATATTAAGGCACATGAAAGTTCACATGTTCGAGAAGGTATTTCTGCGTTTTGATAAAAAAAAAAACATGTTTTACATTCAAACAGCTCTCCTGTGAAGTCATTAACAGCGACATACGCCTAGCTTCCTGAATCGGGTCACATATGCTGATCATTTGTTAGCTGCTTTTCCTTCACTCTGCGGTCCAACTCATCCCAAACCATCTTTTGATTGAGGTTGGGTGATTTTGAGGCCAGGTCATCTGATCCAGCACTCCATCACTCATCTTATTGGTCAAATAGCCCTTACATAGCTTGGAGGTATGTTGGGTCATTGTCCTGTTTAAAAACAAAATTATTGTCCCGCTAGGAGAACCAGATGGGTTGGCGTATCGCTGCATAATGCTGTGGTAGCCATGCTGGTTAAGTGTGCCTTGAATTCTAAATAAATCACAGACAGTGTCAGCAGCAAAGCACCCCCAAACCATCACACCAACTCCTCCATGCTTCATGGTGGGAACCACACATGCAGAGTTCATTCATTCACCTGTTCGGCGTCTAACTAAGACACGCCGGTTGGAACACAAAATAAAAAATGTGGACTCATCAGAGCAAAGGACAGATTTCCACCAGTCTAATGTCCATTGCCCGTGTTTCTTGGCCCAAGCAAGTCTCTTCTTATTATTGGTGTCCTTTAGTAGTGGTTTCTTTTCAGCAATTCGACCATGAAGGCCTGATTCACGCAGTCTCCTCTGAACAGTTGATGTTGAGATGTGTCTGTTACTTGAACTCTGTGAAGCATTTCTTTGGGCTGCGATCTGTGGTGTAGGTAACTCTATTGGACGTATACTCTGCAGCAGAGGTAACTCTGGGTCTTCCTTTCCTGTGGTGGTCCTCATGAGAGCCAGTTTCATCATAGCGCTTGATGGTTTTTGCGACTGCACTTGAAGAAATGTTCCTTATTGACTGACCTTCATGACTTAAAGTAATGATGGACTATTGTTTCTCTTTGCTTATTTGAGCTGTTCTTGCCATAATATGGACTTGGTCTTTTGGCAAATAGGGCTATCTTCTGTATACCACCCCTACCTTGTCACAACACAACTGACTGGCTCAAACGCATTAATATGGAAAGAAATTCCACAAATTAACTTTTAACAAGGCACCCCTGTTAATTGAAATGCATTCCATGAGGCTTGTTGAGAGAATGCCAATAGTGGACAAAGCTGTTATCATGGCAAAGGGTGGCTACTTTGAAGAATCTCAAATATAAAATATATTTTGATTTGTTTGACAATATTTTGGTTACTACATGATTCCATATGTGTTGTTTCATAGCTTTGACGTCTTCACTGTTATTCTACAATGTAGAAAATGGACAAAATAAAGAAAAACCCTTGAATGACGAGGTGTGTACAAACTTTTGACTGGTACTGTATGTGTACATTTCACTATCAATTGGGGATAGACAGCCTCAAATATCACCTTAATTTGTACACATCCACTGTAAAGGCTACACATGAATCGCTGCTTCCTGTTTCAGTCACGTCTTTTTGCGTGGGTCAAACAATAACACTATTGATTGGTTGAGAAATAGTGCCTCCCGCATTGGAGGCGATGGTTGCAAGTTGCAGCTGGTGAGGAGCAACTGCCCAAAATTGTAGTTGACTACAGTCGAAACTTCATGACATCTGATCACATGGTTATTGTAAAGTTCATGTAGTCAACATGTAGGCATAAGTCTGGCAATCCCCTAATGCAACACACTTTGAAAGGCGGTGACCAACGATTGTCATCGACTTGACAAAAGTGAGCCGTTTGAACGCGCCCAATAATTGACTGTGAATTGAAATAATTTGGAAATGGCACTGAAAAATACAGGCCTACCTTAAGAGCCACAATTTGTGATCTGAAAACACAGGTACTCTTTGGTCACAAATACTCTTTGGTCTAAACCAATCTATACAGTTGTCAACAAGCCACTCCACTCCCAGGATATTTCTAAGAAATGTTGTATTTAGGCTATTTACACAACAACATTGTGCTCTTTATTAAGTTAATGGCATTGCTCAAAATTTTCTGCAAGTGGAGATACTCTAACATTGGTGTGGGAAAAAATTGAATTGAGGCGCTAAACATGCACTGTGGTTGTTCTTACATATGGTTTTCAATTCAATACTATGCGAATAAGCACTAACAGACAAGGAACGGCAATAACTTGTTATATCATACAGCTACTGTTCAGGGCAACTTTTTTTTTAGTTTCAATGCTAGAAAAGAGGGAAACAAGGGCTAAGCACAGAGCAGGGAAAACACATGTGCTTGACTATCAGTTTCTATTGTGTTTGGACCTACATAGGGGGAATGGGTCTGTTAAAAAACAGTCACCACTACCTACTAGACCCCTAGTGAGTACCTTGAACCCATTCTCTCCACATCAACTGTCATTCAAAGTTAGCTGGCCAATCAGAGGCTTTTTTGTGAATTATCTATCCACCTTTAACAATGACATTTGTGTCACTTAAAGCTCCATAAAACAACTTGAAAAATGCAATGCAAAGATACACACCTAGTGGGTGAAGCGATGAAACCTAAAGCCATGTGAGTCTGTCAGTGTCACAGTTCAAGAGCTACATACTCCACCCACGGAGGACTTTACCCCCGGGTTCCCAACCCACACAGAAGATCAGGACAACAGACAAGTACAATCAAAATAGCTGATTATAGTTGATAGGTCATTGCCTTAAATCAAATTAAATTTTATTGGTCGCATGCACATGTTTAGCCAATGTTATTCCTGGTGTAGCAAAATGCTAGCTCCAACAGTTTCTAGCTCCAACAGTGCAGTAATATCTAACAATACACAACAATACACACAAATCTAAAAGTAAAATAATAGAATTAAGAAATATAGAAATATTAAGATGAGCAACTTCAGAGTCCGGAGTATAAATATATACTGTATATATAGTGCATTCGGAAAGTATTCAGACCCCTTGACCTTTTCCACATTTTGTTACATTACAGCCTTTTTCTAAAATTGATTAAATAAAATGTCAGCAATCTACAAGCAATACCCCATACTGACAAAGCGAAAACAGGTTTTCAATTTTTTTTGCTAAGGTTTGAAAAATTAAAAACAGAAATACCTTATTTACATTAGTATTCAGACCCTTTGACCCTATGAGATATGAAATTGATCTTAGGTGCATCCTGTTTCCATGAATCATCAATGAGCAATTTCTACAAGTTGATTGGAGTCCACCTGTGGTGAATTCAATTGAATGTACATGAATTGAAAAGGCACAGACCAGTCTATATAAGGTCCCACAGTTGACAGTGCATGTCAGAGAAAAAAACAAGCCATGAGGTTGAAGGAATTGTCCGTAGAGCGTTGAGACAGGATTGTGTCAAGGCACAGATCTGGAGAAGGGTACTAAAACATTTTGCAGCGTTGAAGGTCTCGTGATGTGTGTTTTGTCCTATATTTTTATTTAGTAAGCCTTTTGCCTTTTGGTAGGCCACCATTGTAAATAAGAATTTGTTCTTAACTGACTTGCATAGTTAAATAAAGGTGTAATATATATATATTTTTTAAAAGGTCCCCAAGAACACAGTGGCCTCCATCATTCTTAAATGAAATAAGTTTGGAATAAGACTCTTCCAAGAGCTGGCCACCCGGCTAAACTGAGCAATCGGGGGAGAAGGGCCTTGGTCAGGGAGGAAACCAAGAACCTGATGGTCACTGACAGAGCTCTAGAGTTCCTCTGTGGAGCTGGGAGAACCACTCCTCGGTCAGCCCGCTTGGAGTTTGCCAAAAGGCAAATGGACTCAGACCGTGAGAAACAAGATTCTCTGGTCTGATGAAACCAAGATTGAACTCTTGATCTGAATGCCAAGTGTCACGTCTGGAGGAAACCTGGCACCATCCCTACGGTGAAGCATCATGGTGGCAGCATCATGCTGTGGGGATGTTTTTCAGCGGCATCGACTGGGAGACCAGTCAGGATCGAGGGACAGATGAATGGAGAAAAGTACATTGAGAGATTCTAGGAGAAAACCTGACGAAGAGTACTCAGGACCTCAGACTGGGGCAAACGTTCACTTTCTAACAGGACAACGACCCTAAGCACACAGCCAAGACAACGCAGTAGTGGCTTCAGGATTCTGAGTGTCCTTGAGTGGTCTAGCCAGAGCCCGGATTTAAGCCCAATCGAACATATCTGGAGTGTCCTGAAAATAGTTGTGCAGCAACTCCCCATCCAACCTGAGAGATTCGAGGCTGTAATCGCTGCCAAAGGTGCTTCAACAAAGTACTGGGTAGGGTCTGAATACTTCTGTAAATGTGAATTTATTTAGCCTTGCCATAACAAAGGAGGTCATTTTTTTATTATTATTTGTAAAAATGCAGAAAAACATAATTCCACTTTGACATTATGGGGTATTGTGTGTAAGCCAGTGACAAAAAAAAAATATCTAAATTTAATCCATTTTAAATTCAGGCTGTAACACAACAAAATGTGCAAAAAGTCAAGGGGTGTGAATACTTCCTGAAGGCACTGCATGTTAGCTTTTAACAAATGCCTCCAAACTGGAAGTGATCATGTTGAAAGTTTACTGACACAACCAACAGAACACACTTAACAACAACAACATTCTCAGTAACGGTTACAGAAACTGAACACCTGCAAAGCACACTGCGTATAATTCTGATGAGCTCCGCCCTAAACAAGGCCAAATCTGGTCGATCCACCCTGGACATAGACGTTTATTTTTGGACTGGTTCCAGATGGACTAAATCTGGACCAATCATAGATACCAATTGTTTGATCGAATCAACGGCAGTCCTGACAGACTAAATCTAAACCAAACACAGAAGTCGATTTTTGGTCTGGTCCAGCATGGCCTTGATTTGGCCCAAAAATAGATGTCTTTGATTTGTCCAAACTTTGTCAGTCTGGACCAGCCCAAAAATCAACGTTTGTGGACATTCAAATCAACGTCCTGCGTCAGTCGGTGCTCACTGGGAGGGCTGCCATTTGACTGAAAAACAAATTCAAGATTGTGGCTTTGTTCGTTCTTCATCCACAACAATAGCTATGGATGGATTATTTGTGAAATCCACACACCTCTCTGTCTCTCTCTCAGACACAAAACACACAGTGGACACTAGATGGCAGGCAAGCAAAACATATTGCGCAGTCCTGCAGTTGAAAACAGTCTTACAACTTCTAGATTGCTTGAACACTAAATGAAATTGGGATCCAAATGAACAGATTGTGATTTCTCATTATTTTCACAATAAATGCAAATCCTGAACAATTGTTTGCAAAACAGTAAACACAATCCATTGGGCATAGACATAAATGCAATGTCTATTCCACTTTGGTTCAACGTAATTTCATTGAAATTATGTGGTAACAACGTTGATTCAACCGGTGTGTGCCCAGTGGAAACTTTCTGTCAAGAGAGAGACTTTTTGCAAAACAGTCGTTAGCACCTTATTTTAAGGTACAAGTATTATGCACTAGTTTGTTGCTTATAGATGAGTGTGTTAGTAGCTTGTAAAGCCTTTATTAGGTATTATTGTTCATTTAAAAAAGGTTTATTCAGTGTTTTTCTATTCTCACACTATAAGTCATGTGTTAATAGCTCTTCATTAGTTACATCCTTATTTTCCACAATCAAAGCTTGTCATAGTTAATAAGCTGCAAATTATACACGCAGCAGTCTTAATAAGGCAATGATAGAGGCAGAATTCCCTAATAATACTAAAATAAAAGTTCCCCATTCTAAAGTGTGGTCTTGCTTATAGCCAATGGTTGCTTGTTTGCAGACAGGTTCCCTATTCTGAAGTATAAACACATTCCTCCTTAACAGATGCATTAGTCATTATTAGTCCAAACTAGGTTTCTTATTCTGAAGTGAAGGATAACAGTTGTATTTTAGTGGAAAGAAACAGACACAGAGTAATTAAATAATTTTTACCTTTATTTTACTAGCTAGTTAAGAAAAAAAAAAATTTTTTTTACAATGAAGGCCTACTGGGGAACAGTGGGTTAACTGCCATGTTCAAGGGCAGAATGACAGATTTCTACCTTGTCAGCTCTGGGATTCGATCCAGCCACCTTTCGGTTACTGGCCCACCGCTCTAACCACTAGGCTACCTGCCGCCCCCAAATACCTCCTGTGTACATGTTTAAAAAAAAATTGTGTACAAAATGGAAGCTCGGGTGCACTTTAAAGCATGTTCTGCCCCCCAAAAATGAGTCTCACCTCCAAACACCATGTCCCACCTCCTGTAACTTATTCATACAGGGTATTTCTTCCTGATGTCATGCAAAAGCATACCGAGTGGCCCGTCTCTATGATGATCACCTTGCCAGTATGTCCACTCAATCACATCCAAGTGATCTTCGAGCAAGTTCTCTGTGCGATTGCCTCTAAGTCTACAAACAGTTCAATTATTTACACCCCAGAATCGCTCTACGTTTTGGGTATGCGCACCTGTGATAGGGTCAACAAAATTATTGTAACCTTCATTCCTAAAACTGTGGTAAGAGCTCCATCCATCAGAAATCACGATGCTCCCTCCATTGAAAGCACTTTTGAATGATGGGCATAGGGTGCCTGGTAGAATGGCGCTTCACAATTCTCAGAACTGGTCGACTTTGACGCCCACCATACCAAATATTTTTCAAAGCTTCTGTTGCACGCTCTTTCCCTGTTGTACTAAAATAAACAAAAATACTAAACATTTTAATATCATCTAACAAACAAAATGTCATCCCTGCAACTACTGAAAAGTAGGTTTTTCTGTTGCACTGCAGGTTATATTTTGCATTATTTTGTGTTAGTTTTATCACAGAGAGGAGTAAGTGGGGAGATGGGACATTAGTTAAGGAAGGCAAGATTGGGGATTGAGAGTGGGACATGAACCCTAATCTTGTGGGTTGTATGCAGTATGTTGGTTAATATCATCAGCATTACTTCTAGACCAGATAACAGTACTTTAAGCTCTATTGTGTATCTTTTTTATGTTACCCTTTTTTTACCAGGTAAGTTAACTGAGAACACATTGTCATTTACAGCAACGACCTGGGGAATAGTTCCAGGGTAGAGGAAGGGGGATGAATGGGCCAATTGGAACAAGTGATGATTATGTGGCCATGATGGTATGAAGGCCAGATTTGGAATTTAGCCAGAACACCGGGGTTAACACCCCCTACTCTTACTTTAAGTGCCATGGGATCTTTAGTTACCATAGAGAGTCAGGTCACCCGTTTAACGTCCTATCCTGAAAGACAACACCCTACACAGGGCAATGTCCCTAGTCACTGCCCTGGGGCATTGCATTCCAAGATAAATGTTTGCCTGTTCTTTATGGAGATAACAAATTATGACTGAGTGGGAACACAAAAAAAAAACACTAAGAAATTACATATTTCGTTTATGGCCAAATAACTATTTCTAATTTTTCACGATTTTCTGCTGGCCCCTTCTCCTCATTGCAGACTTACACACCTTACACATGTGCAATATTCAACAGAGTAGCAGAGCTCTCAGTGATGCCTTCCTGTTCCTGCACCACGTCCACTTGACGCAACCGGAGGTCTCATGAAAATCTGTAATCACACAGACCAAGCACATTTTGATATTACAATGACAAGAGCAGCAGAATCCATTCAGGAACAATTGGTAAGGAATGAGCTGGCAACTGGAGGCCTGTTGGCATGGGCATCAGAGTCTCTAGTGATGTACTGCCGTTGTGACCTTGAGCAAGGTACTTTACCCCAAACTTCTCCTGGGGTCCTACACTGTGTCTGACCCAAACTTCTCTCTGTGTATACACTGAGTATACCAAACATTAGGAACACTTTCCTAATATTGATTTGGAACCCCCCACCCCCCCTTTTGCCCTCAGAAAAGCCTAAATTCGTTGGGGCGTGAACTCTACTGTAATGAACACGATTGGAGACAGAGAGCTGGTTTCAAGCGCAGGGCGCAGCAGGTGTTTAATTGTAAAGGACCACGGGAGGAGGCAGGTAGCTGGGTCCAGGGGCAGGCAGAAGGTCATACACGGGGGACCAAAAAGGCAGGGAAAAGTACAGGCAGGCTAAAGTACAGGCAGGGAAGAAACTAAAGGCGTCGTTAGTGAGGCAGTCCAAAACTATCATACATGGGAGGATTAAATTACGGAAAAAAGAGAGCTCCGAATTGAACTGTGTCACAAAACAAACAATACCTCACAATGGTGGGGTGCAAAGAATTGAAATAAATAGTGTGTGATAATGACATACAGCTGTGTGAACAGGTGATCAGAATTCAGGTGATTATGGTTTGGAGAGTGAGCTGCGTTCAGGGGATCTATGTGTTTGAGAGTGTGAGCTGGAAAGTGAGCTGCCCCAGGAAGGAGGTTGATCGCGCAGTCGTCCGGGCACTGAGGAGGCAGAACAAATGCCTTTTTCTTGCTGAAGACACCCTGGAACAGGGCATTTACAGGTGGGTTGGAATGGCAGAGCCTTCTATAGAGGTGGCTCAACAGGGTAGATTGAAGCAGTTCTTAAAACATGACAGCAGTTCCCCTTGCCGCCAGGAGATGGCAGGGTCATGAAGATTTAGCTAGGGGTGACCGAGAATGAGGGGTTCTTTAGGCGAAGACAACACCATTAACTGTATGACCAGAGTGCAGGCCAATCTGAAGTGTGATACTTTTGGTCATGCGAGTCACAAGACCAGTTCCTTGTGGTTGTCCGCCCAGCACATTAATCCTAAGGGGAGGATTAACAGGGATTAGTTACTCTTAACCTCTCTGGGGTAGGCGGGACGCATGCGTGAGAGGGGTGCGGCCGAGTTGCATGGGATCAGGGCTTTTAGACCATGGTGGACGAGAGAAGGGCGTGGAAGACTCGCAGGCCATGGGCGACTGTATAGGTCTATGGTCCACCAGTAGGTTGCCAATAGATATGGACATCCAGATGGTAGACTGTAAGGAGAGCTGGTTCACTCCATCCACTGCCCAGCAGCAGCATGACCAGGTGGACTGGGGACAGCAAGGAGTCATCAGGCCAGGTAGTCATGAGACATGGTGCTAGGGCTCAGGTCCTCCTAGTGAAGAGAGGGTAATAATAATAATAGGGTTAGAGGCAGAGAATACCAGTGGAGAGAGGGGAGCCAGCCAGGCAGAGACAGCAAGGGTGGTTCGATGCTCCAGTGCCTTTCCGTTCAACCTTCACACCCCTGGGCCAGACTAAACTCAATCATAGGACCTACTGAAGAGATGAGTCTTAAATAAAGACTTAAAGGTTGAGTTCGAGTCTGCGTCTCTCACATGGATAGTCGGAGGACAAACCATCCACAGAGACAAATTGATATCTTTCCAACAGACAAGATCTAAACCAAGCCAGAACTTGTCCGTGCAGACCAATTTGGGTTTCCAATCTCGCCAAAAGAATGTGGTGATCGATAGTATCAAAAGCAGCACTATGGTCTAGGAGCAGGAGGACAGATGCAGAGCCTTGGTCCGATGCCATTAACTTGACGCTACCAATCCCTGTAGCGGGATAATTTTCATCTGCAACCGCTGAATAGCATAGTCAGTCAAATAATATTACTAGAAAATATTCATGTTCATGAAATCACAAGTGCAATATTTTGAAACACAGTTTAGCCTTTTGGTAATCACCCTGTCATCTCAGATTTTGAAATTATGCTTTACAGCGAAAGCAATCCAAGCGTTTGTGTAAGTTTACCGATAGCCTAGCATAGCATTATGTACACTTAGCATCAGGAAGCTTGGTCACGAAAATCAGAAAAGCAATCAAATTAACCGTGTACCTTTGATGATCTTCGGATGTTTTCACTCACGAGACTCTCAGTTACACAGCAAATGTTCCTTTTGTTCCATAAAGATAATTTTTATACCCAAAATACCGACGTTTTTTTGTTCAGAAATCCACAGGAAAGAGCGGTCACGACAAGGCAGACGGAAATTCCAAATAGTCTTCATAATATCCACAGAAACATGTCAAGCGTTTTTTATAATCATTCCTCAGGTAGTTTTTAAAATATATATTCGATAATATATTGTGGCAAAGAAGGGGGTCGAGTGATAAATGGCAGATATGTGAGAGCAGAACTAATAAACGGGCTCTGCCCGATCACTAAAATGGCCACCCCTGTCAGAACTACAGATCACAAAACGTCCGACCGCCAAAACTACAAGTCCCAGAAGCAAGGGGAACCCTCAGAAGGTGGAGCCGACACACAGATAAAGGGTCAAGAAAAACCAGGAAGAGGGAGAGAGAGTGCTGGAAGGATCTATGAACAATAGAGAAAGAGACAATAGAGATTGGCTGGATTTACCGTGCATGAGCTGGATTGTTTTGGACTTACCTGTTGGCGTTTGGACCTGGACCTACCGAGAACCCGATTCGTGTACCGAACCCTGCTATCCTTGACCTCGCCTACTGCCTGGGTGGACCAGGACGGAGAAACAAACACACAGGTACTGTCCTGTTCGAAATAACTCTCATTCTTGGGTGATTTGGTGACAGTTTACCACTTAATTTGTGACAAACGCTCCTAACCTTGAAGAGGTTTGCCACAATATCAACCGAGTGTGTAGCTTTTTCCATAACATCGGGAGGAACAATGGCCGCTTCACTCAATTGCGCACCATCTCACTCTGAGAGCCCCCACCTCTCCACTTACGCAATGTGATCCTTCACGCTCATCAAAATAAAAGCCTGAAACTGTCTAAAGACTGACACCTCAGGGAAGCCACAGAAAAAGGAATATGGTTGATATCCCTTTAATTGGAGGACATGCACGCATAGGAACACAGGTTTCAAAATAAGAGGCTCATCCTGATTGCATTATCCTCAGGTTTTCGCTTGCAATATTAGTTCTGTTATACCCACAGACAATATTTTTACAGTTTTGGAAACTTTACAGTGTTTTCTATCCTAAGCTATCAATTGTATGCATATTCTAGTATATGGTCCTGAGAAATAGCCCGTTTACTTTGGGAACGTTATTTTTCCAAAAATGAAAATAGTGCCCCCTAGTTTCAAGAGGTTAATGCCACATGCTTGTCTCAGAGCAGTGCAAAATGGTGCTAAAAGAGTTGTAGGCTTTTGCTTCAAATCCTAATGCTTCTAGCTTCAATATGCTCTTTAAATAAATAAGACCTACACCACTTTTAACAGCACACTACTCAACACTAGTGAGACTCATTTTGCCTATGGTAGGCCTATAGTAATATCTAAAAATATATTTTTAAATTACTTGACTCTTCACCAATAATTACATTTACAGGATTGGTGGACTAATATCTAAGGGGCATTTTCCGTTCAATGTTCTCAGATAGTCTCACAGATGCTAAGGGGCTTTTATATAATTTGAAATTAATTAATAATAATCACTTTGTTTAAAAAGTAAAAAAGTAACAATATTATTTTGATTTTCATTTAACCTAGAGGGAACGAGAAAAATGCAATTCTTGAACTTGGGGTGAGACAGTCTCATTAATTTGTCAATAAAGCCAGTTTGTTGTTTAGAATTATTTATTTCTGGAGAAACTTAACTTGATTACTTAGCAGACATCACTTGCTTATATTCAGTCAACACATACATTACCATTCAAAAGTTTGGGGTCACTTAGAAATGTCCTAGTTTTTGAAAGAAAAACACATGTTTTGTTTGTTAAAATAACATCAAATTGATCAGAAATACAGTGTAGACATTATTAATGTTGTAAATGACTATTATAGCCGGAAATGGGTGGGCCAATTGTGCGCCGCCCTATGGCACTCCCAATCACAGTCGGATGTGATACAGCCTGTATTCGAACCAGGGACTGTAGCAATGCCTCTTGCAATGAGATGCTGCGCCAATCAGGAGCCATGACACACACACACACACACACTTGAAGTCGGAAGTTTACATACACCTTAGCCAAATACATTTAAACTCCCCCAAAACATGATGCTGCAGCCCGCGTGCTTCACGGTTGGGATGGTGTTCTTCGGCTTGCAACGATGGTCATTATGGGCAAACAGTTCTATTTTTGTTTCATCAGACCAGCGGACATTTCTCCAAAAAGTGTGATCTTTGTCCCCATGTGCAGTTGCAAACCTTAGTCTGGCTTTTTTATGGCGGTTTTGGGGCAGTGTCTTCTTCCTTGCCGAGCGGCCTTTCAGGTTATATTGGACTAGTTTTACTGTGGATATAGATACCTTTGTACCCGTTTCCTCCAGCATCTTCACAAGGTCCTTTGCTGTTGACCTGGGATTGATTTGCACTTTTTGCACCAAAGTTAGTTCATCTCTAGGAGACAGAACGTGTCTCTTTCCTGAGTGGTATAACGGCTGTGTGGTCCCATGGTGTTTATACTTGCGTACTATTGTTTGTACAGATGAACGTGGAACCTTCAGGCGTTTGCAAATTGCTCCCAAGGATGAACCAGACTTGGAGGTCTACAATTTTTTTCTGAGGTCTTGGCTGATTTCTTTTGATTTTCCCATGATGTCAAGCAAAGAGGCACTGAGTTTGAAGGTAGGCCTTTAAATACATCCACAGGTACGCTTCCAATTGACTCAAATGATGTCAATTAGCCTATCAGAAGCTTCTAAAGTCATGACATCATTTTCAGGATTTTTCCAAGCTGTTTAAAGGCACAGTCAACTTAGTGTATGTAAACTTCTAACCCACTGGAATTGTAATACAGTGAACGATAAGTGAAATAATCTGTCTGTAAACAATTTTTGGAAAAATGACTTGTGTCATGCACAAAGTAGATGTCCTCACCGACTTGCCAAAACTATAGTTTGTTAACAAGACATTTGTGGAGTGGTTGAACAACGAGTTTTATTACTCCAACCTAAGTGTATTGTAACTTCGGACTTCAACTGTATATATATATATTTTTCTTTCTTCAGTACATTAACCTTGTGCAGGTCGATATGTGTGTAGGTAGATGTGGAAAGGTAGATACAAATGATTAGTTGCAAGTTGGGGAGGGGGGGGGGGGGGGGGTTTCACACCTTGTTCGGCTATTAGACAATTCTGTAGTAAAGGTTGAATAGTCTGTTGTTCAGCTAATAGCCCATCCTAGAAATGTTGTTAGCATAATTCACAGCCTGCTACGCTTGTGAAAAACTAATAATAATACTTTTTCCCTTTTCTACTTCCAATTAATAGTGTTTTTGCCACAATCGGCCCCAACCCCAATTAATACATTTGGACACAGTCGATAGCGTGCTGGACTTCGGGCTAGAATGTTGAGGGTTTGAAACCTGCTCCCTGCTTGTTTCATTACATTATTATGCTGGTCTCAGAGCAAATAGCCTGGATTGTTACTCCCATCTCGTTCCTCGCACTCTTCCACGCATCATTCTCCGCCTGTGGGCGTGCTGGCAGGATATGGCAGCACCTTCTGTAGTGCTTGAAGAATTCAGCATAGCAAGTTTGTACGAAGGTCTGGTTATTCACAAGGACATATATATGCTCTGAACCGCTCTGGTGGCAAACAAACTTTGCTGCCCTGTTTTCAATCGTCTACATGGATGGGAGAACCTCCTCAGATTAATGCAGATGAAGGGAGTTAGATACGCATAGGATGTGTAGTGTACTGTTTTTTTCTGTATATATGACTTACAAATAAGCCTTTACTTAAATCATGTTTCTAGTGTATTGCATAGTTACAATGTGTAAACTTTGATGTCCCAGGAGCAGGAGTGGTAAACACTGTTGAAGTGGATAATTATTATACATACATGCAGACACAGCATCATTCAAAGAATGGAGTTTGATGCACCTGGTATTGGATATAACTGAAAAAAAACTTGCTAAATAGGGATTTTTGTAAATTAACTTTATGAGAAAAGAATATTCACAATCGTTTGTCTCAACATTAACTAACATATTTCTCTCAATTATACATTTTTAGCTTCACTCGTTATGAAGTTACAAATACTTACCTTTGATCCTACCGTAATGTTTTTGTCAGCCATCTTTGATGAAGAAAGTCACCAGGGACGGGTGGCATAACGTCAGATTCGTCATTTGAACCACTCGATATGATTGGTCATATAAAAACCTTGGGACCCAAATGCATAATGAGTGCTCTAACTCCTTCTTGCGGTGGTCTGGAGCAATGAAGCCGTAAAGCTGGGTACTTCTAAGTCCCGCGGTGTAAGCTCGCAACTTTGAAAGGAAGAGCTACCCTGTATATAGTCTCACTATTGTTATTTTACCGCTGCTCTTAAATTACTCGTTGCTTTTATCTCTTATTCTTTCCATATTTTTTTGAAACTGCATTGTTGGTTAGGGGCTCGTAAGTAAACATTTCACTGTAAGGTCTACTACCCCTGTTGTAGTCGGCGCATGTGACTAATCAAATTTGATTTGATATGTATTCATGGACTGATTGCAAAGAGTTTTCAGTAGGTGGTAGAGAAATACTAATATGGGAATAATTATAATTTACTGTGTAAAAAGTATTTAATTGTATATACTTTACATGTCTTGTGTACTTTGGTGGCTTGGGTGTCACTTTATTTTAAGGAATACGTATTAGGCACTGATTTGTAGATTATACTGTAAGTAGCTTATAAAGCCTTTCAGCCTATCAGGTATTATTGGCTATTTATAAGGCCTTTATTCAGTGTTTTCCTATTCTCACACTATAAGTCATGCATTTGTAGTTTTTTATTCGTTACATCCTTATTTGCCAGAATTAAAGCTTATCAATAGTTAATTACACATGCAACAGACTCTGTATATGCAGTCTTTAAAAGGGACTGATAGGGGCAGAGTACCCTAAAATAAGTATTCCAACTTATAAGAGTTTAATATAATATCTACAAATACACCCCCCCCCCCCCCCCCCCCCAAAAAAGATAGAGACATCAAAAAGTGCATTGATCACTTTTATTAACTCATTTTGCATCTGTCCTTCCACACAGCTGTCCCCATAGGAAAAAAATATTTTTGGTTGCAGGTACAACCCTTTTGGGTACCATGTAGAACCTTTTCCACAGAGGGTTCTTCATGGAATCCAAAAGGGTTATACCTGGAACCAAAACGTGTTTTGGGGACAGCCAAAGAACACTTTTGGAACCCTTTTTTCTAACATGCTGACCACACTGTGAGCATTGCAAAATAAATGTACACATACATGTTATTCAATCATTTAATCTAAACTGTTTCTGCGTGTCTGGGTAGCCAGGCGCTAAAATATAACTATTTTTGACGCTTGACTAGCTGCAAATTCCACCTCTTCCATCACCTCATTGGTTTTTAGGAGCATATCACCACTTTGGTGATTGAAAGATGAACTGAGGTCCACACTAGAGTTTAGTTGGTGGTTGTAATGCACCTTAAAGTTGCTTGCCAACCAACATATAAAGTCCACAGAAGACTGAAGGAGTGATAGAAACTATGATTTTGTGTGACTCAGAAAAGGTCAAAGTTCTACAAAGATACATAAAAAAAGGATATTCTGCATTTCAGGTAGCAACCCGGCAATGTACTGGTCTCTAGAGATTTAAATTCTTACCATTTACCATTACCATTGCAGCCACGCTCCATGTTTTTCTGGTCTCATAGAGTCTAACCATTTGTAACGTCCGGTTCAACACCGTCTGCCTGCTTGGTCTAAAGTAAATTTCGTTAGGAGGGGTTTTATGCAGTCTGGCAAAAGGGGGCATTCCATGACGCCGACATAATATCTGTGCTCACGTGGGTGTGGTCACTGACTGGGTGGAACTTTTATATGAAAAACAATTATCATTTAGAAAGCTAACATTACATTTCATCTTCTCACATATGGTTTTATATTTAATCCTATAAATTCCACTACATTTAGATGTTAACCTGACAACTGGGAAATATACACATTCAGAGACACAGTTATGTTATACTGTCCTTAATGAGATCCCAAAACAACAACTGATCTGACATAATTGTTCTTTAAGTACCCACGGACCATTCCAACTGTTTGGATTTAAAAAATATTGTTTCATTATCCAATCATGGATGTCACTGTACTACAAAATCTCTCTCTGCTGTAGCAAAGGGATTTTTAACTTCCATTTCTGCAGAGTGGGAGAGAGTTCCTGCAGGTATTTACGACCGTTATAAAACTGCCAACTTCACCCCTCTCCCCCTCTGCGGGAGAGAGAGGGTGCTGTAGAGCGGACCCACTGTAACCTGATCCTTCAGAACTTCACAGGAGAGTCATGACAGTGTGTACTATCTGTTGTGCCCCCACTCACTCACTCAGTATATTTGCCTTTCTTAGTACAGTTTTTTTTTGACCACAGACAAGCATACTGGCTTTCTCACTCTCTCACACACACACTCACACACACACACACGTGGGACCCTGGGTTTGGACTAAAGTGCAGGTGCACGGAATGTAGACCTGTGTAATAAAGTGGAGAATGTAAAAACATCTCACTTCTAACAGAACTTCTAAACTCTGTATCTTATCAGAGCAACATAGCTGAGACTATCAATGATATACTATACTTTATCTGTAATGGGAGCAAATGGCCTCTTGCTTTCATATCCTCTATCACCTTCTTATTCTCTGGTGTTACATGGCCGGCACAACACTTTGTGAATGCAAGCAGTGTTTCTATTCATGGGTCGAACACCAGGGTGCTGTAGATTTCCTTGTACAGGGGTTTGGCGATCGGTATTGTGGCTGTGATGGTGCCTCTATCCACGTTGTTGTAATGCAAAGCCTCAGACATGGTCCGGAACTTCTTGGTCTTCAGGACTTTATGGTACCTGCGGATCACCACTTCAAGACCTTTGACTACACATAAGAAATAGGGTTAATGTACTTAATGTCTCTCACCAGGTGGCTGTTTTCCTTCCTCAGTCCCCTTCAACTGTTCCCGCAGGCACTCTGTCTCGAGTTCTTTTAATTATTCTTTCCTGCCACTTTATCTTTCCCTCAAAAAACTCTACCTTAGACACTGAACCTTCAACAGAATACATAGTTTCAGTGTAGGCTGTATTAAACTGATTTCTCACAAATAATGGCACAGCATAGTAGAGAGTTGTTTTACTACAAATAATGCAAACAATGGTTAGAATTATCGTGTTCATCGCATGAATTTGCGAGTGGTTGCAACTAACAAGCCTTATCCCTCAGTTTAATTGGCATAAATCCCACACAAATACCTGGTTGTAAAAGTAATTTTACCAATAGGTCCAAGACTGCTGGTACCTGGGTAAGACAAGCAATATTTTCCTTTCATAGGCATGCTGGGACCTGTAATACATCACAAGCACACAATTGATCATTAAAAATGTCAATACTTCAGTCCAATTTTCTTGGAAACCTGATTCAACAGGTTAACCTAGTTAGCTAGTAGAACAGCATACATACCAGCATCCTAGTCCACTTTGGTCTTCGGCTGTCTTATCCTCTGGACTCTGCATGGGCATCTTTCTCTTGCATCTACGTACAGGCTGCATAAAGAGACCAAATCCCAGCAGTGTTACTAGCTACCTTCATAGATTGGCGAACAAAATCCAAATATTAAATATAAAACAAATTTGCTAGCTAGCTATGGGTCCATTTTGGATGTCCTAGCTACCTCAACAACACTGATCTGGAGCAATACTCATGAATTACCACCACGTAAGTGTAAACCATGCAAATACTATTACCTAGCAGGCTAGCTAATTAGCTCCCATGCTAAATTTATTGATAGCTTGCAAACTAGCTAACTTGCTAGCTAGTTCACTTTCAAGATGTAAGACTTTCCTCAGAGTTGTTGCTGTTCTCTGATTTGATAATAATTTGTAAACTGTTTCTATTCGGGATCCTTGGGACATCCCTACCCCCATTGAAGTCGAAATGTAAAATGGTTAAGGTAAGGGTTAGGGTTAGGTAAGGGTTAAGATTAGGGTAAGGTTAGGGTTTAGGGTAGGGACGTCCCAAGGATTCTGGATTGCACGCACCGTTCCTACGAACGTTCCTATCGTTCCTACTCCATCCACATCAGACACGATCCAGACACGCAGGTTGAAATATCAAAACAAACTCTGAACAATTTATATGAATTTGGGGACAGGTCAAAACATATTAATCATTAATGGACATTTAGCTAGCTAGCTTGCTGTTGCTAGCTAATTTGTCCTGGGATATAAACATTGCTATTTAGCTGAAATGCACAAGGTGCCTTTTTCTGGATCATTGTAGAATTTTGACCGATTCTGAGACACAAAACCGTCTGTTCTCTACTCTGGCAATTAATCCACAGATAATAGGGGGAAACCAAGGTAGTTTCTAGTAATCTCTCCTCCTGTCCCGAAGCCACTCCTGTGTTGTCTTGGCTGTGTGCACTGGGTCGTTGTCCTGTTGTAAGGCGAAGTCAGAGTGCTCTGGAGCAGGTTTTCATTAAGGATCTCTCTGTACTTTGCTCTGTTCATCTTTGCCTGGATTCTGACTAGTCTCCCAGTCCTTGCTGCTGAAACAAATCTCCACAGCATGATGCTGCCACCACCGTGCTTCACCGTAGGGACGGTGCCAGGTTTCCTCCAGACATGACGCTTGGCATTCAGGCCAAAGAGTTCAATCTTGGTTTCATCAGACCAGAGAATCTTGTTTCTCATGGTCTGAGAATCCTTTAGGTGCCTTTTAGAAAAGTCCAAGCGGGCAGTCGTGTCTTTTACTGAGGAGTGGCTTCCGTTTGGCCGCTCTACCATAAACGCCTGGTTGGTGGAGTGCTGCAGAGATGGTTGTCCTTCTGGAAGTTTCTTCCATCTCCACAGAGGAACTCTGGAGCTCTGTCAGTGAACATCAGGTTTTTGGTCACCTCCCTGACCAAGGCCCTTCTCCCTCGATTGCTAAGTTTGGCATGGTGGCCTGCTCTAGGAAGAGTCTTGGTGGATCCAAACTTCTTCCATGTAAGAATGATGGAGGCCACTGTGTTCTTCGGGACCTTCAATACAAATGTTCAAATGTTTCGGTACCCTTCCCAAGATCTGTATTTAGACACAATCCTGTCTCGGAGCTCTACGGACAATTCCTTCGACCTCATAGCTTGATTTTTGCTCTGACATGCACTGTCAACTGTGGGACCTTATATAGACAGGTGTGTGCCTTTCCAAATAATGTCCAATCAATTGAATTTACCACAGGTAGACTCCAATTAAGTTATTGAAACATCTCAAGGAGTTCAATTTCAAGTCTCATAGCAAAGGGTCTAACTGCTTATGTTAATAACGTATTCCTGTTTTCCATTTTTTTTATAAATTAATAAAAAGCATTTAAAAACCTGTTTTTGCTTTGTCATTATGGGGTATTGTGTTCAGATTGAGGAGAATAAAATAAAAAATAGAATCCATTTAAGAATAAGGTTGTAACGTAACAAAATGTGGAAAAAGGGAAGGGGTCTGAATACTTTCCGAATGCACTGTATAAGTCAGTCAGGGTTAATTCAAACAAATTAGGTAATAACAGTGTTTGCTTTGTTTTCCTAAATTGAGTTAAAATAACAATTGGCCGTATCAAAGTAGGAGAATAGAGAATTTAGTGACAATGCAAATATGATAGAAACAACATGTTTTACACATCATCTCATGACTGCTGTTGATGTTAAATTCATCTAACATCTACACCTGATACTGTTAGATTGCTTTTTTAAGTATATTTTAAAAAATAACTACAGACTGAATTGGCACCTAGAAAATGAGTTGTCCAAATATGAGGTGTAACTGGGGAAATGACCACTAACAACACCTCTGATGGGCAGAACGAGAGCTGAGAAAGGTTCCCCACTATGTGCCCTGTTTACTCTCTCTCTCTCCCCCTCACTCCCTCTTTTTCTGGTTATTAAGGTGAGGCTGTTGCGGCTAGGGGCATTACAAAATTGCTGATTACAGTCATAAACCGATACAAATGAGTAGGTTGCCTCTGACTGTTAATTGGTAGAATGTAATAAAGGGAGGCAATATTTGGCCCTCTAATTGTGTGTTTACTGCACTATTTATTGGAAAATTTCCTCCCAGGGTCGGTGTTGATGAGATGAGATGTGTTCTTAGTGGCCTGTGCTCCTGGCATGTCATTAATATTGCTTTATAATGGCTTTCAACATGAGCGAAGGGCGAGTTTGTCGCACAGGAGTGATATTCGTAGGCAGAGGCGTTACTATTATTGAGTTAAGCAGTGCCAGAGCAAGACTCAAGAATGCAGGAATGCAACGACAGGTATAGGGCCTAACTTCCAGGGTGATTGTTCAAAAGAAAGCAAAAAAAAAAATGGTGTGTGTAAAGGCTATGCTAGAACACTAGCAACCCACGCTATTGGTATTGTCTGTCCATGTTTACACAATCATCCTAAGAACCCAATTTGTCTGACTTTCCACACTTAGTTTTACATGTCAGTAGTTATTGTAAGGTGGTTTCTGTAAAACGGTTTCACACTTCACACCAGGATGTAAATATTACACCCATTGTTCTGAGTAACTAGGATTTGAATATCACACACAGTGAATGTCCGTGGCATTACCACATTGTTGAATGTAATCATCACACCCATTGTTTTAAGTGGCAAGTATTTTAATATCACAGCAGGATGTAAATATCACACCCCGTTGTTCTGAGTGGCTGGGGCATTACCACACCCCACACCCCACTGTTCTGATTGTAGTATTGTGGATGTGAGCACGGGTCCTAGTGTCTGTGTGCATACATGTTTTGAAAGGTGTTGTGTCCGGACATGTCTGCAAAGTAGTTGTTGAACCAGGCGAGGCAATCATTAGAAAAACCAAGGCTATTGAGTCTGCCGATAAGAATACGGTGATTGACAGAGTCAAAAGTCTTTTACCGATGGCGGTTATGATATCGTTTAGTACCTTGAGAGTGGCAGAGGTGCACCCGTGACCGGCTCAGAAGCCGGAATGCACTGCGGAGAAGGTACAGTGGGATTCGAAATGGTCAGTGATCTTTTTATTAACTTGGCTTTCGAAGACTTTAGATAGGCAGGGCAGGATGGATATAGGTCTGTAACAGTTTGGGTCTAGGGTGTCACCCCCTTTGAAGAGGGGGAACCTTCCAATCTTTAGGGATCTCGGATGATACGAAAGAGAGGTTGAACATGCTTTTAATAGGGGTTGCAACAATGGCGGCGGATAGTTTTAGAAAGAGAGGGTCCAGATTGTCTAGCCCAGCTGATTTGTACGGGTCCAGGTTTTGTAGCTCTTTCAGAACATCTGCTGTCTGGATTTGGGTGAAGGCGAAGCTGGGGAGGCTTGGGTGAGTAGCTGCGGGGGGTGGGCTGTTGGCCGGAGTTGGAGTAGCCAGGGGGAAGGCATGGCCAGCCGTTGAGAAATGCTTATTGACATTTTCGATTATCATGGATTTATCAGTGGTGACCGTGTTACCTAGCCTCAGTGCAGTGGGCGGCTGGGAGGAGGTGCTCTTGTTCTCCATGTACTTTACAGTGTCCCAAAACTTTTGGGATTTAGAGCTACAGGATGACAATTTCTGCTTGAAAAACCTAGCCTTTGCTTTCCTGACTGACGGTGTGTATTGGTTCCTGACTTCCTGAACAGTTGCATATCGTGGGGACTATTCGATGCTATTGCAGTCCGTCACAGGATGTTTTTGTGCTGGTCAAGGGCAGTCAGGTCTGGAGTGAACCAAGGGCTATATCTGTTCTTAGTTCTGCATTTTTTGAACGGGGCATGCTTATCTAAGATGGTGAGGAAATTACTTTTAAAGAATGACCAGGCATCCTCGACTGACGGGATGAGGTCAATATCCTTCCAGGATACCCGGTTCAGGACGATTAGAAAGGCCTGCTCGCAGAAGTGTTTTAGGGAGTGTTTTACAGTGATGAGGGGTGGTCGTTTGACCGCGGACCCATAGCGGATACAGGCAATGAGGCAGTGATCGCTGAGATCCTGATTAAAAACAGAGGAGGTGTATTTGGAGGGCAAGTTGGTCAGGATAATGTCAATGAGGGTGCCCATGTTAACGGATTTAGGGTTGTTCCTTGATGATTTGTGTGAGATTGAGGGCATCTAGGTCAGATTGTATGACTGCCGGGGTGTTAAGCATATCCCAGTTTAGGTCACCTAACAGAACGAACTCTGAAGCTGGATGGGGGCAATCAATTCACAAATGGTGTCCAGGGCACAGCTGGGAGCGGAGGGGGGTTGATAGCAGGCGGCAACAGTGAGACTTATTTCTGGAGAGGTAAATTTAAATTAGAAGTTCAAACTGTTTGGGTATAGACCTGGAAAGTATGACAGATCTTTGCAGGCTATCTCTGTAGTAGATTACAACTCCTCCCCCTTTGGCAGTTCTATCTTGACGGAAAATGTTGTAGCTGGGTATGGAAATCTCAGAATTGTTGGTGGCCTTCCTAAGCCAGGATTCAGATATGGCAAGGACATCAGGGTTGGCGGAGTGTGCAAAAGCAGTGAGTAAAACAAACTTAGGGAGGCTTCTGATGTTGACATGCATGAAACCAAGGCTTTTTCGATCACAGAAGTCAACTGAGGGTGCCTGGGGATATGCAGGGCCTGGGTTTACCTCCACATCACCCGAGGAACAGAGGAGGAGTAGGATGAGGGTACGGCCAAAGGCTATCAAAACTGGTCGCCTAGAGGGTTGTGGACAATGAGTAAAAGCAGCAGATTTCTGGGCGTGGTAAAATAGATTCAGGGCATAATGTGCAGACAGGGGTATGGTGGGGTGCAGGTACAGTGGAGGTAAGCCCAGGCACTGAGTGATGATAAGAGAAGTTGTATCTCTGTATAAGCTGGTCATAATGGGTGAGGTCACCACATGTGTGGGAGGTGGGACAAAGGAGGTATCAGAGGTATAATGAGTGGAACTAGGGGCTCCGCAGTAAACTAAAACAATGATAACTAACCTAAACAACAGTATACAAGGCATATTGACATATGAGAGAGACATACAGCGAGGCATAAAGTAATTACAGGTGTTGATTTGGAGAGCTAACTAAGACATCAACGGGTGAGACAACAACAGCTAATCAGTTAAAACAATGACAGGTAAAATGGCGATGACTGGGCAGAGAGGGTCGGTTAACTACACACAGAGCCTGAGTTCACGGTGGCTGGCGGCCGACTGATAAAAATATAATAATAATTCATTTAAAAAAAATGTAAAAACAATTAATAAATAAGCAAACAGAATGGAGTACCGTGATTAATGGACAGTCCAGCGGGCATCAACTATGTAGCCAAGTAATCATAGGGTCCAGGGGACAGCAATAGAAGGAACAGGGGAGCCGCGGAGTTGTCGCTACCATGATATCACATGGTCGCCGCGGCGTTTAAAGTTAGTAGCCCGGGGCTAGTAGAAGCGTCTGCTACGAAGCCCGGCAGAGGCCGGTTGAAGGCACAGCGGATGGAGTATTCGTCGGCAGACCTGTAGAGGTGGTGCAGCGGGGCGCCGTGTTGACTGAGGATCCAAGCCAGATGGCGAAAGAGGTATCGTAGCTGTAGTAATTTAGTTTTCTATCCGGGAGATGCGCCTGGCTCATGGCTAACTGGTGCTAGCTTTGGGGCAGTGGTGTTGGCCACTATAGCCACTCGGTAGCAGCGGTGATCCGGTGCCAAGGTCCAGAGCTTACGGCAAGGATCCGGTGGAGTAGTGTGATCTAGCCGTGCTTGGGTGGAGTCCGGGTGAACAACTGAGTAGGCCGGGAGGTGGGCCTCAGGGTAAGCTTCGGTACTGGGTAACTCGGTGGGTGCTAGCTAGCTGTGCAGAAGGTAAAGGCCGCTAGCAGTGGCTAACAATTACTAAATAGCTTGTAGCTAATTAGCTGGTTAGCTTCTGATAGCTGTGGTTCTTGCTATAAGGTCTAAAAATGACAAATAATAGCGGTTCCGTATCACATTGGGTGAGTCAGGTTACCGGAAGGTATAATTGAACTAAAATGGAGAAGAGATTGAAAATAAAATTGAAATATATACAAAAAAGACAAAAAAATACAAAAGTACACTAGAGGACGAACAAAACACGTCTGCACTGCTACGCCATCTTGGAAGATTCATGGGCTTACTGACTAATGGTAATACACAGTGTCCTGTAGACCTACATTTGAAGTCGGAAGTTTACATACACCTTAGCCAAATACATTTTGTCATGACATTGGCATGAGGGGGGAGGTTTGTGACCCCCATAAATACCTTTCCCCTTTTTCCTCTCTCTACTCTACCGATGTGACAATCGAAAATCCCTTTGTTAACATTGAGAGAGAGTCTGGGAACATCAAAGGGGTAGGGGAACGGAATCATATTTCCCTACTATATAAGCCCTGTTACGAAAATGTAACTTCCTGTTCCAAGGACGTGTGGACTTGAGGTCCCCACGTTGAAAGGACAAAGACAACCTACAGAACAAAGCCAACCTTAGAGAACCTAACGAAATTAGCATCGAATTTCAATGTGAAGGTGACGACCTACACGCCGGAAGGATGAATTGCGACTATACCAGCCAGAATATAGCATGAGCATATAGCATGACAACTTGGTATGAACTTTTGGTATGATATTAGGCCACTCTTGGCCATGATTACAGACACCTGTGTCTTTTGACACTATATAAACAAGTCATCCCGCCGTGTTTGTGAGTATACCCTGATGAAGACAGCTTGGCTGTCGAAACGTTGGTAATACATTTTTTGCATCTGAGCTCCTAGAGTGTGCGGCTCTCTTTTATTTTCAAGTTTTCTACTCCGCTAGCCAGCACCTGGCCTAAATAGGTGTGCGTTTTTTTTTCTACCAGAGAGATATACCTGCTGGAGAGCGTGCTACGGGTGGGTGCTGCTATGGTGACCAGCGAGCTGAGATAAGGGGGGACTTTACCTAGCAAGGTCTTGTAGTTGACCTGGAGCCAGTGGGTTTGGCAACGAGTATGAAGCGAGGGCCAGCCAACGAGAGCGTACAGGTAGCAGGGGTGGGTAGTATATGGGGCTTTGGTGACAAAACGGATGGCACTGTTATGGACTGCATCCAATTTATTGAGTAGGGTAATGGAGGCTATTTTGTAAATGACATCGCCGAAGTCGAGGATCGGTAGGATGGTCAGTTTTACAAGGGTATGTTTGGCAGCATGAGTGAAGGATGCTTTGTTGCGAAATAGGAAGCCAATTCTAGATTTAACTTTGGATTGGAGATGTTTGATGTGAGTCTGGAAGGAGAGTTTACAGTCTAACCAGACACCTAGGTATTTGTAGTTGTCCACATATTCCGAACCGTCGAGAGTAGTGATGTTGGATGGGCGGGCAGGTGCAGGCAGCGATCGGTTGAAGAGCATGCATTTAGTTTTACTTGTATTTAAGAGCAATTGGCCATGGAAGGAGAGTTGTATGGCATTGAAGCTCGTCTGGAGGGTTGTTAACACAGTGTCCAAAGAAGGGCCAGAAGTATACAGAATGGTGTCGTCTGCGTAGAGGTGGATCAGAGACTTGTGGAGGTCTACAATTTTTTCTGAGGTCTTGGCTGATTTATTTTGATTTTCCCATGATGTCAAGCAAAGAGGCACTGAGTTTGAGGGTAGGCATTAAAATACATCCATAAGTACACCTCCAATTGACTCAAATGATGTCAATTAGCCTTTTAGAAGCTTCTAAAGATGTACTTTTCTGGATTTTCCAAGCTGTTTAAGGCACATTCAACTTAGTTTATTTAAACTTCTGACCCACTGGAATTGTGATACAGTGAATAATAAGTGAAATCTGTCTGTAAACAATTGTTGGAAAAATTACTTGTCTCATGCACAAAGAAGATGTCCGAACAGACTTTCCAAAACTATAGTTGGTTAAAAATAAATTTGTGGAGTGGTTGAACAACGAGTTTCAGGCAGTGGCTCAGGTGGTTGATGTCCTTGATGATCTCTTTGGCCTTGCTATTGCATTGGGTGCTGTAGGTGTCCAGGAGGGTGGGAGGTTTGCCCCCGGTAATGTTGCACCACCCTCTGGAGAGCTTTGCGGTTGTGGTCGGGGCAGTTGCCATACCAGGTGGTGATACAGTCCGACAGTATGCTCTCAATTGTGCACCTGTAACATTTTAGGTGTTGAGCCAAATTTTGTTAGCCTCCTGAGGCTAAATTGGAGTCCACAGGTGGTAAATTCAATTGATTGAACACGATTTGTAAAAGCACAGTGCATGTCCGTTGACAGTGCATGTCAGAGCAAAAACGAAGCCATGAGGTCCAAGGAATTGTCCGTAGAACTCCGAGACAGGATTGTGTCGAGACACAGATCTGGGGAATAGTACCAAACAGTTTCTGCAGCATTGAAGGTTCCCAAGGACACAGTGGCCTCCATCATTCTTAAATGGAAGAAGTTTGGAACCACCAAGTCTCTTCCTAGAGCTGATCGCTCAGCCAAACTGAACTATTGGGGGAGAAGGGCCTTGGTCAGGGAGGTGACCAAGAACCCGATGGTCACTCTGACAGAGCTCCAGAGTTCCTCTGTGGAGATAGGAGAAACTTCCAGAAGGACAACCATCTCTGCAGGACTCTACCAAACAGGTCTTTACAGTAGAGTGGCCAGACAGAAGCCACTCCTCAGTAAAAGACAAATGACAGCCGACTTGGAGTTTGCCAAAAGGCACCGAAACATTCTCAGATCATGAGAAACAAGATTCTCTTGTCTGAAGAAACCAAGATTGAAAAAGCGTCACTTCTGGAGGAAACCTGGCACCATCCTGGTGGCAACAACATGCTGTGGTATGTTTTTCAACGGCAGGGACTGGGAGGCTAGTCAGGATCAAGGCAAAGATGAACAGTGCAAATTACTGAGAGATCCTTGATTATACCCTGCTCCAGAGCGCTCAGGACCTCAGACTGGGGTGTAAGTACACCTTCCAACAGGACACCGACCCTAAGCACACAGCCAAAACAATGCAGGAGTGGCTTCAGGACAAGTCTCTGAGTGTCCTTGAGTGGTCCAGCCAGAGCATGGACTTGAACCCGATGGGACATATTTGGAGAGTCCTGAAAATAGCTGTGTAGCAACGCTTCCCATCCAACCTGACAGTGCTTGAGAGGATCTGCAGAGGGGAATGGGAGAAACTCCCCAAATACAGGTGTGGCAATCTTGTAGCGTCATATCCAAGAAGACTCAAGGCTGTAATCGCTGCCAAAGGCGCTTCAACAAAGTAGTGAGTAAAGTGTCTGAATACAAATGTTAATGTCATATTTCATTCTTTGTCATTATGGGGTAATGTGTGTAGACTGATGAGGGAAAAAAACAATTGAATCAATTTTAGAATTAGGCTGTAGCGTAACAAAATGTGGAAAAAGTAAATGGGTCTGAAAACTTTCCAAATGCACTGTATAGCTACCTAAATGTCGGTAGTGAAGTTAAAACACTTGAGAGTTTTCAACTAAAGTTTTAAAATCAATAAAAACCTCTAATCCATTGTCCTTGAGCACCTTCTTTTTTTTACAGTGGCTTGCGAAAGTATTCACCCCGATTTGATATTTTCCCTATTTTGTTTCCTTACAACCTGGAATTAAAATATATATACTTTTTTTTTGGGGGGGGGGGGGGGGGGGGGTTGTATCATTTGATTTACACAACATGCCTACCACTTTGAAGATGCAAACTATTTTTTATGGTGAAACAAGAAATAAGACAAAAAAAGAGAAAACGTGAGCTTGCATAACTGTTCACCCCCCCAAAGTCAATACTTAGTAGAGCCACCTTTTGCTGCAATTAAACTTATTAATTCTTAAACTGTTTTGATAATGGATTTAATGGTGCTCAGTGGGATGTTCAAAGTTTTGAAAATATTTTTATAACCCAAACCTGATCTGTACTTCTCAACAACTTTGTCCCTGACCTGTTTGGAGAGCTCCTTGGTCTTTATAGTGCTGCTTGCTTGGTGGTGTCCCTTGCTTAGTGGTGTTGCAAACTCTGGGGACTTTTAGAGCATGCGTATATATATACATATATACTGAGATCATGTGACAGATCTTGTGACACTTAGATTGCACACAGGTGGACTTCATTTAACTAAATACGTGACTTCTGAAGGTAATTGGTTGCATGAGACCTTATTTAGTTATGGAGTTCACAGCAAAGGGGGTGAATAAATATGCACACACCAGTTTTCCATTTTATGACATTTTTTTTTTTTTAAACAGTTATTTTTACATTTCACTTCACTTATTTGGACTATTTGTGTATGTCCATTACATGAAATCCAAATAAAAATACATTTAAATTACAGGTTGTAATTCAACAAAATAGGAACAACTCCATGGGGGGATGAATACATTTGCAAGGCACTGTATTTGACTTGTCTACTGATACAGTATTGCCTGTCTCTCTGCTTACAATGTATCGATGAAATTCAGATAATGAGTGAAATATATTGTTAAATATAGACAAGATATTTCAACAGACTGTTTCACAACAGGCCGTGATTGGGAGTCCCATAGGGTGGCGCACAATCGGCCCAGCATCATCCGTGTTTGGCAGGTGTAGGCCGTCATTGTAAATAAGAATTTGTTCTTAACTTTCACGCCTAGTTAAATAAAGGTTAAATAAAAAATATATTTAATAATTGTACACTACAGTGTAATTCCAAATGGTAGCACATAGAGTGACTCTTTCCACTTTGTCCTATGATGTAGAATTTACAGCCACATCCATAGATGATTTGGTTTTACATGTCAACATAAATTATGCAAAATTGATACCTTTATGAGGTAACATTGTTAGTATTTAGTAGTTATCAAACCATATACGTTAACTAGGCACTATATACCTTTGGTTCAGTAGTTATCAGTTTTGAGCAGTTTGATTAAAACCTGTTATGGCAAGGAGTTCCCCTAGGGGAACCCCCACCCCCAGCTAAGCTGAAAAGGTGGCGTGGAGAATTCAAAAATATTATTTAGAAATATTTAACTTTCACACATTAACAAGTACAATACAGCATATGAAAGATAAACATCTTGTTAATCTACCCATCATGTCCGATTTTTTTATGTATTTTTTATGTTAGACCACCACCAAATCAAAAAAAAAACACAGCCATTTTTCCCAGCCAAAGATAGAGTCACAAAAGCAGAATTAGAGATAAAATGAATCACTAACCTTTTGATAATCTTCGTCAGATGACATTCATATGACATGTTACACAATACATTTATGTTTTGTTCAATAATATGCATATTTATATCCACAAATCTCGGTTTACATTGACGCCATGTTCAGAAATGCCTCCAAAATATCCGCAGGAAATACAGAAAGCTACGCCAGATAACAGAAATACTTCATAAACTTTGACTAAAGATACATGTTCTTATATAATTAAAGATACACTTGTTCTTAATGCAACCGCTGTGTCAGATTTTTTTTAAAACGTTACGAAAAAGCCTACCATGCAATAATCTGAGATGGCGCTCAGACGTAAATATATTTCTCCGCCATGTTGGAGTCAACAGAAATACGAAATTACATCATAAATATTCCCTTTGATGATCTTTCATCAGAATGCAGTGCAAGGAGTCCTAGTTCCACAATAAATCGTTGTTTTGTTCCATAATGTCCAATACTAGTGTCCAATTAGCTGCATTTGCTAGCACTTTCAGCTCACGTGCCAAAAAATTTACGCTGGTCCAGGAGAACTCGGACGAAAACAAAAATATATATTCAAGGTCGAATAAACTGGTCAAACTAAGTAGAGAATCAATCTTCAGGATGTTATTTTCATATATATCCAATAACGTTCCAACCGGAGCATACGTTTTCATCTGCAGCCAAATGGAACGATGGTGACATCCACAGACAAATGCGCCACAGGGAAATTGCATTCTGCCAGGACAGTGACTCATTCCCCTCCCATTCGGTCAAAGTTCACACCAGAGGCTCCATTCCACATTCTACTGAATGAGGACATCTAGTGGAAGGCGTAGGAAGTGCTAACAGATCCATATCTTATTTGGAAGGGAAGAGGCAATGACTTAAAATTAGACATGCATTCAGAATTTCACTTCCTGTTTGGAAGATTGCCTGCCCTATGAGTTCTGTTATACTCACAGACATAATTGAAACAGTTTTAGAAACTTCAGAGTGTTTTCTATCCAATAGTAATAATAATATCTAGGACAGAGTAGGATGCAGTTCACTGTGGGCACGCAATTCATCCAAAGTGAAAATACTACCCCCTATCCCCAACAAGTTTTAAGTGATAGTTCGTTGTATTGTTGACAAATTAGAAGAATACCATGTGCACCAATGAAATTCAGGTAATGAGTGCAATATATTGTTATATATTTCACCAGTGTCTTGTACATTACACTATCATTCCAAATGGTAGCACATAGTGACTTGCCACTTTGTTCAACTGAAGCAAACTGGCTGATGAAGCATGGTAATGTAGTGGATCCACATCTACTTTATATATGATTTGGTTCCCTTGAGCAAGGCACTCTAATTGCTTCTGTAAGTCACTCTGGATAAGAACATGTGCTAAATGACTAAAACGTGAAATATAAACAGAAAGTTATGTTAATTTGATACATTTATGAGGCATACAATATATCATTTTTGTGTTCAGCAGTTATCAAACAACACTATACTGTATACGTTAACTAGGCACTACAGTGCCTTGCAAAAGTATTCATCCCCCTTTGCGTTTTTCCAGTTTTGTTGCATTACAACCTGTAATTTAAATGGATCTTTATTTGGATTTCATTTGGATTGGATTTCATACACAAAATAGTGCAAATTGGTGAAGTGAAATGAAAAAAAAATGGAAAAGTGGTGTGTGAATATGAACTCACCTCCTTTGCTATGAAGCCCCTAAATAAGATCTGGTGCAACCAATTACCTTCAGAAGTCACATAATTAGTTAAATAAAGTCCACCTGTGTGCAATCTAAGTGTCACATGATCTGTCACATGATCTCAGTACATATACACCTGTTCTGAAAGGCCCCAGAGTCTGCAACACCACTAAGCAAGGGGTACCACCAAGCAAGTGGCACCATAAAGACCAAGGAGCTCTCCAAACAGGTCAGGGACAATAGCTCAGCTGTTGAACAGAAAGGCCGAAATAGAACATTTGCCAAAATAGAACGCAACTGCTCAGCTACAGCGACCGACACATATCAGTTTGCTTCCAGCTAATATTGCAGTCTGGTAGACATGGATCGATTTATTGTAAAAAAGAAACGTACATTTACTGACAATGAAAATGAGAAGGAAGAGCTGGAGAACAACGTGCCATCTATGAACAAACAACCACCGGAGAACCGGGAAAATCAGGAAGATGGAGGCGGGGAAATGCAGCTAGCTAACATAGATAACGTGGCTAACGTGGCTCCGGTGGCTAAGAGAAGGATACGATTGATTCAAGAACACAGAAAGTTACAAGAGAAATGGACAGACAAGTATTTTTTTGTACTGCATAATGGGACTAGCTCTCTGTGTCTTATTTGTCAGAAGGTAGTCAATTGTTTCAAATGAGCAAATTTAGAGTGACACTTCCAGTCACACCATGCCCAATCTGACCAAAGATACCTGCCACAAAGCAACCTCAAAAACAACAAAATAGTGCAACTCAGAGAAAACGAGGCAACAAATGAGATTGCTTGGATACTCGCAAGAAACAAGAAGGCCTTCACAGAAGCGGGGATTGTCAAATAATGCTTTTTGGCCTCAGCTGAAATATTGTATTTATTTAACTAGGCAAGTCAGTTAAGAACAAATTCTTATTTACAATGATGGCTTAGGAACAGTGGGTTAACTGCCTCAGGTGCAGAATGATAGATTTTTACCTTGTCAGCTCAAGGATATGATCTAGCAACCTTTCGGTTACTGGCCCAACACTCTAACCACTAAGCAACCTGCCGCCCTACCTGTATGCTGATTTCACAAACAAGGAAGCTATTTTAAAGTAAAGTAAGGGACTGCAACTCTCAGACTCGATCATAACAAGACACATAGAAGACATCGGCGAAAACATCGGTAAGCTACTGATTACTGACATATCCGTGGTGCCATGTTTTAGTATTGCGCTTGACGAAAGCACTGATGTAAATGATGTCGCCCAATTATGTGTTTGGGTCCTCTTCCCTCAAAACGAGTCATTCAGAGAGGAACTTCTATGTTTACTGCCCCTTCAGGGACAAACACGAGGAGAGGATATTCTGATAGCCCGTTTTACAGTTTTTGATGATAATAATATTGACTGGTCAAATCTGGCATCTGAGTGCACTGACGGCGCCCCAAACATACGAGGTAAGGAGAAGGGACTCAACAATGAACATTGTGAAACAAAAACAGAGAAACAGACTGACCAATGCACACCTGGATTGCCTCACAAAGATCACAACAACAGACTATACATTTTGAAGGAATTCAGTCAAGGAGCAGAAGGGATATTTTCACTCATCCAACTACTGAGGTAACCCTTAATATGGGTCTTATACTTGTGATGTAGCCTATTTGATGTGAGTATGCATATATTTGTGATGTGCGGTACATCAAATTAATTGCATGTGATCTATTGCTCTAAATTTGCTCTCAAATGATAATTGATAATATTCGAAGAAAAAGTACAACAAATGAAAGATCTGTGCGGCACTCTGAATGATTGTCTCAATGCAAAGTGGCCCCCTCACAAAAAATTGTGAGTAACAATGCACTACGCCCTGGACCGGCCTGCCCTTTTTATAGTTTATAGCCTGGCTAATGCACAGATCTGTGATAAACACAAACAGGTCGGATAACCATTATTTCCTCCGCATTATTCAAAACATAAACAATCAAGATGGATTTAGGGCCTGCCTAATAACACGTGTAAAACATGGGTGAGCCGTTGGTCTGTATGGTTTGATCTGTGCTCAATGACCCGTATGTAGTCACGTAATGTCCAAGCACAACAGCACTACTAGTGTGCTGAACAGGTCTTTTCCATGAACGGCCCTGCATGGTTATTACCTATGTCGTAGGATAAATATGATTGGGTCTGACATGGGTTAAACCAACTTCAAATATACAGGGTAAAACCCTGGTTCTTGGTGTGAAAGGGGTATAAGTATTTGCAAGGGGCGAGGCGCCCACCACCCTCTCTGATCAGTTCATTGTTGCTGCCCTTCTGAACTGATATGAACTGACCTACTAGCTACTACTTTGCAGTGTCAATATTACAGACTCGTCACATAAACAATATCAAAGAGCCAACAGAGTCTGGTGCTTTGGTCAGGTAAGATATTTAACTTTCTCCCCAAAATAATTGTATTGTTGTTTCTAATGTAACCAAAAAAATGGTAATGAATCAGGCAATACTTACCATCTATGGGAGGTAAATCATCATCTACTGCAACCACAGTTGGTTCCTGTAACTCTTGCTTAGGGATCTCAACATCTACCACTTCGGTTATGGCATCATCGTCTGCTGATGAGGCCATCTTCTTGCATTGTTTGTAAGTCCTACGTGACATTCTATGGATGAACAAATAACAAATTTTCAGTGTAAACCAAAGTGCATTCCAAAAGGAATCCAATATAAATGTGTGGGACATACAAACAGAATCACTAATGTTCTAGCGAGCTCTCATTTAATAATTTACTAAAATGTACTTTTATGTAAATGCAGGTATTCGTTCTAGCTAAGCGCAACACTGTATATTACTTCTAAGGCCAATTATATTAATACATCAGGTATTACTGCAGGAATGCATACGTAATTACATATATATTATCACATAGGAGCAGTGGCGACCATTCAGGGCAGAGCCTCACCTGTTTTGAGCCCAACATTTTTAGCAAAAATGTGGGGCTTGCCTGTTTTTTGGCATTAATATGTGTCACATATCAGTTTGTAAACAATGTGAAAAAATATATATAATTGAGTTAATAAAGCCGCATACAAACATGGTCTCTTTTTTGGATTTCTTGAGTAAGGCAGCTCCAAAATGCAGGTGTTTCAGCTCCAAAATGCAGGTGTTTCAGCCTAGCTCAGTGCTTTCTGTGGTGGTGGGGCAAGCCAGCAGAAAATACGGAGCGTTGCGCCGTGATTGGCTCAGTGTTCTGTCACTCATGGGGACACTACGTCACCACCAAGTCTAAGGGTAGACCTTGAAAATTCTAGCCCCTTGGGTGCTGCCATAGAATTACAAAAATAATAATAATAATTGAAGTGCCCATCCAAGAAGGTTCAAAGTCTTTGGCAACAGATAAAATGATGAAAAATTATATATACAACGTATCTGTGCTCATCTGCGATTGGACATAAATATTACACAACAAGTTGGAAATCACAAATTCAACAATGAGTGGTTTGGAAGGAATCAGCGGCTAACTGCAAGCATTGCAAAGCAATCGTTAGCCTGCTATTCAGTGGTGTGGCTGTGTGGTCCTAAGTCTAAGATTAAGGGTCTCTTTTCCTAGTTTAAAATTACAAACATTCAACATTGGCCATGCTGTCAATGAAGCATGATTTGTGCCGCGCTCAAAACAACTGTTAACTCGGAACTGCAAAACCTGACTTTATTGAGTTCAAGACAACTGGGAACTCGGGAAAAATGAGCTACGACTAGGAAAATACGTTTGAACTTTCATCCACGAGGAATTGTAAATCGGGAACTATGGCCTCTTTCTAGAGCTATGACCTGAAGATCGTTGACGTCATCATGATTCAACCTTTTTTTCCCCAAGTTCCCAGTTGTCTTGAAAGAACCATACATCCAGAGAATGCCAGACTGATGACAAAGTTGGACTGCAGGCCCATGTAGAGCGAGTGAAGAGATGCACACCCTTCTGGTCTACCTTTGGCCTGCAATATACCACTCAAGGTGTTTCATGTCTGTCTGGAAAGCTTTTGTTCTTCTATTTCCAACAATGTGGATGTATTCCTACTGCTACTAAAAAAGTTAATTGATAATCATTGTAGAATGGAATTGAATGTAATAGAATTACTTAGCCTACGTTTCATTTCAATGATCACTTAGTGTCGGTCTCTGAAACTATGGGTGTTTTCTGTTAAGATAATGTGTTTCTTGTTAAAAGGCTGAATAGCACTAAAGGGAGTAAGTAAAGGCACTATGTGTAATCCTGGGATTAAGTGTGTTTATTGGTATAATTCTATAATGGCCTATAGTTATCTGTACTTAATCCTATAATGGCCCGTAGTAATATTATAGTCCGATAATGGCATGTAGCAATCTTATAATTGCCTATAGTAATCTGTATTTATTGTTTTTGGGAAATAATGTATAGGCGCACCACCAATGTAATTGATCCAAGGAACTAGAGGCGAGGGGAAACCCTGCCTAGATTAAATAATTTATATGGTTATTAGCATAAAGTGGAGGGACTAAAACTTGTATAAGCATGAAACTGTCTAAAAGGAGTGGACTGAGACTGAGTCCAGCAATTGCTCCATAGGCCAGCTCGGCTTGTTACTTTGTAATAATGTCTATTTGAATTCACAAGTTCCGGTATCTGAGAGATATTATTGAACCAATATTTCCACAACAATATTTCCACAACAAAACGTGCACCTGTGTCTGAGTTAAATGTGCATGTTTACTTGCAGGATTTGTTGAAACATGAGGAGGTATCATCAGACTCCCTCCTACTCCATTCTGAAGGATTCAATGTTTAGGCATTCTCGGGTTACACTTACGGATTGGGTAACATTCCTTCATCGGTAGGTTAATGCATTTGACACAGTAAGAATGTTTTGGATAATGACATTTTTAAAAAGTGGTTCATAAACAGGGGCTGCATTACACTGGGATGGAATGCTTCATTGATGATTAAATAGTTGGGCTAGTAGTGGACCTGCCAAGGTCAGAAAAAACATCATTTTGACCACTTTAACCTACCTACCCCCCTACTTTTTTCAATTTCCACCTGAAAACATACCCAAATCTAACTGCCTGTAGCTCAGGCCCAGGACATGCATATTCTTGGTTTCATTTGAAAGAAAACACTCTGAAGTTTGTGTAAATGTGAATTGAATATAGGAGAACACAATAGATCTTGTTTAGATAATACAATGAAAAAACATACGTTTTTCATTTTTATTGTTGTATCATCATCTTTAAAATGAACAAGACAAAACAAACATTCAGATAGGATAATGGGGACAATTTCAGTGAAAAACATAAGAGGGCAACAGTACTTGTGCAAAGTTTCAGAATGATAACTTCCAAAATGAGTGTGCTACATGACAATTATCATGAAGTCACCCAGGTGTCCCACACAAGTAAGTTTTTTTTTTCTTCACATTTTTAATTTTCCAAAAACTCATCTTCAGAACACTCTCCTGCAATCCGCTTCACCAATTTATATTTATATAAAAAAGTATTATTTACCTCAGATCTGTAATCCTCCGAGAGGCTAGCCAGAAATTAGCCAGAAGCTAGCCGGGAGCTAGCCAGAAGCTGGTCCAGAAGCTACTCTGAAGCTGGTTCAGAAGCTAGTTAGCTTATTTACTGGCTAATCGTTAGTACTCAGCTAACCACGGTTTGTGGTCAGCAGCTGTCCTTTGGCTCGAGAATCTATCGCCAGTTTTGTACGGCGCGTTGCAGCGCGGCTCGGAACGGAACATACCGGATTTCGGCCGCTGGCTCTGGACATCCATACCTGGATCTCACAGCTAGCTAGCTGCTATCCGTGTGACTATCGGCTTTCGTCGATTCCAGAGCTAACATCAATTGTTCCGGAGCTAGCCAGCTGAAGAGTTCCATCAATCACTCCTGGGCTGCAGTCACCTATCCGGACCCGTTTTGCTGCCTACGCGGAGCCCCACCGGGCCTTCACAGCTGGACTGCCGACGTTGGCTACCCGAGGGAATTGTCCGGCTGGCTCCTCCGGCGCAAAGTTGCCTGGGCGCCCATCTGCGGCCTGCTAGCCGTTGGCTATCTTATCGGCTGCTATCTGAATAGACAATCAGACTATTTTTATTTTATTTTATTTTTTATTTATTTATTTTTCTTCTTGGGCCTCTATAACTATATCTATTGTTTTTATTTTTGTTGTTGTTGTGTGATTTGGATGAATCCCCTCTACCACACGGAAACCCACTAATCTACTGACGGAACGCAAGAGTTGGCTAATAACAGACCTCCATCCTATGCTAGCTTGCTCCTATGCTAGCTTGCTACCGATTTAGCTGTCTAAATCGCCGTGACCCCCAACCAACCTCTCCATTCACTGGGCCCTTTTGATCACTCGACTGAGCATGCATGCCTTTCCTTAATGTCAATATGCCTTGTCCATTGCTGTTCTGGTTAGTGTTTATTGGCTTATTTCACTGTAGAGCCTCTAGTCCTGCTCATTATACCTTATCCAACCTATTAGTTCCACCACCCACACATGCAATGAGATCTCCTGGTTTCAATGATGTTTCTAGAGACAATATCTCTCTCTTCATCACTCAATACCTAGGTTTACCTCCACTGTATTCACATCCTACCTTACCTTTGTCTGTACATTATACCTTGATGCTATTTTATCGCCCCCAGAAACCTCCTTTTACTCTCTGTTCCAGACGTTCTAAACGACCAATCCTTATTGCTTTTAGCCGCACCCTTATTCTACTCCTACTCTGTTCCTCTGGCGATGTAGAGGTGAATCCAGGCCCTGCAGTGCCTAGCTCCACTCCTATTCCCCAGGCGCTCTCTTTTGACGACTTCTGTAACTGTAATAGCCTTGGTTTCATGCATGTTAACATTAGAAGCCTCCTCCCTAAGTTTGTTCTATTCACTGCTTTAGCACACTCTGCCAACCCGGATGTTCTAGCTGTGTCTGAATCCTGGCTTAGGAAGACCACCAAAAATTCAGACATTTTAATTCCAAACTACAACATTTTCAGACAAGATAGAACTGCCAAAGGGGGCGGTGTTGCAATCTACTGCAAAGATAGCCTGCAGAGTTCTGTCCTACTATCCAGGTCTGTACCCAAACAATTTGAACTTCTACTTTTAAAAATCCACCTCTCTAAAAACAAGTCTCTCACCGTTGCCGCCTGCTGTAGACCACCCTCTGCCCCCAGCTGTGCTCTGGACACCATATGTGAACTGATTGCCCCCCATCTATCTTCAGAGCTTGTGCTGCTAGGCGACCTAAACTGGAACATGCTTAACACCCCAGCCATCCTACAATCTAAACTTGATGCCCTCAACCTCACACAAATTATCAATGAACCTACCAGGTACCACTCCAAAGCTGAAAACACGGGCACCCTCATAGATATCATCCTAACCAACTTGCCCTCTAAATACACCTCTGCTGTTTTCAACCAAGATCTCAGCGATCACTGCCTCATTGCCTGCATCCGTAATGGGTCAGCGGTCAAACGACCTCCACTCATCACTGTAAAACGCTCCCTGAAACACTTCAGCGAGCAGGCCTTTCTAATCGACCTGGCCGGGGTATCCTGGAAGGATATTGATCTCATCCCGTCAGTAGAGGATGCCTGGATATGTTTTTTAAATGCCTTCCTAACCATCTTAAATAAACATGCCCCTTTCAAGAAATTTAGAACCAGGAACAGATATAGCCCTTGGTTCTCCCCAGACCTGACTGCCCTTAACCAACACAAAAACATCCTATGGCATTCTGCATTAGCATTGAACAGCCCCCGTGATATGCAGCTGTTCAGGGAAGCTAGAAACCATTATACACAGGCAGTTAGAAAAGCCAAGGCCAGCTTTTTCAAGCAGAAATTTGCTTCCTGCAACACTAACTCAAAAAAGTTCTGGGACACTGTAAAGTCCATGGAGAATAAGAACACCTCCTCCCAGCTGCCCACTGCACTGAAGATAGGAAACACTGTCACCACTGATAAATCCACCATAATTGAGAATTTCAATAAGCATTTTTCTACGGCTGGCCATGCTTTCCACCTGGCTACTCCTACCCCGGTCAACAGCACTGCACCCCCCACAACAACTCGCCCAAGCCTTCCCCATTTCTCCTTCTCCCAAATCTGCTCAGCTGATGTTCTGAATGAGCTGCAAAATCTGGACCCCTACAAATCAGCCGGGCTAGACAATCTGGACCCTTTCTTTCTAAAATTATCTGCCAAAATTGTTGCCACCCCTATTACTAGCCTGTTCAACCTCTCTTTCGTGTCGTCTGAGATTCCCAAAGATTGGAAAGCAGCTGCGGTCATCCCCCTCTTCAAAGGGGGTGACACTCTTGACCCAAACTGCTACAGACCTATATCTATCCTACCATGCCTTTCTGTCAACAAACAGATTACCGACCATTTCGAATCTCACCATACCTTCTCTGCTATGCAATCTGGTTTCAGAGCTGGTCATGGGTGCACCTCAGCCACGCTCAAGGTCCTAAATGATATCTTAACCGCCATCGATAAGAAACATTACTGTGCAGCCGTATTCATTGATCTGGCCAAGGCTTTCGACTCTGTCAATCACCACATCCTCATCGGCAGACTCGACAGCCTTGGTTTCTCAAATGATTGCCTCGCCTGGTTCACCAACTACTTCTCTGATAGAGTTCAGTGTGTCAAATCGGAGGGTCTGCTGTCCGAACCTCTGGCAGTCTCTATGGGGGTGCCACAGGGTTCAATTCTTGGACCGACTCTCTTCTCTGTATACATCAATGAGGTCGCTCTTGCTGCTGATGAGTCTCTTATCCACCTCTACGCAGACGACACCATTCTGTATACTTCTGGCCCTTCTTTGGACACTGTGTTAACAACCCTCCAGGCAAGCTTCAATGCCATACAACTCTCCTTCCGTGGCCTCCAATTTCTCTTGAATACAAGTAAAACTAAATGCATGCTCTTCAACCGATCGCTACCTGTACCTACCCGCCTGTCCAACATTACTACTCTGGACGGCTCTGACTTAGAATACGTGGACAACTACAAATACTTAGGTGTCTGGTTAGACTGTAAACTCTCCCTCCAGACCCATATCAAACATCTCCAATCCAAAGTTAAATCTAGAATTGGCTTCCTATTTCGCAACAAAGCATCCTTCACTCATGCTGCCAATCATACCCTTGTAAAACTGACCATCCTACCAATCCTCGACTTTGGCGATGTCATTTACAAAATAGCCTCCAATACCCTACTCAACAAATTGGATGCAGTCTATCACAGTGCAATCCGTTTTGTCACCAAAGCCCCATATACTACCCACCATTGCGACCTGTACGCTCTCGTTGGCTGGCCCTCTCTTCATACTCGTCGCCAAACCCACTGGCTCCATGTCATCTACAAGACCCTGCTAGGTAAAGTCCCCCCTTATCTCAGCTCGCTGGTCACCATTGCATCTCCCACCTGTAGCACACGCTCCAGCAGGTATATCTCTCTAGTCACCCCCAAAACCAATTCTTTCTTTGGCCGCCTCTCCTTCCAGTTCTCTGCTGCCAATGACTGGAACAAACTACAAAAATCTCTGAAACTGGAAACACTTATCTCCCTCACTAGCTTTAAGCACCAACTGTCAGAGCAGCTCACAGATGACTGCACCTGTACATAGCCCACCTATAATTTAGCCCAAACAATTACCTCTTTCCCTACTGTATTTAATTTATTTATTTATTTTGCTCCTTTGCACCCCATTATTTTTATTTCTACTTTGCACATTCTCCCATTGCAAATCTACCATTCCAGTGTTTTACTTGCTATATTGTATTTACTTTGCCACCATGGCCTTTTTGCCTTTACCTCCCTTATCTCACCTCATTTGCTCACAGCGAAAGTATTCGGCCCCCTTGAACTTTGCGACCTTTTGCCACATTTCAGGCTTCAAACATAAAGATATAAAACTGGATTTTTTTGTGAAGAATCAACAGCAAGTGGGACACAATCATGAAGTGGAACGACATTTATTGGATATTTCAAACTTTTTTAACAAATCAAAAACTGAAAAATTGGGCGTGCAAAATTATTCAGCCCCTTTACTTTCAGTGCAGCAAACTCTCTCCAGAAGTTCAGTGAGGATCTCTGAATGATCCAATGTTGACCTAAATGACTAATGATGATAAATACAATCCACCTGTGTGTAATCAAGTCTCCGTATAAATGCACCTGCACTGTGATAGTCTCAGAGGTCCGTTAAAAGCGCAGAGAGCATCATGAAGAACAAGGAACACACCAGGCAGGTCCGAGATACTGTTGTGAAGAAGTTTAAAGCCGGATTTGGATACAAAAAGATTTCCCAAGCTTTAAACATCCCAAGGAGCACTGTGCAAGCGATAATATTGAAATGGAAGGAGTATCAGACCACTGCAAATCTACCAAGACCTGGCCGTCCCTCTAAACTTTCAGCTCATACAAGGAGAAGACTGATCAGAGATGCAGCCAAGAGGCCCATGATCACTCTGGATGAACTGCAGAGATCTACAGCTGAGGTGGGAGACTCTGTCCATAGGACAACAATCAGTCGTATATTGCACAAATCTGGCCTTTATGGAAGAGTGGCAAGAAGAAAGCCATTTCTTAAAGATATCCATAAAAAGTGTTGTTTAAAGTTTGCCACAAGCCACCTGGGAGACACACCAAACATGTGGAAGAAGGTGCTCTGGTCAGATGAAACCAAAATTGAACTTTTTGGCAACAATGCAAAACGTTATGTTTGGCGTAAAAGCAACACAGCTCATCACCCTGAACACACCATCCCCACTGTCAAACATGGTGGTGGCAGCATCATGGTTTGGGCCTGCTTTTCTTCAGCAGGGACAGGGAAGATGGTTAAAATTGATGGGAAGATGGATGGAACCAAATACAGGACCATTCTGGAAGAAAACCTGATGGAGTCTGCAAAAGACCTGAGACTGGGACGGAGATTTATCTTCCAACAAGACAATGATCCAAAACATAAAGAAAAATCTACAATGGAATGGTTCAAAAATAAACATATCCAGGTGTTAGAATGGCCAAGTCAAAGTCCAGACCTGAATCCAATCGAGAATCTGTGGAAAGAACTGAAAACTGCTGTTCACAAATGCTCTCCATCCAACCTCACGGAGCTCGAGCTGTTTTGCAAGGAGGAATGGGAAAAAATGTCAGTCTCTCGATGTGCAAAACTGATAGAGACATACCCCAAGCGACTTACAGCTGTAATCGCAGCAAAAGGTGGCGCTACAAAGTATTAACTTAAGGGGGCTGAATAATTTTGCACGCCCAATTTTTCAGTTTTTGATTTGTTAAAAAAGTTTGAAATATCCAATAAATGTCGTTCCACTTCATGATTGTGTCCCACTTGTTGTTGATTCTTCACAAAAAAATACAGTTTTATATCTTTATGTTTGAAGCCTGAAATGTGGCAAAAGGTCGCAAAGTTCAAGGGGGCCGAATACTTTCGCAAGGCACTGTATAGACTTGTTTATACTGTATTATTGACTGTATGTTTGTTTTACTCCATGTGTAACTCTGTGTCGTTGTATGTGTCGAACTGCTTTGCTTTATCTTGGCCAGGTCGCAATTGTAAATGAGAACTTGTTCTCAACTTGCCTACCTGGTTAAATAAAGGTGAAATAAAAATAAAATAAATAAATAAATAAAAGTAAGCCCAAATGCACCCAAGTGGCCAAATTGGTGAAGTTATACATTTTGAATGGAATAACTATATACAAAATACCAAAATGGTATTCTAACACACCCCCCCCCCCCAAAAAATGAAGAAAAAAACATGAAAAAAAATAAATAAATAACACTTTCAATATTTGGAAGACCCTCAGTCCTCTACACAATATTGTGCTGCTGATGCCAGGTGCCATAGCAGTCTCTTTCTGCTGTAAAGCAGAGGGTCAGCAAGCATGTGATGCAGTTGATGGGGGACTTCATTTTGCAAAGAACACAGCGATGCCTCCATGCTGTGCCCTTTTAGCCCTGAGGCACATCCATACCTGCAGAAATACATTTGGGCAGATGAACACCACTTGTGGCAGGAGCTGGATGAACCAGCTTCAGTGGGGGATGGACACCTTGGCACTGGGGGCTCCCATTCAGAGTCAGTGTCACTAAGAAAGAAAATGTTCAGTTAGAATAGTTTCACATATGAGCCCTGTATCAACAGGTAATATAAACATATATATACAGAGTACAGGGAACATAAGGTTGAATATATTATTATAGACCTGCTAAATCTACTCTCTCATTTATATTATGACAGACCAGCTAGATCTACAGTCTATTTTATATTATGACATTTCAGCTAGATCTACTGTCTCTATTATATTATGACAGACCAGCTAGATCTACTGTCTTTATTATATTATAACAGACCAGCTGTATCTACTGTCTCCATTTCACTTTGGCCATTGTTGTGGGCCTGCCCTCCCCTCAACAGCCTCAAATAGGCTATTTCATGTGGGGGTGGGGTGGGGCGGCAGACACACGCATCTCACATTTCATTACATTATAATTTTTTTTAAATTGCTACTAAAATGTAAAAAAATCATAAATATTTAATATTATTAATTTCAAACAACGGCATTAGCATGATAAAAAATTACCAGTCCAAAACAATGTCCTCTCCGTTAAAAAAATATTAATCCATTTAGGAATCGCTGAATGAATCGTCCTCCAACAATCTCTGTCTCACTTTCCCGATCAATTTCTTCTAAAATTGTGTTTACATCTGTATATCTAGACTTAGATTTAGCTTTCCCTGACTTAGTCGCCATACTGATTGATATATAAACAGCTGAAGATGCGCTTTACCAAAACAACGCTGTGCGTAACATTCGGTATCAATGGCGAATTACCCTCTTTACGCCAGAGTTTACGACATGGGTTGGTCTTCCAACACATAAACATTACATATTGCCGTTTACCTCAGCTCATTGGCTATCTACCCAGCTAGATTTCAAGACGATCAGTTGTCATTGGGTTGAAATACAGTCAATCAACGAAACAGCGGTCATATCATTGGTGCTCAATGATGTCATTACTTGTTGTCTTCAAATCGGTTTCTTTCAGTCAATACGTCCCGCGAAATGACCCATCAGGTTTGGTTGTGTTACAAACAAACCAGTTGATTGCAATGAAACCAAACATGACTAGAAAAGTCACGTTTAATGTGTGTATTTACATCGAATGTGTCGTCAAATGGAATGAGACGGAATTCAAGACCCAAGAGGTTCACAAAATGTTTTGGGTTAGGCTATAAAAATTGATTTTATCAAACAAAAGACCATTCATGGTGTAACAATGAGCATTGGGATTGCAAATTTGTGATGTTGTTACGCCTGTGCTGGTTGAAATATTTTTTTTTTAATGGGGCTTTGTTCTCAGATAATGATGTCGTATTCTTTCGCAGTAAATCCTTTTTTAAAATCTGACAACGCAGATGGATTAGCAAGATTCTAGGCTTTCGACCCATGTGAGACACTTGTATTTTCATGAATGTTTAATATGACTATTTACGTAGCGATCACTGTATGTTGTTGAATTTAATCCCGCTAACGGGTTCGGTGAGCAGAGAGGTTAAATGATGGATCAAGGTCGGATTAACACTGGCCTTAACACCATCAGGAATATTCAAGCTGAGTACCTGTACCCCTTGACAGTTTTTCCCTGCAGAGGATCGAGTAGTTCCCAATTTCATGGTTGTAATGATTGTCCTCTTCTTCTGACGAGGAGTAAGAGAGGTCGGACCAATGTGCAGCGTGCTAAGTGTCAATTTTAATATATAAAACTGAACACTACAAATATACAAAACAACAACGTGAATGAACAAACGAAAATGGAAACAGTCCCTTATGGTACAAATACAGACACAGGAAACAGTCACCCACACCTCAAAAGTGAAACCAGGCTACCTAAGTATGGTTCTCAATCAGGGACAATGAATGACAGCTGCCTCTGATTGAGAACCATACCAGGCCAAACACAGAAATCCCAAATCATAGAAAAAGGAACATAGACAACCCACCCAACTCACGCCCTGACCATACTAAAGCAAAGACATAATAAAATAACTAAGGTCAGAACGTGACAATGAATCAAGTTTTGTGATTGAAAGTGTCAACACTGTTTCACGAACAGACTCAAAGGAAATTATTTTCTTATTTTCTCACTGAGCGATGAGATGTTTTCAAAATATCTGAATGCTAATTTTTCTAACCGGTGTGCATTACTGAAAGAAAAAAAATCACTTTTTAAAGACAATAGAAATCTATTGAGGAAGCGTGATAACAGTTCTGTTGGTGTCAGAGCAGTTTTGGTGCCTATCTCAATTATAGTCCAGGGATCTCATTTATTTAAAAAAATCTTAGATTTATACCTGAACTTAGTCATAAGATCATTTCCGACAGTGTGCTTACGTTCGATTCATAAAAGATACTGAGCATAAAAAACCTAGCTTACGCAGGTTCTAAGAAGCCCGTTTGTAACTTACACACCTGTGATCTATAAATCTCAAATTAACTTAAAATTGGCGGCACCTGTACGTGCCTTACAATCAGCGATTTTCCCTTATAGAATGCTAGCACAAATGAGGGTTTAGTCAGGAATAGCCATGGACCAAAAGAGAAAAGCAAACTTTTTGGAAGACGAGATCACACATATTATTCAGTGGACTAAATAGTGGGTTGACAAACAAAGCTAAACAGGTACAGTTGCTTGGGAGTCTGTCGCCGCTGCAGTGATGTAACTCTAGGGCAGCACCCATAGATTGTGCATTGCCTTCATGTCCCCATGAGTGACAGAACACTGATTCAATCACGGATCAACTAGATAACATTACCAACCCCTACACTCCGTATTTTCCGCTGGCTGCCCTACCACCACAGAAAGCACTAAGCTAGGCTGAAACACCTGCATTTTGAAGCTGCCTTACTCAAGAAAGCAAAAATGAGACTAAATTTGTATGCGGCTTTATTAACTCAATTATTTATTTTTGACATTGTTCGCAAACTGATATGTGACACGTAATAATGCCAAAATAACATGCAAAACAGGCAAGATTTTTAATTGTTGTTAATAAAAATAAAATAAAAATGGCTAAACAGGTGGTGCTCGAAAAAGTTGGGGCTCTGTCCTAAATTGACGGGTCACCGTTTCCCAGTCCATACCTCAGATAGTACCTTTATTACATATGCTGTCGTCTACAGGTACAATGTGTGGTTAAATCGTCCAACCTTAAATTTTTTCAAGAAATGTAACATTATTCTGGCTTGCAAAGTGATGTGTAATTCCTTTTGGAATCCAGCTAGAGTTAGGATATCCAACAGTTGGAATTTTGATTCACCCTCAAACTGCATTCATAATGACTACCAGGGTTAGTGACATTGTAGGGAGCCTACCTAAACCATTTCAAATGCAACAACCATTTCAGGAACAGGTGAAAAAAAATCTAATTAACTGATTTGATTAGTTTACACATTTGTATTTGTCTTTCTGTAGCATAAGATGAATCAATCAATGTACATGCAAGAACACAGATATTAAAAACAAAAAAATATACAGTTGAAGTCGGAAGTTTACATATACTTTAGCCAAATACATTTAAACTCAGTTTTTTACAATTCCTGACATTTAATCCTAGTAAAAATGCCCTGTCTTAGGTCAGTTAGGATCACCACTTCATTTTAAGAATGTGAAATGTCAGAATAATAGTAGAGAGAATGATTTATTTGAGCTTTTATTTATTTTATCACATTCCCAGTGGGTCAGAAGTTTACATACACTCAATTAGTATTGGTAGCATTGCCTTTAAATTGTTTAACTTGTCAAACGTTTCTGGTAGCCTTCCACAAGCTTCCCACAATAAGTTGGGTGAGTTTTGGCCCATTCCTCCTGACAGAGCTGGTGTAACTGAGTCAGGTTTGTAGGCCTCCTTGCTCACACACGCTTTTTCAGTTCTGCCTACAAATTTTCTATAAGAGTGAGGTCAGGGCTTTGTGATGGCCACTCCAATACCTTGTCTTTGTTGTCCTTAATAGCTGTCACCCACAGAAAGTCCATGCTCTTTCAGCCCCTAATAAAATGAAGCATAACAACCATACACAAGGTACTGGTGAGTGTAGGGCTCCCTGCTAAGTAATTACATGTTAGTTTGTGTTCCGAGGTATAGGTTAGTACAGAACCACTTCAAGGTATGGCGAGCAGGTCTCTTCAGGCTAAAGAGAATGTGGTTTAAGGGCAAGTTAAGGTTGTGTTACCAACAGCTGTATCTCAATGGGTTGAGTCTGGGGCCTATCGTGGGCTTAATTTATGGAAAAAAGATTTGGGTTCCTATTGTCATATTTTTTATATGACTTGTTAATTTCTTTGTTGCAATATTGCAGATTTGCACAGGGGCTACACTTGAGGCAAGTTGATATGATAGAGAATGGCATTTCACGGAGCGCAAAGATCCTGACAAGAATGACGAAAAGCCTGAGAAAGTTGAGAGGTACATTGTGATTGTTACAGTTGTCCATCAACTGACACTTAAAAAGCCACCAGCTTCGTTTACCTATATTCACTCTGAGGAAATTTTAGCACACTTACAAACTGTAATAATTAGGCTTTTGGGATATTTCATGCATTATTTACAGGACAGCTTAAAGGGTCTCTCAAAGATTTTTAACTTTTAGCTTGCTTTGCCACCCATCCCGACCAGTTTTTCCTACAGGTATTTAGGTTACTTCTCATGGTGGCAGGCCGGGAAGGGCAGCATGGCACAACTGTGGAGTCTTGCACCACCTCTGCTGCCCTAATTTTTGATTGTGAGCCTACATTATTCATGCAAATTAAGTAAAAGCTGTTACAAATGTGTTTTGAGTACTGTTTTTACAGCTGCAACTAACAGCTATTTTATTAATCAATCTGTCAATTATTACTTTGATTACTCAATGTGTTTTGAATTTTAAAAAGCCTATTTTGCTGACTGAATATAGGCTAAGTGTTTTATTAAATATTAACATATTTACAATGCATTACAGTGCAAATAGCAACAACAGACAAACTCAAACTTTTGTGGCACCTTCCATTAAAGTGTAATGCCACATCAGACACATGAGTACAACGTAAAAATCTGTCGTTCTGCCCCTGAACAAGGCAGTTAACCCACTGTTACTAGGTCGTCATTGAAAATAAGAATTTGTTCTTAATAAGGTATAGGGGGCAGTATTTCCACTTTTGGATCAATAGTGTGCCCAATTTCAACTTCCAGGAATGCCAGGAATATAAGATATGCATATTATTAGTAGATGAGGATAGAAAACACTCTGAAGTTTCTAAAACTGTGTGAATCATGTCTGTGAATATAACAGAACTTATGTAGCAGGCAAAACCCAGAGGACTAACTGTTCAGATTATTATTATTTTTGCATCTGACTGTTCCCTGTGTTGTCTTTGCCAAGGGATACTTCTTAGGCACCAGTTCCTTCCGCTTCCACTGGATGTCACCAGTCTTTGGAATTTGGTTGAGGTTATCCATTTGTGCAACGAAGAAGAAACACATCCTGGAACAACGTTACACTATTGACAGTTGCGCAAGACGTAAAAAGGAGCATGGTTTGTTTACTTCCTGTATTGAAAACAGATAGCCCCGTCTACAATTTGATCGATTATTAACGTTTAAAAATACCTAAAGTTGTATTACAAAAGTAGTTTGAAATATTTTGGCAAAGTTTATAGGCAACTTTTGAAATGTTTTGTAGTGACGTTGCGTTTTTTTGCAGCTGTTTTTTTCTGGATCAAATGCGTCAAATAAATAGACATTTGGATATATATGGACGGAATTAATCGAACAAAAGGATCAATTGTGATGTTTATGGGACATATTGGAGTGCCAACAAACGAAGCTTGTCAAAGGTAATGCATGTTTTATATTTTATTTCAGCATTTTGTGTAGCGCCTACAGGGTTGAAATATGCTACTCTCTTTGTTGATATTGTGCTATCATCAGATAATAGCTTCTTATGCTTTCGACAAAAAGTTTTTTAAAATCTGACATGTTGGCTGGATTCACAACCAGTGTAGCTTTAATTGAGTATCTTATATGTGTGATTTAATGAATGTTTGATTTTTATATCATTATTTGAATTTGCTGCGCTGCTTTGTAATATAATAACACTATTTTATATCCTGATATTGTATTCTGATGACTAATAATTCCTCTTTATTTTGTACTTTCAGAAACCTCACACACAAACAGTATTTGCCAACATCATAACAGGACATCTTTTCAGTTGAAGATTGAAAACAGCTCTTGTATGCTAGTGTACACTCCTTAACAGTTTTACTGGATGAAAACACAGCATGAAAACACATAAGCCAATATGTAATAGTGGTCCATTTTAGTGAATTATTGGTGGGGGTTGAACAACAGCAACAAAAACTTGTTTTACTAGAGGAAGAAAAACTGCAAGAAAAGACTGACAACTTATGAATTTGCATAACCCATATTTCATATTCATGCAGTGACTGAACAACAACTGCATATCCACCCCCCCACCTCTAGTATCATGGCAGGTCAGCGGTCAAGTCAACTGTCAAGTCGGTCAGTAATTGCTGCACATGTGCTCAATAGTGCTTAAGCATATGATACTCCCCAAAGCATGGTGAAACACATCGAGGTGTGTCACAAGCTAAACACATGTACTTTGTCAACCTCCTGCTTCCTTCTCCTGGTGCCAGACAGGCAGACTTTGCAGTGCCTCCGTGTGCGACTACCTTGAGCAGCAGTTTGAGAGACTTCGCAGGGAAAATTCCGTGCAGTAGGGGATTGTCTGCAGCAGGACGGCCCCCAGTGGATGGGCGTCGAGGGGTGTGGTGCTATATCTTGTGAAGTATGCAATTGCATTGAAAGTACAGTGTAATTACATTTACAAGTGCTGTAACATTTACTCTACATTGAAGTGTATTTACCTGTTGATTGTAATAAAAAGCTTTACCCTACTGTGTTTCACTTTACTTGAAGCTGCTTGCTTATGAGTACACTAACATTATACATTATATTATTTTGAACAACATTTCATTTACATTACACCTTTGAAGCCAGAAAACTAAACCATTAGCTATATGCATATAGTTATATGCATATCCATTCCTTTTTATTTGTTATTTTTTTTGCCCCAATTTCATAGTATCCAATTATTTTTTTTAAATTATTTTTTTAGTAGTTACTATCTTGTCTTATCGCTACAACTCCCGTACAGGCCCGGGAGAGACGAAGGTTGAGAGTCATGCGTCCTCCGAAACACAACCCAACTAACCCAACCGCTCCTAACACAGCGCACATCCAACCCGGAAGCCAGCCGCACCAATGTGTTGGAGGAAACACAGTTCCCCCCTCCGACCTGGTCAGCGTGCACTGCACCCGGCCCGCCACAGGAGTCACTAGTGCGCGATGAGACAAGGAAATCCCTACTGGCCAAACCCTCCCTAACCCGGACGACGCTAGGCCAATTGTGCGTCGCCCCATGGACCTCCCGGTCGCGGCCGGCTGCGACAGAGCCAGGGCTCGAACCCAGAGTCTCTGGTGGCACAGCTAGCACTGCGATGCCCTTCAGTACATCCTTTAAGCCAAATATTATGGAAATAATATAACTGAAGCCATTGTTATTGATAGGGTGTGCATTGTTACAACAGCTGACGGAGTCCTAGTCTAGCTTATTTTGGTGGTATGATTTATGTAGTCACATGTAACAAGGCTACATATTATGATGCATTGTTACAGCAGCTGATGAAGTCCTAGCCTAGTTTATTTAGGTGATAGTGACTTATGTAACAAGGATACATATTAGAATGCATTGTTAATGGTGCTACACAGGATACTGCATAAGTGTAATTACAGAACATATATTAGTAACATTTGGAACAAGACATCTTGTAATTACATATACATAAGTCATGAATAATTACACATGTGGAATAACCTCTGTCAAGCTGATTTGTTATTACATATCCTTGTTCCACTTGTGATATCCCATATCGCTAAACCCTTGTTACAGTGTAAATACAAAGTATTTGCATAGTAATTACATGTAACTACTATGTTAAAAAATAATTTAGTACTATTTAGTTAAAGTAAAGAATTAACAAATATTTTATATGAAGATAAGCATTGTATTGTTAGATTATATGAGCAGTTTTTTAAAGTACTGCTTAAGTCTTTTTTGGCGTTATCTGTACTTCGCAATATATATATATATATCGCAATATATATATATATATATTTAAAACCAAATACTTTTGGTCTTTTACTCAAGTAGTATTTTACTGGGTGACTTTCACTTGAGTCATTTTCTATCAAGGTATCTTTACTTTTACTCATGCATGACAATTTAGAACTTTTTCCACCACTGGATGAGTAACTCTGGTAGGCCTGAAACAGTCTTCCTAACCTCAAGTTCAACTATTGGAATCAGTTTGAGCACCGGGGCGCACTGCCTTCATATCATAGACCTGCAGTAGCTAAAGCGTAATAATAGCCACACCATACCAAACCTTCACTAAAAGTAAGTCAATCCATTGTTTTGAACTACCCCTCCCGTCAATACATTTCAATCTGTCCCTTACTGAAGAATATATCACTCATTGGCCTGTCCATCTTTGCTGGAACATACAATGAGATGCTGGCAGAACAATTAGGTTTGAAGTAGACATCGCCATTTCTCTGAGCCAACAAAAGTCTCAAGAGTCCCGAAGACAATCATGTATTCACCTTTGGCAATTTCCCATCCTCCATCTCACTTTTGACCCGCATATGCGGAAGCGTTTCCTTGAGAGTTCAGAACATGAATCTGTTCCTCGATTATTGACATCAGAGAAGAAACTACTAATTCCATCGACTTTCAATTTCAGTAAACCTCAGACTGTCAGCCAAACTTGATACACAATCTTTTTTTACCATAGCCTGTATGTAGGTAGACAAGTCAAAACGAGTGTTCAATGACTTCATTGACTCAAATTTTTTGTATAGAGCACACTTCTGGCAAAACAGAATTACATTTTTACTCCATCTTTTCTTACATTTTCTGCAATGCTGCAAAATAGTTAGCTTACGAAACCACTTTCTACCAAATGTGTCCTTCATTGACACCATTTTTGCAATTCAAAATTCTCCAGACCTCCAAGGGAGGCGTGACAACGATGTGTTTTTGGTGTTATGGCAACGCAAGACTATGGTGCACCTCCAAGGCTTCGCTTACGTTGAAAACCTGGAAGTTCATATTGGAAAAAGTATGAATAGAGCGATGATAGCAACTGCCTGTGGCTGATAAGCTGTTAGTAGATGCGTTTTTTTGAAACAACCACCGAGAAGCCGAGAAGAGATCAACATCCGACGAGCTTCTCCTTGACGTCTCTATGGATTAAAATGATTTCTTCAGATATGCAAAATATCCAAAGTATGGTAATTCATGGTGATATCATTGCTAGCATCGGAAATAGTTTTAATTTAATTTTGTATATACTGTAATTTGGTTGGAATGAGACTACCCACCTGTAAACTTGATGGGCTATTCTGTTTCAAATCTCTGCCTCTGTTTGTACGTGCCTATTCCAGATGTTGGGAGGGGCAAATTGCTTAGATACACTCCACCCTCTTTTAGGCTTTCATAACACAAAAGAAAGTCTGGTAGAAAGTTCTAAATGCATATCAAATGGCTTTTGTTAAGGAATGGAGGTAGTAAAGTATTGTTAAACATAATTACAGTACATAGACAGGACACCAGATGAATGACAACAGAGACAAAAAAACACACTTTGTATGAAACTCATCCAAAAAAAGTGAAGAAGAGTTTTGACAGACAAAAACGGACAATGATGTACACCAGTGGAGGTTGGTTGGAGGAGCTATAGGCGGACAGGCTCATTGTAATGGCTGGAATGGACTAAATCAAATCAAATTGTATTTGTCACATACACATGGTTAGCAGATGTTAATGAGAGTGTATCGAAATGCTTGTGCTTCTTGTTCCGACAATGCATTAAGAACCAACGAGTAATCTAACCTAACAATTTCACAACAACTTCCTTATACACACAAGTGTAAAGGGGTGAAGGATATGTACATAAAGATATATGAATGAGTGATGGTAAGGAACGGCATAGGCAAGATGCAGTAGATGGTATCGAGTACAGTATGCAGTGCCTTGCGAAAGTATTCGGCCCCCTTGAACTTTGCGACCTTTAACCACATTTCAGGCTTCAAACATAAAGATATAAAACTGTATTTTTTTGTGAAGAATCAACAACAAGTGGGACACAATCATGAAGTGGAACGACATTTATTGGATATTTCAAACTTTTTTTAACAAATCAAAAACTGAAAAATTGGGCGTGCAAAATTATTCAGCCCCCTTAAGTTAATACTTTGTAGCGCCACCTTTTGCTGCGATTACAGCTGTAAGTCGCTTGGGGTATGTCTCTATCAGTTTTGCACATCGAGAGACTGAAATTTTTTCCCATTCCTCCTTGCAAAACAGCTCGAGCTCAGTGAGGTTGGATGGAGAGCATTTGTGAACAGCAGTTTTCAGTTCTTTCCACAGATTCTCGATTGGATTCAGGTCTGGACTTTGACTTGGCCATTCTAACACCTGGATATGTTTATTTTTGAACCATTCCATTGTAGATGTTGCTTTATGTTTTGGATCATTGTCTTGTTGGAAGACAAATCTCTGTCCCAGTCTCAGGTCTTTTGCAGACTCCATCAGGTTTTTTTCCAAAATGGTCCTGTATTTGGTTCCATCCATCTTCCCATCAATTTTAACCATCTTACCTGTCCCTGCTGAAGAAAAGCAGGCCCAAACCATGATGCTGCCACCACCATGTTTGACAGTGGGGATGGTGTGTTCAGGGTGATGAGCTGTGTTGCTTTTACGCCAAACATAACGTTTTGCATTGTTGCCAAAAAGTTCCATTTTTGTTTCATCTGACCAGAGCACCTTCTTCCACATGTTTGGTGTGTCTCCCAGGTGGCTTCTGGCAAACTTTAAACAACACTTTTTATGGATATCTTTAAGAAATGGCTTTCTTCTTGCCACTCTCCAGAAAGGCCAGATTTGTGCAATATACGACTGATTGTTGTCCTATGGACAGAGTCTCCCACCTCAGCTGTAGATCTCTGCAGTTCATCCAGAGTGATCATGGGCCTCTTGGCTGCATCTCTGATCAGTCTTCTCCTTGTATGAGCTGAAAGTTTAGAGGGACGGCCAGGTGTTGGTAGATTTGCAGTGGTCTGATACTCCTTCCATTTCAATATTTTCGCTTGCACAGTGCTCCTTGGGATGTTTAAAGCTTGGGAAATCTTTTTGTATCCAAATCCGGCTTTAAACTTCTTCACAACAGTATCTCGGACCTGCCTGGTGTGTTCCTTGTTCTTCATGACGCTCTCTGCGCTTTTAACGGACCTCTGAGACTATCACAGTGCAGGTGCATTTATACGGAGACTTGATTACACACAGGTGGATTGTATTTATCATCATTAGTCATTTAGGTCAACATTGGATCATTCAGAGATCCTCACTGAACTTCTGGAGAGAGTTTGCTGCACTGAAAGTAAAGGGGCTGAATAATTTTGCACGCCCAATTTTTCAGTTTTTGATTTGTTAAAAAAGTTTGAAATATCCAATAAATGTCGTTCCACTTCATGATTGTGTCCCACTTGTTGTTGATTCTTCACAAGAAAATACAGTTTTATATCTTTATGTTTGAAGCCTGAAATGTGGCAAAAGGTCGCAAAGTTCAAGGGGGCCGAATACTTTCGCAAGGCACTGTATGAGATGAGTAACATAGGGTATGTAAACATTATATTAAGTGGCATTGTTTAAAGTTGCTAGTGATACATTTTTTACATCAATTTTTCTGGCTTGAGTTTAGTCAGTATGTTGGCAGCAGCCACTCAATGTTAGTGGTGGCTGTTTAACAGTCTGATGGCCTTGAGAGAGAAGCTGTTTTTCAGTCTCTCGGTCCCTGCTTTGATGCACCTGTACTGACCTCGCCTTCTGGATGATAGCGGGGTGAACAGGCAGTGGCTCGGGTGGTTGTTGTCCTTGATTATCTTTATGGCCTTCCTGTGACATCGGGTGGTGTAGGTGTCCTGGAGGGCAGGTAGTTTGCCCCCGGTGATGCGTTGTGCAGACCTCACTACCCTCTGGAGGGCCTTACGGTTGTGGGCGGAGCAGTTGCCGTACCAGGCGGTGATACAGCCCGACAGATGCTCTCGATTGTGCATTTGTAAAAGTTTGTGAATGCTTTTGGTGACCAAATTTCTTCAGCCTCCTGAGGTTGAAGAGACGCTGCTGCGCCTTCTTCACCACTCTGTCTGTGTGGGTGGATCAATTCAGTTTGTCTGTGATGTGTACGCCGAGGAACTTAAAACTTACTACCCTCTACACATCTGTCCCGTCGATGTGGATAGGGTGGTGCTCCCTCTGCTGTTTCCTGAAGTCCACGATCATCTCCTTTGTTTTGTTGATGTTGAGTGTGAGGTTATTTTCCTGACACCCCACTCCGAGGGCCCTCACTTCCTCCCTGTAGGCCTTCTCATCGTTGTTGGCAATCAAGCCTACCACTGTGGTGTCGTCTGCAAACTTGATGATTGAGTTGGAGGCGTGCATGGCCACACAGTCGTGGGTGAACAGGGAGTACAGGAGAGGGCTCAGAACGCACCCTTGTGGGGCCCCAGTGTTGAGGATCAGCGGGGTGGAGATGTTGTTACCTACCCTCACCATCTGCGTGCGGCCAATCAGGATGTCCAGTACCCAGTTGCACAGGGCGGGGTCGAGACCCAGGGTCTCGAGCTTGATGATGAGTTTGGAGGGTACTATGGTGTTAAATGCTGAGCTGTAGTCGATGAACAGAATTCTCACATAGGTTTTCATCTTGTCCAGATGGGTTATGGCAGTGTGGTTGCGATTGCATCGTCTGTGGACCTATTGGGGCGGTAAGCAAATTGGAGTGGGTCTAGGGTGTCAGGTAGGGTGGAGGTGATATGGTCCTTGACTAGTCTCTCAAAGCACTTCATGATGACGGAAGTGAGTGCTACGGGGCGGTAGTCGTTTAGCTCATTTACCTTAGCTTTCTTGGGAACAGGAACAATGGTGGCCCTCTTGAAGCATGTGGGAACAGCAGACTGGGATAAGGATTGATTGAATATGTCCGTAAACACACCAGCCAGCTAGTCTGCGCATGCTCTGAGGACGCGGCTGGGGATGCCGTCTGGGCCTGCAGCTTTGCGAGGGTTAACACGTTTAAATGTTTTATTCGAGTCAGCTGCAGTGAAGGAGAGTCTGCAGGTTTGGTAGTGGGCCGTGTCAGTGGCACTGTATTGTCCTCAAAGCGAGCAAAGAAGTTGTTTAGTCTGTCTGGAAGCAAGACATCCTGGTCTGCGACGGGGCTGGTTTTCTTTTTGTAATCCATGATTGACTGTAGACCCTGCCATTGAATTGCGACACTACTTTGTCTCTATACTGACGCTTAGCTTGTTTGAATGCCTTGTGGAGGGAATAGCTACACTGTTTGTATTCGGTCATGTTTCCAGTGACCTTACCCTGGTGAAAAAGCAGTGGTTCGTGCCTTCAGTTTTGCGTGAATGCTGCCATCAATCCACGGTTTCTGGTTTGGGAATGTTTTAATAGTTGCTGTTGGTACAACATCGCCGATGCACTTGCTAATAAACTCGCTCACTGAATCAGTGTATTCGTCAATGTTGTTGTTTGACGCAATGCGGAACATATCCCAATCCACGTGATCGAAGCAATCTTGAAGTGTGAAATCAGATTGGTCGGACCAGCGTTGAACAGACCTGAGTGCGGGAGCTTCCTGTTTTAGTTTCTGTCTGTAGGCTGGAAGCAACAAAATGGAGTCGTGGTCAGCTTTTCTGAAAGGAGGGTGGGGGAGGGCCTTATATGCATCGCGGAAGTTAGGCTAACAGTGATCCAGGGTTTTCCCATCCCTGGTAGCACAATCGATATGCTGATAAAATTTAGAGATTCTTGTTTTCAGATTATCCTTGTTAAAATCCCCAGCTACAATGAATGCAGCCTCAGGAAATGTGGTTTCCAGTTTACATGGCGTCAAATAGTTTGTTCAGTGCCATCGATGTGTCTGCTTGGGGAGGAATATATGCAGCTGTGATTATAATCGAAGAGAATTCTCTTGGTAGATAATGCGGTCGACATTTGATTGTCAGGTGAACAGAAGGACTTGAAGGACAGAAGGACTTGAGTTCCTGTATGTTGTATAATCACACCACGTCTCGTTAATCATAAGGAATACCCCCCGCACCTCTTCTTACCAGAAAGATGCTTGTTTCTGTTGGCGAGATGCGTGAGGAAACCAGCTGGCTGTACTGACTCTGATAGCGTTTCTCGAGTGAGTCTTTGTTTCCTTGAAGCAAAGAACGTTACAGTCTCTGATGTCTCTCTGGAATGCTACCCTTGCTCGGATTTCATCAACCTTGTTGTCAAGAGACTGGACACAGAGTCAAATATGGTTTCCATATGTTTGATGTGTTGGATCCGTTTCTTGTATTCCATTCCAGCCAGTACAATGAGCCCATCCTCCTATAGCTCCTCCCACCAGCCTCCTGTGATGTACTCTTATGCTAAATCTTTTCAGCCTCCTGAGGGTGAAGAGGCGTTGTCGTGCCCTCTTCATGACTTTGCTGGTGTGCATGGACCATGATAGATCCTTAGTCATGTGGACACTGAGGAACTTGAAGCTGTCGACCTGCTGCACTACAGCCCATCGATGTGATTGGGGCCGTGCTCCGCCCTCCGCTTCCTGTAGTCCACGATCAGCTTCTTTGTTTTGCTGACCTTAAGGGAGAGGTTGTTGTCCTGGCACCACACTACCAGGTCTCTGACCTCCTCCCTATAGGCTGTCTCATAATCGTGAGTGATCAGGCCTACTACCGTTGTGTCGTTGGCAAACTTGATGATGGTGTTGGAGTCGTGTCCGGCCACACAGTCGTGGGTAACAAAGGAGTACAGGAGGGGACTAATTACACACCCCTGAGGGTACCCCGTGTTGAGGGATAGTATGGCGGATGTGTTGTTGCCTACCTTTACCACCTGGGGGCGATCCGTCAGGAATTCCAGGATCCAGTTGCAGAGGGAGGTGTTTAGTCCCAGGGCCCTTAGCTTAGTGATGAGCTTGGAGGGTACTATGGTGTTGAATGCTGAGCTGTAGTCAATGAATGTATGTGTTCCTTTTGTCCAGGTGGGAAAGGGCAGTGAGGAGTGCAATAGAGATGGGGTCATCTGTTGGAGTAGGTCCATGATGTCTGGGATGATGATGTTGATGTAAGCCATGACCAGCTCTATCAGGTGGAAGACAGTGTCCCCTCTCTCTGGTCAGTCTCACAGGAGGAAAGGACAGCGAGAGCAGGGACCGTGAGAGGTAGACCCTCTGCTTCTCTCTCCCTCCGTTGAGACTATTGCTATGTTTAAAACAACTGGGAGCTCGGAAAATGGAAATCTCCGACTTCCGACTTCAGTGTGTTCAATACAACTGCGAACTTGTATTTCTTGAAAAAATGAGGACTGACTGGGAAAAATCATTTTGAACTGTCATCCAACACGGAATTCCATATCGGTAACTCGGCCTCTTTCTAGAGCTCCAACTTTCAGACCTGAAGATCACTGACGTCATGACCCCCCCCCCCCCCCACCCCCCCCCTTGAGCACCATGACCATGTACTCGCCGATGTAGTTTTGTCAGGGTGTCTCTGGACCCAGTCCGAGGTGAGCAGTATGTCCTGCGCCTCCGACCTGTTGAAGTACAAATCTTCATCCAAATCAAGTTTAGTGATTGTTGTTCTGATATCCAGAAGCTATTTTTGGTCATAGGAAACAATGGCGAAAACATTATGTAAAAAAAAGTTACGATCAGTGAAAAAACACATACAGAATAGCAGAGTTGGTCAGGAGCCCGTAACTCGGATGCTTTCCACTGCAGCACCATTCAATTCTAAGATCATCTGAAGAGGGTTATGATCCTTTTGTTTATTGGAAACTGAGTTCATTTGAGTATCAAATCATTTATTTGTAGTCATTTTTGTATAGAGCATATGCCATATGTATTGGAGTTCCAAGATGACAAACTATCTATGACTGTTCCTATATATCTAAAATCGTATTCCAAGTTTAACGTCAATCAATATGAATCGATATAGGTGTCTGGGTTCTGAAGTAAAAAATATAATCCTTAGTTTTTGGATTAAAGGACAAAGTAATTCCTGCACCACTCTACAAATGGTTATTTTCTTACTCAGTAGTGGTTCGGTTGGTTGTTCATGGCCAAGGTGAGATGGTTCGGAAGGGATCAGTGGCCCTCAGACAAGATCTCTATGACCAGTGAAGAAGAACCAGTAAGCAAGAAGAACTGGATTTTCCGTTTCGATCAGGAAGCTGACATTTAGCTCAACTAAACTAATGGTGTCTCTTGTCATTTCAGTGGGAGACTATTCAGCCGCCTGGCACTACAATGACTCATCGTTTGGTTTCACATGTGTGGGGCTAGAGAGGCAGAGATATTACACTCACTAGTGTAATTGACCCAGGGGTGTAATTGTCTGCATCATTTCCAACTTTGTAAAAAGTTGTAAAGTTTTTTACAATTATCCCTGCACATACATGTACACTGAGTATATAAAACATTACGAACACCTGCTCTTTCCATGACATAGACTGATCTAGTGAATCCAGGTCAAAGCTATGATCCCTTACTGATGACACTTGTTAAACAGACAGACAGGTTAGACAGGTTAAAGAAGGATTTTTGAGTCTTGAAACAATTGAGATACTGTATGTGTGCCATTCAGAGGGTGAATGTCCAAGACAAAATATTTAAGTGCCTTTGAACGGGGTATTGTAATAAGTGCCAGGCACACCAGTTTCTCGCTCAACATTTTCCCATGTGTATCAAGAATGGTCCACCACCCAAAGGACATCCAGCCAACTTGACACAATTGTAGGAGGCATTGGATTCAACATGGGCCAGCATCCATGTAGAATTCTTTCGACACCTTGTAGAGTCCATGCCCCAACAAATTGAGGCTGTTCTGAGGGCAAGGAGTTTCCTTTCCCATCCACCCACCCCTTTTGCTGTGGCTAGGAAATTTAAGCACAAATGACAGGCAGACATTATGGGCCTTACCTGTTAAATTAATTTCTGTTATGATGAAAATTGGATCTCAATTGTATACTGACTCAAGTTAGAAAGCTGTAATTTGATACGAGAGGCTTCAATGGGGTGCAACAGTATCAAGAGATTAATCCTTCTGTATAGAATATCCATCTCACTAAGAACTTTGATGCTTCTCTCTGACTCCCACATTAGCTTCCTTATCGTCCCACACACTTGGCATGAAAGCCGACATAGCATCAGCTCTTTCTGGCCCTTTCGCTCTCTCTTTTGGAAGAATCCCTCAATAGGGATTTATTTTTATGGATCTCTCTCCACAGAAGCCCTTGTGTCCTTCTGCTCCTCTTCTGACCTTGTCACCCTTGTGCCCTACCACTGCCCTCTCCACCACCTCCTCTCTCTACTACTCCTGGCCCCTCCTCATCTCTCTGCTATTCTCCTGCCCTCTTCTTCCTCCTGTTTAAATTAGAGTAGTATTGTTCATGTTTGTTTTTGTTTTACACTTGAATATTGTTTTGTTGAGTGTATGAATCTACAACTGTGTGTATTCTCCCATTGCAAAAATAATGACTTTTTGAAATGAAACTTATTTGGAGGTTTATAGTAATCGGGAGTCTAGTTAGGGGTTTTGATTAAATAGGTACTATATTTGTGATTTTGTCCACTCAAAAAACCTTCAGATGATAAAATGGTTCTTGGTAGAAACCTTCAAATACCCTCCTCCATTCCAGTTTGACTGACAGCTGGAGCATGAGGGTTGCACGTCTGTAGCTTCAATCTCTCGTGTCCTCTCCCTTCAACTATCATCTCCGGCTCAGAGAGCTGCAAGGGGTTGCTCACTACAACTCAAATGTTCCTGGAGCTTGCCAATAACGTCTTCGTGGCTTGTTTTTGCATTTGAACGACATGTTTACCTCGACATCACAGCCACTTACTGTTTCATGTCAGGCCGTTGCTCGCCGATCGTTCTCGTTAAGCGCTAACCATGAAGTGAATGAGTGGCTCCTTCAGACCCACCCGTCACATTCCGACATACTTTCTATTCTACTTCTGGTTCAAACAAAGTCCACATTTGCTGCCTCTTATCTACTCCTCCACAGGTATTGCTGCATTGTTTATCGTTGTTATTCTCCCTCTCTTAAAGCAAAACATGTAATTGGTGGCAAAAGGCCAGAGAGCCCCCCTCGCCGGCTCTGGGAATAAGTCCATTCCCACCTTTCATTTTTATTTCTACGGTTTCCGCTCGTAACAAGCTCTTGGGCAATGTTTTATCTTTCGTAAATGTTCCATAATTTATCATTATCAGATCCAATTATGGGCCACCAAAGCATAATGCAATATTGCTGGGTTGGCTCCGAGCAAAATAAATAAGAAAGGCCGCCGCAGATATGCTCTCCCCTTTTCTTTCTCTCTCTTCCTCTGATTAACAAAGTTAATTAAATTAGTGCATAAAACACATTCATAAAGGGGGCACGACTTTAATTATTACCGGCAGTGTGCAGTCCGAGCACAATAAAGCGACTGGAACATGAGGACTTAATTAGAAGTGCTGCCATATTTACTGCTGCCCACCCGTCCTGGTGTCACCTGAGATTTGCTTGATTGCAGCTCAATTGGAAAAGAAGAAGATGAGAAATAGAGAAGCTTTGATTCGGCAATTACTTGGTTGGCTTTCATTTCCATCAGACTTTAATTTGACGGAATATTTCTGCCCCCGCCGTCACCTTCGGGCACTTTGAAATGTAGCTGGATGCCAAGTGAACAGAGATTAGAGGAGATACCATTCTCTCGCATGGGTAAATCACATGGGCTTCGTCCCTGGATCGTCTATTCTAGTCTACGCTGACAAGACACAGGCTACACAAAGCTAAGTAAGACTTGACCTATTACTTTTACCTTAGGAGGTACCTGTTGTTTTTGATTTAATTGTGTGTGGGGGGTGGGTAGATCAGCTTTCTTGGTGCAGATAGATTGTAGATTGTCGGCAGCTTTCCCAATCCCCCATATATGTTGTTGGAAAGTGCCTTTGGAAAGTATTCAGAACCCTTTGTCACGCCCTGACCATAGTTTGCTTTGTATGTTTCTATGTTTTGTTTGGTCAGGGTGTGATCTGAGTGGGCATTCTATGTTGGATGTCTAGCTTGTCTGTTTCTGTGTTTGGCCTGATATGGTTCTCAATCAGAGGCAGGTGTTAGTCGTTGTCTCTGATTGGGAACCATATTTAGGTAGCCTGTTTGTCATTGTGGGTTGTGGGTGATTGTCTATGTGTAGTGTTTGTGTCAGCACGATTGTGCATTAGCTTCACGGTTGTCACGTTGTTGTTTTGTAGTGTTCAGTTGTTCCCATTAAAATGACGAACACTTACCACGCCGCATCTTGGCCCTCCTCTCTATCTCCAGATGACATCCGTGACACCATTGACTTTTTTCACATTTTGTAACATATTCTAAAATCTATTAAATGGTTTCCCTACCTCATCAATACCACATAATAACAAAGCAAAATGTTTTTTTTTAGACGTTTAGCAAATTTATAAGAAATAAAAATGGAAATATCACATTTACATAAGTATTCAGACCCTTTACTCAGTACTTTGTTGAAGCACCTTTGGCAGTGATTGCAGCATCGAATCTTCTTGGGTATGATGCTACAAGCTTGGCACACCGAGTGGCGCAGCGGTCTAAGGCACAGTGCAAGAGGTGTCATTGTAATCCCTGGTTCGAATCCAGGCTGCACCACATCCGACAGTGATTGGGAGTCCCATAGGGTGGTGCACAATTGGCCCAGCGTCATCCAGGTTTGGCCAGGGTAGGCCGTCATAGTAAATAATTTGTTCCTAACTGACTTGCCTAGTTAAATAAGTAAAAAACTATTTGGGGAGTTTCTCCCAGTCTTCTCTGCATATCCTCTCAAGCTCTGACAGGTTGGATGGGGAGAGTTGCTGCACAGCTATTTTCAGGTCTCTCCAGAGATGTTCGATAGAGTTAAAGTCCGGGCTCTGGCTGAGCCACTCATTCAGAGACTTGTCCCAAAGCCACTCCTGCATTGTCTTGGCTGTGTGCTTAGGGTCATTGTCCTGTTGGAAGGTGAACATTCGCCCCTGTCTGTGGTCCTGATCGCTCCAGAGCAGGTTTTCATATTTGCTCTGTTCATTTTTGGCTCTATCCTGACAAGTCTCCCAGTCACTGCCACTGAAAAACATCCCCACAGCATGATGTTGCCACCACAATGCTTCACCATAGGGATGGTGTCAGGTTTCCTCCAGAAGTGATGCTTGGCATTCAGGCCAAAGAGTTCAATCTTGGTTTCATCAGACCAGAGAATCTTGTTTCTCATGGTCTGAGAGTCTTTAGGTGCCTTTTGGCATACTCATAGCAGGCTATCATGTCCCTTGTACTGAGGAGTTGCTTCTGTCTGGCCACTCTACCATAAAGGCCTGATTGGTGGAGTGCTGCAGAGATGGTTGTCCTTCTGGAAGGTTCTCCCATCTCCACAGAGGAACTCTAGAGCTCTGTCAGAGTGAGCATCTGGTTCTTGGTCTTCTCCCTGACCTAAGGCCCTTCTCCCCCGATTGTTCAGTTTTCCCGGGCGGCCAGCTCTAGGAAGAGTCTTGGTGGTTCCAAACTTTGTCTATTTAAGATGATTGTGGCCACTGTGTTCTTGGCCACCTTCAATGCTGAAGAAATGTTTTGGTACCCTTCCCCTGATTTGTGCCTGGACACAATCCTGTCTCGGAGCTCTATGGACAATTCCTTCGACCTCATGGCTTGGTTTTTGCTCTGACATGCACTGTTAACTGTGGGACCTTACTGCATATAGACAGTTGTGTGCCTTTCCAAATCATGCCCAATCAATTGAATTTACCACAGCTGGACTCCAATCAAGTTGTAGAAACATCTCAAGGATGACCTATGGAAACACGAAGCACCTGAGCTCAATTTCGAGTCTCATGGCAAAGGGTCTGAATACTTATGTAAATATGGTGTTTCTGTTTTCTTTTGTTAACACATTTTCAACATGTTTTCACTTTGTCATTATGTGGTATTGTGTGTATATTGCTGAGGAAATTGTTTTATTTAATCGATTTTAGAATAAGGCTGTAACATAACAAAATGTGGAAAATATATAGTACTAGTCAAAAGTTTGGACACCTACTCATTCAAGGGTTTTTCTTTATTTTTTACAATTTTATACATTGTAGAATAATAGCGATGACATAAACTATGAAATTACACATATGGAATCATGTAGCAACCCAAAAAGTTTTAAACAAATCTAGACTGTTGGAAAAGCATTCAAGGTGAAGCTGGCTGAGAGAATGCGAAGGGTGGCTACTTTGAAGAATCTAAAATATAATATACATGTTTGGTTACCACATGATTCCATATGTGTTATTTCATAGTTTTGATGTCTTCGCAGCAACATTTACAGAGCTGGGATTCTTGTTTTCCCCATAAATTAAACATTCTATTGGTTGCTCGATTTTTCGTTTTACCCCCCTTTAACTCCCCAATGGGTTCTGGAAGCAAAGGTCAAGTGCGTCCTCCGAAACATGACCCGCCAAACCACGCTTCTTTACACCCGCCCACTTAATCCAGAAGCCAGCTGCACCAATGTGTCAGAGGAAACACTGTTCACCTGAGGACCGAGGTCAGCCCGCAGGCGCCCGTCCCGCCACAAGGAGTTACTGGTGTGCAATGAGCCAAGTAAAGCCCCCCACGCCAAACCCCCCCTACCCGGACTACCCTGGGCCAATTGTGCGCTGCCGAATGAATCTCCCGATTATTGGCAGAATTCAACTTGTGTGGTGAGTTCAAGAGCCCAGTGCATTGTATGTTTCCTGTAATATCCTTGTCTGTTTGGAAGGCAAAATCACCAGTCATGTCAGAAGAGTGGGTGGCACATAGTCTGGCCCCAGATCTCTTTGTGCTGTAGCCAACTCCTATGGTTGTTGGCAGCGGTGTAGTTGAGGGTAAATACAGGTAACTCTATTTATGCACCTTTTTTATTTTGCGCAAGCGTTTACCTTGTCAGGCTACACATACACATCGCTCCAGCCGAACACCGCGCCCACAAGCGTTTCTTCTCCACGATCAGCCTAAATTTGCTTCCTCCCCGATGATTTCTCGAATGCGAACACATTAAAACTGTTCTGACTGATTCCAGAAACCGATGGGTTGGACCAGTGTGGTCTACACAACTCATGAATCACATTTTTTTGACACCAGCACAAACGACTTATAGGATGGTAAGTTCAGGCTGATGAATCGAGCGATCGATAGAGCAGAGGAATTAAATTCAGGATCAGTCGTCAGGCAAATGTTTACCCTCCTATTGCGGGAAGATGATTGAAAGTATAGGGAGCTGTAATGGAGTGCGTAAACAAGACAAAACAAATGGAAAATTAAAGGTGGATCGGCAAGGCACTAAAGTAATACTGCAAACATTTTGGCAAAGTAAAGAACTTTTTGTCCCTAATACAAACTGTGGGGCAGAGCAACACAACACATTACTGAGTACCACTGTCCATACTTTCAAGCACAGTGGTGGCTGCATCATGTTTATGGGTATGCTTGTTAATTAAGGACTGGGGAGTTTTTCAGAATAAAAAATAAACAGAATGGAGCTAAGCAGAGTCTGTTCAGTCTGCTTTCCACCAGACAGTTGGAGATTAATTCACCTTTCAGCAGGACAATAACCTAAAACACAAGGCCAAATATACACCGGAGTTGCTTACAAAGATGACATTGAATGATCCTGGGTGGCCTAGTTACAGTTTTGACTTAAAACGGTTTGAAAATCTATGGCAAGATCGGAAAATGACTGTCTAGCAATGATCAACAATCAACTTGACAGAGCTTTAAGAATAACTTAAAGAATACTGTCCAAGTATTGTACAATCCAGGTGTGCAAATCTCTTAACGACTTACCCAGAAAGACTCACAGCTGTAATCGCTACCAAAGGTGCTTCAACAAAGTATTGAATCAGGGGTATGAATACTTATGTAAATTTGATATTTATGTATTTCATTTTCACTAAATAAATACAAAATAATCTAAAAACATGCTTTCACTTTGTCATGGGTATTGTGTGTAGATGGGTGAGAAAATAAATCAATGTAATCCATTCTGATTTCATATTCAACACAACAAAATGTGGAATATGTCAAAGGGTATGAATACTTTTTGAAGTCACTGTACCTTCTTCTATCCATTGACTACAAAATATAGAAACCCATACACATCACATAGACATTTTAATGTTAGAGTAAGGCTGGAGATAACAAATCAAACTTTGTGTCACATGCGCTGAATACAACTAGTTTAGACCTTACCGTGAAATGCTTACTTAGAAGCACTTTTCAGGCAAGGGTCAGCATCCTGAATTTCCGGATGACTGACGTGCCCAAAGTAAACTGCCTTTTACTCAGGCCCAGAAGCTAGGATATGCATATAACTGGTAGCATTGGATTGAAAACCCTCTGAAGTTTCTAAAACTGTTAAAATGTCCGTGAGTATAACGCAACTGATATGGCAGGTGAAAACTCGAGGAAAATCCACCCGGAAATGTTTTTCTTTTGAGGTCACAGGCCTTTTCAATACTAGCCTATGGGATATACAAAAAAACAGGACCCAGATTGCAGTTCCTATGGCTTCCACTAGATATCAACAGTCTTTAGAAAGGGTTTCAGCCTTGTTTCTTGAAAAATGAAAAAGTAGTTGTAGTTTATCCAAGGTGTTCTCATCAGGACAGGGAGACTTTTGGCGCAAATGAACGAGGGCGCGCTCTTCGTTATTTTCCTTTCTATTGAACACCGTTCTTTCTATTTCTTTCTGAAATATTATTGTTTCTTTACATATTAGGGTACCTGAGGATTCATTAGAAACATTGCTTGACTTGTTTGGACAAAGTTTAACGGTAGATTTTTGGATCCCTTTGTATGCATGTTGAAGGAGTGGATCAATGGCACCAACTAATCTGACTGTTTGGATATAAAGAAGGACTTTTTCGAGCAAAATGAACATTCATTGTGTAGCTGGGACCCTTGGGATTGCAAACAGAGGAAGATCTTCAAAAAGTAAGTGTTATTTTATCGCTATTTATGATTTTTGTGAAGTTGGTGCTGGTTGAAAAAGTATTTTGATATGGGGCGCTGTCCTCAGATAATTCCATGGTATGCTTTCGCCGTAAAGCCTTTTTGAAAGGAGGTGAAATGACCCTTCAGCAGGCGGAAGGCTCATCCATCATGACTTCTTGCGGGCTGATCTGGTAGCCGAAAAAGGAGCCCTCCTCCTGATGGAATTGGCACTTCATCTTGATGTACAGGTTGTTGGCCAGGAGACGTTCCAGGTCTACCCGGACGTGAGCGATGTGCTCCTCCAAGGTAGCCGAGTAGACCATGATGTCGTCGATATACCACCTGGCTTCCAAACATGTCCTGGAAGACCTCGTTGGCGAATGCCTGGAACAGTGACCGAGCATTGGCTAATCCAAAAGGTATCACCAAGTACTCGTAGTGACCAGACATCTTGCTGAAGGCCGTCTTTCATTCATCCCCCTTCATCCCCGGATGCGGATCAAATTGTAGGCACTCTGCAGGTCCAACTTGTTGAAAAAACGGGCCTGCAGAGTTGTTCAAACACGGCCTGCACCAATGGGAGAGGGTAGTGGTACTTCGCTGGGATGGAATTCAGATTTTTGTATTTGATGCATGGGCGCAACCCTGTCAGAGAGCCTCCTGGATGTACTCCCCCATATCCTTCGTGTCAACCACCGACAGAGTGTAGATGCGTCCGCTCGGAGGTTCAGAGCCTGTAAACAAGTCGATGGAACAGTCACAATGAGGAGGAAGACAGGTGGCGCAGGTGTTATAAAATACCTCCCGAAGATTTTGGTATATCTCCGGGATGTTGGGCTGAAGGGCAACCACAGGACTCTAAACAAACGTGGAACCACAGGGAAAGGGTAAGTAGGTCTTCCATTTGTGTGCCCAGTCTGATTTTCATCCTCGGCCATGGGACGTTGAAGCCATGGGAGGGCGAGGTTGATCTTGTGTACGGGTTCACTGATGAGGAAGGGAAGCCTTTCTTGATGTATGGATTCCACGGTGACAATAACTGGTGCTGTAATGTGTGTGATTGTCCCGGATCCCAGGGGTTGATTATCCAGTGCTTGAACCGGACAAGGAGAGGAGAGCGGGTATGAGGTGATGTTAAGGGAGGAGGCGAGGGTCTGGTCAATAAAATTCCCTTTCCACCGGAGTCCACTAGAGCTACAGAAACAAAACATGAAGGACAGCCAGCCAGTGAAATCATTACTAGGAAAGGTTTGGTGGACAGTGATAATGATGAAATACTCAAACCTAATCCACGTGGCTGTCCCTCTGTTTCTGTGGACCCCCGGTTAGAACGTAACGGACACTGTTGAAGCTGGTACCTCTCCTGTCCGCAATAAGGACAGAGCCCCAGCTGTCTACAACAGCATCACTCAGCCGCGGAGAGGCGTGTGGCCCCCACTCGGGTACTGACGCTCCCGAAGAAGGTTATCCAGATGGATGGTCATCGCGATGAGGGTGTCCAAAGATAGGTTGTCGTCTCGGCACGCCAACTCCATCTGGACCTCTTTGCGCAATCCTCTTCTGAATAGGGTGCGGAGCTCAGGCTCATTCCATCCACTGGATGCTGCCACTGTCCAAAAGATGAGTGCGTACTCCGCCGTGATCTAGCCACCCTGCCATAGTTGGAGTAAACACTCACCCCCCTCTCTGCCCTCTGGTGGATGGTCGAAGATCCCCCTGAACTCCTCATAAGAACCCAGCAATTACACTTGGAATTGATACAAAACATGGTGTCTACAACTTCATCTGGGCTACTGTGTTTTCAAAACAGTGAGCTGTATGTAAATCCTGATGACAGAGTCACTCAACAAACAGTGATGATGGCCTCTCTCCCAGGCGGCCGTGGCTCACTCCAACGCCCGTCCAGTCAGCAGAGAAATAACCATGGCAAGCTTGGACCTAGCGATGGTGGGGGCTGTCATCTGATGAGTGAAATAGAGGGAGCACTGGAGTAGGAAGCCACATCATTTCAATGGAGTCCTGTCATATTTGTCCAGGAGGGACAATCAGGCATTGCTGACCAGGACGGACTGGTGGATGGGCTGGGATACTGACTTGCTGGATCGACTAGAGATTCCTCAGCTGTCTGAATGACGCCCCTTAAATAACACGGATGACCTCATCCATAGCCGTCCCCAAATGAGCCAGCTATTAATGAAGTAGGTGTCCTTGTTCGCCGACTATCTGGGAGATGTCTTAGTTAACTGCTGCTTCCATTTGCTGAGGTAGTATTCTGTAACGTAGATGTAGGGAGTCAGGAAGCAGGTGCAGTTAGTGAGTTTGATACTAACGAACATGGAGCGATACAAAACAAGAGAAGCGTCTGACATAGAAACATAAACAATACTACCTGATGACTGATAACAAAAGAGTGCTATATAAAGGGTAAGTAATCAAGGGAGTAATGAAGTCCAGGTGTGACTGATGATGAGACGTGTGCGTAATGATGGTTGCCAGGTGTGGGTAAAGATGGATTGCCAGGACGAGTGTTTAGTAGACCGGTGACAGTAACCATGGAAAGCATATTTCACTTAACTATGTCAGATAAGCCACATGGTACGGTGTGAATACTGTAGCCAATCTGGGCAGGCCGCAAACCTGAGTTCTCAACTTTCCCATTTTTTTATGATGGCCAATTAGGAAGGGATTACACATGTTAACGTACTTATTTATGACTAACACACAGTTAACAAATCATGATTTCCTCCATGACTGAGTACAAAGCTGGGGCAGAATGAAGATTTACGCCAACGCGTCGGTATATTTCATAATGGCCGCCGAGGCACAATAACTCTGATTTAGTTCCCCACCTAAATCAGAGAATGAATGCTGTGAGATCACTTATCACGCCACGTATCCATCTCCCCTTGCAAACAAGCTGCTGAAAAAGCACAATAAGTGCTAAGTGGTGCTAAACCCAAAGAGTCACTGATTTGTTGTTTTGGCAGCCTGTGCCGGGAAAGTCATAATGAATGAGAGCGGGAGAAGGAAAGCACAGCAGGGGAGAGCAGGGGAAAGGATCACAGCTATTATCTCAAATTATCATTAGCATCTGCTTGGTAAGAATAGTGCCCCTCATCAATGTAGTTCCTTTCATTTTGATCATTGCGGATGATGCGGGTGTCTTGGTAAGTGTGTGTGAATGGGGGAGGGCGGCTAATAAAAGGGCTGAGGCTTTCTTGTATTAAGTAGATACTGTAAAAGTTGAGAGAGCAGGTATTACATTTGGAATTGATACAAAACATGGTGTCTACAACTTCATCTGGGCTACTGTGGTTTCAAAACAGTGAGCTGTATGTCAATCCTGATGACAGAGTCACTCAACAAACAGTGATGATGGCCTAACAGCCAAAGCATTTATAGAGTTGTTGCCTCTATCTATACCACATTTGAAAGTACAGTGGGGCAAAAAAGTATTTAGTCAGCCACCAATTGTGCAAGTTCTCCCACTTAAAAATATGAGAGAGGCCTGTAATTTTCATCATCATAGGTAAACTTCAACTATCCATTCCAATGGACGTCAAGAGCGCTGGATGGCTGCTCGATTGGAAGAGTCAACCACAGTACTATTCCTGTCCACCTGTGAGTGTCAAGCAACCACAGTGAATCCATGCAGTTTCTGCTCCTGCAGTCTCCTCATGTACTCATGGTTTTGGGTTTTTCATGGCTCAAGAGGCACAGTCCACTTATTGACTGAGCTACGGGGTCCATCATGGGTTGGAGCCCGTTTTGCCATGCTCAGGTTTCTTCTCATCTCCTCAGCTTTTGAGCCTCTCCAGGGGTCGATCATCTTCTCCAAGTAGGACCTTCGGAACGCCTACCATCTGATTCGGATACGGGAGGAGATGAATGTAAGACTGCCTTTAGCACAGCTAGCAGGCACTGCGAGTACCTGGTGATGCCATTCGGACTTGGAACACCAACGCTCCCGCAGTGTTCCAGGCCCTGGTCAATGATGTGCTCCGAGACATGTGGACCTTTTTGTGTTTGTCTACCAAGACAACATCCTCATCTAATCCAGGTCAGCTCAAGAACACATCCTACATGTCCAACAGGTCCCCCAGCTTTTCCTGGAGAACCAGCTTTTGGTGAAGGCAGAGAAATGCGAGTTCCATTGCTCCACCATCTCCTTCCTAGGATACATCATCGCTGAAAGTAATCTTCAGATGGACCCTGACAAGGTGAGAGCGGTGGTGGACTGGCCTGAATTCACATTCAGAGTGCAGCTGGAACGTTTCCTGTTGTTTGCCAATTTCTACCGTTGTTTTGTCTGGGGTTACAGCACCCCACTTCTCCCCTCTCTGCACTCACCTCTCCCAGTGTTCCGTTCATAGGGTCTCCAGCAGCTGACCGGGCGTTCTCAGACCTCAAGCAGCGATTCACTACAGCCCCCCATCTTAATCCATCTGGACCCATCCCATCAGTTCGTGGTGGAGGTCGACACCTCAGACGTCGGAGTGGGGGCTGTCCTGTCAAGATGGCATTGGAGGAGTGGAGGCACTGGTTAGAAGGTGTGGACCAGCCATTCTTGGTGTGGACGGACCATAAGAACCTGGAATATCTCCGCACTGCCAAGAGCCTCAACTCCAAGCAGGCGAGATGGGCCCTGCTATTCACTCGTTTCAATTTCACTGTCTCCTACTGCCCGGGCTCCAATAATGTGGAGCCTGACACACTCTCACGTCTGTACAGCCCTGCTACTACACCATCGGACTCCGAGACGATCCTCCCTACTTCCTGTCTAGCGGCTGCTATCATCTGGGGAATTGAGAGTCTGGTCCGCAAGGCACAGTGTTTTCAGCTGGACCCCACTGGTTGTTTGTCCTGGACTTTGCCTGTGCTCCTGGAGTGGGCACATTCCTCAAGGCTCACCTGTCATCCTGACTCCCGTCTTTCCTTGGCTTCCATATGACAAGGTTTTGGTGGCCCACCATGGTTACTGGAATGTCTGCATTCGTTGCCGCCTGTAATGTGTGTGTGCAGAACAAGACTCCACAGCAAGCTCCGGCTGGCCTCCTTCAACAACTCCCTGTTCCTCACTGCCCGTGGTCCCATATATCCTTGGACTTCGTCACGGGCCTCCCTCCGCCAGATGGCAACACCACCATCCTAACAGTGGTGGACAGGTTTTCCAAAGCTGCCCATTTTATTCCCCTTCCTAATTTCCCTCAGCTAAGGAGATGGCCCAGCTCATGGTGCAGCACCCATGGACTGCCGGTTGACATGGTCTCCGATCGCAGTTCTTGTCCCGGTTCTGGAAGGCATTGTGCATCCTCATTGGGTAATCGGCCAGCCTGTCCACTGGTTTTCATCCCCAGTCTAACGGCCAGTCAGAGTGAGCCAATCAGGACCTGGAGATGACTCTTCGCTGCCTCGTCATCACCAATCCCACCACCTGGAGCCAGAAACTTGTGTGGGTGGAATATGCCTGCAACACCCTTCCCTGTTCTGCTATGGGTCTCTTGCCTTGTGAGTGTTCCCTGTGATATCAGCTCCCACTCTTCCCAGAGGAAGAGGTCAACATACCTTCCCAGATGTTCGTCCGTCGGTATCGCCATACCTGGAAGAGAGCCCGGGCCTCACTTTTGAAGACCACCTCCAGGTATCATGACAAGCGGATTGCCACTGGACCCCTTCTCCCCACTACTGTCTTGGGCAGAGGGTGTGGCTGTCCACTCGAGATCTGTCCCTCTGGGTTGAGTCTTGCAAACTTTAATCCCATTTTATCAGACATTTTCCAATCCTTAGCCCCTCTGCTGTTCGCCTTCTGTTGCCCCGCCTCCTGAGGGTTTGACTGCGGGGTAAGGCAGGGGATTCCAGTACCTGGTTGACTAGGATGGTTTTGGCCCTGAGGAGAGGTGCTGGGTTCCCACTAGGGACATCCTGGACCCAACCCTCATCACTGAGTTCCAGCACCCCATTCAACTAGGTATGCACCCAGGTAGGACGCCAGGTCGCATCCCTAGAGGGCGTGGTACTGTCACTCCCTGATCTGTTTCACCTGCCTTTGTGCTTGTCTCCACCCATCACTAGGTGTCTCCCGTCTCCCCTCATTATCCCCTGTGTATTTATACCTGCATTTTCTGTTTGTCTGTTGCCAGTTCGTCTTGTCCTGTCAAGTCCTACCAGCGTTTTCCCATGTTTCCTGTCCTTTAGTTTTAGTTTTTCTTAGTCTTCCCAGTCTTGACCTACTGTGGTTGCTTCTTAAAAAGTTGCATCATACTGCGTCACACCTTGCATGCTGCCGCAGCATTCTGTGACACGTCATTTAATTCTCAGACAGTTTTTCTGTTACTGCAATTTATTGCTAGTTTGACCACCAAAGGCATCTTTGAGAAGCATTTGATAGTGTTCCGTATTGGCATTACCAGAGAATTTTAAACCTTTTTTGTAATAACATAGTATATGGGATTGAACTTGATTAATTTGATTAATATTATGGTGTTTCTATTCAGAGAAAAGTGAAAGACAAAACCCTCAGGGTTTCTATGGCGCTGTACAATGTGACATCGGGAGTACGCTACAGGATCGGATGATTCTAAATTGTTTGCCTTCATTAGACAACTTTGTTCCAATATTTCTGTAAATCTTTGATATTTATTACCATAGTAATTCGTTATTAATCCATAACTAAATCAACATCTGCATTTTGAAAGAGTATTTTTATCATTATTTTATTTAACAAAATATGTTTATTTGTTTATTAGGCTACTGTGAGGCAAAAATACATACTGTAAAGTGCCTAAATCCTTACATAAGGTAGAGCAGGCCATGTCTATACTACAGAATGTAGGGCATGCAGGAGACTGGTGTTATTTCATAGTTGTGATGTCTTCACTATTATTATACAAAGTAGAAAACAGTGAAAATATATATAAATCCTGGAATGAGTAGTTGTATCCAAACTTTTGACTGGAATTTGCTTACTTAATCTGAATAATATTATGGTGTTTCTATTCCATGAAAAATGAAACCCTCAGGGTTTTCCGTTATGTAAATCAGTGATATTTTATCCCATAGTAGTTCGTTATGGATCCATAACTAAATCAACATCTGCATTATGATTATTTTATTAAAGAAATATGTGTATTTGTTCATTAGGCTACTGTGCAGTCTACAGTACATACTGTAGTAAACCTGGGAAAGTGCCTAATTCCTTATATAAGGGAGAGCAAGTCATGTCTGTGCTACAGAATCGGGGAAAGTAGGAGAACGGGGGTTCAAATCCCCTTTGGGGTGGAAGGAGTAGGCTGTCCTTGTAAATAAGAATGTTTTCTTAACTGATTCCATATGTTTTCTTTCATAGTTGTGATGTCTTCACTATTATTCTACAATGTAGGAAATAGTCAAAATAAAGAAAAATCCTGGAATGAGTAGGTGTGTCCTAACCTTTTACTGGTACTTGCTTAATTAATTTGATTCATATTATGGTGTTTCTATTCCATGTTAAATGAAAACCCTCTGGGTTTCTGTTAGAATGGAACGGAAAATATGGCGCTGTACAATGTGATGGTAGGCAGTACAATACCGGGCTATTTAGCTAAAGAATCCCTGTGTTGTGTGGAGAACCCCGACGGGGAGGAAGGAGTAGGTTGTCTTTGCTCTTAACTGATTTCATATGTGTTATTCATAGTTGTGATGTCTATTACAGAATGTGGGGCAAGTGGGAGACCCTAGTTAAAATCCCTGTTTGTTTTCATTTAACCTAGAGTGAGCGAGAAAAAGGCAAGTCTTGAACATGGGGTGAGACATTCTCACTCATTTGTAAATAGATCCAGTACAACGTGATGGTTGGGAGTAGGTTACAGGATTGGAGGATTCTAAATTGTTTGCCTTCATTAGATATTACTCAAAACTAGTTACTCGTTTCGCCTATGGTAGGCCTACAAAATATCAAAAAATATTTTTTTCAATTAAGTAACTCTGCACCAATAATTACATTTAGAGGATTGGAGGACTCTAAATTAAGATCTAAGGGGCATTTTCCATTAGCATCTGTGAGAATATCTAAGGGGCCTTTATATAATACTAAATTATTAATACAAATAAATCGCTTTATTTAAAAAGTAACAATATTTTGGAGAATTAATTTTCATTTAACCTAGAGTGAGTGAGAAAAAGGCAATTCATGAAAATTCTCACTAATTTCTAAATAAAGCCAGCCTTTATTTGGCCAGCCTTACAAAAGTATTCATCCCCCTTGGCGTTTTTCCTGTTTTGTTGCATTACAAACTCTAATTTAAATAGATTTTTATTTGGATGTCATGTAATTGACATACACAAAAAAGTCAAAATTGGTGAAGTGAAATTAAAAAAATTACTTGTTTTAAAAAATACCATTAAAAAAAAAACCCTGGAAAAGTGGTAAGTAGCCCCTGAATAAGATCTGGGGCAAACAATTACCTTCAGAAGTCACATAAGTAGTTAAATAAAGTCCACCTGTGTGCAATCTAAGTGTCACATGATCTCAGTATATACACACATGTTCTGAAAGGCCCCAGAGTCTGCAACACCACTAAGCAAGGGTCATCACCAAGCAAGCGGCACCATGAATACCAAGGAGCTCTCCAAACAAGTCAGGGACAAAGTTGTGGAGAAGTACAGATCAGGGTTGGGTTGTAAAAAATATCTGAAACTTTTAACATCCCACTGAGCACCATTAAGTCCATTATTAAAAAATGGAAAGAATATGGCACCACAACATACCTGCCAAGAGAGAGCCGCCCACCAAAACTCACGGACCAGACAAGGACGGAATTAATCAGAGAGGCAACAAAGGGACCAAAGATAACCCTGAAGGAGCTGGGAAGCTCCACAGCGGAGATTGGAGTATCTTTAAACCGTACACTCCACAGAGGTGGACTTTACTGAAGAGTGGCCAGAAAAGCCATTGCGTAACTTCTTGCGGATCATTTGGATAATACCATCCCACCTGGCCAACATCAGGTGAAATTGCAGAGCACCAAATTCAAATGACAAAAGTCATAATATTAAACATTCATGAAAATACAAGTGTTATACATCAGTTAAAAGCTTAACTTCTTGTTAATCCAGCCGCTTTGTCAGATTTCAAAAAGGCTTTATGGCGAAAGCACACCATGCGATTATCTAGTGACAGTGCACCACACACAAAAGCATTACATACATTTCCAACCAAGCAGAGGCATCACAAAAGTCAGAAATAGTGATAAAATAAATCACTTAACTTTGAAGATCTTCACCTGGTTGCAATCACAAGGGTCCCAGCTACATAACAAATGGTCCTTTTGTTTGATAAAGTCCTTTAAAAAAAAGTAAGCTTCATTGGTGCGCTTGACTCAGTAATCCACCAATAAACTTCTTCCAAACATATCAAACAACGTTCCTAATCAATCCTCAGGTACCCTAATATTTAAATAAACAATCAAATTTAAGACGGAGAATAACGGAGAACATTACCGGAGATAAATAACGAAGTGCACGCCCTCACCGGAACGCGCAACAAACACTAAAGTCAAAATGGGAGCACTTACAAAAACTACAAATTCTAGCTCATTCTTCAAAAAACATGCCTGAAACTCTTTCTAAAGACTGTTGACATCTAGTGGAAGCCATAGGAACTGCAATCTGGGAGGTTTTCCTTTTATATTCCCATGAGATTAAAAAAAACTCATTCTGGATGGATTTTGTCCTCAGGTTTTTGCCTGCCATATCATTTCTGTTATACTCAAATACATTATTTTAACAGTTCTGAAAACTTTAGATTGTTTTCTATCCAATACTACCAATTATATGCATATCCTAGCTTCTGGACCTGAGTAACAGGCAGTTTTTTTGCAAACACGTTTGGTGTTCACCAAAAGGCATGTGGGAGACTCCCCAAACATTTGGAAGATGGTACTCTGGTCAAATGAGACTGAAATTGAGCTTTTTGGCCATCAATGTCTGGCACAAACCCAACACCTCCCAACACCCCAAGAATACCATCCCCACAGTAAAGCATGGTGGTGGCAGCATCATGCTGTGGGGATGTTTTTCATCGGCAGGGACTGGGACACTGGTCAGAATTGAAGGAATGATGGATCCCAGTGGCTAGATTTGCCAAGTTTGTAGAGACATACCCCAAGAGACTTGCAGCTGCAAAAGGTGGCTCTACAAATAATTGACTTTGGGAGGGAGAATAGTTATGCACGCTCAAGTTCTCCGTTTTTTTGTCTTATTTCTTGTTTGTTTCACAATAAAACAAATGTTGCATCTTCAAAGTTGTAGGCATGTTGTGTAAATCAAATGATACAAACCCCCCCAAAATCAATTTTCATTTCAAGTTGTAAGGCAACAAAACATGAAAAATGCCAAGGGGGGTGAATACTTTTGCAAGCCACTGTACAACGTGACGGTCGGGAGTAGGCTACAGGATTGGAGGATTCTAAATTGTTTGCCTTCATTAGACATTAGTCAACACCAGTGAGACTCATTTCGCCTATGGTAGGCCTACAGTATACCGAAAAACATATTTTTCAATGACGTGACTCTGCCAGTAACTACATTTAGAGGATTGGAGGACTCTAAATTAATATCTAAGGGGCATTTTCCATTAGATATTCTCACAGATCCTAAGGGGCTTTTATATAATTAAAATGAATGAACAATATTAAATCACTTTTTTTTTAAATAAACAATATTTTGGAGATTTCGTTTTCATTTAATTAACCTAGAGTGGGTGAGAAAAAAAGCAGACATCACTTGCTTATATTCAGTCAACACATCTCAAGAATATCATGGCATATTCGAACAAGTAATTCGTTATGGATCCACAACTAAATAAACATCAGAATTTTGAAATAGTATTTTTATCATTATTTTATTACCGAAACATAGCATAACAGTACATACTGTAGTAAACATGGGAAAGTGCTTAATTCCTTACATAAGGGAAATTAGGCCATGTCCAGACTTTCTCGGTGACCTCAAGTACTCATGAACTCTTTCTTAATTGCTTTTTAGGGTTGCATCAGTCATGGACAGAAACTTCTGAGACAGTATTAATGATGAACAACCGGAGGTTCACTGGTAAGCCACATTTGCCTCGGTTTGTATTCCGTGCCTACTCGTTGTGTCTCTCTTCGGTTACACATCTCCACCTGACTTTCCGCCAATGCCGCATGATTCTCCGCTAATGAGTAGTGACTCTCCGCCAATACCACCTGGCTATGGTCGCATGTATCTCTGCCCTCAGAGAATGTTTCTCTTTCTGATGGTCTGCCTTCAATGACTCGATCTCGGTCTTCAAAGTTTGAATCTCACCCATAAGCACCTTCATCAGATGAGAAGAATGGTACCGCACTGAGCCCCCATCGATTACAATGGCCTATGAAAGAAGTGGTAGATTAATTATGAATTAAAAGTGACTCCAATTCAAATGTGGCCCATTGTCCAGCCCTTTATCCACTGTTTTCCACGGTTGGTTGTCGGCATGGTTGTAAGCTCTGCAAAAACACATTCACATTTTTAGTACACAATTATTGATTTTATAATACAGTATGTCTACACATTGATAAGCTATATACCTTCTTTTTTTATTTTTTATAAAATGCTGTGAAACCAAAATACCTTCAGTTTTGGTGATCCTCTCAGCTCTGGCTCATTTTCAAGTCCTTACCCTGGAACGTGTAGCACCATAGAAACAAGCTGGTTTGATGAAAATGATTTCAATTTCGTCTGTTCTCCTTGCTCGCAACGTGATTTTTTTTATTAACAGCTCGTTTTTGTATGGTAACTGTGTTAAGGGTGTAGTTTTGGCAGGGCGAGGAAATGAGTTCCTTTCAGGTTACAATAGGCTATAACAGCAGATGGACGATTGTCCTCACTTTGACCAGGATCTCTATTCATTTAAGTGAGCAGATAAGGACGTTCTGGAGGAACGGAAAATCTACTGGAGACATTTCATAAATGCTGGTAGACTTGGGGATTTTGGTCAGAGACAGTGCTATTCGCAAACACTAATATCAAATGTCTGTTTAAAGCCAAACTCGAAAGCCCAGGAAAATGAACAGGTACAGTATGCTACGATACATTATTGTAGGCCTAATAATGCTAAAAATAATGCTTAAATAAATCGACTGCTGGTCTTTACTGTTTGCTGCACATTTTCACATTTTAAAAAAATTGTCAGAACATTAACAATGTGTGTTCGCTTGTTTTGTACTGTTCTGTAGTTTCAGCCCAATGAGTCATCTGAAAAACAAAGCACTTTGCGTCCTGCAGGCCCAGGCATGGATCAAAGCTGGAGAGACATTCAATAATATCATCACAGACGAATCAACTCTGGCCCTTGAGCAATATGCTCAAAGATGAACTGGTCAAGGTCAAGATGTTTCGGCTAGAGAAATTGATGATACAACAATGCACCAAATACATTGATCATCTCAGAAAGGTTTTATCTGTGGTCGTGGAGCTGGGTGGAGGTGCGACTAAAATATAGTTTATATAAACATCTGCATTTGAATGTCTTTTTTCTGGTTATTTTATTTTATTAACAAAAGCATAAAGATGTTGCTGAATAAATACTGTACGGCTGTTTTGAGTTAGAAATGCAACACTTTAGAGTACTTAAGCATCAAATACATTGCAAGTTGAGGGATTTTTCTCAGCAGTAGCTGGTTAATAAAAAGTCTATTGTCCTGCTAATAGGAACCATTTGCATGACGGGCTACACCTGCTACAGTTGTGAAAAACAAGTGTTTGAAAACCTATTTTCAAAATGCCTCCAGTTGTCCATCACTACTGTAAATAAAAACAGAGCATTTTGTTTACATCTTGTTCCATTCTTTATTGTGTCACACATCATTTGTATCTACCTTTCCAATTACTTTTAGGGATTTAAGATTTACACATGTGCGCATTTAATTATTAGTTACATTGTTTAGATCGAACGTGCAGACTTTTTTTTCTTTAAAAGATTGTTGTAGGCTGCTACATTTTTAACCAGTTGCAAATGTAAGTAGGCCTAATAAAGCCGTATAGCCTACATCAGCCAGTTAAGTTATTTAATATAATAGACTCCAATTAAGTGCTCTTGCTGTTAGTAAAGTCAAATTAAAATAAAGATCATTGTTGAAATGAATTGCTCTACCGGTGTAGGTTTTCTCCTTCTGTTGGTGTGCAACACTTGCATAAAAATCTAGCTATATTTTCAGCACCAGCCGACCCCGGCCAATTAAGGCATACCCCGGCCAAACCCGCTGGGCCAATTGTGCACCACCCTATGGCACTCCCAATCACAGTTGGCTGTGGCACAGCCTGAATTCGAACCATCGATATATACAGTTGAAGTCGGAAGTTTACATAGACCTTAGCCAAATACATTTAAACTCAGTTTTTCACAACTGCTCCAATGGCAAAAAATTCCCTGTCTTAGATCACCACTTAATTTTAAGACTGTGAAATGTCAGAATAATATTCGAGAGAATGATTTATTTCATTTTTTATTTCTTTCATCACATTCCCAGTGGATCAGAAGTCAGCATACTTTCAATTAGTATTTGGTAGCATTGTCTTTAAATTGTTTAACTTGTGTCAAAAGTTTCAGTTAGCCTTCCACAAGCTTCCCACAATAAATTGGGTGAATTTTGGCCAATTCCTCCTGACAGAGCTGGTGTAACTGAGTCAGGTTTGTAAGCCTCCTTGCTCGCACACGCTTTTCCAGTTCTGCCCACAAATGTTCTATAGGATTGAGGTCAGGGCTTTGTGATGGCCACTCCAATACATTGACTTTGTTGTCCTTAAGCCATTTTGACACAACTTTGGAAGTATGCTTGGGGTCATTGTCCATTTGGAAGACCCATTTGCGCCCAATCTTTAACTTCCTGACTGATGTCTTGAGATGTTGCTTCAATATATCCACATAATTTTCCACTTCATGATGCCATCTATTTTGTGAAGTGCACCAGTCCCTCCTGTAGCAAGCACCCCCACAACTTGATGCTGCCACCTCCGTGCTTCACTGTTGGGATGGTGTTCTTCGGCTTACAATCCCCCCCCTTTTTCCTCCAAACATAACAATGGTCATTATGGGCAAACAGTTCTACTTTTGTTTCATCAGATCTTTGTCCCCATGTGCAGTTGCAAACCGTTGTCTGGCTTTTTTATGGCGGTTTTGGAGCAGTGGCTTCTTCCTTGCTTAGCGGCCTTTCGGGTTATGTCAATATAGGACTCGTTTTACTGTGGATATAGATACGTTTGTACCTGTTTCCTCCAGCATCTTCACAAGGTCCTTTGCTGTTGTTCTGGGATTGATTTGCACTTTTCACACCAACATATGTTCATCTCTAGGAGGCAGAATGATTCCAACCTAAGTGTATGTAAACTTCAAACTTCAGCTGTATATAAATAAATATATATTAGAACATTAACCATGTGTAGGTAGCTACTTGTTTAGGCAGATGTGGAAAGATAGATAAAAATGATGTGTTGCAAGTTGGGGAGGGGGGGACCCACCTAGTTCGGCTGTTAGACTATTCAACCTTTACTAAAGAATTGTCTATTGTTCAGTTTATAGCCCATCCTGCTTCGCTTGTGAAAAACTAATAATAATACTTTTTCCCCTTTCCACATTTTAAAGATTCCAATGGATCAAGTGTTTTCATCAACAATCGGCCCCAACCCCAATTAATACATTTGAACACAGTCGATAGCTTGCTGTACTTTGGGCTAGAATGTTGAGGGTTCGAAACCTGCTCCCTGCATGTTTCATTCCATTATTATACAGGTCTCAGAGCAAATAGCCTGTATTGTTACTCCCATCTCATTCCTTGCTCTCTTCCACGCGTCATTCAGCACGCTTGTGGGCGTGCTGGCAGGATGTACTGTTTTTTATTCTGTATATTTGAATTTCAAAATCATGTTTCTTGTCTATTGCATAGTTACAATGTGTAATCTGATGCCCCAGGAGCAGTAAACACTGTTGAAGTTTATAATTGTAATACATACATGCAGACACATAATCATTCACAGAATGGAGCTTGATACACCTGGTATTGGATATGATAGAAAAAAACTTGCAAAATAGCGATTTTGGTCAATTAACTTTATGACAAAAGTATGCACAATCGTTTGTCTCTACATTAACTAACATATTCCTCTCAATTGTACTTTTTTGTTTGACTCGTTATGATGCTATAACTACTTACATTTGCCTCCCCGTAATGTTTTGTCAGCCATCTTTGCTGAAGAAAGTCACCAGGGAGCGGTGGCTCTGCGTCATTGGAACAATTCGATATGATTGATCGTATAAAATCTTGGAATCCAAATGCATAATGAGTGCGCTAACTCCCCCTTGTTGTGGTCTGGAGCAATGAAGCCATGACGCTGGGTACCGCTTCTCATACATATAGAACAACACCTCGTGCTATTACTTGAAACGTCTTCAGGATTGCTGGGTCACCTGCGGGACGGTTGAGCTAACGTAGGCTAATGCGATTAGTATGAGGTTGTAAGTAACAAGAACATTTCCCAGGACAAAGTCATATCTGATATTGGCAGAAAGCTTAAATTCTTGTTAATCTAACTGCACTGTCCAATTTACAGTCGCTATTACAGTGAAAGAATACCATGCTATTGTTTGAGGAGAGTGCACAATTTTGAACATGAAAAGTTATTAATAAACAAATTAGGTACATTTGGGCAGTCTTGATTAAAAATTGGTTAATTGGATCAGTCTAAAACTTTGCACATGCACTGCTGCCGTCTAGTGGCCAAAACCTAAATTGCACCTGGGCTGGAATAATACATTATGGCCTTTCTCCTGCATTTCAAAGATGATACAAAAAAAATACTAAAGAACGGTTGTGTTTTTCTTTGTATTATCTTTTACCAGATCTATTGTGTTATATTCTCCTACATTCCTTTCACATTTCCACAAACTTTAAAGTGTTTCCTTTCAAATGGTACCAAGTACTTAATGCAGCTGGTGGCCACACCAGATACTGACTGTTACTTTTGATTTTGTCCCCCCCTCTGTTCAGGGACACATTATACCATTTCTGTTAGTCACATGTCTGTGTAACTTGTTCAGTTTATGTCTCAGTTGTTGAATCTGGTTATGTTCATACAAATATTTACACAGTTTTCTGAAAATAAACGCAGTTGACAGTATAAACTTTTTGTTGAATTTATATTCTTACTGATGTCTAGATGCTATACCATTGCATTTGTTTATATTATGGCACAGTTGCTCATATGATTGTTGTATTGCATGCATATTTATTTACTCTGTTAATTATACATTGATCCTAATCATTGTATTGGTCTGCCCAATGGTATAGTGCTATTTCTTCAGGTGAGGAAGCACATTTTTGGGGGGGTAAATTAGTTTTAATTTTGTACCGACAGATGTAGCCAATTAAATAGCCTATCATTATAGCATATGAATAAAATGAATCCTCCATTTACAATGTCTGCCTATGCCCACAAATTGTCTAAAGAGAAATGTGTATTTTAATATTCTCAAACACCAAGTTAGGCATAGGCTAGCACATTTCCAAATTGGGCATCATCACTGTCAATTGTGAATAATAATTATTCACGTTTTACTGGTGAAACATCCAAACTGCATCTCCATGCCAATCATTTGATTGATCTCGATCAATTTCATGGGAATATTAATTTAGGCTAGATCTTCTTGAATTACTGTTTCGTGAGTGAATTGAAGCAGATGGTGTTATCAAACTTAACCATTCTCGTATTCTGTTTCTGCACATTTTGGTGCACTCTGTTGAGTTTTGGTGCATGAGAAGAAAAATGCTAAAATCCTAAAATCTTGGGTGTTGCTTATTTTCATAATATGATTTGTTTTGTGTTGTTATCCAGATTGAAGGTTTTAACCCACGAGTATGTAAAATTATAATATTTTGTCTAACTTACAGATATTGAATATGACTATTTATTCTTGAGGCGATCTCCACCGCTGTGTTCAGTCCACCATCTTACCTCATATTCTGTTTGCTCTTCTGCCCAGTTTCCATTGTCACGCCAAACAAGACAGTGTTTGTGACATTTGTAAAGGATTACATTTGTTCCAAGGCTTACCGATCAACATGGTAGCTGTCAATATTCATAAATGATGTCGTATTTTTATGATGTGATTCATTTAAGGATCCACCCCTTTTTTCAATTTTTGCCTGAAATTACATACCCAAATCTAACTGCCTGTAGCTCAGGCCCTGAAGCAAGGATATGCATATTCTTGATACCTTTTGAAAGGAAACACTTTGAAGTAGAAATGTGAAAGGAATGTAGGAGGATATAACATATAAGATCTGATAAAAGATTTTAAAAAAGGCAGTTTTTTTCTTTGTATCTTTGAAATGCAAGAGAAAGGCCATATTTATTATTATTCCAGCCCAGGCACAATTTAGATTTAGGCCGCTAGATGGCAGCAGTGTATGTACAAAGTTTTAGACTAATCCAATGAACCATTGCGTTTCTGTTCAAAATGTATCAATCTGCCCAAATGTGCCTAATTGGTTTATTAATAACTTTTCAAGTTCATAACTGTGCACTCTCAAACAATGGCATGGTATTCTTTCACTGTAATAGCTACTGTAAATTGGACAGCGCAGTTAGATTAACAATAATTAAAGCTTTTTGCCAATATCAGATATCTTGTCTTGGGGAAGGTTCTTGTTACATATAACCTCATGCTAGTCGCATTAGCTCAACCGCCCCGCGGATGGGACACCGATCTGTAGAGATCCTTAAGAAGTTTTAACTCCCAGCTGTATTCTAATAAATCCATGGTCTTCTCCTGCTCTTGTTACGGTTCAACTGAAACATCTTGCAACCACAGTTTATCTCTGTTTGTGACAATTTTTGTAAAGGATTAATATTTTTTCAAGGCTGTTCATCAGTATTGCTGTCAATTTTTATCAATGATGTCATAAAACATATACTTTCATCATATAGCCTACATACACTACATATACTAAATTATATTGATACATCTTAGTGGACTCTTAGTGGATTCAGCTATTTCAGCCACACCCGTTGCTGACATGTGTATAAAATCAGGCTCACAGCCATGCAATCTCCATAGACAAATATTGGCAGTATAATGTCCTTATTGAAGAGCTCAGAAACTTTCAACGTGGCACCATCATAGGATGTCAGTTTGTCAAATTTCTGCCCTGTTAGAGCTGCCCCTGTCAACTGTAAGTGCTGTTATTGGGAAGTTGAAACGTCTAGAAGCAACAACGACTCAGCCACAAAGTGGTCAGCCACACAAGCTCACAGAATGGGACTGCTGAGTGCTGAAGTGCGTAACAATCATCTATCCTTGGTTGCAACACTCACTACAGAGTTCCAAACTGCCGATGGAAGCAACATCAGCACAACAACTGTTAGTCGGGAGCTTCACGAAGTGAGTTTACATTGTTAAGTAGCCGCACACAAGCCTAAGATCACAATGCCGAGCGTCGGTTGGAGTGGTGTAAAGCTCACCACCGTTGGACTCTGGAGCAGTGGAAACGTATTCTCTGGAGAGATGAATCACGCTTCACCATCTGGCAGTCCTATGGACGAATACTATCTGCCCCAATGCATAGTACCAAATGTAAAGTTGGGTGGAGGAGGAATAATGGTATGGGGCTGTTTTTCATGGTTGGCGCAAGGCCCCTTAGTTCCAGTGAAGGGAAATCTTAACGCTACAGCATTCAATGACATTCTAGACAATTCTGTGCTTCCAACTTTTTGGCAACAGTTTGGGAAGGCCCGTCCTGTTTCAGCATGATAATGCCCCTGTGCACAATGCAAGAGCCATACAGAAATGGTTTGTCGAGATCGGTGTGGAAGAACTTGACTGGTATGCACATAGCCCTGACCTCAACCCCATCAAACACCTTTGGGATCAATTGGAACGCCGACTGCGAGCCAGGCCTAATCGGCCAACATTAATGCCCGACCTCACTAATGCTCTTGTGGCTGAATGGAAGCAAACCACGGCAGCAATTTTCCAACAACTATAAGAAAGCCTTACCAGAAAGGTGGAGGCTGCTATAGCAGCAAAGGAGGGGCAAACTCCATATTAATTCTGATGATTGCAGAATGAGATGCTTGACAAGCAGGTGTCTACATACTTTTGTAGTGTATATGTGCTTGTATGATTAACTGCCAGCTATATTTAAAAAAATCCACTTTCTTGTCCAGGTCTTCTTGCTACTGTTTCATTCTACATGTCACTTTCTCTATGTTTATCAGCATAGCCTTTTAAACTATAAAAAATCTGTTCAACCATGGGTGTTGACCAACTGGACAGCACAGCGGAGCACGGACCAACTGAACCGGTCTCTCAGGGCTTAATTGAACACAGACAATTCAATCAACTCTGCGCTGGTTAACTAGTCATCAAGTCGTCCGCAAATCAACTGGACTGTACACGCTGCCCCAATTCAAACTACCATGCACAAGGCCCACCCAACTGGTTAGCGCGAGTGGACCAGCCTCACACAATCCCCTCTCACAAGTCACTTGGATCTCACCTGCAGGGCAATTCAAACACTCTCGTGCAAGTTTGTCTGTTCCTTCCTGCTTAATTGTCATATGGATCTCTCTCACGCATCAATTGATCAGCTTTTGTCTACATCGGCGCCTCATAGCCATGGCCATCCAAGGTGGAGCTGCCCAGATCCCTGTGTGTTCTGTCCTAGCAGCCACTGTGGTGGAACGCAATGCCCTGGGCATCCTGGCGCCATCCATCACTCACGGGGGTAGCTAGTGATGTCACTGCTGCTGCTTGCAGGAGTGGAATGCTCCATCACCCTCTGTTGCTCCCGGGATAATTTGGGGCAAGGTTGATGGATGCGGGGTGGGGTTGAGGGTCCCTACTCATTGTGAATTAGTTAGGGGGGGTGGGGTTGAGGGTCCTGACTCATTGTGACTTAGTTAGGGGAGCTATGAAGTAAACTCCAACTGGTGTCCTATGTGGTGTGGATTGGGATGGGATGGCAAGGGCACTGGCTTTTAGCTATCTTGTTTCACTCCGTTTTTTTGTGACTTATGAATTAGTGGCAGAATAAAATAAATACTAACTGCTACAATACTTGGTCTCATTTTTACAAAATCTCACAATCTGCTTTTGGAGAATGAGTACACTAATATATATTGTTTTAGGCTTTAGGACTGGGTTGCTGAACCCAGATTAGACCTAGTCCTGAACTCAAAACCATCTTCAATGGAGAATCTTCATTAAAAGTGTATTTTTTTACCCAGAGACAATCTCAATCTGGGTTTTGGGAAACCAGACCATGGGGTATCATATTTGACATAATCTTATTGTAATCATAGTATTATGATCCGGTCTTCATTTCAGCAGTATTATGAAAACGCCACTCCATTGTGTAATACACTATAGTCTACAGAAAGATTATTTGAAGAATATTCTAGGTTTCATTTCTAATCTTCTATTTGTTATTCTGTTTTTCTTCTATTAAATGACCCCTCGGGGGTGTACAATATGATTGTTGACTGACAAGATCAGTCGGCTGAGAGAGAAAAAAGCTCCTCTCGAGATGGCACACGGTGACTAAAATGACCTATAAGTGGCCCCGACAGGGAGCTGTTTAAAAAGCTATTAGACATGTTTCAAACTCCTCCTGAAATAATACAATAAAGGAGAATGTACAATGGAATAAGATGTATCTAATCATATTCCGTGCCTGGCCCCGATTGCATTTGTTATGTCAACAGTCAAGTGGGGCCCTAAAATTGCTTCGGTTGGACGGTGCACGGCCCCCATCCCACTCGTTGGCCCTCGCTGCCATTTTAATCTCGCTGAGTGATTCTGAAATGCTCTGACATGGATTTTTATATGTTCAGTGTGCTCAAGGCAGGCTCCTCACTTTTCCACGACCCTATGTATCATTACAAGTGTGCTTCACTCTGACTCCTGGAACATGGAGCGACGAGGCTTTGCTTATTCAGACTACATCCTTCAGACAAGCACAGCCTCTGGGTACAGGGAAGAGTACATTCAAGTGAGAAGCACTAAAATACCACATTATTATTATTATTTTAATAACTTCAGGTCACATTCAATCAAACTATGTAAGTTGATTATTGATTCACCACAAAGGGACATGGAATTGAAATTGTTCTCGGATGCTGAGATACATTTCCCCAATATCACACTAAACAGCCAGTCTCTCGTAGTTTTGTGTATTCTCTATGGTTTAATTAGCTAGTCGAGTTTTTGTGTCATGCCAGAGGGAGACAACTAAATGATATGTGCACAATGTGCTGTATTAAACTCTCACACTGCAAGACAATAAAAATGTTCCAGGGCTTAAAAAAAACGGACACAACTGTGTGCACTTAGTACCATGTGTTTAATCCGTAAATAGTCGTGTCTACGGTCATTGTTTATCAAGCGACAAGCATTATGTTTTGGAGCAACGACAATAACAGTATTCTGGCAGCCCAGCAGTGAGTTGAAGTTTGCATTGTGATAACGCCTCCCCACTTCTTGCTACACAGCTGTGACGGCGCTTTTGCCACTCGTAATCTCCTCGCTGGCAGTAAGTGGCGGCTCTTTCACAGGGGGTCCGTCGGCGTTGAAGGAACACACTTAATAGGAATTGTGGGAAATTGCTTCCCCCGCCGTCGGGTAGCCGAGCAGTTTACACCACAGTGTCCCCTGCCTTCCCCTTCCAATAAAGGTATAAATGGCATCCATATCACACCTTTCTCAAGCCCCTCACGACGAAGATGCAATCATTAGCCACGGTCTTCATAAAATAGCTTGTATCTTCTGATTCTTGGTAATTAGCTGAAAACATACCTCTTATCGCTGGTGCGATAATCAGCCTGAACCACAGTGTTCTAAGATTGTGAATCAACCTTCACTCTCACCTGAATAATTGCAGAATGGAGCTTGGCAGTGGTAATAATAATATCTAACAGTTGACTTATTGTAGGATAGTCGCTAATAGGCCAACTATACTGAGCTGACCTGAACTGCATTGTTCCAGCATGGTTCAAGTAACTGTGTTGAACGCATAACCAGGCCATCCAATTTTCAGCTTGGCTCAGCTCTGCTTGGTTCTGTAGTGTGAAAAGGGATACTATAGTTGGGGTTGGTACAGTAAGTAGTGTGAGTGATTGAATGATTTTCGTAAAGGTGGTCAAAATTACTATCTACTCCAATCTCTCTTTCAGACGCCATGGTCCCAAAGGTAACCTACGATGATCTCAAACTCAAGCACGTCCAACTTTCTACAGATTCTCAACTTACGCACAGACATCAAAGCACTCAAAGTCGATAACGAGCAACTAAAAGAAACACTCAACAACTCCCACTTTGTCTTTAGCTCTATCAAACAAAAAGCAGTACCGTTTCGATTTTTCCCCGGTCTAATCACTGTCGTTTTTGAGTAGTTGCTCCAAACACTTTAAAACAATGTGCGTGTGCATGGCTGTATGAACTTGGAGTATAATGTATTGGTTGACCTAATGACATTCCAACTGAGTCTCAGCAATGGGGACATTACATTCAGGTTTAATGTTACAGAATGTGCCATCTCTAACATTTTGAGAAATTGGCTCCCTGTGACGCCACAGGCATTGAAATCAATCAAGTGGCCAAGCAAGAATGCAGTTTTAAAGAACATGCCCAAATGATTCAAACAAAAATGTAAACGGTGCAGGTACATTACTGAATGCACAGGGATCTTCATGGACAGACCTACACATCTCAACCAGTGGAGGCTGCTGAGCTCATAATAATGTTTGGAACGGCGCAAATGGAATGGCATCAAACACCTGGAAACCATGTGTTTGATGTATTTCACACCATTCCATTGATTCCGCTCCAGTCATTACCACGAGCCCGTTCTACCCAATTAAGGTGCCACCAACCTCCTGTGATCTCAACTCTAGAGCCCAGACATGGTCTAATTATAAACACCATAACACTATCAAGTATTTGGATGGAATTTCACCTGCAAGAACCATTTATTTTCTGTCCCAAAGCTGGGGTGTGGGTGTTTCAGATAAGCAGATAACAGCGGAATCTGGATTTTCACAATTGATAGAGCCAAAGGACAAGATAATAGCTGATCGTGGATTCACAATCAGAGATTAACTAGTAGCATATGGTGCCACCCTTCAAATCCCTAATTTCCCAAAAGGAAGAAAGCAGCTCTCTGCCCAACAAGTGGACACATCAAGACATCTGTCAAATGTTAGAATTCACATTGAAAGAGTCACAAGCAGATTTTTACAATTGTTCTTCCAATCTCCCTGGTTGACCTATTAGATGATGTGGTGATGGTGTGTGGAGCATTATCAAACCTATGTAGGAGTGTTGTCCCTAGAATATAAAATGTGTATCACAAACAAATACCTAAAACCAGCAACATCCATAACAAAATATGAACATTGAAACTACGAGATGTACATATTTGAGTGGAACCTTCATGAAATAAATTGTTTATTATACAGATTGTGAGCACTAAATTCATTATTGTTTTCCAGTACATTTCCTTTCTTGTTTTGATTATCATTTACATTTTATGTACATGTAAACCATCCAAGTTCATTACATTTTTTGCACCGTTGGCAATGCCAATCTCAGAGTTCTAAAACCGGGACCAATAACTTCTTTGGGGTAGGGGGCAGTATTGGGTAGTTTGGATGAAAAATGTGCCCATATTAAACTGCCTGCTACTCAGCCGTAAGAATTTGGATAGAAAACACTGAGGTTTCTAAAACTGTTTGAATGATGTCTGTAAGTATAACAGAACTCAAATGGCAGGCAAAAACCCAAGAAAAAATCCAACCAGGATGTGGGAAATCTGAGGTTTGTAGTTTTTCAACTCAGCCCCCATTGAAGGTACAGTGGGATATTAGTTATGTTTCACTTCCCAAGGCTTCCACTCGATGTCAGCAGTATTTAGAACCTATTTTGAGGATTCTACTCTAAAGGAGGGGCTCATAAGGGCTCTTTGAGTGAGTGGTCTGGCAGAGTGCCACAGCCTCGGTCTGGCGTGCTCAGGTGAAAGGTAGCTACGTTCCACTTCATTTGTACAGACAAAGGAATTGTCCGGTTGGAACATTAATGAAGTTTTATGTTAAAAACATCCTACAGATACAGCCCGTAGAAACATGCCAAACTAAGTAACGGAACTTTTTGAACTTTTCGTCCGACGTTCGGCGCAACCTGAACGCGCTTTTGGATTTGTTTACCAAACGCCCTAACAAAATAAGATATTTGGACATAACTGATGGACATTATCAAATAAATCAAACATTATGGTGGAACTGGGATTCCTGCGAGTGCATTCTGATGAAGATCATCAAAGATAAGTGAATATTTCAAATTATATTTCTGAGTAATGTTGAATACCCAATATGGCGGGTATCTTTTTGGCTGCTTTGTTGTCTAAAGGCTGTACTCAGATAATTGCATGGTTTGTTTCCTCCGTAAAGTTTTTTTGAAATCTGACACAGTGGTTGCATTAAGGAGAAGTTTATCTAAAGTTCCATGTATAATAGTCGTATCTTTAACAATGTTTATTATGAGTATTTCTGTAAATTGATGTGGCTCTATGTAATATCACTGCATGTTTTAGAACTACTGAACGTAACTCGCCAATGTAAACTCAGATTTTTTAATATAAATATGAACTTTATCAAACAAAACATACATGTATTGTGTAACATGAAGTCCTATGAGTGTCATCTGATGAAGATCATCAAAGGTTAGTGATTAATTTTATCTCGATTTATGCTTTTTGTGACACCTCTCTTTGGCTGGAAAAAATGGCTGTGTTTTTCTGTGGCTTGGTGGTGACCGAACATAATCGTTTGTGGTGCTTTCGCTGTAAATCCTTTTTGAAATCAGACACTGTGGCTGGATTAACGAGAAGTTTATCTTTAAAATGGTGTAAAATACTTTATGAGATTTTGTTGTTTTGAATTTGGCGCCCTGCACTTTCACTGGTTGTTGCGGGGGGTTCCGCTATCGGAACCCAGTCCTAGGCAGGATAACTTGGTTGCTGTGAAACAGCAGCAGCTAGCAAGTAGCACGCTAGCAGCTGTAGCTATCTAGCTAACACTAGTTGGATGAGAAGCAAGCTTCAAGCAAAGGAAGCTAGCTATGCTGAACTAAAATGTCCAACCGGCCTCACATCCACAGACTACGTGTAACCATGCCAGCCCAGGACCTCCACATCTCGCTTCTTCACCTGCAGGATCGTCTGAGACCAGCCACCCTGACAGTTGATGAAACTGAGGAGTATTTATGTCTGTAATAAAGTCCTTGTTTTGAGGAAAACCCCATTCTAATTGGCTGGCCCTGGCTCCCAACTGGGTTGCCCTGGATCCCAAGTGGGTGGGCCTATGCCCTCCCAGGCCGTCCCATGACTGAAGCCCCTGCTTTTCATGTGAAATCCATAGATTTGGGCCTAATGAATTTATTGAAATTTACTGATTTCCTTATATGAACTGTAACTCAATAAAATCGTTGAAATTGTTGCATGTTGCAAGTGGACTCTTGCACAGCAGAATTCAGGGCAAATTGAAACTTGTGAAGGTGCTTGTCCCAGTGTTTGTGCTGGGTCCCTACATAGGAAGCAATCATTGTCTTCATGGTTCGATTTACTCTCTCAGTGAGATTGGTCTGTGGGTGATAGGCCGTGGTAAAATTCTGTCTCAGGTTCCATCTTTGGCAGGTCTCCTCAAAGAGATCAGAGACAAATTGGGAACCTCAATCAGACAGGATGTAATCAGGCACTCCCCAGCAAGTCAGGATCTCTTTCGTAAGGATGTTAGAGATGGTCCTTGCTGTGGCCTGACGCAGGGAAAAGAGCTCCACCCACTTTGAATAGTAATCAACAAAAACAAGCATGTACACATTCTGATTGGAGCTTCTAGGAAATGGACTCATCAAATCCACTCCTAACATTTCCCAAGGTCGGGTAACCACCGTTTGCTGCAACTTGCCAGCAGGCTTTCAACCTTCTGGTTTGTGCATTTGACAAACCTGACAGTTTCGGATGTGTGACTTCACATCCATGCTCAGATGTGGCCAGTACAGTAACGCTTGCAACCGCTTGTAGGTTTTGAACCTGCCCAAATGACCAGCTAATGGGTCTTCATGGAAATGTTGAAGCAGTTGAAGGCGTAGAGTTTCAGGTATCTAAATTTGGTAGAGTGTTCTGTGAGGTAGTTGTACAACTCGGTAGACTTTGTCTTTAATGATGGTCAGCTTTGTGGTAGGATTGACCATTTTTTCTTCATCTTCCAGGATAGTCTGGTACAAAGCCTGTACTTCTGGATCATCCTGTTGGGCTTTCCATATGGCCTCATCAGAGATGGGAAAGTCCGTTTTGGGTGAGTCTCGACTGCTTGACAGGACAGTAGCACATGTAAGATGAGGGCCACCGTTATCACAAGCAGGAGCTCTGGATAAGGCATCTGGAACAGTGTTGTATTTTCCTTTCCTGTATTCTACTGCAAAGGTGAACTCTTGCAACCGTAGAGCCCATCTTATGAGTCTGGTACTTGGTTTGTTGGTCTTGAACACCCACACAAGGGAGGAATGGTCAGTGACCACAGTGAAGTGTCTTCCCTCCAGGTAGTACCTCCACTTTTCCAAAGCCCAGACAACTGCAAGGCACTCTTGCTTGGTTGTGGAGTAGTTCCGTTCTGCTCCATTCAATGTCCGACTGGCGAACGCTAGCACATCTTCAGTGCCAAGTCCAGTCTGTTGGACTAGGACAGCACCAAGTCCAACATCACTTGCATCAGTGTAAACAACAAAAGGGCAATCAAAGTTGGGATGACCTAAAATGGGAGGTGTGACGAGGTGTCGTTTCAGGGTTTCAAAGGAGGTCTGGCACTCTGCCGTCCATTGGAATTTCGCTCCTTTTCGCTTCAACGCGTTGAGGGGTTCTGCCACCTGGGAGAAGTTCGACACAAACCAATGGTACCATCCAGCCATACCAAGGAACCGTTGAAGGGCCTTGAGTGTGGGTGGCACAGGGAAGTCTTGTACAGCCTTCGTCTTTTCAGGATCCACATGAATGCCGTCGAAAGACACAATATGGCCAAGGAACTTCAGGGAGGTTTGGCAGAAGTTGCTCTTCTTCATATTCAAGGTCAGACCAGCTTCTCTTAGCTTGTCCAACACTGCTTGAAGATCTTGAAAGTGTTGTTCTCTGTTCTGAAGAGTAGATACTTATATCATCCAGGTAGATGAAACAGATCTTCCCTTTGAGCTCACCTAACGCAATCTCCATGAGTCTTTGGAAAGTGGCAGGTGCATTCACCTTAAAGGAAAACAAGCCCTCAGCACAGACAAAAGCAGTCTTGTCCTTGCTTTCCTGGTCCATCTCAACCTGCCAATAACCACTATTGAAGTCAAGGGTAGTGAACACAACAGCGCCAGACAATGACTCCAGGATCTCATGGATGGTGGGAAGAGGATAGGCAGATATAGGATATCTGTCTGGGAAACATTGTTGGTCTTCCTATAGTCCACACAAAATCTAAGACCACCAGTTTTTTTGGGGATGAGGACAACAGGAGCAGCCCAGGGAGAGGAGGAACGTTATATTATATATTGTGTTAACATATCATTAATGAGTCCCTTTTGGATGATTAGCTTTGCTGGGGACAAACGATATGGCTTTTGCTTGATTGGCATTTCCTGTGTAAGGAATATTTTGTGCTTCAGGAGCCCGGTGCGGCCTAGCTTTGAAGTACATACATCAGCATTATTCTGCAGCTGTTCCAACAGCCTTAATTCCTCTGGCTGTTCCAGCTGAGCTCTTCTCACAGCCTGTAAAAGGAGATCGTCAGAAGGATTATCAAGGGTTAGTGGTCCCGGAGCAACGGCAGAGAAGACTGCCACATTTGAACCCCAATCATGTAACTTTGTAGCTTCTGATTGGAAGAAATGCTTCTTGCTCGGATTGGATGGAAACCAGTAGCAATTGTGTGCGATATCAATCTGGACACTACTGAAGTACATGAAATCAATTCCCAACACTACAGGAAAAGCAAGGTTCTTGGTTTGTAGGATAACAGAAGGAATCATATAGGAGCGGTTACCTCTACCTCACTCCATCCAAGTGGTCGTTTAGCCTCACCATCAGCCAGATAGAGTGGACCTTCTGTCCACGGCTTCAAGTTGTATTGTGGACCTTTAACCTCCTTCCACAGTTTCTCATTGAGCAGTGTGTAGGATGACCCGGTGTCCAAGGCTCTTCCTGTCCATGGGCCTATGGACAGGGGTAACACCAGTTGGTGCGGTATTAACTGAAAGGAAGGGGATGTCGATGGGGGGGCGTAGGCAGTGACTCTTTGGGTTTCAGCTCTGGTTAAAGCACCCAGAGTAGGATGGTCATTTCTGCGAAGAGAGTTAGGTGTGTTGGCCTGTTGTGATTTGGGGTGTCTGGAAGGGTTTACTTGATACAGTCTTGGACATGTAGCTGAAGAATGCCCCTTTTGGCTACATCTCCAACAGAACATGAGAGGGGTCATGGCTGGAGACTCTGGCTGTTGTTGATGGTCTGTCTTGGGTAACTGTTTGGGGGTCTGTTTCTTTCTTTGGTCATATTGCTGTTGGCATTCTCTGTCCTTCTCAAACTGCTGTCCCAAGCGAACCAGTCCATCGACAGTGGTGACTCTTTCTCGGAGTTGACTGGCTATTTAATTGGGAATTAAAGGGAAAGCGTCCTATTGGAAGGAGAAGCACTGAGACGGTTCAGAAAAATTCAGGGCCGTGACAGTGTGTTTTAAAACCTGTTTTTGAGTGTTGTGATCTTCAGACAATATCAGAAGGCTGATAGAAGTCTACCTTAGGGTTAGTGAAAATGCTCTCCTAACCTGCTATGAAAAGTAACTTGTATCGAAGTGGCGTGTTTTTATGAAAGTTCCATCCGTGGATGTTGTAATCAAGGCCAGTCTGGACGCGACCAACAAGTAAAAAGCTGGAGTGGGGATCTGTGGGTACTCCCCCGGATTTGATATTTTGGTTCTTTCCAAATGCTCAGTCAGCCAACTTATTCAGTACTTTGAAAGTCACGTACAGGAACTGGTATGTGCTTAATGTAAAGCAGCTGTTGAGTTTTACCCATCTCCACTCTTTAAAGGGAAAATCCATATGTTTTGCATAAATTAAAATTACCATATCCATGGTGTAATAGCCAGGGCCAGATAGTGATGAAACTTAGCTTACTAGTGTTTTAACAATGCATCATTTCTATAACGTCCGAAGAACTCAAATGCGTTTCATCTTTCTGAGAGAAGCCTTACTTGACACACAGACTAAATCTATGAGAGAAAATCTGGTACTTACTGGTATCCAAAAGAAAGAAGGAGAAATTCCTGAGGGTGTAGTGAGGAAATTGCAGAACGGCGCAAAGTTCTGTACTCAATCTTCAAGGAGAATAGATTAAAAGGGAAACGTGTAACTCTCTTAGTCGATAAACTGTATATTAATAACCAAATGTTCAGAGACACAAAGACTACTCCATGGCTATTCTAAATATTACCAAGTTCCCATAGAGGAGTCTAATAATGGAACACTTAATACTGGCCATGGTAGGGATTGTAATAAAATACAACAATTGTTAAAGAAATAAACTACACCATACCATTCTAGATAGGGAATGGTGGAAAATAATTAGATTTAGACTTTCCATTTATTTCATAACTTGATAAAACAGCATTAGAAGAAAGGATAATTAGCTAAATAATACATCTTCAATTATAAGGAACTGGAAAACAAAAGTACTCAATCAACATGGTAGAGATACGACACTACAAACAGAGCACATGGAAGGCACAGCATGTGGGTATGTGCGGATTTATTGTGATGGAAGGTGTGTTTAAGTGAGTGAAAAAGGATCATGCTTGAAAATCCCAAGCCCATGTGCGTTTGTGAGTAGGAGTCGGGAGAGAAAGCTTTACAATTTGTGCAGATAAGGGATATACATTTAAAAATAAATGATATATATAGTTGAATTATGTATTGTCCTATCATGATGGAATGGCCCAATCCCTATACCCTAGACCAGGCCTGGGCAATTACTTTCCATGGAGGGCCATATTAGAATATGTTTTTTTGCCATCATGAGCCAGAATCATGTTACAGGATTATACATCATGTGTATGACTGTGTTGACAGATATATCTACTGTAAATCACGTCCAGATATGCAACGTATTTGACTTTTTTAACATACACAGAAATAAACCACATCCATGTTCTCCTTTTGGTAGGTGTTTTCATTGTTAAACATGCAATGAACTACATTATAAGGGCAGATACAGACACGGCAGGCAGATGGTTTGAGTGTTTGATATTTATTCAATCAAAAAGGGGTGGGCAAGAGAATTGCCATGGACAGGCAAAAGGTCAAAACCAGATCAGAGTCCAAGAGGTACAGACTGGCAGGCAGGTTCGAGGTCAGGGCAGGCAGACTGGTCAAGCAGGCGGGTACAGAGTCCAGAAAACAGGGTGACAAAAGGTGAGGACGAGCAAAAGAGAGAATAGCAAAAGCAGGAGCACGGAAAAAAAACACACTGGTTGACTTGAAACAGACAAGGTGAACTGGCACAGAGAGACAGGAAACACAGGGATAAATAAGCAATACCTGGAGGGGATGGAGAAAATCACAAGGACAGGTGAAACAGATCAGGGCGTGACATACATGGAGGGAAAAGTACATTGTGCATTCAGCACTATGGACAGAACTCTTGTTAATGGAAATGCGCAAAAACACAAGATCAGTGTGAGGAGTGAAGTCTCTGATGGGCATTGACAAGACCAGTGAAGTCGGGTATAGTTTCTGAGGTTGCTATCTGCAGGATTGCTGAGAGGTCAGAGTCAGTAAGAGATGATCTGTACCTTGACTTGTTATATTTCATCACTGAAAATGTCTGTTCACATACGTACAGTGGGGCAAAAAAGTATTTAGTCAGCCACCAATTGTGCAAGTTCTCCAACTTAAAAAGATGAGAGAGGTCTGTAATTTTCATCATAGGAACACTTCAACTATGACAGACAAAATTAGATGATTTTTCTCCAGAAAATCACATTGTATCACATCTCAATCTCTCTCAGATCACAAACTGAATTTCAATGATCCCACGGCATATTGTACTCTTCAAAATCATCTCTTTGAATTGACAGCGCTCAATTGTGAGGAGACTGGACATAGAGAGAATGCTTTAGCCGGTCTGAGGTCACTCTTTGTCAATAGGATCACTAGGGGGCGCTATAGGCTCAGAGGCTCCAATTAAATATAATATTATTCTAGTTCTGTGTTCTGCTCAACATGTCCTCAAGTACTATGTACATTTTAGGACACCCTCAGCCTCACTCCTTAAGTCAGTAGCGATAATGATTGACTCAAGGAGGGGAGGGTGAGGGTATCCTAAAATGTACACCGTACTCAAGACCTGACCCACCCACCAAGGCTGTCCATATCCTGAAGAGTGATGTTGAAGATGAGGGGATTAAGGATTTTTTGCTATAGAAGGACTCTTCCTCTTTTTCATCATTTTGAGATGAGTTTGGAAGATTGAATGTCACCCTAGACTGAAGGTCGCGGCCCACTTGTGTGTGTGTAGCGAGTGAGTGCTTAACCTTGGACACATAGAGACCAATGCTAACCTTGGCTAGAGTGTCAGGGGAAATAAAACACTTACTTCTCTGTGGTACTCTTGAGTGGTTAGATCTGTATGTACCTTGGGTAGTATTCTAAAAGGAATAACTAGCAATGGTATTCATTAGCAGGATCATATTTTTTTTCTTACTAGCTTCAAAGCTGATAGCTACTTTATTGAGGAAACATGTACTTACTATGAGTGTGATATGTGGTTGTCCCACCTAGCTATCTCTTAAGATGAATGCACTAACTGTAACATGCTGACCAAACCGGCTGCAGTCTGCATGTGCCATCATGCGTGTATTGATTTGTACTATCCCCACCAAACGCGTTCATGACGCACACGTTAAAATACCACAATTAACTGCGAACCAACTATTAATTTGGGGACAGGTAAAAACACAAATGAAACATTCATGTACATTTAGCTAGCTTGCTGTTGCTAGCTAATTTGTCCTGGAAAATAAACATTGGGTTATTATTTTACTTAAAATGCATATAGTCCTTTTGTTTGCTGGATCATTGTAGAATTTTGACCCTTAGAAAATCGTGTGTTCTCTACTCTGACAATTAATCCACAGATAGAAAGGGGAAACCTAAGTTAATTTTTCCCTCATTCATTCTTCTTCTGTGGGTTTGATATGGCGGTTGGCAACCAACTTTAAGGTGCATTACCACCAGCAACTGGACTCGAGTGTGGACCTAATTCCTCTTTCAATCACCCACATGGATATATACTCCTAAAAACCAATGAGGAGATGGGAGAGGCAGGACTTGCAGAACATCAAGAGTCTAAAATAGATCAAAGTTCTATTTTAGCATCTGGCTATGCAGACGCTCCTTGAAGCACGCAAGCAGTTTCGATGAAATGATTGAATAATATCTGTAAATGTATTTTGCAACTGTCTGCTCACTCACTAAAATGTCAAAGTAAATGTGTTTAAATGTGTATTTAAAAAGTCTGAGGAAAGAATATTTGCAAAAAGGTATAATTGTCATAACATTTGTTATAATTGTCTTTTTTTAGTGTGAATGAATGAATACAAAATCTACCTATCTATGGAAATGGAATATATAAATATAACATTTGAATACTGATGCATTATTCATTCATTCCAATTTCAAATAATGAAGTTACATTTCTGAATTCAATGATTGCATCAATGATGCAAATTAAAACATATAATTCAAATTCATTATCTTAATACACATTCAAAATTATCAAATTAAAATAAAATTTCTGTTGGCATGAATATCACTGTATATGGACGCTTGGCATTGTATATGGACGCTTGGCATTAATCCACCATAGCAGACATTTTTGGACGATTACAGTAGTGAGTCAAAAGACAGCTACTCTATGTAGACTGCTCTCTAATCAATCCATCAGCATATGAAAGGTATGAGGACGAGAGGAAATAATTTTCTTTCAGGATGCCATCTCAGCCAAACACAAAGGCGAGAATGTCACCAATCTCTGTCAGACATCACACATGGAGCGTCAGCAAGCCGGGACGCTGCTCCACTCTGTTCTTACCGCTCAACATCTTCAAAAGTGACATTGTTTATCTCGACCATCTCCACAACCCACTCCACTCCCAAATAATACAAACCCTGTGACATTCTCATGTGTGTGTCCTCCCCTGTCCCTGACTTTCCGAATGGTTTCTTGGGAATTTGCTACACCCTAATTAATTGCTACTGTCGGGTTCGGCCTTTGGGTTTCTCGTCAATGGCGGGGGAGCGTAGCTAGCTAATGAGCTCCCGTGGAGAGGGTCAGATGTTAACATGGACCCTCTCGTAAAGGTTAGGGCGGGCCCCAAATGCCACCGTTCATGTGCTCAGGACTTGATGGAGGAGGACAGGGTCAGGAGTATCTCGGCGAGGGATCCGTTTGTTAGTTCATTAGTAGACTTACACTGATCCCATACTGCCTTTCTTGCGAGCACCAGCAATGCAAATTAATTGAACGTTTACATGTTCATCAATCATTTCATCCAACTTGCTTGCGAGTGTCTACATTGCCGAATGATCAAATAGCTGTATTTTACCTTGGACCTATTTGAGACGTGACGTTTCGGTTTACATTGCTAACTCCACTAGACACAGCAAAACTCAATGGGAAATGAACGGAAACTGGTGTGGATAGACAAAATCAACACGTGTACGTTGGTGCAAGCACACACATTTGTGCAGCAGGAATTCAATCCATTGCAGATAAGCAACACTGCACTGCGGGTTCACTACGAACATGTTCAGAGTTGTTTTGTTCATGTTATAACAGTAGAACCGCCAACAATGTATTTTGAACATTGTGTGAATTTAAAATGTTATTATCTATTCCATTTATTAAAGTCATGTCTCTCTCCATACATGACATTTCCAAAATAATCTATTTGACACACTGACGTTAGCATTTTGATATCACAAACAAAATGTGTGTTATAAGTTATTTTAGGATAGCATGTTTTTATTATTTTTCTCTTTCACATGGAAGTTTCCTGTCCAGCTGATAATGGCTCATTGAAACTAAACCTAAACTATATCGAAACTAGTTTCACACATACAGTACCAGTCAAAGGTTTGACACACCTACTCATTCAAGGGTTTTTCTTTATTTGTACTATTTTCTACATTGTACAACTACTGTATAGTGAAGCCATCAAAACTATGAAATAACACATATGGAATCATGTAGTGACCAAAAAAGTGTTAAATAAACAAAAATGTATTTTATATTTAAGATTCTTCAAAGTAGCAACCCTTTGCCTTGATGACAGCTTTGCACACTCTTGGCATTCTCTCAACCAGCTTTGACTGGAATGCTTTTCCAAGCGTCTTGAAGGTATCAGGTAAGACCCAAATGCAGACTGTGTTGAAGTAACAATGTTTATTACAGCGATAGGGGCAGGCAAACAACAGGTCAAGGCAGGCAGGAGTCGATAATCCAGAGTAGTGGGGCAAAGGTACAGGACGGCAGGCAGGCTCAGGGTCAGGTCAGGTAGAGGTCAGTAATCCAGAGTAGGGGCAAAGGTATAGGATGACAGGCAGGCTCAGGGTCAGAGGCAGACAGAGTGGTCAGGCAGAGGGGCTTAGAGTCAGGACAGGCAAGGGTCAAAACCAGGAGGGTGAATAAAAGAGAAACTAGGGAAAAGCAGGAGCTGAGACAAAATGCTGGTTGACATGACAAACAAGACGAAGTGGCCAGAGACAAACAGAGAACACAGGTATAAGTATGCAGACGATAATGGGGAAGAAGGTCAACACCTGGAGGTGGGTGGAGACAAGCACAAGGACAGATGAAACAGATCAGGACGTGACAGAAGGTGTTCCCACATATGCTGAGCGCTTGTTGGCAGCTTTTCCTTTGCTCTGCGGTCCAACTCATCATAAACCATCTCAATTGGGTTGCGGTCGGGTGATTGTGGAGGCCAGGTCATAAAATCAAATCACAGTTTATTTGTCACGTGTACCGAATACAACAGGTGAAGGCCTTACAGTGAAATGCTTACGTACAGGCTCTAACCAATAGTGCAAAAAGGTATGAGGTGAACAATAGGTAAGTAAAGAAATAAAATTAACAATAGAAAGACAGTGAAAATCAGTAGCGAGGCTATATACAGTAGCGAGGCTACATACATGCACAGGTTAGTCAGGCTGATTGAGGAGGTATGTACATGTAGATATGGTTAAAGTGACTATGCATATATGATGAACAGAGAGTAGCAGTAGAGTAAAGAGGGGTTGGTGGGTGGTGGGTGGCGGGACACAATGCAGATAGCCCGGTTAGCCAATGTGCAGGAGCACTGGTTGGTCGGGCCAATTTAGGTAGTATGTACATATGTACATTAATGTATAGTTAAAGTGGCTGCATATATGATAAACAGAGTAGCAGCAGCATAAAAGAGGGGTTGGGGGGGGGGGGGCACAATGCAAATAGTAGCCATTTGATTACCTGTTCAGGAGTTTTATAGCTTGAGGTTAAAAACTGTTGAGAAGCCTTTTTGTCCTAGACTTGGCACTCCGGTACTGCTTGCCATGCGGTACTAGAGAGAACAGTCTATGACTTGGGTGGCTGGGGTCTTCCTCTGACACAGACTGGAGTAGAGGTCCTGGATGGCAGGCAGCTAAGTCCCAAAGATGTACTGGGCTGTACGCACTACCCCCTATAGTGCCTTGCGGTCGGAGGCCGAGCAATTGCCGTACCAGGCAGTGATGCAACCGGCCAGGATGCTCTCGAAGTTGCAGCTGTAGAACCTTTTGAGGATCTCAGGACCCATGCTAAATATTTTCAGTCTCCTGAGGAGGAATAGGCTTTATCGTACACTCTTCATGACTGTCTTGTTGTGTTTGGACCATTTCTAGTTTGTTGGTGATGTGGACACCAAGGCACTTAAAGCTCTCAACCTGCTCCACTACATCCCCATTGATGAGAATGGGGGCGTACTCGGTCCTCCTTTACCTGTAGTCTACAGTCATCTCCTTAGTCTTGGTTACGTTGAGGGATAGGTTGTTATTCTGACACCACCTGGCCAGGGCTCTGACCTCCTCCCTATAGGCTGTCTCGTCATTGTCGGTGATCAGGCCTACCACTGTTGTGTTGTCTGAAAACTTAATGATGGTGTTGGAGTCGTGCCTGGCCATGCAGTCGTGGGTGAACAGGGAGTACAGGAGGGAACTGAGCACGCACCCCTTGGAGGCTCCAGTGTTGAGGATCAGCGTGGCAGATGTGTTGCTACCCTACCCTCACCACCTGGGGGCGGCCTGTCAGGAAGTCCATGATCCAATTGCAGAGGGAAGTGTTTAGCCCCAGAATCCTTAGCTTAGTTATGAGCTTTGAGGGTACTATGGTGTTGAACGCTGAGCTGTAGTCAATGAATAGCATTCTAACAAGTGTTCCTTTTGTCCAGGTGGGAAAGGGCAGTGTGGAGTGCAATATAGATTGTATCATCTGTGGATCTGTTTGGGCGGTATGCAAATTGCAGTGGGTCTAGAGTTTCTGAGTTAATGGCTACGGACGTGAGTGATACGGGTCTGTAGTCATTTAGGCAGGTTGCCTTTGTTTTTGGGCACAGGGACTATGGTGATCTGCTTGAAACATGTTGGTATTACAGACTCAATCAGGGACATGTTGAAAATGTCAGTGAAGACGCATGCCAGTTGGTCAACACATGCCCGGAGTACACGTCCTGGTAATCCGTCTGGCACCGCAGCCTTGTGTATGTTGACCTGTTTAAAAGTCTTACTCACATCGGCTACGGAGAGCGTGATCACACAGTCGTCCGGAACAGCTGATGCCCTCATGCATGTCTCAGTATTCCTTTCCTCGAAGCGAGCATAGAAGTGATTTAGCTTATCTGGTAGGCTCGTGTCACTGGGCAGCTCACAGCTGTGCTTCCCTTTGTAGACTGTAATAGTTTGCAAGCCCTGCCACATATGATGAGCGCTGGAGCCAATGTAGTATGATTCAATCTTAGTCCAATATTGACTCTTTGCCTGCTAGATGGTTCATCGCAGGGCATAGCAGGATTTCTTGTTAGCTTCCGAGCTAGAGTCCCGCACCTTGAAAGCAGCAGCTCAGTGTGAATGTTGCCTGTAATCCATGGCTTCTGGTTGGGGTATGTACGTACAGTCACTGTGGGAACGATGTCCTCAATGCACTTATTGATAAAGCCAGTGACTGATGTGTTGTACTCCTCAATGCCATTGGAAGAATCCCGGAACATGTTCCAGTCTGTGATAGCAAAACAGTCCTGTAGTTTAGCATCTGCTTCATCTGACCACTTTTTTATAGACCGAGTCACTGGTGTTTCCTGGTTTAATTTTTGCTTGTAAACAGGAATCAGGAGGATAGAGTTGTGGTCGGATTAACCAAATGGAGGGCGAGGGAGAGCTTTGTACGTGTGTGGAGTGTGTGGAGTACAGGTGATCTAGAATTTTTTTCCCCTCTGTTTGCACATTTAATTAGTTGGATCAGTCTAAAACTTTGCACATACACAATCTAAATTGTGCCTGGGCTGGAATAATACATTATGTAATTTATCTTGCATTATCTTTTATCAGGTCTAATGTGTTATATTCCCCTACCTTAATTTCAAATTTCCACAAACTTCAAAGTGTTTCCTTTCAAATGGTATCAATAATATGCATATTCTTGCTTTAGGTCCTGAGCTACAGGCAGTTAGATTTGGGTATGTAATTTTAGGCGAAAATTTAAAAAAAGGGTCGGATCCTTAAGGACCTATGCCAAATATTTTCAGTCTCCTGAGGTTTAAGAGGTTTAATATTGGACATTGCGCACCAGCAGTTATTGACAAATAGACACACAACCCCACCCCTCATCTTACCAGACATAGCTGCTCTGTCCTGCCGATGCATGGAGACGACAGCCAGCTCTATATTATCCATGTTGCCATTTAGCCACGTCTCGGTGAAACACAAGATATTACAGTTCTTAATGTCCCATTGGTAGGATAGTCTTCATCGTTGATGGCCCAGTTGGTTTTCCAATGATTGCACGTTGGCCAATAATACAGAGTTTTGTGGATGTTTACCTACTCGTCTGTGAATTCTTACAAGGCACCCCGGCCTCATACTTTTTCTCAGTCTTTTCATCAAGCAGATGAGGGGATCTGGGCCTTGTCTCGACAAAGCAGTATATCCTTTACTCAGGACTTTGTTTACTTTGAGGTGAGTAATCGCTGTTCTGATGTCCAGAAGCAATGAAAATAGCTTCGGGACATTAGAAACGGTAGCAGCAACATTATGTACAAAATGAGTGACAAAGAATGCGAATAAACAAACAAAATAGCACGGTTGGGTAGGAGCCCATAAAACGTTAGCCACCCCCTCCGGCGCCATTATCAAAATGTTTCCCTTTCAAAACGATCCGATACAGACCTCCGATACGATACAGTAACGATAATTTTTGTTTCAAACGATTCGGTGCGATTCGGTTCGATTAGAAAACGAATCGATACAATTCATTTCGATGAGAATGTACTAACATTCTTTATAAACGCATACATTTTCCATTCTAGATTAAAATCTGCTACTGATGGATCTCATGAGCTGAGCCTCTCTGAGCGGTGTAAATTACGTATATATCTATGGTTTATATAGGCACCCAAGCTGAGCCATAAGGGAAATTAGGCATCTACCACCCTACTATCAGTTAGGGGGGTGTAATATTTGCTTTTTGTTCCTCCCAACCCCCCCACACTTCTGAAATCACTATCACCCACTAATTAATTTAATTGTGCTAGAGCTAGTAATGTATCAGTATTTATCCCCCAAAATTTGCTATGAAAAAGCCAATGAATATATAGCACAACTTTGGTTTTCTCCACCTCTCATAATCAAATGGTTTAGACCAGTGGTCACCGACCATTTCTGAGTCAAGCAAGCTGAGATCTACTGCACAGATTTTTTTTACATTCATTTTACACAAACAGTTTTGTAGGAATGAGGTTTGTGCAGTAGGTCTAATACATTATCACAGCATATTGGCTATATGACTGGCCTGCAAATATTGTTAATCAGACCATAATTATATTTCAAAACTCGAGCTTTGATAACAAAATAGATCAGTTGGTTTAGCACTTGTGAGGCAAAGTGGAGCATGAATGAAATAATGAAATATTTCTTAATATTAAAATCGTCGTGACGAGCTGCTAATAATAATAATAAAACACAGGGCTATCGATACTTGGCTACTCATTCATTGCAGCTGCAGCCCGAGTGGAAGTACGGAGAATTGCATTTCGTAATAGAAGGCCAGTATCCTGGAATCACCTCTTCACTGTTGATGTTGAGACTGGTGTTTTGCGGGTACTATTTAATGAAGCTGCCAGTTGAGGACTTGTGAGGCGTCTGTTTCTCAAACTAGACACTCTAATGTACTTGTCCTCTTGCTCAGCTGTGCACCGGGGCTTCCCACCCCTCTTTCTATTCTGGTTAGAGCCAGTTTGCTCTGTTCTGTGAAGGGAGTATTACACAGCGTTGTCTGAGATCTTCAGTTTCTTGGCAATGTCTCACATGGAATAGCCTTAATTCCTTAGAACAAGAATAGACTGACAAGTTTCAGAGAAAGTTCTTTGTTTCTGGCCATTTTGAGCCTGTAATCGAACCCACAAATGCTGATGCTCCATATACTCAACTAGACTAAAGAAGGCCCGTTTTATTGCTTCTTTAATCAGTTCTACAGTTTTCAGCGGTGCAAACATATTTGCAAAATGGTTTTCTAATGATCAATTAGCCTTTTAAAATGATTAACTTGGATTAGCTAACACAACGTGCCATTGGAGCACAGGAGTGATGATTGCTGATAATGGGCCTCTGTACGCCTATGTAGATATTCCATTAAAAATAAGCTGTTTCCAGCTACAATAGTCATTTACAATATTAACAATGTCTACACTGTATTTCTGGCCAATTTGATGTGATTTTAAATTGACAAAAAATCTACTTTTCTTTAAAAAACAAGGACATTTCTGAATGACCCCAAACTTTTGAATGGTAGTGTATATATGGATTGTTTCAAGCAGAACTATGGCTGATGGTGAACCTGAACAATTTAAATAAAATCTAATCTAAGCCCCAAACAGCATACAGTGCATTTGGAAAGTATTCAGACCCCTCATCCTTTTCCACATTTTGTTACATTACAGCCTTATTCTAAAATTGATTAAATTGTTTCAGACATTTTTTGCAAATTTATGAAGAAAAAAACCCTGAAATATCACATTTACATAATTATTCAGACCCTTTACTCAGTACTTTGTTGAAGTACCTTTGGCAGCGATTAAACCTTCAAGGTATTTCTGTATGACGCTACAAGCATGACATACCTGTATTTGGGGAGTTCATCCCATTCTTCTCTGCAGATCCTCTCCAGCTCTGATAAATACAATCCACCTGTGTGTAATCAAGTCTCTGTATAAATGCACCTGCACTGTGATAGTCTCAGAGGTCTGTTAAAAGAGTAGAGAGCGTCATGAAGAACAAGGAACACACCAGGCAGGTCCGAGATACTGTTGTGAAGAAGTTTAAAGCCGGATTTGGATACAAAAAGATTTCCCAAGCTTTAAACATCCCAAGGAGCACTGTGCAAGCGATAATATTGAAATGGAAGGAGTATCAGACCACTGCAAATCTACCAAGACCTGGCCGTCCCTCTAAACTTTCAGCTCATACAAGGAGAAGACTGATCAGAGATGCAGCCAAGAGGCCCATGATCACTCTGGATGAACTGCAGAGATCTACAGCTGAGGTGGGAGACTGTCCATAGGACAACAATCAGTCGTATATTGCACAAATCTGGCCTTCATGGAAGAGTGGCAAGAAGAAAGCCATTTCTTAAAGATATCCATAAAAAGTGTTGTTTAAAGTTTACCACAAGCCACCTGGGAGACACACCAAACATGTGGAAGAAGGTGCTCTGGTCAGATGAAACCAAAATTGAACTTTTTGGCAACAATGCAAAACGTTATGTTTGGCGTAAAAGCAACACAGCTCATCACCCTGAACACACCATCCCCACTGTCAAACATGGTGGTGTTAACATCATGGTTTGGGCCTGCTTTTCTTCAGCAGGGACAGGGAAGATGGTTAAAATTGATGGGAAGATGGATGGAGCCAAATACAGGACCATTCTGGAAGAAAACTTGATGGAGTCTGCAAAAGACTTGAGACTGGGACGGAGATTTGTCTTCCAACAAGACAATGATCCAAAACATAAAGCAAAATCTGCAATGGAATGGTTCAATAATAAACATATCCAGGTGTTAGAATGGCCAAGTCAAAGTCCAGACCTGAATCCAATCGAGAATCTGTGGAAAGAACTGAAAACTGCTGTTCACAAATGCTCTCCATCCAACCTCACTGTGCTCGTGCTGTTTTGCAAGGAGGAATGGAAAAAAATTTCAGTCTCTCGATGTGCAAAACTGATAGACATACCCCAAGCAACTTACAGCTGTAATCGCAGCAAAAGGTGGCGCTACAAAGTATTAACTTAAGGGGGCTGAATAATTTTGCACGCCCAATTTTTCAGTTTTTGATTTGTTAAAAAAGTTTGAAATATCCAATAAATGTCGTTCCACTTCATGATTGTGTCCCACTTGTTGTTGATTCTTCACAAAAAAATACAGTTTTATATCTTTATGTTTGAAGCCTGAAATGTGGCAAAAGGTCGCAAAGTTCAAGGGGGCCGAATACTTTCGCAAGGCACTGTATGAGATGAATAATGTAGGGTATGTAAACATTATATTAGGTAGCATTGTTTAAAGTGGCTAGTGATATATTTTACATCATTTCCCATCAATTCCCATTATTAAAGTGGCTGGAGTTGAGTCAGTGTGTTGGCAGCAGCCACTCATTGTTAGTGGTGGCTGTTTAACAGTCTGATGGCCTTGAGATAGAAGCTGTTTTTCAGTCTCTCGGTCCCAGCTTTGATGCACCTGTACTGACCTCGCCTTCTGGATGATAGCGGGGTGAACAGGCAGTGGCTCGGGTGGTTGTTGTCCTTGATGATCTTTATGGCCTTCCTGTAACATCGGGTGGTGTAGGTGTCCTGGAGGGCAGGTAGTTTGCCACCGGTGATGCGTTGTGCAGACCTCACTACCCTCTGGAGAGCCTTACGGTTGTGGGCGGAGCAGTTGCCGTACCAGGCGGTGATACAGCCCGCCAGGATGCTCTCGATTGTGCATCTGTAGAAGTTTGTGAGTGCTTTTGGTGACAAGCCGAATTTCTTCAGCCTCCTGAGGTTGAAGAGGCGCTGCTGCGCCTTCTTCACAATGCTGTCTGTGTGAGTGGACCAATTCAGTTTGTCTGTGATGTGTATGCCGAGGAACTTAAAACTTACTACACTCTCCACTACTGTTCCATCGATGTGGATAGGGGGGTGTTCCCTCTGCTGTTTCCTGAAGTCCACAATCATCTCCTTAGTTTTGTTGACGTTGAGTGTGAGGTTATTTTCCTGACACCACACTCCGAGGGCCCTCACCTCCTCCCTGTAGGCCGTCTCGTCGTTGTTGGTAATCAAGCCTACCACTGTTGTGTCGTCCGCAAACTTGATGATTGAGTTGGAGGCGTGTTGGCCACACAGTCGTGGGTGAACAGGGAGTACAGGAGAGGGCTCAGAACGCACCCTTGTGGGGCCCCAGTGTTGAGGATCAGCGGGGTGGAGATGTTGTTGCCTACCCTCACCACCTGGGGGCGGCCCGTCAGGAAGTCCAGTACCCAGTTGCACAGGGCGGGGTCGAGACCCAGGGTCTCGAGCTTGATGACGAGCTTGGAGGGTTCTATGGTGTTGAATGCCGAGCTGTAGTCGATGAACAGCATTCTCACATAGGTATTCCTCTTGTCCAGATGGGTTAGGGCAGTGTGCAGTGTGGTTGAGATTGCATCGTCTGTGGACCTATTTGGGCGGTAAGCAAATTGGAGTGGGTCTAGGGTGTCAGGTAGGGTGGAGGTGATATGGTCCTTGACTAGTCTCTCAAAGCACTTCATGATGACGGAAGTGAGTGCTACGGGGCAGTAGTCATTTAGCTCTGTTACCTTAGCTTTCTTGGGAACAGGAACAATGGTGGCCCTCTTGAAGCATGCGGGAACAGCAGACTGGTATAGGGATTGATTGAATATGTCCGTAAACACACCGGCCAGGGCGCGTTTGGGGATACCGTCTGGGCCTGCAGCCTTAAGAGGGTTAACACGTTTAAATGTTTTACTTACCTCGGCTGAACTGAAGGAGAGTCCGCATGTTTTCGTTGCATGCCGTGTCAGTGGCACTGTATTGTCCTCAAAGCGGGCAAAAAAGTTATTTATTCTGCCTGGGAGCAAGACATCCTGGTCCGTGACGGGGCTGGTTTTCTTTTTGTAATCCGTGATTGACTGTAGACCCTGCCACATACCTCTTGTGTCTGAGCCGTTGAATTGAGATTCTACTTTGTCTCTATACTGACGCTTAGCTTGTTTGATAGCCTTGCGGAGGGAATAGCTGCACTGTTTGTATTCGGTCATGTTACCAGACACCTTGCCCTTATTAAAAGCAGTCTTGGAGTGTGGAATCAGCTTGGTCGGACCAGCGTTGGACAGACCTCAGCGCGGGAGCTTCTTGTTTTAGTTTCTGTCTGTAGGCAGGGATCAGCAAAATGGAGTCGTGGTCAGCTTTTCCGAAAGGAGGATGGGGCAGGGCTCTCCAGAGATATTCAATGGGGTCCAAGTCCAGGCTCTGGCTGAACCACTCATGACATTAAGAGACTCCTGCATTGTCTTGGCTGTGTGTTGTCATGACTTTCCCTCCTGGGTGAGGATCAAAGAGAGCCCCCCCCAACCTCTCTCTCACCAGAGAGGAAGGGGGGGAAGTGGGCTGGTCTTATGACTTTTAACGACCGGTCGTAAACTCTCTCTCTGGACCTGCAGTATTGAAAAAAGGACTCTGATGTGCGTAGAGAGAATCTGGCGCCAAAACTCCAAAATCCAAAAGTGGATGAAGAAACAATATTCCAAACATAAAGATTGTGGAAATGGTCAGTATGGATCGAATCAATAATCATGTCATATCATTTAGCATTTTGGGACCTCATTACGTATGGTATAACAAGATAACTATCTTTGAGAGCTTTCACAATGTAGATATCAGATTTACATCTAAATGTTGTAAAACTTAATTATGAAACTATTTGTGAGAAGATGAAATGTGCTTTTAGATTTTAGAATTGTTTTCATATAAACTTTTCCCAAGTCAGTAACCATGCCCACGTGAGCACATTCAATGTGGCAACGTGATGGAACGACCCCTCTAATGCGGGTGCATAAAACGACTGCTAACGGCTGCTAACGAATTTTACATTAGAACAGAAAACATGGAGCGGTGGATACACATTGAAATGGTTTAAAACTACCAGACCAGAAAACAGTAAGACTCAATTTTGGCGTTGGCGTTCTTAAGGCTAGGCGTCCTGCTAGCGGGGCATCTGTCGACAAAATCTGTTGAATATGGAGGGCCCGCAATTCAAATAAATAATAGAATATTGAACATTTATCGGTTCAAAGTTTAAATTTGTGTTTATCTAACTGCATTGTCCGATTTACAATAAGCTTCACAGTGAAAGCATACCATGCGACTGTTTGAGGACGACGCCCCACATCAACATGTGGTGCCATGTAATTAAGTAAATCAACTTAAGTAATCCACTCGTTCAACATGCAGACAAATGAATCCAAAAAACTACTGCTAAACTTTGTTCAAACAAGTCAACCTATGTTTCTATTTAATCCTCAGGTACTGTACCTTAAAATGTAAATAAACTATAATATTTCATACGGAAAGAAGTATGTTCAGTAGAAAAGTAAAATTAGCAAGTGCTTGTCCTCTTCCTTGCGTGCCCACAAACTGATTTTCCGCCATGACTCTTCGTACCAAAACTCCAAATTCTTCCTCGTTTTGGAAGAAACAGGCCTGAAACATTGAACAAAGACTGTTGACATCTAGTGGAAGCCATAGGATTTGCAATCTGGGTGCTGGAATTGCACAGGACCCATAGCTTTCCAAGTCCCTTGGATTTTCTCCTACCATATCAATTGTATTACAGTCTCATACATTATTTTAACATTTCTACAAACTTAAAAGTATTTTCTATCCAATAATACCAATTGTATGCAAGTCCTGAGTAACAGGCAGTTTACTTTGGGCACGCCAGACAGGCGGAAATTCTGAAAAAAGGACCCTAGCCTGAAGAAGTTTTAAGTACTTTATTCTAGTAAACTCAACCAAGGACTACCGCGTGTGTACCTCTGATGTATCCAGTCTAACGAGCACTCAGAGACAAAGAAGCCTACTACAACAGAGGATATTGTGACCTCTTGTGGACAACCAGAGACTTTCTGTCAAACTACTCGAATGACCACTACCAGTCAAAAGTCTAATATCACCTACTCATTCAAGGGTTTTCTTTATTTTTACTATTTTCTACATTGTAGAATAATAGTGAAGACATCAAAACTATGAAATAACACATATGGAATCATGTAGTAACCAAAAAAGTTTAGTGAAATTGCAGAGCGCGAAATTCAAAATACAAAATTCGTAATATTAAACATTCATGAAAATACAAGTGTTATACATCAGTTCAAAGCTTAACTTCTTGTTAATCCAGCCGCTTTGTCAGATTTTAAAAAGGCTTTACGGCAAAAGCATACCATGCGATTATCTGAAGACAGCTCCGCGCATAGCATACAAAATTATTAAAAACATTTTCCAAGCAAGCAGAGGCATCACGAACTTCAGAAATAGCGATAAAATAAATAACTTACCTTTGAAGATCTTCCTCTGTGTGCAATCCAAAGGGTCCCAGCTACATCAAAAATGGTCATTTCTTTATATCCCAAAAAATTAACTTTAGTTGGCACGCTTAACTCAGTAATCCACCGGTTTCCCATACAAATGAATCCCAAAGGTTACCAATAAACTTTGTCCAAACAAGTCAAACAACGTTTCTAATCAATCATCAGGTACCCTAATATGTAAATAAATTATCAAATTTAAGATGGAGAATAGTATGTTCATTACCGGAGATAAACAATGAAGTGCGCCCTCATCCATCCAAAATTGGAGCCACTTAGAAAAACTACAAATTCTAGCATTTTTTTTATAACAAACCTGAAACTCTTTCTAAAGACTGTTGACATCTACTGGAAGTCCTAGGAACTGCAATCTGGGAGGTATTCCATTGACTTCCCCATAGGCAGGCAATTTATTAAATGGTGTCACCTCCAAAAATAATTATCCTCTGGTTTTTGCCTGCTGTACAGATCTGTACAGATCTGTTATACTCACAGACATTATTTTAACCTTTACGGCTAGGGGTTCCGCTAGCAGAACATTTCAACAACATCCAGTGAAATTGCAGAGCACCAAATATTTAACTTTTATACAATCACAAGTGCAATACACCAAAATACAGCTTAACTTCTTGTTAACCTGTTTGGGGTAGGGGGTAGGGGGCAGCATTTTCACTTTTGGATAAATAGCGTGCCCAAACCTAATATATGCATAGTATTATTAGTATTGGATAGAACACACTCTGAAGTTTCTAAAACTGTTTGAATCACGTCTGTAAGTATAACAGAATTTATTTAGCAGGCGGAACCCCGAGGACAAACCATTCAGATTTTTTTTTTTAAGTCACTGTCTTTTCAATATTTTTTCATGGGGAATCCAGAATTCTAATTGACTTTCCTGCAGTTCCTACCGCTTCCACTGGATGTCACCAGTTGGTAAAAATTGGTTGAGATTTTTCCTTTGTGTAATGAAGAAGTACCCGTACACAAGAAAGCAAAGGTAACTGAAATAAATGACCATCGCCCAGTAGCACTCACTTCTGTCATCATGATGTGCTTTGAGAGACTAGTCAAGGATCACATCACACTGCCCTATCTTATCTGGACAAGAGGAACACCTACAGTATGTAAGAATGTTGTTCATTGAGTATAGCTCAGCATTCAACACCATAGTACCCTCCAAGCTCATCATTAAGCTCGAGGCCCTGGGTCTTAACCCCACCCTGTTCAACTGGGTCCTGGACTTCCTGACGGGCCGCCTCAAGGGGGTGAAGGTAGGAAACAACACCTCCACTTTGCTGATCCTCAACACTTGGGCCCCACAAGGATGCCTGCTCAGCCCTCTCCTGTACTCCCTGTTCACCCATGACCGTGTGCCCATGCACGCCTCTAACTCAATCATCAAGTTTGCAGACGACACAACGGTAGTAGGCCTGATTACCAACAATGACGAGACAGCCTATAGGGAGGAGGTGAGGGCCCTGAGAGTGCGATGCCAGGAAAATAACCACTCACCCAACGTCAACAAAACAAAAGAGCTGATCGTGGACTTCGGGAAACAGCAGAGTGAGCACACCCCAATCTACATCGACAGGACTGCAGTGGAGCAAGTGAAAAGCTTCCCTCGGCGTACACATCGCTGAAGAAGTGAAATGGTCCACCAATACAGACAGTGTGTTGGAGAAGGTGCAACAGCACCTCTTCAACCTCAGGAGCCTGAAGAAATTTGACTTGGCACCTAAGACCCTCACAAACTTTTAGAGATGCACAATTGAGAGCTTCCTGTCGTGCTGTATCAAAACCTGATACGGCAACTGCACCGAGGGTGGGGCTGTCTGCCCAACGCATCACCGGGGACAAACTACCTGCCCTCCAGGACACCTACAGCACCCGATGTCACAGGAAGGACAAAAAGAAGATCAAGGACAACAACCACCCGAGCCACTGCCTGTTCACCACACTATCTTCCAGAAGGCATGGTCAGTAGAGTTGCATCAAAGCTGGGACCGAGAGACTGAAAAACAGCTTCCATCTCAAGGCCATCAGACTGTTAAATAGCCATCACTAGCACATTAGAGGCTGCCCTGTATACATAGACTTGAATGCCGCTCACATGCCGCTCTGACATTACTTTACTTTAGATTTGTGTGTATTGTTGGATATTACTTGTTAGATATTACTTCACTGTTGGGGCTAGAAACAAAAGCATTTCACTACACCCGCAATAACATCTGCTAAACATGTGTATGTGACAAATAGAATGTGATTTTATTTGAACATAAAGTAGTCATAGTCAGGTATTAGCATTCTGGTGTTGGGGGTCTCAGATGTAGCATGAGTTAACTGTTTCCATAGGCAGGCATTGAGCCAAGGCTGATCTAAATTTACTAGCGTTTCTGTGGCCCGCTCCCCTGCCCCAGTGCAGGTAAAGCCACTTCTAATTGGGCTAATGATTGTAGCTACTCCAGGTGCCCAGGGAAGAGATGTAGCTGCCAGTGACCATCCCTAATGAGAAAAGGAGGTGGGGAGGGGGGAGAGAAGGGGTGCGTAGAGCGTGGGGAACAGAGATTGAAACCAGTCACCCTTTTAAGAAGCCACCCTCGCTGATGCCGAATGACCCCTGCACACAGGTGTCCCTATACTCATACACAAACACACACACTTGTTCTCCCTCATTCACAAGCAATCACATATACTGCTCACATAGCACTCAAGTACCAGCCATACTACAGTAAAGACTTTACTGGACACTATAAAAAGTAACCATCCTGTCAATCTAGAAGACAGACAAAACCCTGGGTGTGTTCATTGGGAGCCAAACAGAAGAAGCTGGGCGGAAACAGGGAACTACAGAGACTGTTCATTTTCGTCTTTCTGTTGAAAAATGTTTTCCGTTGCATGCCTTAATAAACATAACCCTGGACTCTTTAAAAACAAATATGTTCAGCACAGTTGCAGTATATGATGCTACGCTGACCTCCTCTCAGTGTGACTGGTGCTCCAACTGTTAATGCATCTGGTGTTTATTTGTGCCAGTGGAGAGACTGTGAGGAGTCTGTGAAAAAGAAAATATGAGAGTGAGAGTAAAAAGAATGAAAGGAAAAAGAAAATGTGAACAAACACATCAGCGACGCCATCCATTGGTGTTGCCCTGTTGACACTTCCCGCAAAATTATTGAGCCATATGTGTACCAATAGGACTTCTTTACTTCCACTGACTAAATGTAACAAGATAGAGACAATTAACACCACAGTGTAAAACAGCAAAGAGAATGCTGTAAGTGGTAGGGAGAGAAGTGCAGGGTAGGAGCGGCTAATGGCTTAATGGATAGATCTGTCTTTGTTCAGTTGTGTACCGAGAAACTTAATTCTCCAGAAGGGTTTATTCAGTCATGTATTTGTTTCTGTATCCTTTTGGCGGGGGTGTAACATGCTACTCTTACTAACATGTTACTTCACACATACAGTATACACACCAAACAGAACGAAGAACATGGCTGAAGTTTTACATTCTCCCAACCAATTGTGTTATTTTGTTGTTATTTTTTTGCATAACATATTTTTTACTTCTTGTGTTCATAATGTTGCTGCTACCGTCTCTTAAGACTGAAAATAACTTCTGGACATCAGAACAGCGATTACTCAACGCGGACTAGAATAAACTTTTTCCTTTAACAAGTCCGATGAGAAGGATATCATGCTTTCACTGGAACAGGCCCAGATCCACGCATGAAGAAAAGACGCAGGAAAAGAGGCTGCAGATCAGGCATCCTTCTGAGAATCTGTAGGTGAGCGAGTAAACTCCCACTGCCTTCCATCCTTCTTGCTAACATGTAATCATTGGAAAATAAAATTGAAGACCTACTACTAAGATTATCCTACCAACAGGACATTAAAAACTGTAACATATCTGCACTCTGACATCTTTATGCACATCTGCCAATAGCTATAGAAATAATAAAGAGTATTATAATTAACAATAAAATTATCAATCCAAACTCAAATAGACATGAATAAGTGAAGAAATGGAAAGTGTGGGAGAAAAAAAGATGGATAGGGAGGAAAGTCAGAGAGGCAGCCGGCTTGATGGAGGGAGGAAGGAAGCTGAGTGTGAAATTGATATATGACAAAACAGATTGTAGCTGCACCCAAATACATCTGAATTGGGTCCTGACAGAACCCATAGAGTGCAAGATGCGCTGCAGTTTAGCCACTGTTTAGTTTTGGACAGGTTACTTTTTGGCGCTTTGTGTGTGAGAGAGACGGTGTTGACGCAACACACTTCCTCGTTGTCTCCATACTGATGAACTGTTTATGTTGTTTTTTAATATACTGTTTGTTGCTACTTGGCTACCTGCTGAACCGTTTGCTTTTTCCTCTTAAAAACCATGTAATACAACAAGTTTACCAATGTCTTAGTTTTGTCCTCAAACAACTTTTTAATTCAACTTTTTCACCCGGACACTTCATCTGGACATAGATCTGCAGGACCTCCGGACAAAAAAAAAGCTAAGTAACATGCCTTCTCATTGCATACAAAATAACAATCTCCTCATGTTGAGGATAGCAGAGTTGCAAGCTCGACTTCAGAAGAAATCATTAGACAAGGGCAATTTATGTGTCGTAAAGGATGATACAGCGTCTGTGCCACCAGTAAATACAGGTAGCACTGTTAATTCCCCTGCACAGTCCCCGCAGCCGGACAATTTTCACATGGAATCTGGGAGGAAATGCCTTCAGCGAGCTCCACTGGTGTCGCACATTCAGCTGACAGAAACTTTCAACTGGTTTTCCCCACTAAGCAAGGAGTCAGTCAGAGCCCGAGCCTTCTCAGGTCTCATCAGACCAAAGGACAGATTTCCACTGGTCTAATGTCCATTGCTTGTGTTTCTTAGCCCAAATCAAATCAAATTTTATTTGTCACATACACATGGTTAGCAGATGTTAATGCGAGTGTAGCGAAATGCTTGTGCTTCTAGTTCCGACAATGCAGTAATAACCAACAAGTAATCTAGCTAACAATTCCAAAACTACTACCTTATACACACAAGTGTAAGGGGATAAAGAATATGTACATAAAGATATATGAATGAGTGATGGTACAGAGCGGCATAGGCAAGATACAGTAGATGGTATTGAGTGCAGTATATACATATGAGATGAGTATGTAAACAAAGTGGCATAGTTAAAGTGGCTAGTGATACATGTATTACATAAAGATGCAGTAGATGATATAGAGTACAGTATATACTTATACATATGAGATGAATAATGTAGGATACGTAAACATTATATTAGGTAGCATTGTTTAAAGTGGCTAGTGAAATATTTTACATCATTTCCCATCAATTCCCATTATTAAAGTGGCTGGTGTTGAGTCAGTGTGTTGGCAGCAGCCACTCAATGTTAGTGGTGGCTGTTTAACAGTCTGATGGCCTTGAGATAGAAGCTGTTTTTCAGTCTCTCGGTCCCAGCTTTGATGCACCTGTACTGACCTCGCCTTCTGGATGATAGCGGGGTGAACAGGCAGTGGCTCGGGTGGTTGTTGTCCTTGATGATCTTTATGGCCTTCCTGTGATATCGGGTGGGGTATGTGTCCTGGAGGGCAGGTAGTTTGCCCCCGGCGATGCGTTGTGCAGACCTCACTACCCTCTGGAGAGCCTTACGGTTGTGGGCGGAGCAGTTGACGTACCAGGCGGTGATACAGCCCGACAGGATGCTCTCGATTGTGCATCTGTAGAAGTTTGTGAGTGCTTTTGGAGACAAGCCGAATTTCTTCAGCCTCCTGAGGTTGAAGAGGCGATGCTGCGCCTTCTTCACGATGCTGTCTGTGTGGGTGGACCAATTCAGTTTGTCTGTGATGTGTACGCCGAGGAACTTAAAACTTACTACCCTAACCACTACTGTTCCATCGATGTGGATAGGGGGGTGTTCCCTCTGCTGTTTCCAGAAGTCCACAATCATCTCTTTGGTTTTGTTGACGTTGAGTGTGAGGTTATTTTCCTGACACCACACTCCGAGGGCCCTCACCTCCTCCCTGTAGGCCGTCTCATCGTTGTTGGTAATCAAGCCTACCACTGTTGTGTCGTCCGCAAACTTGATGATTGAGTTGGAGGCGTGCGTGGCCACGCAGTCGTGGGTGAACAGGGAGTACAGGAGAGGGCTCAGAACGCACTCTTGTGGGGCCCCAGTGTTGAGGATCAGCGGGGTGGAATTGTTGTTGCCTACCCTCACCACCTGGGGGCGGCCCGACAGGAAGTCCAGTACCCAGTTGCACAGGGCGGGGTCGAGACCCAGGGTCTCGAGCTTGATGACGAGCTTGGAGGGTACTATGGTGTTCAATGCCGAGCTGTAGTCGATGAACAGCATTCTCACATAGGTATTCCTCTTGTCCAGATGGGTTAGGGCAGTGTGCAGTGTGGTTGAGATTGCATCGTCTGTGGACCTATTTGGGCGGTAAGCAAATTGGAGTGGGTCTAGGGTGTCAGGTAGGGTGGAGGTGATATGGTCCTTGACTAGTCTCTCAAAGCACTTCATGATGACGGAAGTGAGTGCTACGGGGCGGTAGCCGTTTAGCTCAGTTACCTTAGCTTTCTTGGGAACAGGAACAATGGTGGCCCTCTTGAAGCATGTGGGAACAACAGACTGGGATAGGGATTGATTGAATATGTCCGTAAACACACCAGCCAGCTGGTCTGTGCATGCTCCGAGGGCGCGGCTGGGGTTGCCGTCTGGGCCTGAAGCCTTGCGAGGGTTGACACGTTTAAATGTTTTCCTCAAGTCGGCTGCAGTGAAGGAGAGTCCGCATGTTTTAGTTGTGGGCCGTGCCAATGGCACTGTATTGTCCTCAAAGCGGGCAAAAAAGTTATTTAGTCTGCCTGGGAGCAAGACATCCTGGTCCGTGACGGGCTGGTTTTCTTTTTGTAATCCGTGATTGACTGTAGACCCTGCCACATACCTCTTGTGTCTCTGCCGTTGAATTGAGATTCTACTTTGTATCTATACTGACGCTTAGCTTGTTTGATTGCCCTGCGGAGGGAATAGTTACACTGTTTGTATTCGGTCATGTTTCCGGTCACCTTGCCCTGATTAAAAGCAGTGGTTCGGGCTTTCAGTTTCACGCGAATGCTGCCATCAATCCACGGTTTCTGGTTTGGGAATGTTTTAATCGTTGCTATAGGAACGACATCTTCAACGCACGTTCTAATGAACTCGCTCACCGAATCAGCGTATTCGTCAATGTTGTTGTCTGAAGCAATACGAAACATATCCCAGTCCACGTGATGGAAGCAGTCTTGGAGTGTGGAATCAGATTGGTCGGACCAGCGTTGAACAGACCTCAGCGCGGGAGCTTCTTGTTTTAGTTTCTGTCTGTAGGCAGGGATCAACAAAATGGAGTCGTGGTCAGCTTTTCCGAATGGAGGGCGGGGCAGGGCCTTATATGCGTCGCAGAAGTTAGAATAGCAGTGATCCAAGGTTTTTCCAGCCCTGGTTGCGCAATCGATATGCTGATAAAATTTAGGGAGTCTTGTTTTCAGATTAGCCTTGTTAAAATCCCCAGCTACAATGAATGCAGCCTCCGGATAAATTGATCGATGTGTCTGCTTGGGGGGAATATATACGGCTGTGATTATAATTGAAGAGAATTCCCTTGGTAGATAATGCGGTCGACATTTGATTGTGAGGAATTCTAAATCAGGTGAACAGAAGGACTTGAGTTCCTGTATGTTGTTATGATCACACCACGTCACGTTAACCTTGAAGCATACGCCCCCGCCCCTCTTCTTACCAGAAAGATGTTTGTTTCTGTCTGCGCGATGCGTGGAGAAACCAGCTGGCTGCACTGACTCCGATAGCGTCTCTCCAGTGAGCCATGTTTCCGTGAAGCAAAGAACGTTACAGTCTCTGATGTCCCTCTGGAATGCTACCCTTGCTCGGATTTCATCAACCTTGTTGTCAAGAGACTGGACATTGGCGAGAAGAATGCTAGGGAGTGGTGCACGATGTGCCCGTCTCCGGAGTCTGACCAGAAGACCGCTCCGTTTCCCCCTTTTACGAAGTCGTTTTTTTGGGTCGCCGGCTGGGATCCATTCCGTTGTCCTGGGTGAAAGGCAGGACACCGGATCCGCTTCGCGAAAGTCATATTCTTGGTCGTACTGATGGTGAGTTGACGCTGCTCTTATGTTCAGTAGTTCTTCTCGACTGTATGTAATGAAACCTAAGATGACCTGGGGTACCAATGTAAGAAATAACACTGCATAGTTTCCTAGGAACGTGAAGCGAGGCGGCCATCTCTGTTGGCGTCGGAAACCCAAGTCTCAAAGACTCCAGTCACCCAAGTCGTAGACTGTTTTCTCTGATACCACACGGCAAGTGGTACCGGAGAGCCAAAATGCTTCTTAACCTCTTTCAGCTAGGTGGCACTATTTTTATGTTTGGAAAAATAACGTCAATAACTGTCAAAATATTGTCTGTGAGTATAACAGAACTGATATTGCCTGCGGAACCTGAGGAAAATCACACCAGGAAGTGGCTTCTATTTTGAAAGCTTCATGTTCCATAGGCTGTCTTCGCTCCATTTAAAGGGATATCAACCAGATTCCTTTTCCTATCGCTTCCTCAAGGTGTCAACAGCCTTTAGACATAGTTTCAGGCTTTTATTTTGAAAAATTAGCGAGAAAGATAACATTGCGTCGGTGAATAGCTGAGTGTTCCCATGAGTTTTGCTTGCGTAACACAGTGGGGCAACCATTGACTCTTCCTCTCCTACTGAAAAAGCGACAGTGCCGGTTGATATATTATCGATTATATATATTTAAAACAACCTGAGGATTGATTATAAAAATGTTTGACATGTTTCTGTGGACATTATGGATACAATTTGGATTTTTGTCTGCGTTGTCGTGATCGCTCGAGCCTGTGGATTTCTTAACTTAACGCGCCTAACAAACTGAGATATTTTGGATATAAAAATAATCTCTATGGAACAAAAGGAACATTTATTGTGAAACTGGGAGTGAGTCTCGTGAGTGAAAACATCCGAAGATCATCAAAGGTAAGCGATTCATTTGATAGCTTTTCTGATTTTCATGACCAAGCTACTTTGATGCTAGGTGTTCATAATGTTTTGTCTAGTGATCGATAAACTTACACAAACGCTTGGATTGCTTTCGCTGTAAAGCATATTTTCAAAATCTGACACGACAGGTGAATTAACAAAATGCTAAGCTTTGTTTTGCTATATTGCACATATGATTTCATGAATATAAATATTTTTAGTAATATTATTTGAATGTGGCGCTCTGCAATTCAGCGGTTGTTGATGGCAATTATCCCGCTAAAGGGATGGGTAGCGTCAATAAGTTTTAACAGCTTCTATCCCCAAGCCTTAATACTGCTGAACAATTAATCAAATGGCCACCCAGACTGTTTACATTGACACCCCCCCCCCCCCCCCCCCCCCCCATTTGTTTTTACACTGACGCTACTCGCTGTTTATTATCTATGCATAGTCACTTTACCCTTATGTACATGGACAAATTACCTTGACTAACCTGTACCCCCACAATGTGACTCGGTTTTCTGCCCCTCTCAAAAGATCAATTATTTGTAGTTAACTGGCCCTCTTTCTGGGACTCCCCCACAAACAGGACCAAGCATGGCCTGCTGAGGAGTGACAGGGTGCTCTCATCTTATCTATCAACATAGACAGTTCTAATTGCTCTAGCTTCCCAAGGAGAAAGGGTGCAGGCCAGGAAGCCACCTACCAGTTTAGCACTAGCACAGTCAACTTAGTCAGCTCAGATTTCCCCATTGAGACCGTGTCTGGGTCGGTCAAAACTAAACATGGAGGCGTTCGCCTTACCAATCTCACTGGAATAAAAACCTCCTCCATTCGTGTCATTATTAAAAGAGATTGCGATAATAATTTATATAATATCTTCTAAAAATAGGACTATGTCAGGTCTTTAGTATCATAATGTGATGACATGCTCTTTTATCAAAAAAAGATCTTGATTGAATTAAATAATGCAACAATTAACTCATTAATACAGTGCCTTGCGAAAGAGTTCGGCCCCCTTGAACTTTGCGACCTTTTGCCACATTTCAGGCTTCAAACATAAAGATATAAAACTGTATATTTTGTGAAGAATCAACAACAAGTGGGACACAATCATGAAGTGGAACGACATTTATTGGATATTTCAAACTTTTTTAACAAATCAAAAACTGAAAAATTGGGCGTGCAAAATTATTCAGCCCCCTTAAGTTAATACTTTGTAGCGCCACTTTTTGCTGCGATTACAGCTGTAAGTTGCTTGGGGTATGTCTCTATCAGTTTTGCACATTGAGAGACTGAAATTTTTTCCCATTCCTCCTTGCAAAACAGCTCGAGCTCAGTGAGGTTGGATGGAGAGCATTTGTGAACAGCAGTTTTCAGTTCTTTCCACAGATTCTCGATTGGATTCAGGTCTGGACTTTGACTTGGCCATTCTAACACCTGGATATGTTTATTTTTGAACCATTCCATTGTAGATTTTGCTTTATGTTTTGGATCATTGTCTTGTTGGAAGACAAATCTCCGTCCCAGTCTCAGGTCTTTTGCAGACTCCATCAGGTTTTCTTCCAGAATGGTCCTGTATTTGGCTCCATCCATCTTCCCATCAATTTTAACCATCTTCCCTGTCCCTGCTGAAGAAAAGCAGGCCCAAACCATGATGCTGCCACCACCATGTTTGACAGTGGGGATGGTGTGTTCAGGGTGATGAGCTGTGTTGCTTTTACGCCAAACATAATGTTTTGCATTGTTGCCAAAAAGTTCCATTTTGGTTTCATCTGACCAGAGCACCTTCTTCCACATGTTTGGTGTGTCTCCCAGGTGGCTTGTGGCAAACTTTAAACGACACTTTTTATGGATATCTTTAAGAAATGGCTTTCTTCTTGCCACTCTTCCATAAAGGCCAGATTTGTGCAATATACGACTGATTGTTGTCCTATGGACAGAGTCTCCCACCTCAGCTGTAGATCTCTGCAGTTCATCCAGAGTGATCATGGGCCTCTTGGCTGCATCCCTGATCAGTCTTCTCCTTGTATGAGCTGAAAGTTTAGAGGGACGGCCAGGTCTTGGTAGATTTGCAGTGGTCTGATACTTCCATTTCAATATTATCGCTTGCACAGTGCTCCTTGGGATGTTTAAAGCCTTGGAAATCTTTTTGTATCCAAATCCGGCTTTAAACTTCTTCACAACAGTATCTCGGACCTGCCTGGTGTGTTCCTTGTTTTTCATGACACTCTCTACGCTTTTAACAGACCTCTGAGACTATCACAGTGCAGGTGCATTTATACGGAGACTTGATTACACACAGGTGGATTGTATTTATCATCATTAGTCATTTAGGTCAACATTGGATCATTCAGAGATCCTCACTGAACTTCTGGAGAGAGTTTGCTGCACTGAAAGTAAAGGGGCTGAATAATTTTGCACGCCCAATTTTTCAGTTTTTGATTTGTTAAAAAAGTTTGAAATATCCAATAAATGTCGTTCCACTTCATGATTGTGTCCCACTTGTTGTTGATTCTTCACAAAAAAAATACAGTTTTATATCTTTATGTTTGAAGACTGAAATGTGGCAAAAGGTCGCAAAGTTCAAGGGGGCCGAATACTTTTGCAAGGCACTGTAAAATAAACATCCGAAGATCATCAAAGGTAAACGGTTAATTTGATTGCTTTTCTGATTTTACAAAAGGCTAAACTGTGTTTTGCAATATTGCACTTGTGATTTCATGAATATGAATATTTTTTAGTAATATTATTTGACTGTTGCGCTATGCTATTCAGCGGTTGCTGAAGAAAATGAACCCGCGACAGGGATGGGTAGCGTTAAGAAGTTAAGACACTAACAGCTTACAGACGGTAGGCAATTAAGGTCACAGTTATGAAAACTTAGGACACTAAAGAGGCCTTTCTACTGACTCTGAAAAACACCAAAAGAAAGATGCCCATGGTCCCTGCTCATCTGCGTGAACGTGCCTTAGGCATGCTGCAAGGAGGCATGAGGACGGCAGATGTGGCCAAGGCAATAAATTGCTATGTGCGTACTGTGAGACACCCAAGACACGCTACAGGGAGACAGGACGGACAGCTGATCATCCTCGCAGTGGCAGACCACGTGTAACAACACCTGCACAGGATCGGTACATCCGAATATCACACCTGCGGGATAGTTACAGGAAGGCAACAACAACTGTCCGAGTTACACCAGGAACGCACAATCAGTGCTACCAAGGGAATTCTCTTCGATTATAATCACAGCCGTATATATTCCCCCCCAAGCACACATCGATGGCTCTGAATGAACTTTATTTGACTTTGCAAACTGGAATCCATATATCTGGAGGCTGCATTCATTGTAGCTGGGGATTTTAACAAGGCTAATCTGAAAACAACTCCCTAAATTGTATCAGCATATCGATTGCGCAACCAGGGTTGGAAAAACCTTGGATCATTGCTATTCTAACTTCCGCGACGCATATAAGGCCCTGCCCCGCTCTCCTTTCGGAAAAGCTGACCACAACTCCATTTTGTTGATCCCTGCCTACAGACAGAAACTAAAACAAGAAGCTCCCGCGCTGAGGTCTGTTCAACGCTGGTCCGACCAATCTGATTCCACACTCCAAGACTGCTTCCATTACGTGGACTGGGATATGTTTCGTATTGCGTCAGACAACAACATTGACGAATACGCTGATTCGGTGAGCGAGTTCATTAGAACGTGCGTTGAATATGTCGTTCCCATAGCAACAATTAAAACATTCCCAAACCAGAAACCGTGGATTGATGGCAGCATTCGCATGAAACTGAAAGCGCGAACCACTGCTTTTAATCAGGGCAAGGTGACCGGAAACATGACCGAATACAAACAGTGTAACTATTCCCTCCGCAAGGCAATCAAACAAGCTAAGCGTCAGTATAGAGACAAAGTAGAATCTCAATTCAACGGCTCAGACACGAGGTATTTTGCAGGGTCTACAGTCAATCACGGATTACAAAAAGAAAACCAGCCCCGTCACGGACCAGGATGCCTTGCTCCCAGGCAGACTAAATAACTTTTTTGCCCGCTTTGAGGACAATACAGTGCCACTGACACGGCCCGCAACTAAAACATGCGGAATCTCCTTCACTGCAGCCGACGTGAAGAAAACATTTAAACGTGTCAACCCTCGCAAGGCTGCAGGCCCAGACGGCATCCCCAGCCACGCCCTCAGAGCATGCGCAGACCAGCTGGCTGGTGTGGTTACGGACATATTCAATCAATCCCTATCCCAGTCTGTTGTTCCCACATGCTTCAAGAGGGCCACCATTGTTCCTGTTCCCAAGAAAGCTAAGGTAACTGAGCTAAACGACTACTGCCCCGTAGCACTCACTTCCGTCATCATGAAGTGCTTTGAGAGACTAGTCAAGGACCATATCACCTCCACCCTACCTGACACCCTAGACCCACTCCAATTTGCTTACCGCCCAAATAGGTCCACAGACGATGTAATCTCAACCACACTGCCCTAACCCATCTGGACAAGAGGAATACCTATGTGAGAATGCTGTTCATCGACTACCGCTCGGTATTTAACACCACCACCAACACTGGGGCCCCACAAGGGTGCGTTCTGAGCCCTCTCCTGTACTCCGTGTTTACACACGACTGCGTGGCCACGCACGCCTCCAACTCAATCATCAAGTTTGCGGACGACACAACAGTGGTATGCGTGATTACCAACAACGACGAGACGGCCTACAGGGAGGAGGTGAGGTCCCTCGGAGTGTGGTGTCAGGAAAATAACCTCACACTCAACGTCAACAAAACAAAGGAGATGATCGTGGACTTCCAGAAACAGCAGAGGGAACACTCCCCTATCCACATCGATGGAACAGTAGTGGAGAGGGTAGTAAGTTTTAAGTTCCTCGGCGTACACATCACAGACAAACTGAATTGGTCCACCCACACAGACAGCATCGTGAAGAAGGCGCAGCAGTGCCTCTTCAACCTCAGGAGGCTGAAGAAATTCGGCTTGTCACCCAAAGCACTCACAAACTTCTACAGATTCACAATCGAGAGCATCCTGTCGGGCTGTATCACCGCCTGGTACGGCAACTGCTCCGCCCACAACCGTAAGGCTCTCCAGAGGGTAGTGAGGTCTGCACAACGCATCGCCGGGGGCAAACTACCTGCCCTCCAGGACACCTACACCACCCGATGTCACAGGAAGGCCATAAAGATCATCAAGGACAACAACCACCCGAGCCACTGCCTGTTCACCCCGCTATCATCCAGAAGGCGAGGTCAGTACAGGTGCATCAAAGCTGGGACCGAGAGACTGAAAAACAGCTTCTATCTCAAGGCCATCAGACTGTTAAACAGCCACCACTAACATTGAGTGGCTGCTGCCAACACACTGACTCAACACCAGCCACTTTAATAATGGGAATTGATGGGAAATGATGTAAAATATATCACTAGCCACTTTAAACAATGCTACCTAATATAATGTTTACATATCCTACATTATTCATCTCATATATTTAAGTATATACTGTACTCTATATCATATACTGCATCTTTATGTAATACATGTATCACTAGCCACTTTAACTATGCCACTTTGTTTACATACTCATTTCATATGTATATACTGCTCTCAATACCATCTACTGTATCTTGCCTATGCCGCTCTGTACCATCACTCATTCATATATCTTTATGTACATATTCTTAATCCCCTTACACTTGTGTCTATAAAGTAGTAGTTTTGGAATTGTTAGCTAAATTACTTGTTGGTTATTACTGCATTGTCGGAACTAGAAGCACAAGCATTTCGCTACACTCGCATTAACATCTGCTAACCATGTGTATGTGACAAATAACATTTGATTTGATTTGATTTGCTCAGACTGTCCGCTGAGAGAGGCTGAACTGAGGGCTTGTAGGACTGTTGTAAGGCAGGTCCTCACCAGACATCACCGGCAACAATGTCGCCTATTGGCACAAACCCACCGTCGCTGGACCAGACAGGATGGCAAGAAGTGCACTTCACTGACGAGTCAAAGTTTTGTCTAACCAGGGGTGATGGTTGGATTCGTGTTTATCGTCAAAGGAATGAGCATTACACCGAGGCCTGTACTCTGGAGCGGGATTGATTTGGAGGTGAAGGGTCCATCATGGTCTGTGTCAGTGTGTCACAGCATCATCGGATTGAGCTTGTTGTCATTGCAGGCAATCTCAACGCTGTGCATTACAGGGAAGACATCCTCCTCCCTCATGTGGTACCCTTCCTGCAGTCTCATCCTGACCTGACCCTCCATCATGACAATGCCACCAGCCATACTGCTCGTTCTGTGTGTGAATTCCTGCAAGACAGAAATGCCAGTGTTCTGCCATGGCCAGCGAAGAGTCCTGATCTCAATCCCATTGAGTGTGTCTGCGACCTCTTGGATCGGAGGGTGAGGGCTAGGGCTATTCCCCCCAGAAATGTCTGGGAACTTGCAGGTGCCTTGGTGGAAGAGTGGGGTAACATCTCACAGCAAGAACTGGCTAATTTGGTGCAGTCCATGAGGAGGAGATGCACTGCAGTACTTAATGCAGCTGGTCGCCACACCAGATACACACCAGACTGTTACTTTTGATTTTGACCCCCTCCCCCTTTGTTCAGGGACACAACTTTCCCTTTCTGTTAGGAACATGTCTGTAGAACTTGTTCAGTGTAGGTCTCTGTTGTTGAATCTTATTATGTTCATGCAAATATTTACACATGTTAAGTTTGCTGAAAATAAACGCAGTTGACAGTGATATATTGTTTCATTTTTTGTTTATAGTTTATATACACTATCGTTCAAAAGTTTGGGGTCACTTAGAAATGTCCTTGTTTTTCAAAGAAAAGTACATTTTTTGTCCATTAAAATCACATCAAATTGAGCAGAAATACAGTGTAGACATTGTTAATGTTGTAAATTACTATTGTCGCTGGAAACGGCAGATTTTTTGTGGAATATCTGCACAGGCGTACTGAGTCCCATTATCAGCAACCATCACTCCTGTGTTCCAATGGCACGTTGTGTTAGCTAACCCAAGTTTATCATTTTAAAATACTCATTGGTCATTAGAAAACCCTTTTGCAAATATGTTAGTAGTTCTGATTAAACCGCAATAAAAATGCCCTTCTTTAGAGTAGTTGAGTATCTGGAGCATCAGCATTTGTGGGTTCGATTACAGTCTCAAAATGGCCAGAAACAAAGAACTTTCTTCTGAAACTCCTCAGTCTATATTTGTTCTGAGAAATTAAGGCTATTCCATGCGAGAAATTGCCAAGAAACTGAAGATCTCGTACAACAAGGTTTGACTGCGTGGCAGGCAATTCCAGGACCTGGTTGACTTGGAGGGTTATGGCCCGGAGGAGAGGTGCTGGGCCCCCGCTAGGGACATCCTGGATCCAGTTCTCATCGCTGAGTTACACCGCCGGCACCCCTGTCAACCAGGTATGCGCCCATGTAGGACGCCAGGTGGCACCCCTAGAGGGGGGGGGGTGGAGTACTGTCACACCTTGATCTGTTTCACCTGTCTTTGTGCTTGTCTCCACCCCCCAACAGGTGTCTCCCATCTCCCCTCATTATCCCATGTGGATTTATACCTGCGTTTTCTGTTTTTCTGTTGCCAGTTCGTCTTGTCCTACCAGAGTGTTCACGTGTTTCCTGTGCTCTAGTTTTGCTTTTCCTAGTCTTCTCAGTTGACCTTTCTACATGTCCAGACTCTGATCCTGCCAGCCATCCTGTACCTGCCTTACTCTGATTTTTGTCTGTCTTTGTCTGCCCTGACTTACCTTTTGTCTGCCCCTTGTACTATAATAAACACTGAAACTCGTACTATCCGCCTTCTGCGTCTGGGTCTTAGCCTTGATAAACATAAGGACAACTCAGAATATGCTATTCTGTTCTTATGAAATTTCTTCATATGATAATGTTTCTTTAGACCTGCCTAAAATAAATAATGGATTTATTGTGATGGTGTAGGCTATATTAAATTGATTTTATTAGAATTTTTAAAATGTAGATGCTTGTAGGCTGTGAGTGGAGATGCTAAATGTGTTTATGTTAATCAACAGGACCGGCAGTGATTTGAATGACAATCACCGGCTAACAAACAGCCTTAGCCAGGTGTATCGGTTTGTGTCAAGAACTGCAACGCTGCTTAGTTTTTCACGCTCAACAGTTTCCCATGGGTGTCAAGAATGGTCCACCACCCGAAGGAGACCCAGCGAACTTGACACAACTGTGGGAAGCATAGGAGTCAACATTGGCCAGCATCCCTGTGGAACGCTTTCTACACCATGTCCCGACGAATTGAGGCTGTTCTGAGGACAAAGGTAGTTTTTCCTAATGTTTGGTATACTCAGTGTACATAATGTATATATGTGTAAGGGGTGCAAACGGGCAGCAGGACAGATATGTCAGACGCAGGAGAGAAATAACTGTGTTTCGAACAGGGCAGTTTATTAACAAAACCCACCGGAAAACAGAATAATAAAATAAATGGGTACATAACCCAGCGCACACCAGGACAGACGACCACAACTTGTAATTGATGGAATTGAAACCAGGTGTGATGGAAGATGAGACAAAACTAAAGAAAAATGAAAGAGGATCAGCGTTGGCTAGAAGGTCGGTGACTTTGACCGCCAAACGCCGCCGAACAAGGAGAGGGACCAACTTCGGCAGAAGTTGTGACAATATGTACCATATATGACGCATACTGTGACATATGCAGCGTTTACCGTGAATGCAGACTCTGCTAGCCTTTAAATTTAAATCACGCTGAATTTCTGCGATGCAGATTGAATAGAGCCATAAGGCTTGCATCCAAAATTACACCCTATTTCCTATTTAGTGCAACAGTGTTCCTTTTTAGTGCAATACTTTTGATCAGGGCCCATAGGGCTCCGGTCCAAAGTCGTGCACCATACACTTTTAGAAAAAAGGGTTCCAAAACGGCTCTTTGCCTTTCTCCATAGGAAAAGCCTTTCTGGTTCCAGGTTGAACCATTTTGGGTTCCATGTAAAACCCTATGTCTAAAGGGTTCTACATGAAACCCAAAATGAAAACACCTATTTTTATAAGCCTGTATAGGGAATCGGATGACATTTGGGAGGCAGCCTAAGTTCCAGTGTATATGCCACGGACACTCTCTCCCATCTATACCACTTTTAACATTGGCTTCAATTGTGCACAACGGAGGCTGCACAATAGGGTTGACTACATTTACAGCCCATTGACAACCTGTTGACATTTCAAAGCCCACCACAAACACACAGACACAGACATAGACATAGAGACACACACACACACAGGGTCGACGAGGGACTGGTCCACACCACACTGCAGAAGTTTGTTTCATGCTCGACTGAGGAAAGTACAAAGAAAGGGTCCCGGCTGAATTGGTGGCTAGCTGATGTCGCCTTGACTTGAAGAGAGAGAGTACGTGTGTGTATGAGAGAGTGAGTGAAAGAAAGGAAAGTGGAGAAAAGAGCCTCCTCAGCCCTGAAGGGAAAGGTCGCAGACTGACAGGGCAGCCAAGGGAGTCGAGGGAAGCAAGAACGAGAGGGAACGGTCGGTTCACATCTGTCGTACAGAGTCACACACAGCACTACACACATACACACGCACAGATTCACACATGAAGACATGCTCACACACATACACTGACACAGGCTCTCTTTTATTTTCTCTCACACTCAACACTACACACACAGACTGACACAAAGACATACTCACTCACACAAACACAGATTCCCACATGAAACCATGCTCACATACACACTGACAAACAGACAATGACTCTCACACACCATCCCCGCAGCACTGAAAGCTGAGTGGTAACCCAGCTATGTTGACACGAAAGATCGTAGTTCCAAAACAGCGAATGGTTAATGTGACAAAAGTATTAATTTTGATTGGTCGTTGCTTGCAACTGAATGTACAGTAACCAAGTTGCAGATAAATTGCTTATCAGTTGCTAGGGGTGTTATACGACGCAATCCAAATGTATCATAGTTGCAAGCAACTAAAGTCGCATCCAAGTAGCTTCATGGCTGGGGTTACACAACGCAACTTTCATGCAATTTTAGCATTTGCAGGTTGTAAGTGACATTATTTCAAGCTATTTGCTGATACAAGAAGCAACTCAAATGCAACAGAAAAGCATGCAGCATTAGATCAAATTGAAGCTGATGTTGTCATATCATTACATGTTGGTTGAGAATTCTATACTCCCTAATTTAATCTGTTCCATTACATCGGGGTTTCACAAATGATTTATCGAACAGTTTGACTACCTAGCTAACTACATAGTTAGCTAATTTATCAAACAGAAAAATAATTAGATTTCCCCCCACTGTAACACAGTAGTATGTTAGCCAGCAATACACAATATGTAAATGTAATATTTTGCCACAAAAATGTTTTTGCTTTGTCATTATGGAGTATTGTGTGTAGATTGAGGAAAAAAACTATTTAATCAATTTTAGAATGAGGCACTGTATGTAGCTCACCCAATTTCTTGAGGTTTGACATTAAAAGAGTGCTAAGGGTACATGTCACCAAGGTTACTTTCTCAGTTTCATTGATTTCAATACAATATTGATGTGAGAGAAACATGTTGCACGCTATTGATTACAGTAGAAGAAGCTAATCAATTGCAGTCTTGAATGACCACTTGGAAAATATTGGTGTGTGTGCAGTTTATGAAGTAGAAATTTGGGAAAGTACAAGTAATCTGAACACAAGTGTGACACGTGTGGGTTGGGAGTAACTTTTATGTATTGGTCTTCAAAATATCAAATTTTTTTTCAGCATATTGATTGTGTATTGACACTCACATTTTTCAAAAAGCCATGACAACAGGAAGCAGAAACATTATAATTTTCAATGTATGTTTTAGGAATATAAATGGTACTTTTACATATAAATTATACTTTTATCAAGTAAAAACTACTGAATGAGCCCAAAAACGTGCTATGATTGATTTATTGAAATTGTGTTTTCCCGGCTTTTAATAGTTGTTGGGGCTATTACACAAAGCAATCAAGCAGCAACTTTGTTGTAAGCAACCAGTGGTGTAAAATACTTTAAAGTACTACTTAAAATATTTCTTTAGGTATTTGTACTTTACTTTTTATATTTTTGATCACTTTTACATTCATAAAGAACATCTTGTACTTTTTACTCCATACATTTTCCCTAACACATCAAAGTAATTGGTACATTTCCAATGCTTATCAGGACAGGTAAGTGGTCAAATTCACATCCCTGGTCATTCCTATTGCCTCTGATCTGGAGGACTCACTAAACACAAATGCTTAGTTTGTAAACGATGTCTGCGTGTTGTAGTGTGTCCCTGGCTATCTGTAAATATAAAAAAATAAAATTGTGCCGTGTGATCTTCGTATTATGAGCAATTTGAAATTATTAATACTTTTGATACTTATGTATATTTGAGTAATTAACTTTTCTTTTGATACTTAAGTATATTTAAAACAAAATACTTTTAGTCTTTTACTCAAGTAGTATTTATCTGGGCGACTTTCACTTTTACTTGAGTCATTTTCTATGAAGGTATCTTTACATTTACTCAAGTATGACAATTGGGTACTTTTTCCACCACAGCAAGCTACCAAAGTTGCATTAAAGTTGATTTGTTTTACACCAGTTTCACCTGCAGCCTCACACTGACACACAGACACACACACTTACTAACCCTCTCCCGTGACTCCTGTTTGTATCCCTAGTTAATACCAGCCTCTCAGAGGTAAGCAGCCAAGAACTTTAATGACTCACTTGAGCCAATATGTGCATGGGCCTAAATGGACTCAGATTTGAGACCAATTACCGAATTGATTGTGCAGGGTTGGAGTGTACCAGAGACCAATAGCATAATGAAGTGCCTGAGGACACAGACTCTCTGTCTCATTCGTCCCAATTATCAAGGAAGCTACATTTTTTTCCATTGAGTTAAATCAACCGCAGACGGACAATGTGCGATATCTCGCTCATCACAGGGTTTTCGATTTCAATCTACTTTCATGACTCCAAAGGTGTTTGATAGAAGGTGAGGGAATGAGATGTTCAGAAATTGGCCAGTTGCTAATGACACATCAATCGATCAAATGTATTTTTACATCAGCAGTTTAAACAAAGTGCTTTACAGTTTCCCTGCCTAAACCCCAAAGAGCAAGCAAAGCAGAAGCAAAAGTACAGTGGCCGAAAAGCAATAAAGGGGAAAAAAACTCCCTAGACGGAAGGAACATAGGAAGAACCATAGAGATGAACCAGGCTCCGAGAGGTGGCCCCTCCTCTTCTGGCTGTACCGGGTAGAAATGTAAGAGTACATATGGCAATTAAGGCCTGATCGTTCTATCCAAAAGTGTTGGGTAGAAGGTGAGGGAATGAGATGTTCAGTAACTGGCAAAAGATCAGATCTGATTAGCCAAAATACCATTTAGTGGCAAAATAATTGGGCAGCCTAAGACCACAATGGAGCAATAATGAACCACACCAGGGACAACACACCTCTTGGAAAAACCTCCCCACCAAAACAACAATTCAGGTGGAAAAAAAGAAAGAACAAGGGGAGAGAGAAAATGTACTGTGGCGATGGATGAAGCTGATGGTCCCACAGGACATAGAGCGAGAGGGAGAGAGGGAGAGTGATTAATCTACCCTAACTTCAGCACAGGTCCCTGCTTCCCAAAGTTTTAAACAGGCTGCTAAAATAAGATGGGTGCAGGAGGCGATGGAGGTACAGAGATATTTGCTTTATAATGAAGCTTAAAACATGTTTTCCTTGCTCTTATTGCATACAAAGTATAGGGACATTACTGTAGTTTGTATAATGGAAAATCAAACGGAGATCAGCGCAACACCTTAAAAGGGGGCTACAATGCCACACTTCTAAAAACAAATATTTATTTTACCCTCTTGTCATTGTTTTTCTGGAGTAGGAATACTGGTTCAGTTTGAATATTCTTTCATTATTTGTGGTTATGAGTGTTAGTGAGTATCTCAGTGCTAATCGTCTGCCTCGCTGTCCTGCAGTGTGACAATATCTCTGGAGATGCACAGTGCCATTTGGCACCGTTTAGTCCTGCCTCGACATCCTGGGTGAGCGTCTGCAAATGAGATACTGCGACAGCCAGGATTCCCACATCCAATTAAGGGAACAGAGGACAGTGAGGAGGGCAGATAGAGAGGGAGAGCATGGAAACTAGATGTTAAAATTAATGAGTCTGTTTTTCTTCAAGCAGGTGAATCCAGCATTATTTCAGATATTTTATAAAGAGCGTGACAGGTGCATGTGTTCCGGACACATAGAGCTAGTTTCCCAGGCACATTTTAAGCCTAGTCCTGGACTGAAAAACAGTCTTAAGAATCTCCATTGAAAATACTTTTTAGACCAGGACTAGGCTAAGGCTGGGATTCATTCAATCCCTCCATTGCAATGTTTACACAGTGGCAATATTCCTCCGGTGCCCACGCACTTATAATTATGAAAAATGAAAGCATACCTGTGAGAGGGGTCGTCTTGGTAGTAGTTGAAGTTTTTATACAGTATCCAAGACCAGTCTGTGGGTTAATTTGACCATTCGAAAAACAACTATTGCATAAATACTGCTGCTCTTGATTGAATGGAGCCCTTATTCTGTCAGCTAAACTAAAATCGTGGCCAGCAAACATTTCCATTCCCTTGGTGGCCATGGTTTCCCATAAAAGCAAGTGTACTCTCCAGTCTCATGATATGTACTCAAAAGACCCATTCTCCCTCAGAGAGTTGATCATAATTTAGGAAAATTACATCATATGTAATATTACATATTGTTTAGGCATATTACTATTACATTTCCCTCAATGGCCTCATTTTGGAGAAATTGCATTTTAGGAAAACCTTTCATTTGTGGCCAGCAAATATCCTCCCAAAATGGAAGGTTCTATTTGAAAAGGATTGTCATCCTTCAATTATTTTACCACAAATAACTGCAGTGACTGGTGGGGTTAGTTTGCCTCTAGTGTATTATTAGAACAGGTCCTGAACTCTGAGGGTGGATATCTGTCTTATGACTCATCTGTTCATCGGCTGCAGCACCATGTTAAACCACAACACAGAGAAGGAGACGTTGAAAGGCTTCTCTCTCTCTCGTGAAATGCTTACTTAAGAGCCCCTAACCGACAGTGCAGTTTAAAAAAATACGGATAAGAATAAGAGATGAAAGTAACAAGTAATTAAAGAGGAGCAGTAAAAAAATAACAATATATACAGAGGGGTGCCGGTACAGAGTCAATGTGCTGGGGCACTGGTTAGTTGAGGCAGTATGTACATGTAGGTAGAGTTAATTAAAGTGACTATGCAAAGATGACAACAGAGAGTGGCAGTGGTGTGGAGATGGGAGGGGGGAGGGATGTGAATAGTCTGGGAAGCGATTTAACTAGATGATCAGGAGTCTTATGGCTAGGGGGGTAGAAGCTGTTTGAAAGCCTCTTGGACCTAGATTTTGCAATTCGGTACTGCTTGCCATGTGGTAGCAGAGATGACAAGGGTGGCCAGAGTCTTTGACAATTTTTAGGGACTTCCTCTGACACTGCCTGGTATAGAGGTCCTGGATGGCAGGAAACTTGGCCCCAGTGATGTACTGGGCCGTTCACACAACCCTCTGTAGTGCCTTGCGGTCGGAGACCGAGCAGTTGCCATACCAGACAGTGATGCTCTCAATGAAACAGCTGTAGAACATTTTGAGGATCTGAGGACCCATAATAAATCTTTTCAGTCTCCTGAGGGGGAATAGGTTTCGTTGTGCCCGCTTCACGACTGTCATGGTGTGCTTGGACCATGTTAGTTTGTTGGTGATGTGGACACCAAGGAACTTAAAGCTCTCAACCTGTTCCACTGCAGCCCCGTTGATGAGAATCGAGGTGTGCTCGGTCCTCTTTTTGCTGTAGTCCACAATCATCTCCTTTGTCTTGATCACGTTGAGGGTGAGGTTGTTGTCCTGGAATCACACGGCCAGGTCTCTGACCTCCTCCCTATAGGCTGTCTCGTTGTTGTCGGTGATCAGGCCTACCATGGTTGTGTCATCGGAAAATGTAATGATGGTGTTGGAGTCGTGCCTGGCCGTGCAGTCATTAGTGAACAGGGAGTAGAGGAGGGGGCTGAGTATGCACCCCTGAGGGGCCCCTGTGTTGAGGATCAGCGTGGTGGAAGTGTTGTTTCCTACCATTACCACCTGGGGGTGGCCCGTCAGGAAGTCCAGGATCAAGTTGCAGGAGGTGTTTGTCCCAGGGTCCTTAGATTAGTGATGAGCTTTGAGGGCTCTATGCTGTTGAACGCTGAGCTGTAGTCAATGAATAGCATTCTCACATACAGTTGAAGTCAGAAGTTTACATACACCTTCGCCAAATACATTTAAACTCAGTTTTTCACAATTCCTGACATTTAATCTTAGTAAAAATTCCCTGTCTCAAGTCAGCTAGGATCACCACATTATTTTAAGAATGTGACATATCAGAATATTAGTAGAGAGGATGATTTATTTCAGCTTTTATCTCTTTCGTCACATTCCCAGTGGGTCAGAAGTTTACATACACTCAATTAGTATTTGGTAGCATTGCCTTTAAATTGTTTAACTTAGTTCAAACATTTCGGGTAGCCTTCCACAAGCTTCCCACAATAAGTTGGTTGAATTTTGGCCCATTCCTCCTGACAGAGCTAGTGTAACTGAATGAGGTTTGTAGGCCTCCTTGCTCTCACAGGCTTTTTCAGTTCTGCCAACAAATTTTCTATAGGATTGAGGTTAGGGCTTTGTGATGGCCACTCCAATACTTTGACTTTGTTGTCCTTAAGCCATTTTGCCACAACATTGGAAGTCTGCTTGGGGTCAATGTCCATTTGGAAGACCCTTTTGTGACCAAGCTTCAACTTCCTGACTGATGTCTTGAGATGTTGCTTCAATATATCCACAACATTTTCCTCCTTCATGAAGCCATCTATTTTGTGAAGTGCACCAGTCCCTCCTGCAGCAAAGCACCCCCACAACATGATGCCACCCCCGTCCTTCACGGTTGTTCTTCGGCTTGCAAGCATTCCCCTTTTTCCTCCAAACATAATGGTCATTATGGCCAAACAGTTATATTTTTGTTTCATCAGACCAGAAGACATTTCTCCAAAAAAGTACGATCTTTGTCCCCATGTGCAGTTTTAAACCGTAGTCTGGCTTTTTTATGGCAGTTTTGGAGCAGTGGCTTCTTCCTTGCTGAGCGGCCTTTCAGGTTATGTCAATAAAGGACTAATTTTCTTGTGGATAAAGATACTTTTGTACTTGTTTCCTCCAGCATCTTCACAAGGTTCTTTGCTGTTGTTCTGGGATTGATTTGCACTTTTCGTAACAAAGTACGTTCATCTCTAGGAGACAGAATGCGTCTACTGCCTGAGTGGTATGATGGCTGTGTGGTCCCATGGTGTTTATACTTGCGTACTATTATTTGTACAGATGAACGTGGTACCTTCAGGGGTTTGTAAATTGCTCCCAAGTATGAACAAGACTTGTGGAGGTCTACAATTTGTTTCTGAGGTCTTGGCTGATTTCTTTAGATTTTCCCAATATGTCAAGCAAAGAGGCACTGAGTTTGCAGGTAGGCATTGAAATACATCCACATGTACACCTCCAATTGACTCAAATGATGCCAATTGGCCTATCAGAAGCTTCTAAAGGCATGACATAATTTACAATATTTTTCCAAGCTGTTTAAAGGCAGAGTCAACTTAGTGTATGTAAACTTCTGACGCACTGGAATTGTGACACAGTAAATTATAAGTGAAATAATCTGTCTGTCAACAATTGTTGGAAGAAATACTTGTGTCATGCCTAAAGTAGATGTCCAAACCGACTTGCTAAAACTATAGTTTGTTAACAAGAAATTTGAGGAGTGGTTGAAAAATTAGTTTTAGTGACTCCAACCTACAGTGGGGAGAACAAGTATTTGATATACTGCCGATTTTCCAGGTTTTCCTACTTACAAAGCATGTAGAGGTCTGCAATTTTTATCATAGGTACACTGTGAGAGACGGAATCTAAAAGGAAAATCCAGAAAATCACATTGCATGATTTTTAAGTAATTAATTTGCATTTTATTGCATGACATGAGTATTTGATACATCAGAAAAGCAGAACTTAATATTTGGTACAGAAACCTTTGTTTGTAATTACAGAGATCCTATGTTTCCTGTATTTCTTGACCAGGTTTGCACACACTGCAGCAGGGATTTTGGCCCACTCCTCCATTCAGACCTTCTCCAGAGCCTTCAGGTTTCGGAGCTGTTGCTGGGCAATACGGACTTTCAGCTCCCTCTAAAGATTTTCTATTGGGTTCAGGTCTGGTGACTGGCTAGGCCACTCTAGGACCTTGAGATGCTTCTTACGGAGCCATTCCTTAGTTGCCCTGGCTGTGTGTTTCGGGTCGTTGTCATGCTGGAAGACCTAGCCACGACCCATCTTCAATGCTCTTACTGAGGGAAGGAGGTTGTTGGCCAAGATCTCGCGATACATGGCCCCATCCATCCTCCCCTCAATACGATGCAGTCGTCCTGTCCCCTTTGCAGAAAAGCATCCCCAAATAATGATGTTTCCACCTCCATGCTTCACGGTTGGGATGGTGTTCTTGGTGTTGTACTCATCCTTCTTCTTCCTCCAACCACGGCGAGTGGAGTTTAGACCAAAAAGCTCTATTTTTGTCTCATCAGACCACATGACCTTCTCCCATTCCTCCTCTGGATCATCCAGATGGTCATTGGCAAACTTCAGATGGGCCTGGACATGCGCTGGCTTGAGCAGGGGGACCTTGCGTGCGCTGCAGGATTTTAATCCATGACGGCGTAGTGTGTTGCTAATGGTTTTCTTTGAGACTGTGGTCCCAGCTCTCTTCAGGTCATTGACCAGGTCCTGCCGTGTAGTTCTGGGCTGATCCCTCACCTTCCTCATGATCATTGATGCCCCACGAGGTGAGATCTTGCATGGAGCCCCAGATCGAGGGTAATTGACCGTCATCTTGAACTTCTTCCATTTTCTAATAATTGCACCAACAGTTGTTGCCTTCTCACCAAGCTGCTTGACTATTGTCCTGTAGCCCATCCCAGCCTTGTGCAGGTCTACAATTTTAACCCTGATGTCCTTACACAGCTCTCTGGTCTTGGCCATTGTGGAGAGGTTGGAGTATGTTTGATTGAGTGTGTGGACAGGTGTCTTTTATACAGGTAACGAGTTCAAACAGGTGCAGTCAATACAGGTAATGAGTGGAGAACAGGAGGGCTTCTTAAAGAAAAACTAACAGGTCTGTGAGAGCCGGAATTCTTACTGGTTGGTAGGTGATCAAATACTTATGTCATGCAATAAAATACAAATGAATTATTTAAAAATCATACAATCTCATTTTCTGGATTTTTGTTTTAGATTCAGTCTCTCACAGTTGAAGTGTACCTATGATAAAACATTACAGACATCTACATGCTTTGTAAGTAGGAAAACCTGCAAAATCATTAGTGTATCAAATACTTGTTCTCCCCACTGTAAGTGTATGTAAACTTCCGACTTCAACTGTATTTGTATGTAATTTCTTGTGTTGTTCTTGTCTATAACTGTTCTGTACATTGTCATGTATTTGTTAATTTTATGTGGAACCCAGGAAGAGTAGCTGCTGCATGTGCAGTAGCTATTGGGGATCCCAATAAACTAAACTAAACCTAGAGACTTGAAACTTTGTAAGTTGGTTTCTTTCCTCATGCTGAACAAACTTTCCTCAAGCACCTATAATATCTATCAGGAAAGATTTAACAGCAAATTCAGTATGTAGACCGATGGTATATATCTTGAGAAAAGCTACGGGATTGGTTAAGAGATGGCTGAGTTATTGATAAATCAGTAAATCACATTGTATGTGTACATTTAAATCCTCCATCCACTCCACAATGCCCTGTCACTTTAAAATGTTCAGGGTCATCAAAACTATTTTTCTGATGAACCATGTTAAGTTTGGCATTGATATCTTAAAAAATAAGAAAACTGTTAATTAACAATTAACTTTTTTGACTAACACTAATGTTTAAAATAATAAAAAAAATTCTCTCATGGACTAAAAGTCAGATTCACTCCAAATTTCGTCTTTGGACTCATCACAATAGTCCCTAAAGAGTTTGAAAAAACAACATTGATGCATTCAAAGATGGCCACACTATACCAGTAGATGCATATTAGCAGATACGCTAATATGTTAAAATACGCAAAAACTTTTTATCCTGAACCATAGTCCCAAATGACATGTAGGCCCGTGGAATGCAGGCTCATGGTACATGTCTTAACTTAGTTTGAGAAAAGCTAAGGGATTGGTAAAAAAGATGGCTGAGTTATTGACAGATCTACGCTATACTTGCTTGTTTTGTCACATAAACTGAATTTAGGCACACTATTAGAATTTTAGCAGCCAGGAAATGGCAGAGCAATTTCTGCATAGTGCATCTTTCACATCTCATTCTTTGCATATGTAACGCCTGTGCCAAAATCATCTGCCATCATGTTCTCATGAACCATACTTCAGATTCGCTCCAGATTTTCTGTTTGGTGTCATTACGTCAATCTTTAATGGTTTTGAGAGAAAAAATTGTTGCTGCATTCAAATATTGCCTCACTGTACCTATAGAGGCACGTTAGCACATATGCTAATGCTAAAAATACTTTTAAATTATTTTTTCTCAGGGACAATAAGTCAGATTGACTGCATATTTGGTATAATGAATTTGATAATTATTATTTGCTTCAGAGTCGGCCATGCTACACCACTAGATGGCACCACATCACACCAGGTCTCTAAGAACTGAACCGATGAGCATGGGGCAATGAAATTTGGTATGAAAAAACATATGTATATTTCCTTAGAAGATGTGTTAATATAATCACTGCAACCTTAGATAGCTGCAGCAGACAAGTTGCTGGCACTATATTGTGATTAGTACAGTGTATCTGTATACTCACTTATTGTTGCCCTATTATGTGGTCTGAACATAGTGAAAAGTCAAAATTTTATTTCCGGAAAGTGAGAAACCGGAAGTCCTGCTGATTGTGCAATCATATATATATCTATATTTATAAAAATTCATATTCATATTTAAACTCAATACAATGCATTCAAAGATAATCGACCTACAACACTAGGCTAAACTTAACTTGCATCATTCTTCAGGTATTGAGAGATAAACATGATAATGCTTTCACTGATTACACGTAAAGGACGATAGTTCCTATGTGATAGTGCTTGCTTTGTTATCCAACTGATCTCGTTTCCTTTCTCTTATGCTGTGAACACCGTTCATTGCTGCTCGAAGCTATATTTATTATTATATGTATTATTATTATCATCATCATCATCATCTCAACAGGAGTCTTTCAGTCACAGCCATGAACCCAGGGCAAGTTGTCTAACAACTGTTGCGAACACAAGAGCACTCAAACAGATAGCCATATTTCTGCAAATAGACTATGCTATACCGCTACCGGTGCATTTCCTCATTTCGGATGTACTGTGCCTTCAGAAAGTATTCACAACTTGACTTTTTCCACATTTCCTTGTGTTACATTGTGAATTCAAAATGCATTCAACTGAGATTTTGTATCACTAGCCAACACACAATAACCCATAATAGCACAGTGGAATTGTTTTTAAACATGAAAAGCTGAAATGTCTTGAGTCAATAAGTATTCAACCAATTTTTAATGACAAGCCTAGATTATTTTGGAATTAACAATTTGCTTAAACAAGACACATAATAAGTTGCATGGACTATGTGCAATAATAGTGTTTAACACGTTTTTGGAAATTACAACCTCATCTCTGTACCCCACACATACAATTATATGTAAGGCCCCTCAGTCCAGCAATGAATTTCAAACACAGATGTAACCACAAAGACTAGGGAGGTTTTCCAAAGCTTCGCAAAGAAGGGCACCTATTGTTAGATTGGTAAAAAAGGAGATATCCCTTTGAGCATGGTGAACTAATGAATTACACAAGGAGTAGGGAGTTTTCTTTTTATAAAAAAAAATGGAAGCACTGCTTTCCAACAGCTATTGGGAAACAAATTTACCTTTCAGAATGAGAATAATCTAAAACACAAGGCCAAATATACACTGGAGTTGCTTACCAAGACGACATTGAATGTTCCTGAGTGGCCTAATTACAGTTTTAACTTTAATCAGCTCAAACATTTATAGAACGACTTGAAAATGGCTGTCTAACAATGGTCAACATCCAACTTGACAGAGCTTGAAGAATTATTTAAATAATAATGTGCAAATATTGTTCAATCCAGCTGTGAAAAGATGGTATGGACTTACCCAGAAAGACTCACAGCTGTAATCTCTGCCAAAGGTGATTCTAACATGTATTAACTCATGGATGTGAATTCTTATGTAAATTCGATTTTTCTGTCTTGATTGGATATTGTGTGTAGATGGGTGATAAACAAATATATTTTTAATCATTTTGAATTCAAGCAGTTACACAACAAAATGTGGAATAAGTCAAGGGGTATGAATATTTTAAAAAGCATTGTAGGTGACCTATTAGATACAAATCGGAAATAAAACGTTGTAGTGCTGGCTCATAGATATCTGTCATGATTCCATTTGAGGTCGCCTCCTGTGTCAGTTATAATCCCCCTGTATATGCTGTTTACATGGAAACCACCCCCGTTTTCATTTTATTTTTCCCCTTTTCTTTTCTCTTTCTTTCCGAGGCTCTGACAACAACCTGTTACTGAACAGCCGAGTGGCCATTTATCTCTCCGAGAGCATGCTGGAAATAATCTCAGCCCAAAAGCCTTGTGTGGGGAGGCCATTAATAAACAAACGCCTCCATGCAGCACTACAATGCTGATGGGCTCGCATTAACAGAGCAGCGAGCTAATGTTGTGTGCAAGGAACTATCCCGCACGTGATGGAGCCCTGCGGGTGATGAGCTCTGAGTGAACAAAGGATCACTGCCCTAGGGGGAGGCTTTTTGTCTTCTTTACACTTGTTTCAGGAGGGAAATGACAAGAGAAGCAGCTGAGGCGACACCCAGGTGAAAAAACAGGAGCTTTTTCTGGCTCAGTGTGTGTGTTTGAACGAGCTTAGGGCTTTTCTTTGAATGTTGATGTGCATTCTAGAATCATTTTTCCTTCTCGGAATCCTCACTCAGGCTGCAGTGGCTCCGACGGATAAACTCTGAGGTTGCTGAGGTGTAACATTTCCCTACAGTTTGTCCATTGTAACACACACACACACGCCTGTTCACACAGATATAAACCTGCATAATAACACACACAAATACACTATTCACAACAAATTAGTCTCCCTCTTTATAAATGTCAAGTAATTTTGCTAACATTATTTTCCTGGCTAATTGGACTGAGGTAAATATAGATACTTTACATCATTCATTTCTGCACTTTGAGATAAAAACACCTATAAAGGACTACATCTACAAGGCCTGACTGCATGCATGTTGAGACTTATACGTATATTTGCTATGCTATCATATGACATGCTTAATTGAATGAAATCACATCAATAGCAAAGTAATTTTGATCATACCAACCATGTAATCAGTATGGGGTTTCCAAAACAACATCATGCTGTTTCATATCATTTCACACGAAAGGTTCTACCCTTATTTTTGTCAAAATGTAGTTATTGACATAGAACGGAACAAGGCTATGCTCTATATTTATATGTTACTCGAAATACCCTGATGCATGTTGTTAAGTTCAAAAGAATACCAAATAAAACTTTTTTGACACCGTTCAAATCAATGAGGTTTCGGAACTTTAAAGCCAATTATTCAAAATCCTCTTTTTACAGAACCTTACAGTCCCAAGCTCTCAAACTGTTAAAGGTGGACTCGGTGATGCACAAAGTAAACAGCAATAGTGATTCAATATCACCCAACACGTGCACATGTACAGATACTGTGTGCCTGTTTGAGAGCAAAGTCTTGCATTATCACAATATCTGCAGTCCTGCTAGTGGCAACATCTTAACACTGAATTTACCTTTAAAAGTGAGACTAAAAGAAAGCCTAAACCAGGAAGTAAAAAGTGAAACTGAAACGTATAGTTTCCCCCTGAGTCCTAACCTTACAAATAGGGGGGCGAAAATATATCGGACCCTTAATCGGTGGTTAAATGCAGTTTCTATGCCAGCCTGGCTGTATCTATCTACCTTACGGTGTCCATATTAAGACAACATCAGCATAGACACTGGACTACTTTCACTTTTCAATGCCTCCTCCATTCTCAGTATTTTTCTTAGAGTTCCCACTAGGGGGCAGAATTGCACAACACACTGCAACATGCCACAGGTGAGTAGAACCCATAGCGTTGGGGACCAGCTTGCTTTCTTCTTTCGTGTTAAAACAGAGATTTGCTGTATTTGTAAATGCCACGTCTCTCTGTGTTTAGTTCCTGTGGGGGCCTATTGAAAAGGAGCCCAAGCACAACTAATAAACGGGTGGGCAGCTTAACACAATGTGACTGGCATTACGTGTGTGTGTGTGTGTGGAGTGTATGTGTGTGAAAATGTAGTATGTGAGTGTGTGTACAGAGTAATTGTGCGTGCATGTACAGTATGTGAGTGTGTGTGTGTGTGTGTGAATATGTATTGGCGCCTGTGTGTGTGTGTGTGTGTGTGTGTGTGTGTGTGTGTGTGAGTGAGTGTGTCCACCTGCAGCTCACAGACTTCTTTCGAGCACCCCAGCAGCCTTTAAACTGCAGTCCACTCCCTGATGAGTTCACTCCTCCGCAATGAGCTTTGACAGGAGAGAGGCGGTGAAGACGTAATTGAATGGACTGACTCTTTCTTTCCACTATGTCTATGTTAGCCAATGGAGAAAAAAAAGGCAATATGTAAGTTCCTTCAACCAATACCTTACATCTTTCTCCTTGCCTTTATAGTTTATACTTATACACAACTAATACTGTATGTGTGCGATCACAAAGCATAAATGTCTTCCCATATCCGACATTGTTTTTTGTCAACGTTGCTCGTAATCTGAAAAGGCACAGTAAGACATTTTATACACAATCATCGGTATTTTATACGTTTTTTACTTGAAAAATGAAATGTGTGTTTCTTCTGGATTGAATTTGGGATGAATAATTTGTTATCTTATCTATTTATAGTGAATAAACATTGTGTGAACATATTCATCACATATCATTCATACCTGATTTTGAGTAATGAGTGGGACTGTCCCACTCCTTAATTAAAAGAAAAGTGAGTTAACGGCCTTACATCCACCAGTGTGATCCAAAGAGTACTGCACTCTGGATCGTGATCTTTAGGAAAAAAAAACATTTCAAAACAGATTAAAAAGTAGTCCAATTAAATAGTCCAATAAGAACACAAGGTTTTGTATTCCGTTGCAAAATGTTCTGCTACATTGTGCCCTACTGAACACAACCCCATTGACTGATGCTCATCATAGAATTGAGATGGTGAAAGCTCTAACTAGTGAAGTTGAGTGAATTCTTGTACATTATAGTGGGGCATGACAGCCGTTGACACATCTCCCTGTACACAAACCGCTGTACAAAGGGTGACAACCAATGGGAGTGGATTTACTGACAGCGGGCTTCACTTGTGACATGTTTCACAGTACAGCGCTATTGTAGAGTCTACATACGGTGTCAGGGGAATGGGAAAACATATGGTAACAGAGCTAGCATAATGAGTGTGTGGACAGCAACACACAGCATGATACGTCCTTGTGATTGTGTAGATTTGTGTGTGTGTGTGTGTGTGTTTGTTTGAGTATGTTGGCAGCACACATGGCTGGCTACACACAAGTGCAGCTGATGTGTGTGTGTTTGTGCATGTGTGTATCAGAGAGAGAGCAAAAGTGTATGTGCGTGCGTGTACGTGCGTCTGCTTGTTCCACAGCTGGCCATGTGTCAGTTTGAATATTTCCTGAACGTCCTCTCTGCCCACATTACATTGTAGGCACTACCATCCCATCTCTGAACCATGCCCCCAAGGACTTAATCACAGGTGGATGTAAAAACATGATATATAGATATATATCAGTTTTTACACACCTACTCATTCAAGGGTATTTTTACTATTTTCTACATCGTAGAATAATAAGGAAGACATCAAAACTATGAAATAACACATATGGAATCATGTAGTAACCAAAAGAAGTGTTCAATAAATCAAAATATACTTTATATTTGAGATTCTTCAAAGTAGCCACCCTTTGCCTTGATGACAGCTTTGCGCAATCTTCACTATTATTCTACAATGTAGAACATAGTACAAGAAAAACCCTTGAATGAGTAGCTGTGTCCAAACTTTTGACTGGTACTGTATATATAGATTTTTGGGGGCCAAATAAAACCACCCATGGGCAAAATTATTAGTAATATATATATATATATATATATATATATATATATATATATATATATATATATATATATATATATATACATAAAATATCACAGGGCTCACCAGACACACAGATCCAATATCAGTTATTGCTTAGACCCAAAGTGTGATCCCCCTTTAAGAGGTACAGGTCTCCCAGTCACAGGGCTGAGTGAAGCTCAATTGTTACAGTTCCAGCAGATCCAAACATTACAAGCTCTACAAGATTCATCCCTTTCTACAGGCCATCGGGTGCGATTTGTCTCGTGATCATAAATGAAGTGGCGAAGATAGGAGTAAAGAATGTGTCACATCAGCAGTATGTAGGATTTGAACATACACCGACATTGGTAGATGTGTGCTGAAGACAGCAGCACTGACTGCTTAACCACCTAGGCCACAGCGAGGCATCCTACACATGAGCAAATTCATGGATGATTGTGTTTCAGTCTTGGCCTGTGTCTCCAGAATCTGCCCTTTCTCCTGAAGTGTGTACTTTTTCACTTGTCTCTTCCTAGTTCTGCCGTATCCTTTAAAGGTTTCCAGTGTCCATTAAATGTAGATATTTCTCTGAATTGTATTAATTGAAGTCAGTTCATGTCCAGGTTTAATGGACAATCTTGGATTTGGACATAAATTGATGGACTTTCAAATCCATGATATATAGCCATTGATTATTGAAAACTACAACTTTTAAATGTCATTATGATCTTGTCATATATCTTGTCATAGATGTCATAAATTATCTTAGTTCAACTGTCTTTCTCCAGAAACCAAAATATAAGCTTGTTTTACTCAACTGTTTTGAATTGTAAACAAACACCGTACAGCTTACGAAAACATGGTTGACTATCATTCTTTGCATCCATAGGTCTACACGCGGAAGTGATGTTTTCAACGAAAGTCACGACAGTTTACTTGTCTTGTTTTTGAAGCATTTTGTTGGTTTCGTGTTGGTTAATTAGCGAACGTATTCCGGCACATTAAATTTGTGTTCAATGACATGTATCGATACTGTGCCTGCTAATTTAGATGACTGCTAATTTTTGCATACTACAAACCACTCACTGAACATGACTTACTTATGTAACACTCAAACATACTGTAGTCAGTGTAAGGCATTGGCAGATCAAGTAAAAGTCTAGACTGGCCTAAATCATCAGCCATTTCAATGCAATCCAAATAATGTAGAAGTGGTCTAATAGTGAAATGATTTATTTAAAGGTTAAATCAATGTGAAAATAAATATTGCTATTAAGAAACCATTAGATTGCCTTCAAATTTAACATGAACCTTTTCGCATTTTTGGAGAGTGTTTTTTCCGTAAAGACATTTTGAAGCTTGAAGGTAAAGGTGCCTTTACACTGCACAAAATACCCCCCACACATACTAATGGGAGCTAATTCTGTCACCAAATCAATGAAAGGCCCCTATAAATATACTTTTGTTTGTCTCATTTGCTGTAATTTACTAGACTTACTTAACTAGCCAACAAGCTATCTGTTCTTCCACCAACGTTGGGTGGCTAGCTAATGTTAGCCAATTATGTTCGGTAGCTAGCTAGCTGTCTTTGCTTGCCAGCTAACATTAGCTTGTTTCAGTCAAAACAGCAATGCGCAATTTCTTAATGTTACTCCTGCAACTATGATGTAACATGATCATGTTAACTACAATGTTTGTTAACTAGCTAGTAATGTTAGACTATATTGCTTTAGTAATTGAGCTTAGCAATCTAGCTACCTCTGCTAACATTACAGCTTATACAGTGCTTACAGGCAGAGATAGCTATGCTAGCTAGCTAGATTACTCTGTTGACAAATAATAGGGCCCCTACTTACCTTGTGGCAGAGTCACATTCGGAAGGTTGTGGCTGTGGGGTATTACGGACTCTGAGTGCCGTTAACAATTTAAAGGCAATGCTACCAAATACTCTGTCCTAGGTCAGTTAGGATAACCACTTTATTTTAGGAATGTGAAATGTCAGAATAATAGTAGAGAGAATGATTTATTTCAGCTTGTATTTTTTTCTAATCACATTCCCAGTGGGTAAGAAGTTTACATACACTCAATTGGTATTTGGTAGCATTGCCTTTAAATTGTTTAACTTCTTATGGCTGGGGTGCAGTATTGAGTAGCTTGGATGAATAAGTTGCCCAAACTAAACGGCCTGCCCCTCAGTCTCAGCTGCTAATATATGCATATTATTATTAGTATTGGATAGAAAACACTCTAAAGTTTCCAAAACTGTCAAAATATTGTCTGTGAGTTTTACAGAACTGATATTGCAGGCGAAACCCTGAGAAAAATCAAACCAGGAAGTGGCTTCTATTTTGAAAACTCCATGTTCCATAGCCTGCCTCTGCTCCAGTTAAAGGGATATCAACCAGATTCCTTTTCCTATCGCTTCGTCAAGGTGTCAACAGTCTTTAGACATAGTTTCAGGCTTTTATTTTGATGAGCAAGAAAGATAACATTGCGTCATTGTATTTCCGGATGCCAGCAGCGTTTTGTATGCGTAACAGAGTTTGGGCAGCCATTGCCTCTCCCTCTCCGACTGAAAAAGACAGTTGCGGTTGAAATATTATCGATTATAGATTTTAAAAACAACATGAGGATTGATTATAAAAAACGTTTGACATGTTTCTGTGGACATTAAGGATAGTATTTGGAATTTGTCTGCGTTGTCGTGACCTCTCTTTCCTGTGGATTCCTGAACATAATGCGCCAAACAGACAGATGTATTTTGGATATAAAAATAATCTTTATGGAACAAAAGGAACATTTATTGTGTAACTGGGAGTCTTGTGAGTGAAAACATCAGAAGATCAAAGGTAAACTATTAATTTTATTGCTTTTCTGATTTGTGACCAAGCTACTTGATGCTAGGTGTACATAATGTTTTGTCGAGCGATCGATTAACTTACACAAACGCTTGGATTGCTTTCGCTGTAAAGCACATTTTCAAAATCTGACAAGACAGGTGGATTAACAAAAGGCTAAGCTATGTTTTACTATATTGTACTTGTGATTCCATGAATATATATATTTTTAGTAATATTATTTGAATGTGTGACGCTATGCAATTCAGCGGTTGTTGATGACAATTATCCCGTTAATGGGATGGCAGCAATAAGAAGTTAACTTTGGTCAAACGTTTCAGGTAGTCTTCCACAAGCTTCCCACAATACGTTGGGTTAATTTTGTCCCATTCCTCCAGACAGAGCTGGTGTAACTGAGTCAGGTTTGTAAGTTCTCCTTGCTCCAACACGCTTTTCCAGTTCTGCCCACAAATGTTCTATAGGAATGAGGTCAGGGTGTTGTGATGGCCACTCCAATACTTTGACTTTGTTGCCCTTAAGCCATTTTGTCACAACTTTGTAAGTATGCTTGGAGTCATTGTGAATTTGGAAGACCCATTTGCGACCAAGCTTTAACTTCCTGTCACGCCCTGACCTGTTTTCTTTATATTTTGGTTAGGTCAGGGCGTGACTAGGGTGGGTACGCTAGTTTTTGTATTGTCTATGGTTTTTTGTATGGCTAGAATTTTGTAGGTCAAGGTGATTTGTATGTCTATGGTGGCCTGATATGGTTCCCAATCAGAGGCAGCTGTTTATCGTTGTCTCTGATTGGGGATCATATTTAGGTAGCCATTTCCCTTTGGTGTTTGTGGGATCTTGACTATGTGTAGTTGTCTGTCTACACTATATTGTATAGCTTCACGTTTCGTTTGTTATTTTGTTAGTTTCTTCGGTGTTCATTCTTTTAATAAAGAGAATTTATGTATACCACGCTGCGCCTTGATCCGATACTTATAACGAACGTGACACACTGATGTCTTGAGATGTTGCTTCAATATATCCATATAATTTCCCCCCCTCATGATGCCATCCATTTTATGAAGTGCACCAGTCCCTCCTGCAGCAAGCACCCCCACAATTGAATGCTGCCCCCCCCCCCCCCCCCGTGCTTCACGGTTGGGATGGTGTTCTTTGGATTGCAAGCCTCCCCCTACTTCCTTCTAACATAAATATGGTCATTATGGCCAAACAGTTCTATTTTTGTTTCATCCGACCAGAGGACATTTCTACAAAAAGTACAATATTTGTCCCCATGTGCAGTTGCAAACCATAGTCCGGCTTGTTTATGGAGAATTTGAAGCAGTGGCTTCTTCCTTGCTGAGCAGCCATTCAGGTCAATATAGTACTCGCTTTACTGTGGATATAGATACTTTGTACCCGTTTCCTCCAGCATCTTCACAGGTTGGCTGATTTCTTTTGATTTTCCCATGATGTCAAGCAAAGAGGCAGTGAGTTTGTAGGTAAGCCTTGAAATACATCCAAAGGTGCACCTCCAATTGACTCAAATGATGTCAATTAGCCTATCAGAAGCTTCTAAAGCCATGACATAATTTTGGGGAATTTTCCAAGCTGTCCCCCCTGGCCAAAAGCCAGAGAAAATGCAGAGCGCCAAATTTAAATAAATTACTATAAATATCAAACTTTCATGAAATCACACATGTAAGATACCACATTAAAGCTACACGTGTTGTGAATCCAGCCAACATGTCAGATTTCAAAAAGGCTTTTCGGCAAAAGCAAATTATGCTATTATCTGAGGATAGCACCACAGTAAACATAGAGAGAAAACATATTTCAACCCTGCAGGCGCGACACAAAATGCAGAAATAAAAATATAAATCATGCCTTACCTTTGACGAGCTTCATCTGTTGGCTGTCCAATATGTCCCACAAACTTCACAAATGGTCCTTTTGTTCAATTAATTCCGTCGATATATATCCAAAATGTCCATTTATTTGGCGCGTTTGATCCAGAAAAATACCGGTTCCAACTTGCGCAACGTGACTACAGAATATCTCAAAAGTTACCTGTAAACTTTGCCAAAACATTTCAAACTACTTTTGTAATACAACTTTAGGTATTTTTTAAAGTAAATCATCGATAAAATTGAAGACTGGGTGATCTGTGTTCAATACAGGAAGAAAACAAATTGACGCTACCTTTCTGGTCATGCGCCTCTATCTAACAGTACACTTCAAGTGACCCTCGTTTTGAACAGGGCTACTTCTTCATTACACAAAGAAAAATCCTCAACCAATTTCTAAAGACTGGTGACATCCAGTGGAAGCGGTAGGAACTGAAAGAAGGTCCCTTAGAAATCTGGATTCCCAATGAAACCACATTGAAAAGAGTGACCTCGAAAAAAAATAATCTGAATGGTTTTTCCTCTGGGTTTCTCCTGCTAAATAAGTTCTGTTATACTCACAGACATGATTCAAACAGTTTTAGAAACGGAGTGTTTTCTATCAAAATCTACTAATAATATGCATATCTTATCTTCTGGGGATGAGTAACAGGCAGTTGAATTTGGGCATGCATTTCATCCGGACGTGAAAATACTGCCCCCTGTCACCAAGAAGTGTTAACAAGAAATTTGTGGATTGGTTGAAAAACGAGTTTAAATGACTCCAGCCTAAGTGTATTTAAACGTGCGAGTTCAACTGTGTATTGTAACAGGCCTACAATGCGGCATAGCATTTGGAAGGTGTACGTTTTCAGGTTTAGAAGAATTGACTGCTACATGCTAACTCTTGTTTGTATAAGGTAGTTAGCATAGCTGGCGTATAGAAATCGGTGGTGGTAGTCAAAGTATTTTTTTAACTGTAAAGCAGATGATTGGTAATGATGGCATGAACATGTATTAGGATCTTTCCCCCATGGCCTTATCCCCACAGGGCAAGGCGACCGGAAACATGACCGAATACAAAGAGTGTAGCTATTCCCTACTCAAGGCAATCAAACAAGCTAAGCTTCAGTATAGAGACAAAGTAGGGTCCCAATTCAACGGCTCAGACACGAGAGGTATGTGGCAGGGTCTACAGTCAATCACGGATTACAAAAAGAAAACCAGCCCCGTTGCGGAACACGATGTCTTGCTCCCAGACAAACTAAACTTCTTTGCTCGCTTTGAGGACAATACAGTGCCACCGACACGGCCCGCTACCAAAATCTACGGGATCTCCTTCACTGCAGCCAGTGTGAGTAAAACATTTAAAGGTGTTAACCCTCGCAAGGCTGCCGGCCCAGAATGCATCCCTAGCCGTGTCCTCAGAGCATGCGCAGACAAGCTAACTGGTGTGTTTACGGACATATTCAATAAATCCTTGTCCCACTCTGCTGTTCCCACATGCTTCAAGGGGGTCACCATTGTTCTTGTTCCCAAGAAAGCTAAGGTTACTTGAGCTAAATGAGCTCCGTAGCACTCACTTCCGTCATCATGAAGTGCTTTGAGAGACTAGTCAAGGCCCATATCAACTCCACCCTAACTTACACCCTAGACCCACTCCAATTTGCTTATCGCCCCAATAGGTCCACAAACGACTTAATCGCAATCACACTGCCCTAACCCATCTGGACAAGAGGAACACCTATGTTAGAATGCTGTTCATCGACTGCAGCTCAGCATTTAATTAACACCATAGTACCATCCAAAATCATCATTAAGCTCGAGACTCTGGGTCTCGACACCGCCCTGTGCAACTGGGTCCTGGACATCCTGACGGGCCACCCCCAGGTGGTGAGGGTAGGAAACAACATCTCCACCCCGCTGATCCTCAACACTGGGGCCCCACAAGGGTGAGTGCTCAGCTCTCTCCTGTACTTCCTGTTCACCCATGACTGCGTGGCAACTTAATCATCAAGTTTGCAGACAACACTACAAGGATAGGCTTGATTACCAACAATGATGAGATGGCTTACAGGGAGAAGGTGAGGGCCCTCTGAGTGTGGTGTCATGAAAAAAACCTCACACTCAATGTCAACAAAACAAAGGAGATGATCGTGGACTTCAGGAAACAGCAGAGGGAGCAGACCCCTATCCACATCGACGGGACAGTAGTGGACAAGGTGGAAAGTTTTAAGTTCCTCGGAGTATTCATTACGGACAAACTGAAATGGTCCACCCACACAGACAGCGTGGTGAAGAAGGCGCAGCAGCACCTATTCAACCTCAGGAGGCTGAAGAAATTTGGCTTGTCACCTAAAAACACTCGCAAACTTTTACAGATGCACAATCGAGAGCATCCTGTCGGGCTGTATCACCGCCTGGTACGGCAACTGCTCCTCCCACAACCGTAAGGCTCTCCAGAGGGTAGTGAGGTCTGCACAACGCATCACCAGGGGCAAACTACCTACCCTCTAGGACACCTACACCACCAGAAGTCACAGGAATATCATCAAGGAGAACAACCACCCGAGCCACTGCCTGTTCACCCCGCTATCATCCAGAAGGCGAGGTCATTACAGGTGCATCAAAGCTGGGACCTTGAGTCTGAAAAACGGCTTCTGTCTCAAGGCCATCAAACTGTTAAACATCCGTCACTAATATTGAGTGGCTGCTGCCAACATACTGATTCATCTCTAGCCACTTTAAAAAATTGGATGTAATAAATGTATCACTGGTCACTTTAAACAATGCCACTTCATATAATGTTTACATACCCTACATTCCTCATCTCATATTCCTCATGTCATATGTACAGTGCCTTGCGAAAGTATTCGGCCCCCTTGAACTTTGCGACCTTTTGCCACATTTCAGGCTTCAAACATAAAGACATAAGACTGTATTTTTTTGTGAAGAATCAACAACAAGTGGGACACAATCATGAAGTGGAACGACATTTATTGGATATTTCAAACTCTTTGAACAAATCAAAAACTGAAAAATTATTCAGCCCCTTTACTTTCAGTGCAGCAAACTCTCTCCAGAAGTTCAGTGAGGATCTCTGAATGATCCAATGTTGACCTAAATGACTAATGATGATAAATACAATCCACCTGTGTGTAATCAAGTCTCCGTATAAATGCACCTGCACTGTGATAGTCTCAGAGGTCCGTTAAAAGCGCAGAGAGCATCATGAAGAACAAGGAACACACCAGGCAGGTCCGAGATACTGTTGTGAAGAAGTTTAAAGCCGGATTTGGATACAAAAAGATTTCCCAAGCTTTAAACATCCCAAGGAGCACTGTGCAAGCGATAATATTGAAATGGAAGGAGTATCAGACCACTGCAAATCTACCAAGACCTGGCCGTCCCTCTAAACTTTCAGCTCATACAAGGAGAAGACTGATCAGAGATGCAGCCAAGAGGCCCATGATCACTCTGGATGAACTGCAGAGATCTACAGCTGAGGTGGGAGACTCTATCCATAGGACAACAATCAGTTGTATATTGCACAAATCTGGCCTTTATGGAAGAGTGGCAAGAAGAAAGCCATTTCTTAAAGATATCCATAAAAAAATGTTGTTTAAAGTTTGCCACAAGCCACCTGGGAGACACACCAAACATGTGGAAGAAGGTGCTCTGGTCAGATGAAACCAAAATTGAACTTTTTGGCAACAATGCAAAACGTTATGTTTGGCGTAAAAGCAACACAGCTCATCACCCTGAACACACCACCCCCACTGTCAAACATGGTGGTGGCAGCATCATGGTTTGGGCCTGTATTTCTCCAGCAGGTACAGAGAAGATGGTTAAAATTGATGGGAAGATGGATGGAGCCAAATACAGGACCATTCTGGAAGAAAACCTGATGGAGTCTGCAAAAGACCTGAGACTGGGACGGAGATTTGTCTTCCAACAAGACAATGATCCAAAACATAAAGCAAAATCTACAATGGAATGGTTCAAAAATAAACATATCCAGGTGTTAGAATGGCCAAGTCAAAGTCCAGACCTGAATCCAATCGAGAATCTGTGGAAAGAACTGAAAACTGCTGTTCACAAATGCTCTCCATCCAACCTCACTGAGCTTGAGCTGGGAAAAAATGGGAAAAAATGTCAGTCTCTAGATGTGCAAAACTGATAGAGACATACCCCAAGCGACTTACAGCTGTAATCGCAGCAAAAGGTGGTGCTACAAAGTATAATTTTGCACGCCCAATTTTTCAGTTTTTGATTTGTTAAAAAAGTTTGAAATATCCAATAAATGTCGTTCCACTTCATGATTGTGTCCCACTTGTTGTTGATTCTTCACAAAAAAATACAGTTTTATATCTTTATGTTTGAAGCCTGAAATGTTAGCAAAAGGTTGCACTGTATATACTGTACTCTATACCATCTACTGCATCTTGCCTATGCCGTTCGGCCATCGCACATCCATATATATTTAAGTACATATTCTTATTCATTCCTTTACACTTGTGTGTATAAGGTAGTTGTTGTGAAATTGTTAGATTACTTGTTAGACATTACTGCATGGTTGGGACTAGAAGCACAAGCATTTCACTACACTAGCATTAACATCTGCTAACCATGTGTATGTGACAAATAACATTTCATTTGATTTGATCGCGTTTGATTGACCTCTTTACCATATCTATTTCCATGTCAAGTAGAAAATCCTGAAGTTGATTACTCCATCATGCACTGGACAGACAAACATGTACTACACTACTTCCGGCGCCGACAGAGATGGCCGCCTCGCTTCGCGTTCCTAGGAAACTATGCAGTTTTTTGTTTTTTTACGTGTTATTTCTTACATTAGTACCCCAGGTCATCTTAGGTTTCATTACATACAGTCGAGAAGAACTACTGAATATAAGATCAGCATCAACTCACCATCAGTACTACCAAGAATATGTTTTTTGCGACGCGGATCCTGTGTTCTGCCTTACAAACAGGACAACGGAGTGGATTCCATGCAGCGACCCAAAAAAAAAAACAACTCCGAAAAAGATGGAAAGGAGGCGGTCTTCTGGTCAGACTCCGGAGACGGGCACACCGTGCACCACTCCCTAGCATTCTTCTTGCCAATGTCCAGTCTCTTGACAACAAGGTTGATGAAATCCGAGCAATGGTAGCATTCCAGAGGGACATCAGAGACTGTAATGTTCTTTGCTTCACGGAAACGTGGCTCACTGGAGAGACTCTATCCGAAGCGGTGCAGCCAACGGGTTTCTCCACGCATCGCGCAGACAGAAACAAACATCTTTCTGGTAAGAAGAGGGGCGGAGGCGTATGCCTTATGACTAACGCGACATGGTGTGATGAAAGAAACATACAGGAACTCAAATCCTTCTGTTCACCTGATTTAGAATTCCTCACAAATGTAGACCGCATTATCTACCAAGAGAATTATCTTCGATTATAATCACAGCCGTATATATCCCCCCCCAAGCAGACACATCGATGGCTCTGAACAAACTTTATTTAACTCTTTGCAAACTGGAAACCATTCATCCGGAGGCTGCATTCATTGTAGCTGGGGATTTTAACAAGGCTAATCTGAAAACAAGACTCCCTAAATTTTATCAGCATATCGATTGCGCAACCAGGGGTGGAAAGACCTTGGATCATTGTTACTCTAACTTCCGCGACGCATATAAGGCCCTGCCCCGCCCTCCTTTCGGAAAAGCTGACCACGACTCCATTTTGTTGATCCCTGCCTACAGACAGAAACTAAAACAAGAGGCTCCCACGCTGAGGTCTGTCCAACGCTGGTCCGACCAAGCTGACTCCACACTCCAAGACTGCTTCCACCACGTGGACTGGGACATGTTTCGTATTGCGTCAGTCAACAACATTGACGAATACGCTGATTCGGTGTGTGAGTTCATTAGAACGTGCGTTGAAGATGTCGTTCCCATAGCAACGATTAAAACCTTCCCTAAACAGAAACCGTGGAATAATGGCAGCATTCGCGTGAAACTGAAAGCGCGAACCACTGCTTTTAATCAGGGCAAGGTGTCTGGTAACATGACCGAATACAAACAGTGCAGCTATTCCCTCCGCAAGGCTATCAAACAAGCTAAGCGTCAGTACAGAGACAAAGTAGAATCTCAATTCAACGGCTCAGACACAAGAGGCATGTGGCAGGGTCTACAGTCAATCACGGACTACAGGAAGAAATCCAGCCCAGTCACGGACCAGGATGTCCTGCTCCCAGGCAGACTAAATAACTTTTTTGCCCGCTTTGAGGACAATACAGTGCCACTGACACGGCCTGCAACGAAAACATGCGGTCTCTCCTTCACTGCAGCCGAGGTGAGTAAGACATTTAAACGTGTTAACCCTCGCAAGGCTGCAGGCCCAGACGGCATCCCCAGCCGCGCCCTCAGAGCATGCGCAGACCAGCTGGCCGGTGTGTTTACGGACATATTCAATCAATCCCTATACCAGTCTGCTGTTCCCACATGCTTCAAGAGGGCCACCATTGTTCCTGTTCCCAAGAAAGCTAAGGTAACTGAGCTAAACGACTACTGCCCCGTAGCACTCACTTCCGTCATCATGAAGTGCTTTGAGAGACTAGTCAAGGACCATATCACCTCCACCCTACCTGACACCCTAGACCCACTCCAATTTGCTTACCGCCCAAATAGGTCCACAGACGATGCAATCTGAACCACACTGCACACCGCCCTAACCCATCTGGACAAGAGGAATACCTATGTGAGAATGCTGTTCATTGACTACAGCTCGGCATTCAACACCATAGTACCCTCCAAGCTCGTCATCAAGCTCGAGACCCTGGGTCTCGACCCCGCCCTGTGCAACTGGGTACTGGACTTCCTGACGGGCCGCCCCCAGGTGGTGAGGGTAGGCAACAACATCTCCTCCCTGCTGATCCTCAACACTGGGGCCCCACAAGGGTGCGTTCTGAGCCCTCTCCTGTACTCCCTGTTCACCCACGACTGCGTGGCCACGCACGCCTCCAACTCAATCATCAAGTTTGCGGACGACACAACAGTGGTAGGCTTGATTACCAACAACGACGAGACGGCCTACAGGGAGGAGGTGAGGTCCCTCGGAGTGTGGTGTCAGGAATATAACCTCACACTCAACGTCAACAAAACTAAGGAGATGATTGTGGACTTCAGGAAACAGCAGAGGGAACACCCCCCTATCCACATCGATGGAACAGTAGTGGAGAGGGTAGCAAGTTTTAAGTTCCTCGGCATACACATCACAGACAAACTGAATTGGTCCACTCACACGGACAGCAATGTGAAGAAGGCGAAGCAGCGCCTCTTCAACCTCAGGAGGCTGAAGAAATTTGGCTTGTCACCAAAAGCACTCACAAACTTCTACAGATGCACAATCGAGAGCATCCTGGCGGGCTGTATCACCGCCTGGTACGGCAACTGCTCCGCCCTCAACCGTAAGGCTCTCCAGAGGGTGGTGAGGTCTGCACAACGCATCACCGGGGGCAAACTACCTGCCCTCCAGGACACCTACACCACCCGATGTCAAGGAAGGCCATGAAGATCATCAAGGACATCAACCACCCGAGCCACTGCCTGTTCACCCCGCTATCATCCAGAAGGCGAGGTCAGTACAGGTGCATCAAAGCTGGGACCGAGAGACTGAAAAACAGCTTCTATCTCAAGGCCATCAGACTGTTAAACAGCCACCACTAACATTGAGTGGCTGCTGCCAACACACTGACACTGACTCAACTCCAGCCACTTTAATAATGGGAATTGATGGGAAATGATGTAAATATATCACTAGCCACTTTAAACAATGCTACCTTATATAATGTTACTTACCCTACATTATTCATCTCATATGCATACGTATATACTGTACTCTATATCATCGACTGTATCCTTATGTAATACATGTATCACTAGCCACTTTAACTATGCCACTTTGTTTACATACTCATCTCATATGTATATACTGTACTCGATACCATCTACTGTATCTTGCCTATGCTGCTCTGTACCATCACTCATTCATATATCCTTATGTACATATTCTTTATCCCCTTACACTGTGTACAAGACAGTAGTTTTGGAATTGTTAGTTAGATTACTTGTTGGTTATTACTGCATTGTCGGAACTAGAAGCACAAGCATTTCACTACACTCGCATTAACATCTGCTAACCATGTGTATGTGACAAATACAATTTGATTTGATTTGATTTGATTTGATACAAAGTCAGAATGAAGTTCACAAAATGAAAGTATGTGGACACAGGTGATGGCCAAGTCAGAGAATTTGCCATATTTAATGCCCATATACATGGCTGTAGTGGATGCTATGCATAGTCTTTTACTGGGAAAAGCAAAATATGTTGTTAACGTTTGGAAATATATTGGTGTGCTGGACGGTGGAAAACAAAGGAATATTCAACTTTGATGCACATACAGCAAGTTGATGCATTGAAGTTGGAGAGGCTCATTGCCACATTTTTGTCACAGTTTTGTGAGAGCTTTGTCAGGTTGCATGGAATACAGTACTGCACACCAAATATGGACATCAATAACAACCTGAAAAAATGCATTTTGGACTAAGGTCCAATATATGGTTTCTGGTGCTTTCCATTTGAGCTAGCAAATGGTTTCATAAGTTAACAGAAGACACACAATCACAGCGTCACAGTTCAGTTAATGAGAAAGATTTTAACTTCCCAAGAGTTTAAAAGCATGGTCTGGCCAACTGACTTCGATGTGAAAAAGGTCATGAGACAGATTACGTACATGTACAGTGCGCTCAGACCCCGTTCCTTTTTCCACATTTTATGTTACAGCCTTATTCTAAGATTGATTAAATAATCTTTCCCCTCAATCTACACACAATACCCCATAATTACAAAGGGAAAACAGGTTTAGACATTTTTGATAATATATATCTATAAAAAACCCAGAAATACCTTATTTAAATAAGTATTTAGACCCTTTGCTATGAGACTCGAAATTGAGCTCAGTTGCATCCTGTTTCCATTGATCATCCTTGAGATGTTTCTACAGCTTGATTGGAGTCCACCTGCGGTAAATTAAATGTATTGGACATGATTTGGAAAGGCACTCACCTGTCTATATAAGGTCCCATACTTGACAGTGCATGTCAGAAAAAAAACAAGCCATGAGGTTGAATGAATTGTCTGTAGAGCTCCGAGACAGGATTGTGTCAGAGCACAGATCTGGGGAAGGGTACCAACACATTTCTGCAGCATTGAAGGTCCCCAAGAACACAGTGGCCTCCATCATTCTTAAATGGAAGAAGTTTGGAACCACCAAGTCTCTTCCTAGAGCTGGCTAAACTGAGCAATCGTGGGAGAAGGGCCTTGGTCAGGGATGGTCACTCTGACAGAGCTCCAGAGTTCCTCTGTGGAGATGGGGAAACCATCCAGAAGGACAACCACCTCTGCAGCAGTCCACCAACCGGGCCTTTACGGTAGAGTGGCCAGACGGAAGCTACTCCTCAGTAAAAGCCAAGACAGCCCGCTTGGAGTTTGCTAAAATGCACCTAAAGGACTCTCAAATTATGAGAAACAAAATTCTCTGGTTTGATGAAACCAAGATTGAACTCCTTAGCCTGAATGTCAAGCGTCACTTCTGGAGGAAACCTTGCACCATCCCTACAGTGAAGTGTGGTGGTGGTAGCATCATTCTTTGGGGATGTTTTCAGTGGCAGGGACTGGGAGACTTGTCAGGATCGAGGGAAAGACAAACCGAGCAAAGTACACAGAGATCCTTGATGAAAACCTGCTCCAGAGTGCTCAGGACCTCAGACTGTGGTCTCTGGAGAGACCTGAAAATGCTCCCCATCCAACCTGACACTGATTGAGATGATCAGCACTGAAGAATGGGAGAAACTCCCTAAATAAAGGTGTGCCAAGCTTGGAGTGTCATACCCAAGAAGACCTGAGGCTGTAATCGCTCTTGCCTGACCCCTGTTTTGTCAATAAACATCTGTGATTCAAACTGTCTGCATCTGTGTCTTAACCTGAGTCGTAATAAAGGGTGCTTCAACAAAGTACTCAGTAAAGGGTCTGAATACTTATGTGACATTTCAGTATTACATTTTCTTTTAGAAAAATTGCTAAAAACCTGTTTTTGCTTTGTCATTATAGGGTATTGGGTGTAGATTGATGAGGGGGAAAAACTATTTAATAAATTTTAGAATAAGTTTGTAATGTAACAAAATGTGGAAAAAGTCAAGAGGTCTGAATTCTTTTCGAATGCACTGTAGGTCCTGATGGTACCAACTACTTACATGCCATTGATCAGAATAAGAATAATGATTGACCAGTGTTGAATTAGCAGTGAGCTCAGACATGAGCCCCGAAACAGCTGTTTATTATAGCAAGTGAAGATAGGAATGATCTGTATATTAATTTCCAATGTATGTATCCAAACAAAGATCACACCATTGTACAGCTAACAGTACAAAAGTATAAGGTAGACATGCTGGGAGAGGCTATAAGCACTGATCAAAGTAAAAGTTTTCGCTCATCATGTGTTCTTGTGGTTTGCAACTGACAGAAAGACAGGCCTACCATGTATTCAAGCAATTGCAGACCTAACACCAGGCATAGTAACACAGTTGTTCCCTTGTGATGTGCTTGTCGGTCCAGCACATGAAAACACCTGCATTTCTCATGTTATGGCTTATGTAAATTGGTTCCAGAAATATCAGAAATCAATATAATTTCAAGCCCCCCTGTTGAGGTTTGGGGCAAGGCATTGGAATCTGTATTAGAGGCACAGTTTATTCCAATTCAGAGAATTATACAGCACTGTGCATATTGACGGTATAAAGTGCAGTTTGCCAGGACTAAAGAGACAGTAACGTCTCAGGATTGCTTTTCAGGAAAGGCTAATTGGAGGTGAAACTATGAGAAATCAAGTGGCCTAGCATTGGGAATTTGAGAGCAAAGCTACTGTTTATTTGTCATTGTTTGTGATTATTTCCTAAAGTATGATACTTTTTCTAAATTGTATCTGTTTTAATATGGGACTTTGCATTTCACTGTGAAATTGCTTGAGGTGTTAAAATCCCATTTGTCAACCAGCCATTTTTGCTTGCATTTAAACAATGACGACTTTGTGTTGTGTCCTTTGATCGCATTTATTTCCGTGCTTGTTTTTTCATTTTAAGTGTGTTGCTATTTGATATGCACTTCAAATAAAATGTTAATTGAAGTTTGATTTGATATTGGATCTTTAATTGATGACTGTATGAAAATATACTCCATTACCTAATAGGCTGTCATTCTTATTAAGACATTTTTAAAATGTATGAACTAAGTTATAGGTCTACTAAATAAATGTTTGGAGTAGATTGCCTGCTGAGCTGAATTGGAGCGTATTGTGATGACAACAGACAAGCTGTTAGGGGCTGTGTAAAGATCCATGTCTATCCAGAGCAGACAAATAAAGACTGGTCATGCACTGTTTTAATTCTGAGCTTCTACTTCCTCTTATTAAAGATATTCTGACTTACATGTACCTAATTGGAAATAGGCCATTTTACGCAGTGTTAGAATCTGATAGAGTTTTGCAAGAGGAACATATTTTTCAAGTTGATTGCACATGCAGACTCCCTCTGTTTGTTGTATTACAGCCAACACCTCAGAATCCATTTTGAGAAAGCAGTTCACACACTTAACAAATTAGGGGAAGATGCATTAAATTGGGTGAATTGAGTCGGAATGGAGAACAACTTTTTCTATTGGTAGTAAATGGGTCGTTGAGAAACAATTTTTGAATTGCTTCTTTGACCATGAAGAGGACATTTTATTTCCAACTTTGTCATGGCGTTGCAAGCAGAGAGTGCCGAAACAATGTGCTTGGTATGAAAACAGTTGCTAATGGTCCTAGTAATAAGACATACCATTCTGTTCCACAATTAGCTAGCTTTATTTGCACAAGTATGTGTTGCTAAATAAAAGCTGCTATGGCAACAGTTTGAAATATGCAGACAGTTCACAGCATAAGCTCTCCCGAATGAACCTTACATTTTTTTTTTTTTTACCTTTATTTATTAATTAATTAGACATCCAGTGTTCTGTCTTAATTGAATGAATTATAGAATGCTGGGGCTGCAAGTAGAGTATCTTGACACTTACATATAGTCAAATAAAATCACATTTTATTTCTCACATACACATGGTTAGAGATATTAATGCGAGTGTAGCGAAATGCTTGTGCTTCTAGTTCCGACCATGCAGTAATATCTAACAAGTAATCTAACAATTTCACAGAGTGCAGTATATACATATGAGATGAGTAATGTAGGGTATGTAAACATTGTATAAAGTGGCATTGTTTAAAGTGGCTAGTGATACATTTATTACATCCAATTCTTAATTATTAAAGTGGCTAGAGATTTGAGTCAGTATGTTGGCAGCAGCCACTCAATGTTAGTGATGGCAGTTTAACAGTTTGATGGCCTTGAGATAGAAGCTGTTTTTCAGACTCAGGTCCCAGCTTTGATGCACCTGTACTGACCTCGCTTTCTGGATGATAGCGGGATGAACACGCAGTGGCTCGGGTGGTTGTTGTCCTTGATCTTTTTGGCCTTCCTGTGACATCGGGTGGTGTAGGTGTCCTGGAGGGCAGGTAGTTTGCCCCCGGTGATGCGTTGTGCAGACCTCACTACCCTCTGGAGAGCCTTAAGGTTGTGGGCGGTGCAGTTGCCGTACCAGGCGGTGATACAGCCCGACAGATGCTCTCGATTGTGCATGTGTAAAAGTTTGTGAGTGTTTTTAGGTGACAAGCCGAATTTCTTCAGCCTCCTGAGTTTGAAGAGGCGCTGCTGCGCCTTCTTTACCACGCTGTCTGTGTGGGTGGACCATTTCAGTTTGTCTGTGATGTGTATGCCGAGGAACTTAAAACTTTTCACCTTGTCCACTACTGTCCCATCGATGTGGATAGGGGGCTGCTCCCTCTGCTGTTTCCTGAAGTCCACAATCATCTCTTTTGTTTTGTTGACACTGAGTGTGAGGTTATTTTCCTGACACCACACACTGAGGGCCCTCACCTACTCCCTGCAGGCCGTCTCGTCATTGTTGGTAATCAAGCCTACCACTTTAGTGTTGTCTGCAAACTTGATGATTGAGTTGGAGGCGTGCATGGCCACGCAGTCATGGGTGAACAGGGAGTACAGGAGAGTGTTGATAACGCACCCTTGTGGGGCCCCAGTGTTGAGGATCAGCGGGGTCGAGATGTTGTTTCCTACCCCGCTGATCCTCAAAACCCCACAAGGGTACGTTATCAGCCCTCTAGTATAACATTCTAAATGTAATCACGTGTTAAGTAATAGAAATAGTCATGAGAGAAAAGTTACGTGACAGATATTGGGCTATCACATTTCAAAACTGTACTAGATTTGAAACAGTGTTGAAACTCATGATCTAACCTGTCACTGCCTTGTTTTCTATCGATCAAATTACTCACCTCGCAAATGAATGATTGGCATTGAAGGAGTAAACATAATCAACTTCCTTTGCGTCGGTGGAACCCGGTAAGACATATCGTAACCAAGGCTCACAATCTTTTTATCTGTCTTGGTATTTTTTAACCTTCCTTTGCAGGCGTTCAGATGAAGGCCCAGAGGAAGGTCTTAAAATTGCCAAAGACTCCAGCCACCCTATCTATAGACTGTTCTCTCTGCTACCGCACGGCAATCGGCACCAGAGCGCCAAGTCTAGGTCCAAAAGGCCTCTTAATTTCTTATGGTATAGGGGATGCTTGCGTCCCACTTGGCCAAAAGCCAGGGAAAATGTAGCACGGCAAATTCAAATAAAATTATATAAAAATCAAACTTTCATTAAATCACACATGTAGATACTAAATGAAAGCTACACTCGTTGTGAATCCAGCTAACATTATAAAAAGGCTTTTCGGCGAAAGCATAAGAAGCTATTATCTGATGATAGCACAACAGTAAACAAAGAGAGCAGCATATTTCAACCCTGCAGGCGCTACACAAAACGCAGAAATAAAATATATAACATGCCTTACCTTTGACGAGATTATTTTACTGGCACTCCAATATGTCCCATAAACATCACAATTGGTCCTTTTAAATGTCCATTTATTTGGCGCGTTTGATCCAGAAAAAAACTGCTTCCAAATTGCGCAACGTCACTGCAAAATATCTCAAAAGTTGCCTGTAAACTTTGCCAAAACATTTCAAACTACTTTTGTAATACAACTTTAGGTATTTTTAAACGTTAATAATCGATCAAATTGAAGACGGGTCTATCTTTTTTCAATAGAGGACGAGAGGAAACTAATGCTACTTTTCAAGTCTTGCGCAACTCTCAACAACAGTGTTACACATTCCCTAGATGGCCGTACTTCTTCATTGCACAAAAAGGAATAACCTCAACCAAATTCCAAAGACTGGTGACATCCACTGGAAGCGGTAGGAACTGAAAACAATAATTTGCCAATGTGAAGTCAGTGAACAGACAGAGACCTCAACAACAACAAAAAATTATGAACGGTTAGTCCTTGGGGTTTTGCCTGCTACATAAGTTCTGTTATACTCACAGACATGATTCAAATAGTTTTAGAAACTTCAGAGTGTTTTCCATCCAAATATACTAATACCATGCATATCTTATATTCTTGGCATGAGTAGCAGGAAGTTGAAAGTGGGCACGCTATTTATCCAAAAGTGAAAATGCTGCCCCCTACACCTTAAGAAGTTAAGAGCTTCTACCCCCAAGCCATACGACTCCCGAATAGCTAATAAAATGGATACCTGGACTATTTGCATTGTCCTCCTCACCCTCATTTTTACGGTGCTGCTACTCTGTTTATTACCTATGCATAGTCACTTTACCTCTACCTACATGTACATATTACCTCAATTACCTCAACAATGTTTTATTAATTTATTTTTTACTTCAGTTTATTTTAGTAAATACTTTCTTAACACTTGTTTTTTTTAACTGCAATGTTGGTCAAGTAAGTAAGCATTTCACTGTCGTATTCGGCTTATGTGACAAATTTATGTTTTAAAGCCCTCAATTTAAAACCCTATCCCAACCATATGATAAGAGAGTAAAAAAAAAAATGTAATTTTGATTTGATAATTTTTTTCTTCACTTACTCTTATGGTTGGGAAAGGGCCTTGTGGCATGTCAAATAAAGCACTTTATAACAATGGCCTGCGAAACGGTTCAAATCATTCAAAATTCAGGAGTTTTATTAGCATGAATCCAGACAGACAGGTAATATCACGCACCTCATACTGTGACAACGTTATTACAGTCAGGAACGGGAACAGGCGGCGAGATAGAATTATGTCAAATGTAAATGACATTGGGGAAAATCCTAATGTAATTTCAATATTTTTGGGCCTCTGCGGATGACATTGACATTCATTATTCCAAAATGCCAATTTTATTGCACTGGGGTAATAAAAAAAGGTGACGTATCATTGTCACTAGAGTATTTTCATTCTAATGAGATGGCCTATATGAGCATATGCTGCATGGAATCCATATTAGGACGTCAGTTGTGAGACTAAAACACCTCAGTTGTCAGACTCTGTATGTGCTGGTTACACAGTGGTCGTAGTGACAGAACAAGCTTGTACTGCAGCCTGTTGAGTGGATTATGGGTTGTTAGGCATATATTGATAGGGTCAGGCTCTCCCCAGATTAACATGTGTACACAAGGTCCACTTCAGTTTACGACTCACTCAAGAACCAGCGAGAGGGGAGACATGACAGTTGGCTCATTACAGATGCAACAAGCTCTTGTTACAGTTTCTTTAATAGTTTTGGTAAAATGTTTACAAGTATGTGGTACATTTTCACAGATCATCAAAACGCCAGGCATTTCAAATCTCTAAGCACATTTTCAATTCACTAAGTACAACACACAAAATCATACAGTAACTTTTTTATCACACTTAATCAGTGTTTCATTTAGAAATACATGTTCATATAAATTAATTGCCTTTCACAAATCAATGCTTACATTTCCTTTAATATGATTATCTTCTTTTTTGTTATTAAAATACATTTTACTATCACTTTATCTGCCCTCTCTTTAATTGATAATCCCTTAAACATTTTGTAAACCTCTAGATTTTACATGGAAACTGTTTTGTCTACTGCAGATTAATACAAATGTATGTCTGTAAAGTAAAAACATGAAAAGTTTGTTATACTCAAATGTATTCCTATGATGATGGCTATTATGATTTTACTTCACAGTAAGTTTTTACTGGGTGGAGTGTCACGCCTTGACCTTTGGTTTGGTCATGGTGTGATTTGGGTGGGCATTCTATGTTTTTTTCTACGTTTTGGTCGGGTATGGTTCTCAATCAGGGACAGCTGTCTATCGTTGTCTCTGATTGGGAACCATACTTAGGTAGCTTTTTCCCACATATGTTTTGTGGGTAGATGTTTTCTGTTTAGTGTTTTGCACCTGACAGGACTGTTTTGGTTTCGGTTATTCACTTTGTTATTTTTGTTTAGTGTTCAGTTTAAATAAAAAGTTGAACACTTACCAACCCGCGCTTTGGTCCGATTCCTCTTCATCCGACGACGACACCCGTTACAGAACTACCCACCACCAACGGACCAAGCAGCGTGGTATGGAGGAGCAGAGGGTTCAGGACTCCTGGACATGGGAGGAGATATTGGATGGAAAGGGACCCTGGAGACAGGCTGGGGAATATCGCCACCCGCAGCAGCAGGCACGAGAGGCAGCCCACAATTATTTTTTCGGGAGTGGGCATCCAGCCAGGGTGGATTGTGGCAGCTCAGCACGCTTAGTCTCAGGTGCGCCGTTTCAGCCCATAGGACGAACTGGTCAGTTCGTCCTATGCCTGCGGTCCGCCCTTGCCGGGCTAAAGTGGGCATTGAGCCAAATGGAGAGGTGCGAGTGGTAAGCACCAGATCTCCATTGCTCCCCCCCACCCGGTTCGACCTGTGCCTGTGTAGCCGATGTGAAATGGCTAGCTAGTTAGCGGTGGTGCGCGCTAGTGGTGTTTCAATCTGTGACCACTTGCTCTGAGAACTTGAAGTAGTGGTTCCCCTTGCTCTGCAAGGACCGCAGCTTTTGTGGAGCGATGGGTAACGATGTTTAGAGGGTGACTGTTGACTTGTGCAGAGTGTCCCTGGTTCGCGCCCAGGTCGGGGCGAGGGGATGGACGTAAAGTTTATAGTGTTACACTTGCACTTCCGGCGCCAACAGAGATGGCCGCCTCGCTTCGCGTTCCTAGGAAACTATGCAGTTTTTTGTGTTATTTCTTACATTACCAAGAATATGACTTTCGCGAAGCGGATCCTGCGTTCTGCCTTTCACCAAGGACAACGGGATGGATCCCAGCCGGCGACCAAAAAAAACGACTTCGTAAAAGAAGGAAACGGAGCGGTCTTCTGGTCAGACTCCAGAGACGGGCACATCGTGCACCACTCCCTAGCATTCTTCTCGCCAATGTCCAGTCTCTTGACAACAAGGTTGATGAAATCCGAGCAAGGGTAGCATTCCAGAGGGACATCAGAGACTGTAACGTTCTTTGCTTCACGGAAACATGGCTCACTGGAGAGACGCTATCGGAGTCGGTGCAGCCAGCTGGTTTCTCCACGCATCGCGCAGACAGAAACAAACATCTTTCTGGTAAGAAGAGGGGCGGGGGCGTATGCTTCATGGTTAACGTGACGTGGTGTGATCATAACAACATACTGGAACTCAAGTCCTTCTGTTCACCTGATTTAGAATTCCTCACAATCAAATGTCGACCGCATTATCTACCAAGGGAATTCTCTTCGATTATAATCACAGCTGTATATATTCCCCCCAAGCAGACACATCGATGGCTCTGAACGAACTTTATTTGACTCTTTGCAAACTGGAATCGATTTATCCGGAGGCTGCATTCATTGTAGCTGGGGATTTTAACAAGGCTAATCTGAAAACAAGACTCCCTAAATTTTATCAGCATATCGATTGCGCAACCAGGGCTGGAAAAACCTTGGATCATTGCTTTTCTAACTTCCGCGACGCATATAAGGCCCTGCCCCGCTCTCCTTTTGGAAAAGCTGACTACGACTCCTGACTACGACTCCCTGCCTACAGACAGAAACTATAACAAGAGGCTCCCGTGCTGAGGTCTGTTCAACGCTGGTCCGACCAATCTGATTCCACACTCCAAGACTGCTTCCATCACATAGACTGGGATATGTTTCGTATTGCATCAGACAACAACATTGACGAATACGCTGATTCGGTGAGCGAGTTCATTAGAACGTGCGTTGAAGATGTCGTTTCCATAGCAACGATTGAAACATTCCCAAACCAGAAACCGTGGATTGATGGAAGCATTCGCGTGAAACTGAAAGCGCGAACCACTGCTTTTAATCAGGGCAAGGTGACCGGAAACATGACCGAATACAAACAGTGTAACTATTCCCTCCGCATGGCAATCAAACAAGCTAAGCGTCAGTATAGAGACAAAGTAGAATCTCAATTCAACGGCTCAGACACAAGAGGTATGTGCCAGGGTCTACAGTCAATCACGGATTACAAAAAGAAAACCAGCCCCGTCACGGACCAGGATGCCTTGCTCCCAGGCAGACTAAATCACTTTTTTGCCCGCTTTGAGGACAATACAGTGCCACTGACACAGCCCGCAACTAAAACATGCGGACTCTCCTTCACTGCAGCCGACGTGAGGAAAACATTTAAACGTGTCAACCCTCGCAAGGCTGCAGGCCCAGACGGCATCCCCAGCCACGCCCTCAGAGCATGCGCAGACCAGCTGGCTGGTGTGTTTACGGACATATTTAATCAATCCCTATCCCAGTCTGCTGTTCCCACGTGCTTCAAGAGGGCCACCATTGTTCCTGTTGCCAAGAAAGCTAAGGTAACTGAGCTAAACGACTACCGCCCCGTAGCACTCACTTCCGTCATCATGAAGTGCTTTGAGAGACTAGTCAAGGACCATATCACCTCCACCCTACCTGACACCCTAGACCCACTCCAATTTGCTTACCGCCCAAATAGGTCCACAGACGATGCAATCTCAACCACACTGCACACTGCCCTAACCCATCTGGACAAGAGGAATACCTATGTGAGAATGCTGTTCATCGACTACAGCTCGGCATTTAACATCATAGTACCCTCCAAGCTCGTCATCAAGCTCGAGACCCTGGGTCTCGACCCCGCCCTGTGCAACTGGGTACTGGACTTCCTGACGGGCCGCCCCCAGGTGGTGAGGGTAGGCAACAGCATCTCCACCCCGCTGATCCTCACAAGGGTGCGTTCTGAGCCCTCTCCTGTACTCCCTGTTCACCCACGACTGCGTGGCCACGCACGCCTCCAACTCAATAATCAAGTTTGCGGACGACACAACAGTGGTAGGCTTGATTACCAACAACGACGAGACGGCCTACAGGGAGGAGGTGAGGTCCCTCGGAGTGTGGTGTCAGGAAAATAACCTCACACTCAACGTCAACAAAACTAAGGAGATGATTGTGGACTTCAGGAAACAGCAGAGGGAACACCCCCCTATCCACATCGATGGAACAGTAGTGGAGAGGGTAGTAAGTTTTAAGTTCCTTGGCGTACACATCACAGACAAACTGAATTGGTCCACCCACACAGACAGCATTGTGAAGAAGGCGCAGCAGGAGGCTGAAGAAATTCGGCTTGTCACCAAAAGCACTCACAAACTTCTACAGATGCACAATCGAGAGCATCCTGTCGGGCTGTATCACCACCTGGTACGGCAACTGCTCCGCCCACAACCGTAAGGCTCTCCAGAGGGTAGTGAGCAGTCTAGGTAGTCTGCACAACGCATCACCGGGGGCAAACTACCTGCCCTCCAGGACACCTACACCACCCGATGTCACAGGAAGGCCATAAAGATCATCAAGGACAACAACCACCCGAGCCACTTTCTGTTCACCCCGCTATCATCCAGAATGCGAGGTCAGTACAGGTGCATCAAAGCTGGGACCGAGAGACTGAAAAACAGCTTCTATCTCAAGGCCATCAGACTGTTTTGCACCTGACAGGACTGTTTCGGTTTCGGTTATTCACTTTGTTATTTTTGTTTCGTGTTCAGTTTAAATGAAAAGTCATGTACACTTACCACGCTGCGCTTTGGTCCGATTCCTTTTCATCCGACGACGACACCCGTTACGGGGAGCTTCACATTGCTTTACTAAAGTTGTATTGGCCAATACAGTACTATAATACCATAACATATGTAATTTATGTAGCAGATACTTTTATCCTTAGTGACAAAAGTCCACACATTTTGGTATGTGACCCCAGTGGGATTTGAACCACAACAATACACAATTACAATACAGGTGGAAGGTTTATGATTGCCATCCCCATGATGGTACCACCCTCTTTCAGTCCATGGATGAGGCGTGCAATGATTTCAGTCCAGACCCAGATGTCAGTCTTGGATTCACCATACTAAACGGTTTTTCCCCAAGTTTCATGAACAATGAGGATATTTACTGCAAATTCGATGGGAACCTATGGCCAAATGTTCAAGACAGGCTTGATGCAAACTAGTGCCTACTAAACATTGTGTATTTAATTTGATTACATAGTGAAAAATGTATTTAATACTCACACCTTTTAGCACACATGGGATAGATGTTCAGTCAATTTTAATTGGCAGTGCAAGTGTAACGTGTAACTGAACAGCTGCAAAGGAAGGAAAAAAAGACCAAGAGAGATACAAAGATAGTGAGCCTTGGTTACGAGAGTTCGGGAACCCAGGATATGTCTTACCAGGATCCACAGACGCAACGGAAGTTGAATATGTTTACTCCTTCAATGCCAATCACTCTAATGTGAGGTGAGTCATTTAATCTAGAAAAAACACAAGGAAGTGGCAGGTTTGATCATGAGTTTCAACACTATTTCAAATTTAGTGCAGTTTTGAAATGTGATCTCAATTTCTGTTACACAACCTTTCTCTCATTTCTATTACTTAATGCCGTGATTGCATTTTCAATGTTAGAATATATGAAGGTGTCAAGATACTCTACTTGCAGCCCTAACATTCTATTATTCATTCAATTAAGACGGAACACTGGATGTCTAATAAATAAATATTGAGCTATTAAAAGGCAGCTATCCCAAGTAAGGTTAATTTGGGAGATCTTATGCTGTGAACTGTCTGCATATTTCAAACGGTTGCCATAGCAGCTTTGTGAAACATAATTTATTCAGCAACGTACTTGTGTGGATGGTGTTAGGTTAATAAAGCTAGCTAATTTTGGAACAGAATGGTATGTCTTATTACTAGGAGAATCAGCAACTGTTTTCATACAAAACTTATTGTTTCGGCACTCTCTCCTTGCAACGCCATGACAAAGTTTGAAATTAATTTACATTACTGTACATTCAAAGGGCAATTTTGTAATTTTGTAAAAATAATTTGGGCTATTAACTGGTTGAACTAAATTGAAAAGATAAGGGCACAAGGTGAGACCCAAACGCAGACACAGGAGGCAGATGGTTGAGCTCCGATATTTATAATAGCAAAAGGGGTAGGCAACAGGTAGGTCAGGGACAGGCGAGAGTTCATAAACCAGGTTAGAGCCCAAACTGCACCTGGCGATAGGCAGGCTCGAGGTCAGGACAGCCAGGGGGTTCAGTGATCAGGTCCGAGTCCAAACAATACAAGGGGATAGGCAAGCTCGAGGTCAGAACAGGCAGAGTGGTTAGGCAGGCGGGTTCGGCGTCAGGACAGGCACGGGTCAAAACCAGGAGGGCTAGGAATTAACAGAGACTGGGAAAAGTAGGAGCTAGGAAAAATGCTGATTGAATTGTTAAAACAAGATGAACTGGCACAGAGAGACAGGAAACACAGGGATAAATACACCGGGAATAATAAGCGACACCTGGAGGGGGGTGGAGACAAGCACAAGGACAGGTGAAACAGATCAGGGCGTGACAATATCATTATCTTGTATTTTGGTGATTAAGTCAAAACTGTAACTCGGCCACTCAGGAACATTCACAGTCTTCTTGATAAGCAATCCCAGTGCAGATTTGGCTTTGTGTTTTAGGAGCTCAGATGCAATAATTTAACAACCTAATATCCAACGTCATCAGGGTATAATGACAAACACTGCGGGTCACTAGTTTATACAGGTGTCCGTAATCATGGCCGGTGTGGCTTGATATCATTGGTTAATTTACAGATATAAATAGAACATATGAAAAACATAAATGGATAGCATGCGATCACAGATACAATGTGGCTACACAGGCCTAAAAACATTTACAATGAAAAGCAAAATCACAATCATCACAAGAATGGCTTCAGATCAAAGTCTAAGTTGATACCGAAGGAAGCAACAGTCTTTAAATTAAAGATCCAGGCAGCCTCTTGTTTTAACAATAAATTGTCATAGTCAAACCCTCTCCTAGGGAGGGTGACGTGTTTGATGCCGTAGGGACGAAATAGATACGTTGAGTTTTTGACCTAATGGTCTATGATGCTCTGATATTTGAACTTTTAATTCACGCTTCGTTTTACCCACATCATTTTCAGCACACGGACAAGTGATAACACTTTTGATTGGTGTCTGTTTCCCTGTTTGGGGGTGTTTGAAGGATCTACATTTTTAAGTGCCATTGCATTGAGCAAGGGAGGGTCTGAAAACACATTTGGGACCAAATGTGTTTTCAGACCCTCCCTTGGTCGTATTCTCACGGGGCAGAAATCTCAGAGTTGAAATGGTCCACTGATTTACCACCCCAAAACACCCTTGTATTACATCTATTTGCGCCTCTACCGGATGTAAAGGGTCTGAAAACACACACAAGCAGACTGAACCAGGTTTCCCTCTAGGATTTTGCCTGTGCTTAGCTCCATATTGTTTATTTTATATTTCCTGAAAAACTCCCCAGTCCTTAATGACAATAACATGATGCAGCCACTACTATGCTTGAAAATATGGATAGTGGTACTCTGTAATGTGTTGTCTTGGATTTGGCCCAAACATAACACTTTGTATTCAGGAGCAAAAGTGAATTGCTTTGACACATTTTTTTTGCAGTATAACTTTAGTGCCTTGTTACTTATTAACAGGATGCATGTTTTGGAATATTTGTTATTCTGTACAGGCTTCCTTCTTTTCACTCTGTCAATTAAGTTAGTATTGTGGGGTAACCCCAATGTTGTTGTAGCACAGACTTTAAACTCTAACTGTTTTAAAGTCACCATTGGCCTCATGGTGAAATCCCTGAGGTTTCCTTCCTCTCAGGCAACTGACTAAGGACGGACGCCAGTATCGTTGTAGTGACTGGGTGTATTGATACACAATCCAAAGTATAATTAATAACTTCAATACATTTTTACCCATCTACCTATAGGTGCCCTTCTTTGCGAGGAATTGGAAAACCTCCCTAGTCTTTGTGGTTGAATCTGTTTGAAATTCACTGCTCGACTGAGGGACCTTACAGATAATTGTATGTATGGGGTACAGAGGTGAAGTAGCCTAGTGGTTAGGTGCAATGGGCCAGAAACTGAATGGTTGCTAGTTCAAATCCCCAAGTTGACTAGGTGAAAAATATGTTGATGTTCTCTTGAGCAAGGCACTAAACCGTAGTTGCTCTGGATAAGAGTGTCTAAAATATTAACTGCTATTCTTGCACACAGAGTATGTGCATGCAGCTTGTTATGCAGAATCTTTAAAAAGGGTTGAATACTTATTTACTGAAGACATTTCAACTTTTCATATTTATTTACTTTGTAAAAATGTTAAAAAACATTGCATTGACATTATGGGGTATTGTGTGACACAAAATCACATTTTAATAAATGTTTCATTCGGGCTGTAACGCAACAAAATGTGAAAAAAGTAAAGGGGTGTGAATTCTTTCTGAAGGCACTGTATGTCTCTCTTTTTATTTGTGGGAATACTTGTGAACAGATTTCCAGATTTCCTTAATTACTCCATTAGTACAGTAATCTAAAAATATACATTTTCAGCAGTCCACTTATCATTCAAAACAAACTCTACCAATGGAATCATTGTGTATAGTAGACTTGTCTTGAAATACATTACGTCAGGGGTTTTCAAACTTGGGTTCGCAGCCCCCTAGGTGTCCGGAGGCAGCCTACTGCAGGGGGTCCGTGAATGTAAAATGAATGACAAAATAAAAAAATGGAAAAATAATTATTTTATGAATATTGTTAGCTGTAACAGAATACCATCGTTTATACCATTTTTATATTACATTTAGTCATTTAGCAGACACTCTTATCCACAACAACAACAGATTTTTCACCTAGTTAGTTCAGGGATTAAAATAGTAACCTTTTGGTTACTAGCCTTAACACTCTTAAAACAATGTATTTATTATATTTCAGAGTAAACTTGGTAATGTAGTGAAAGATGTCTACAAACCAAATCAACACAATTATAGGTTTTGAATGTAGTTTTGTTTTAAGAGTTTAGAAAACCCTCCACATACTTGTGAAAATAATAACAAAGCGATAAAACAAAATGTAAGCGATTGTTGCACATTCTGTGTGTGTGCACGTATATTTGTGTGAGAGAGAGACAGTGAGGGAAAGTGAGTACTGTATGTATGTAATTGTGCGTGTACTGTATGTGTGTTTTCGCCCTGTGTGTCTGTGTGCGAGAGGAGGAGAGTGTGTGTGTGTGTGTGTGTGTGTGTGTGTGTGTGTGTGTGTGTGTGTGTGTGTGTATGAGAAAGAGCGCAGGGAGAAGTTGTTAAGCCATAATTGCTTACTTGGAATCCTTTATGATCTTTTCAGTCGAGCAATTAACTAGAATTAAATGGCCTTTGATAATTGGATAGAGGTCCCGCTTGTTGTTTCAGCGTGACTAGGTAATGACAGCGTGTAACTCAAGTCTTGAGTCGAACACAAAGGGGCATAAAGGAAAAAGGTTGAGAATATACTTTAATGCAATGAGAGTGATAGTGAGAGAGAGAAAGAAGGGCGAAAAAGGAAATATGCAATGAGTGACAGATACAGAGAGAGAGGAGGGAAGAGAGAGAAAGGGGGGAAGAGAGAAATCAGCCAACTTACACTGTGTAATGAAGTGGGGTCAGAAGGCAGAGCATGCGTTTTCTTCCCACCTAATTCCCCTCCTTTCTTTAATGGAGCTGATGTGCTGACCCTGACACACCAGAGAAGCCTCCATTACTGGGTGGTGGAGGCCAAGTTAATGATGGCGCAGGAGCGCGTGTGTGCATGTGTTTACCAGCTGAAGAGGGAAGTTTCTTCCATTCCCTATCCCTGGCTTGGGCTCAGCATACAAAAGTAATTGCACCCCACTGGCTATTCCATGCACACAGAGTTCTGAGTAATTACTGCCCAGCTTGCTCAGAAGCCAGTTTTCACAATGGCTTGATATTGAGTGTGTGTACCTGAAGTTATCCCACACATACTGTTAGTGGAAGACGCAGGAGAACCAGCCCCTTCCAATTGCTGTTTATGGTTTCTGCCACTGACTTCTATTTAATTATTAGTCTGAATAAATTATCTACAAAGCACAGCAGTGTCAGAGCGTGCCAGCAGAGGGCAAGAGCTGGCAGCTTCAAAGGGGCCTTTGCCAGTCCTATGGGCTTCATTCCACTTAACAGAAGTCACATAGTATATAATGTATGTTCCGTCCTCAGCTCTTTATATGGCAAAAGGTCCCCAAGGGGTATCCCTGTTCCTCTCGTGACATGAAGAAGTGACAGACATGTTAATTGGCCTGCTTAGCAACAGGGATCAATTTCGGGGCAGATTAAAATTTTAATTTGAGTGATAGCCTATAGATAACTCAAGACAGATAGCATGGGACAATATGTTAAATGCAAAGTAGGTAGATTCTACTGGTATTCCCTAACATGTACAGTCCAATTCAGTTTGGCTAAGATTTAGTGAAGCTGTGCACTGTTTGCTTCACAGTTTATAAAAACACATCCTTGCCACTCTTGCACCCCTTTTGTTACTAATGTTTCTAAGATTGAATGTTATATCGTTTTTTGGGCATCTCTCAGCGATGTTTTATCGATTCCCGGGGTCAGTTTATGTTCATGTTTTCATGTACATCATGAGCTTTTGCCGTTCACGTAGGCAGAAATACAACCGGTATGAGGTAGCATTGTAATAAAGCCGCTTTCACCACTCTGGAAGTTAATAGGAAGATTACTTTTAGATTGAGAAACCATCTATTACATATAGCCAATTTTATTACTAGCCAATACTGTAAAAATGTCCCTGTAAATTTCTAGCGTTATACAGACACCAGTATTAGTAGGAAGCTAAGTATTTGTTTCTTGGGCTTCAGGAATGTGACTGAAAAGTACCTCAGGCCTTGAAAAAATACAAAATAAAAGCTGACTGAAAGTATAAAGGGATATCTGTCGGTGAATACCGTGGTCAAGGCTACGACTGCAATGAGTGGAGCTTACGCAGATGTTCAAAAGCACATATCAGACCGAGACCTAATGCTTCTTAGGTAGTTCTTCATGAGTTTTAGTTTAGAAAACGATCTCTCTACAGGATTGGGAAAAACAGCATGAGTACAGCAGTAGCAACATTAGGGAACATGGACAGAAGGGAGCGTTGCTTCAAATACAGCAGTTCTGCAACATCTTTAACTGAGCCTCTTAATTGCCGGCCTCAACACGTTACGGAAAGAGATTAACTGTATAGGAGGCTCTGGGGACAGGTCGTCTGGGTACTTGAAAGCCAATAAATGAGAAAATGCTAACCGATTATCATCCTTAGCGGACCACAGTGGGCTTGAACAAAAAAAGCAGTTATTGAGTTGTGTGATTGCAATGTCAACAGTCCCTTATCTCCACACCAAACTGAAAGTCTTCCGGCTAGCTTGGAAAGACAGTACCATGCAGTATCGAAGAGCCCTCACTGCCGCTCGATCATCCTATTTTTACAACTTAATTGAAAAAAATATGAACAATCCAAAATTTAATTTTGATACTGTCGCAAAGCTAACTAGCATAATTTCAAAATCTGACACAACCGGTGGATTAACAAAAGCCTAAGCTGTGTTTTCCTATATTGCACTTATGATTTCATGAATATAAATATGTATAGTAATATTTATTGTATGTAGCGCTATGCTATTCAGCGATTGATGATGACACTTATCCCGATATAGGGATTGCAGCCATAACAGGTTAACACTCCTTGGCCAGACTACACTCAATCATATGACCCACTGAAGAGATGAGTCTTCAGTAAAGACTTAAAGGTTGAGACCGAGTTTGCGTCTCTCACATGGGTAGGCAGACCATTCCATAAAAATGGAGCACTATAAAGCCCTGCCTCCAGCTGTTTGATTAGAAATTCTAGAGACAGTTAGGAGGCCTGCGTCTTGTGACCTTAGAGTACATGTAGATATGTACAGCAGGACCAAATCGGAAAAGATAGGTAGGAGCAAGACCATGTAATGCTTTGTTGGTTGGCAGTAAAACCTTGAAATCAGCCCTTGCCTTAACAGGAAGCCAGTGTAGGGAGGCTAGCACTGGAGTAATATGATCAAATGTTTTGGTTCTAGTCAGGATTCTAGCAGCCATATTTAGCACTAACTGAAGTTCATTTAGTGCTTTATCCGGGTAGCCAAAAAGTAGAGCATTGTAGTGGTCTAACCTAGAAGTAACAAAAGCATGGTTTAATCTTTCTGCATTATTTCTGAACAAAGTTTTTGATTTTTGCAATGTTACGTAGATGGAAAAAAGCTGTCCTTGAAACAGTCTTGATATGTTCGTCAAAAGAGAGATCAGGGTCCAGAGTAACGCTGAGGTCCTTCACAGTTTTATTTGAGATGACTGTACAACCATCAAGATTAATGGTCAGATTCAACAGAAGATCTCTTTGTTTCTTGGGACCTGGAACAAACATCTCTGTTTTGTCCGAGTTTAAAAGTAGAACGTTTGCAGCCATCCACTTCCTTATGTCTGAAACACAGGCTTCTAGCGAGGGCAATTTTGGGGCTTCACCATGTTCCATTGAAATGTACAGCTGTGTGTCATCCGCATAGCAGTGAAAGTTAACATTATGTTTTCAAATGACATCCCCAAGAGGTAAAATATATAGTGAAAACAATAATGGTCCTAAAACGGAACCTTGAGGAACACCGACATTTACAGTTGATTTGTCAGAGGACAAACCATCCACCAAGACAAACTGATATCTTTCCAACAGATAAGATCTAAACCAGGCCAGAACTTGTACGTGTAGACCAATTTGGGTTTCAAATCTCTCCAAAAGAATGTGGTGATCGATGGTATCAAATGCGGTCCAGGAGCACGAGGACAGATGCAGAGCCTTGGTCTGACGCCATCAAAAGGTAATTTACCACCTTCACAAGTGCAGTCTCAGCGCTATGATAGGGTCTAAAAACAGACTGAAGCATTTTGAATACATTGTTTGTCTTCAGGAAGGCAGTGAGTTGCTGCGCAACAGTGTTTTCTAACATTTTTGAGAGGAATGGAAGATTTGATATAGGCCGATTAGTTTTTTATATTTTCTGGGTCAAGGTATGGCTTTTTCAAGAGAGGCTTTATTACTGCCACTTTTAGTGAGTTTGGTACACAACTATAGAAAGCCATTTATTATGTTCAAACTTTCGATTGTTTTCTATCCAATACTAATAATAATATGCATATATTAGCAACTGAGACCGAGGAGCTGGCCGTTTACAATGGGCACCTTTTCATCCAAGCTACTCAATACTGCTCTGGAGCAACAAACCTCCCTTGCTGTCTCTGCCTGGCCGGTTCCCCTCTCTCCACTGGGATTCTCTGCCTCAAACCCTATTACAAGGGCTGAGTCACAGGCTTACTGGTGCTCTTCCATGCCATCCACTCACTTGAGTGGGTTGAGTCACTGACGTGGTCTTCCTGTCTGGGTTGGCGCCCCCCCCTTGGGTTGTGCCGTGGCAGAGATCTTTGTGGACTATACTCGGCCTTGTCTCAGGATGGTAAGTTGGTGGTTGGAGATATCCCTCTAGTGGTGTGGGGGCTGTGCTTTGGCAAAGTGGGTGGGTTTATATCCTGCCTGTTTGGCCCTGTCCAGGGTTATCATCGGATCGGCCCACAGTGTCTCCTGACCCCTCCAGTGTCAGCCTCAAGTATTTTGCTGCAGTAGTTTATGTGTCGGGGGGCTAGGATCAGTCTGTTATATCTGGAGTATTTCTCCTGTCTTATCCGGTGTCCTGTGTGAATTTAAGTATGGTATGAAAAGCCAACTGACATTTACTCCTGTGGTGATGACTTGTTGCAACCTCGACAACTATTGTGATTATTATTATTTGACCATGCTGGTCATTTATGAACATTTGAACATCTTGGCCATGTTCTGTTATAATCTCCACCCGGCACAGCCAGAAGAGGACTGGCCACCCCTCATAGCCTGGTTCCTCTCTAAGTTTCTTCCTAGGTTTTGGCCTTTCTAGGGAGTTTTTCCTAGCCATTGAGCTTCTACACCTGCATTGCTTGCTGATTGTAGTTTCCTGCTGGGTTTTTGTACAGCACTTTGATATATCAGCTGATGTAAGAAGGGCTATATAAATATATTTGATTTGATCTCTGGTACATCTTGGCATGCATCATTCAAAACTAAGTTGAAAGTTTGTGCAGAGCAATGGACATACAATGTTAAGAACACCATCTCTTGCCATGAGCTAGACTGACCAGGTGAATACAGTTGTAATGAAAAAGGTTTAGATTCACGCGCAGAACATGGCAGATGTTTATTACGCGGGCGGGGGAGCAGAGGCGGATGCCTACCTCGGGAGCGAGGTCCAGCAGGCTGGTCCGACGAGGTCGTAGACTGACCTGACGTTCTGTGTCGAGGCTGATGTCCAGTGGGTCTGTTCGGGGGTCAACCCTGAGGTCAGGGAGCAGGAAGAGCCAGACGGTTATGGTGAAATGCATGAATGATCTCTGGGGTGAGGATGTCCTGGTCGGGGACCCAGGACCGGTCTTTAGACCCATAACCTTCCCAGTCCACTTGGCAGTGGATGCGACCTCAGACATCCAACGGTGGGGGTTCACTGCAGGTAGAGGCTGGAGGATGGAGAGGACTGTAGGTGACAGGTTTTAACAGAAACACAAGGAAGGATGAGGAGATTTTATACTGAGGGGGTAACTGGAGGCAGTACGTGACAGGGTTGTTTCGATGGGTTATCTTGAAGAGACCAATGAAGCGAGGACAGAACTTTTTGCAGGAGAGCCGGAGCCGGATGTCACTGGTAGAGAACCACACGCTGTCAGGGGTGAAAGGGTGCCGTTGGTCGGCGTCGTCTGTCGGCAAAGCGTTTCTGGGTATTAAAGGCTTCCTACAGATACCGGTGAGCGGTCTCTCATACCCGCTCACTACGCCAAAACCAGTCGCCGACAGCGGGGATAGTACCAGGCTCCACCTCCCAGGGACAAATTGGGGGGTGGGTAATCAAGGACACACTGAAACGGAGTAACGTGGAGGGATGAGTGCATGAGTGAGATCTGAGCATATTCGGCCCAGGCCATATACCGACTCCAGTCGTGTGGAGAGGCAGAACATTCTTGGCAGAGGTGCTTCCCTATTTCTTGGTTCAGGCGTCCCGTCTGCCCGTTGGTCTGGGCGTGGTACCCAGAGGAGAGGCTGAGGGCGACCCCCAGTCAGTCACAGAAGGCTCGCCACACCTGGGAGACAAACTGGGGCCTGCGGTCAGAGACGATGTCCTCCGGAATCCCATACAGACGGAACACCTGCTGGAACATACATTCCGACCATTCTATGGGATTAGGTAAATAAGGAAGAGGAACCAGAAGACACATTTTTGAAAAAACGGTCTACTATGACAAGGATGGTGGTGTTACCAGAGGATTCAGGAAGGTATGTGATAAAGTCAACAGCTATGTGGGACCAGGGTCTGTGAGGGATTGGCAAAGGTTGAAGCTTCCCAGAAGGGAGATGAAGGCTTTTGGTTTGGACGCAGACTGGACAGGAGAGTGCGTAATCCCTTACATCGGATGCCAGTGAGGACCACCATAACTTTCTTGCTCGTGTAATGCCCGGATATCCTGACCCAAAGTACATGTGACACCATTGCATCAGTTGGGGTCTAACAGCTGCTGGTACATAACTCTTCCCAGATGGTGTCTCAGGAAGAGCCGGGTCTGAGGTTAGAGCTTCTTGTATGGCAGATTGAACCACCCACTGAACCAGTCCCATAATGCAAGAGGAAAGAAGAATTGGTGTAGGGTCGTAGTTACTGGTGAAGGTGAAGGTGAAACTGGTGGGAGAGAGCATCAGCTTTTACGTTTTTATTTCTAGGGAGGGGCCAGGAGGGTAACTTGAAAATGGAAGCGTGCGAAGAGAGCCCTGCGGGATTGTCTGGAGTTTAACCTCCTGGCCCCTCTGATATATTCCAGATTACTTTGATCTGTTGGGACGAGAAAAGGATGTTGTGCGCCCTCGAACCAGTGGCGCCACTCCTCGAGGGCCAGCTTGATGGTGAGGAGTTCTCTGTTCCCTACATCGTGGGATAACTTACTGGAGAAGAAGGCATAGGGATGTAACTTGGGAGGTGTTCCCACCCGCTGAGAGAGTATGGCTCGTACTTTTACTTTGGAGACATCCACCTCCAGGGTGAAAGGACGAGTCGGATCAGGTTGGCGAAGGACAGGAGCTGAGGTGAAGAGGCATTTCAGGTTGTTGAACGCAGTCAGGGCGGTATCAGTCCATTGAAGGGTCCGGGTATTTTGGCTGTTAAGGGCAGAGAGGGGAGCAGCAGTAGAACTGAAGATCCGAATGAACCGGCAATAGAAGTTGGAGAACCCAATGAAACATTGGAGTTCCTTAAAACCTCTTACAGTTACCCCCCCTACTTTGTGCAATTTCCGCCTGAAGACATACCCAAATCTAACAGCCTGTAGCTCAGGCAAAGAACCAAGGATATGCAAATTCTTGGTACCATTTGAAAGAAAACACTCTGAAGTTTGTGTACATGTGAATTGAATGTAGGAGAATATAACACAATAGATCTGGTTTAGATAAAACAATGAAAAAAAACTTACGTTTTTTATTTTTATTTTTGTATCATCTTTAAAATTAACAAGATAAAACAAATATTTAGATAGGATGATGGGGACAATTTCAGTGAAGAATATAAGAGGGCAACAGTACTTGTCCAAGGTTTCAGAATGATAACTTCCAAAATGAGTGTGCTACATGACATTTATCATGAAGTCACCCAGGTGTCCTACACAAGTAGCCCAAATGTACCCAAGTGGCCAAATTGGTGAAGGTATACATTTTGAAACAAATAACTATATAAAGAATAACACAAATGGTATTATAACAACCCTCCCAAAACAATTGAAAAAAAAAAATGAAAAAAAAAAAAGAATGGGAAAAAAATGAATTATTGATAAAAAAATATATGAAAAAGCATATATATATATACACATTTACAAAATAACATGGGTAACTATTTACACACTTTCAATATTTGGAAGACCCTCAGTCTAATCAAATCAAATCAATTTATATAGCCCCAGCCTAAAACCCCAAACAGCAAACAATGCAGGTGTAGAAGCACGGTGGCTAGGAAAAAGTCCCTAGAAAGGCTGAAACGTAGAGAGGAACCAGGCTATGAGGGGTGGCCAGTCCTCTTCTGTCTGTACCGGGTGGAGATCACAGTGGTTGTAGAGGGTGCAACAGGACAGCACCTCGAGTAAAAATGAACCGTTTAGGGTTCCATAGCCGCAGGCAGAACAGTTGAAACTGGAACAGCGGCAGGGCCAGGTGGACTGGGGACAGCAAGGAGTCATCATGCCAGGTAGTCCTGACGCATGGTCCTAGGGCTCAGGTCCTCCAAGAGAGAGAAAAAGAGAATTAGAGAGAGCATACTTAAATTCACACAGGACACCGGATAAGACTCCCATTCGGATTCAGTGTCACTGTGAAAGAAAATGTTCAGTTAGAATAGTTTCACATATGAGCCCTGTATCAACAGGTATAATAAACAGATATATATAGAGAGTACAGGGAACATAATGTTGAATATAGTATTATGACCTGATAGATCTACTGTCTCTATTATATTATGACAGACCAGCTAGATCTACTGTCTTCATTATATTACAACAGACCAGCTGTATCTACTGTCTCCATTTCACTTTGGCCATTGATGTGGTCCTGCCCTCTCCTCAACAGCCTCAAATAGGCTATTTCATGTGGGTTGGGGTGGGGCGGCAGACACATGCATCTCACATTTCATGACATTACATGTTTATTTATTGCTTCTAAAATTAAAAAAAAATCACAAATAATATTTCATATTATTAATTTCAACAAGGGCATTAGCATGATAAGAACGTACCAGTCCAAAACGATGTCCTCTCCCGTTCAAAAAATATTCCTCCACAATCGCTAAATGAATCGTCCTACAACAATCTGTCTCACCTTCCCAATCAATGTATTCTAAAGTTGTGTGTACATCTGTATATCTAGACTTAGATTTAGCTTTCCCTGACGTAGTCGCCATAATGATTGATATATAAACAGCTGAATCTGCGCGTTCACCAAACAATGCAATGTAATGTGTGTTTCTCCTTCCGGTATGAAACTTCAATAGTGAATGACTCACTTTACGCTGGAGCTTACTACATGGGTTGGTCTTGCAACACATAAACATGGCATATTGCCGTTTAGCTCAGCTCATTGGCTTTCTACCCTGCTAGATTTCAAGACGATCAGTGGTCATTGGGTTAAAAGACAGTCAATCAACGAAACAGCGGGCAAATCATTGGTGCACAATGATGTCATTACTTGTTGTCTTAAAAGTTTCTTTCAGTCAATACGTCCAGCAAAATGGCCCATCAGGTTTGATTGTGTTACAAACAAACCAGTTGATTGCAGTGAAACCAAACATGACTGGAACAGTCACGTTCTGTGTGGGTTATTTACCTGAAATGTGTCATCGAAAATGAAATGAGACAGAATTCACGACACAAGCGGTTCACAAAATGTTTTGTGTTAGGCTATAAAAATGGATTTTATCAAACAAAAGATAATTCATTGTGTAACAATGAGCATTGGAATTGCAAACAGACAAAGATCGTCAAAGGTAAACTATTTATTTTAATGTTACGCCAGTGCTGGTTAAAATGTTTTTTTTTCTTTTTATGGGCTCTATGCTCAGATAATCGCATCATATTCTTTCGCAGTAAATAATTTTTTTAATCTGACAACGCAGTTGGATTAGCAAGATTCTAGGCTTTCGATACATGTGAAACACTTGTATTTTCATGAATGTGTAATATGACTATTTATGTAGCGATCACCATATGTTGTGGAATTTCAGCCCGCTAGCGGGTTCCGTGCGCAGAGAGGTTAAGGACAGGAGCCACACCCCACTACCCTCCAAAAACAACTAACTGGCCCTGGTCTTCGTGCAGTCACATGTGGTGGGGTTTTATGCACACAAAACCAATGGAGTGGAAAAGACAACCAGAAACTGGCGGCCCCTCACATAACTACGGAGGTGCTCCCGAGCCGATCTAGGGGAAAAGGGAAAGGGATGCTCTACCCACGTTCACTGCCACCTAAAACAAAACACCACGAGCCTCCTATTGACACTCGCTGATAAGCCTGAACAGGAGAGGATTCCCACCTGAACAAAACCCAGAAAAACCCAGAGTGAATTGCTAACCAAATTTAGCTACCAAGCTAACTGAACCAAAAGAACACATGGCTCTCAACGCTCTCTTCAACACTATTGACCCAACCAAAACAGGCCGGCTCAGTCTGTTGCAAAAATGTGTGGACACAAACAACAGGTATATGCCAATCAAAAAGGTTCTTTATTGTAAACCAAAACTATTAACTTTAAACAAAGAAAAAGGCATGAGGTGTGAAAGTATCATAATGTAGGGTGTATGTAAAGTGCAGGGATGGGTGAATCTGTGTTTGTGAATATGACTGAGTGAAAACTACGTGAAACTACAAAGGAACAAACAAAACAGGATCATACCTGGAGGAGCAGAGAGAGAGAGAAGAGTGGTTAGTGAAGCAGTTTATATACCCCGAGCCCAGGTGGCTCCAATCATTAACGACCCTCCTCTGACTGCGGGAGGAACCACCCCTGCAATGGAGAGGAACCGCCCCTGCAATGCAGAGGAGGAGCCACAAGAAAAATAAATTCTTATTTACAATGACGGCCTACCCCGGCCAAACCCTAACCCAGTCGACGCTGGGCCAATTGTGCGCTGCCTTATGGGACTCCCAATCACGGCCGGTTGTGATATAGCCCAGGATCAAACCAGGGTCTGTAGTGACACGTCTAACACTGAGATGCAGTGCTTTAACATTAGGCTATAACTAAACAATGCAAATGGATTTCTGATTAGAATAATATTACTACACAGATCATACACTTAACGTTTGCTAGCTAACAGTACAGTACACTTTAACCTGAAGTGACACCCCATCCCGTGAACGGGACCGTTGTCATCATCTGACACTAATTAGCATAACGCAACGGACATAAATCTTCCTAGAAAATATTCCTATTCATGAAAATCACAAGTGAAATATATTGGAACACAGCTTAGCCTTTTGTTAATCACCCTGTCATCTCAGATTTTCAAAATATGCTTTACAGCTAAAGCTAGACAAGCATTTGTGTAAGTTTATCATAGCCTAGCATAGCATTATGCCTTGCTAGCAGCAGGCAACCTTGTCACAGATATCAGAAAAGCAATCAAATTACATAATTTACCTTTGATGAACTTCGGATGTTTTCACTCACGAGACTCCCAGGTAGACAGCCAAAGTAAATTTTTTCCCAAAATATTATTTTTGTAGGCGAAATAGCTCCGTTTGTTCTTCACGTTTGGCTGAGAAATCGCCCGGAAACTGCGGTCACCACAACACCGAAATATATTCCAAATTAGCTCCATAATATCGAAAGAAGCATGGCAAACGTTGTTTAGCATCCATCCTCAAGGTGTTTTTCTAATATGTATTCGATAATATATCCGTCGGAACAATTCGTTTTTCACTATGACCGATTGGAATAATGGCTACCTCTGTATTTTACGCAAGAATCTCTCTCGGAGCCACCATGTGACCACTTACGCAATGTGGCCGCCTAAGGCTATTCTTCAACAGAAATGCGTAAAACTACGTCACAATACTGTAGACACCTTAGGGAATACGTAAAAAGCGTAAGCTCGTTGATGGTACATTCACAGCTGAATAGGGAGTCATTGGAACGCAGCGCTTTCAAAACCTGGGGCACTTCCGGATTGGATTTTTCTCAGGCTTTCGCCTGCAACATCAGTTCTGTTATACTCACAGACAATATCTTTACAGTTTTGGATACGTTTGAGTGTTTTCTATCGAAAGCTGTCAATTATATGCATATTCTAGCATCTTTTCCTGACAAAATATCTCGTTTAAAACGGGAATGTTTTTTTTTCTCCAAAAATGAAAATACTGCCCCCTAACACCAAGAGGTTTTTAACTTGCAATAAAAATGACTTTCTGACAATGTAGCTAGACTCTTACCCGTATAAGTGGATCAACGCTTTATGACAGACTGGACCCATTTAACTTGTTTGTAGCTACATCTTGTTTGGCCAGCATTGTGTAAAGTCACTCCGGTTCACACTGACCGTGGCATGTGCAGAAAGTAGCCCATCCTCTTTTCCAACTTATCTGTCGATAGCGCCTGCTAAATTCAGGGCATCAATGTTGTTCAGAAAAGTAGCAAAACTTTTGTAGTTCTCAATGGCTAACGTCATATCTTTCAAAAACGGCATGGTAGAAAAGACTATCAAGACATACTGAACAGCTCATGTTACATGTCAGACCAATCCAAAACCCATCTTCTGGCATGTCCGGCCCATCTATTATCTCAGCCAATCATGGCTAGTGGGAAGGTTCATGTATTTTTCCATGGCTAAACCAACCAGGCTCATAATTTAACAATTGTATTAGTACTTATGGATGGAATATGTGTTTGTTATTAAGGCACATGAAAGTTCACATGTTCCAGAAGGCATATCTGCCAAAAAAACATATTTTGATAAAAAGTAAATGTTTAAATGCCACTCCTGTGAAGTAGTGACATGCGACACACACCTAGTTTCCTGGAACGAGTCACATTTGGTATACTATTCCAAGCAATCTCACCTCCTCAATTCAATGTTTACTGTTTATTTCAGTTTTTTTTCTCCATATTCAGTTTAGATGATTTATTTTTGTTGACGCTTCCAGAATTGTGTTTGGCCCTCTCATGCATTTAGTCCCATCTTCTCATCCAAGAATGATATCTTTAATTTGTAAATGTTCACTTATTGTTTCAAGGCATGCCAGACGATCTCCTGAATGCAAAAATTAGCATAAAGAGGGATTGACTGTACTGTCTCAAAAGGTGCTAAACTGCTATTTGAATGGGGGAGAGTTGATGCATGTTTGAGTGCCACTTCATTTTACTGTTAAATTCAAAGTAATAATTCTAATGAGTAAGAACGTGTAAAAGTATCATATACAGGTTTTGGATCTTAATTTGATCAGCTTAGTCGCAGGCATAAAATAATCCTGGAGCAGGAGGATTTGATAAAATGTTTTTAAATAAGGGATCATTTCTTAAGGGCCATTTGTTTTGATAGGCTACAATATGCTATAGTTTAGGTGTCATAGTGGAAACCAATATATATCTTGTATTATTAAGCTACATAGATCGACAGTTGTTGATCTGTATGACTACATTTCAGATACATTTTTGTACATTTCAATAGTAGTAGGACCTACGGTAGTGGGACACATGGCTGGTGCTTTAGCATTTGAGTAAGTGAGAGAGAAAAATAAGAGGTTTTCAGTGAATTTATATTAATCCGAGGCTCATTTGAATGTCCTGCGGCACAGGAAAAGTGATCAAACTAAGATACCACATCTGTATTTACCACATTCTGAGAAGAGTAAATGTACTTGTTTCATTTCTACAAGGTTACATGTGAAACTAGTGCATATTCAATCTTCATGTTCATTGATGATCAGTCTTCATCATGGAGTATTCATCTTTTTTTGGGGGACAAAATGTTGTAGTGTTACCATGATATAGATAAAGTGCAGGGTAAACGCTAGATGTGTTTCATTTGTAAAGCACTTTTCAACCACTATGCTCATTTGTACTAGTCTAAAGAAATTACTATTGCTTAAACATACAGATGGTTTTCGCCTGCGCATACTGTATTTCCAGGGGCATTTCTATGAGAACCAGACAGCATGACATTCAGATTCAATCAAAACTTCTGTTACACTAGTGGCAGTGTCCATTATTATTCTTTCAGACTCTATCTCTTGTTACTGCCCATCAACATCCTCATTCTATGACAGCTAAGATGTGTTGACTTGTGATCAAATATATATATATTTTTAGCAAGACTCCTACTGCAACCTTTTTCCCAAGAGGGACAAGGCTGTTGTAGAAATGTGATGGTGAACTGCTATAATGATGCCATACTATCAAAAGCTAGTCAAAATGTACATTTTCAACAGATATCCCACTGCACATTATGTAACATACTGAGGCATTGTTTTGCATAATTTTGCAAGCAACACCAACTACACAGAGTAGTTCATGCTCGTGTCATAATAGGCATGGCTATATTGTGTTAACTTCTCTTTCATGCTTCCAAAATGATGAGACACGACAGTGAAACGCATTCATAAACAATGGCATACCGTGGGTTGGGTAAACAGATCAAGTGATGCTACCACGCTAAAGGACACTGACTCGTTTGAGCCTCTGACACGTAAAGTCTAGTTCAGTAATAATAATTAATCCGCCCAGCTGCTTGCCAGCTCGCCTGCACTTGCTATTGAAATCAATAGCAAGTACGGAACCGTTGCTTTCCTCTTTCATCAGACCCTGTCCTTTCAGAGCCTTTGCCCATCAAAAGGCTGCAGTCACTTTCTATTCCACTTTTTGCTGAAATAAATAGAACAATTATTTTCTCCCCTAGTATGTGTGAGTGTGCTGGAAGGTCACACTCATTTTGTGTCCTCATCTCAAATGGGAGAGTGCTTTAAGTTCTCTGTCAAAATGCAGGTCCCCTACCAAAACTAAACCGAATCACAGAGACTGTCCCCATTGAGTTCAGTTATGAGGAACCTCCATGGGTTAGTCTTCCATAATATTTCTTACTAACATCATCTAACTTGGCTTATGGCTTGCCAGAAAATATTTGACTAAATACAAAGTATGTGGATTGAGTCGATTTAGTGTGTATGTTAAGGAAACATGATCTGAAGTAGGGTTTTATCCAGTACAGCACTTCCCACTTCCCATGCATCCCAGAGGTCTCTACAGGGGGCAGCATAAGAATGTCATTCTCGGTCAGTTGGTCTACTTGTTTAAAGGCTCAACCTTCCCTAGACCATGTGTGTGCAGAAATCTTTTGAGGGCCTTCGTTAGATCAAACTCAACTATATTCAGAAGCTTAACCCTGTGGTATTTGACTCCTCATTAATGGCCTGAACAATTTAAGCGATTCCATTCCTTAATCAAATAATTGGTTTGAAGAGATAAGTGCACTCTCTGATTGAGCTCGGATGTTGAAGGAACTTTACGGGGTTGAGGAAAGAAGAAACTTGCCCTGTCTTTGATTGTCAGCCTCTTTTGAAGTCTGGTACAACCGGTCTCTCCGGTCCCTAGCTAGCTCGATGGACCGCAATCACCAATACTCCTGTAGACTTGAGAATACATTCTCCATCTTATTTCACGAAGGGATGGTTATCATGACGTCAACTTTTCCACTTTGGCAGTTTCCATGGGACTGCGACAGTTGCTAGGCTCATAAAGACGGAATGGCGGCCATGGGCTTTCCTCAAAGTCATCGTCCACAGGGATGTTCAACAGGAGAACGATTGTCTGTCACTCAATGCTAGCGACCTGTCTCCTTCATGTGAGAGGAGCATGGCAGTATGACACCGCTCAGTTGGAAATTGCCTGGATGGGAAAAGGAAGTGTGGGTCACTTTCCATTTGATGGGATTGGCTAACTGCTACCTCGTGAATGTTCAACCCTGGGGCTAAGAGAGATTTGAACAGTCACACACACTCATACTGTAGAATCCCCTGAAATTTGAATTGCACCACCTGACAAACCAAAAAAGGAATGGGGGTTGGGGGATTATTATTTTCCGTTTTCCAGTCATCTTCCCTGAACTAACCGCATGTCCCGATGTCACTGAATGTCACACTAGTTGGCGGAGTCGCTCATGGTGCGAGAGTATGTAATGAGAGACAGTGACACGGGCGCAGCGAGGAGAGACGAGCTGACACACCGGCCCGGGGAAACTCATCTAAATCACATTACCCCAACCCAGCCCTGAAGGCAAAGGATATTAGCCTATATATGTGTCAGCTTTTCTCTGCTTTTGTGTATGGTTCTGGAAATGCGATGAAAGGAGAGATGTGTGTTTACGGCATGATTTGGAACCTAAATTATTCTCCAATCGTTTCGTTTTGAACAGAACCACAATTGTTCTTCTGCTCCGTTCCACTATTCCGACCAGCAAAGTTCCAAACCAGTTCGAACCTCAAAAATGTAACGGTTATATAATTCCTTTCGTTTCCTTTTTTTAACCTGTAAACTCAACAGTTTATTTTACCTTTAGCTCATTAAATTACTTCACCAATCAGTTCAGATAGAGCAGCTTGCTATAGAGCTAGTTGTTTTACATGCGTGGAAAAACATGTGTATGGCGCAAGATGCGACTGAAAGGAGGAGGATACTTGAAACGCTGGGCATCTTGTTATGATATGCATTATCTGAATTAGGCCCACAGAATTATATGCTACTTACGGAAGAGCAGCTTCTATGGAGGAACTTTGAATGTCTGAACTCATGAGAGTTGGCTGGACCAGAGCTAGGTAGCTAACAAACCTGTGTTTTTTTTAATATATTTTTTTATTTCACCTTTATTTAACTAGGTAGGCCAGTTGAGAACAAGTTCTCATTTACAACTGCAACCTGGCCAAGATAAAGCAAAGCAGTGCGACACAAACAACACAGAGTTACACATGGGATAAACAAACAAACATACAGTAACATACAATAACACAATAGAAAAATATAAACAATATGTGCAAATGTAGTAAGATTAGGGAGGTAAGGTAATAAATAGGCCATAGCGGTGAAATAATTCAAATGTAGCAATTAAACACTGGAGTGATAGATGTGCAGAAGATGAATGTGCAAGTAGAGATACTGGGGTGCAAAGGAGCAAAAAACCTAACAATATGGGGATGAGGTAGTTCGGTGTGCTGTTTACAGATGGGCTGTGTACAGGTGCAATATCGGTAAGCTGCTCTGACAGCTGATGCTTTAAAGGTAGTGAGGGAGATTTAAGACTTCAGCTTCAGTGATTTTTGCAATTCGTTCCAGTCATTGGCAGTAGAGAACTGGAAGAAAAGGCAGCCAAAGGAGGAATTGGCTTTGGTGATGACCAGTGAAATATACCTGCTGTGGTGCGTGCTACGGGTGGGTGTTGCTATGGGGACCAGTGAGCTGAGATAAAACGGGGCTTCACCTAGCAAGGACTTATAGATGACCTGGAGCCAATAGGTTTGGCGACGAATATGAAGCCAAGGGCCAGCCAATAGCCTACTGTGTTTGCAGAGCGGCATCATAATTAAAAACACGTCATACATTTTTGTAGTTAATAAATCCAATGTGAAACGTGATAACTATAGTATCCTTAACTAGCATTGAAAAAGTTAATCCATTCTTCTCAAATAAAAAATCTCTCTCCCCATCTGCTGAATAACGCTTGTTACATCAATAGCCTACTGTTGCCTATTCTACAGTAGGCTATTGGAGCAGGTAACACACACACACACACACACACACACACACACACACACACACACACACACACACACACACACACACACACACACACACACACACAGGCAAAGATTTGCAGCTGGCAGGCACACACTAGAAGTTTCTGAGTGACAGACTGAGGGTTTTGCATAGGCCAGTGGTTCCTCAACTAGGGGTTATGACCCCATGTGGGGTTACCTGATATGAAAATGAGAATTCCCAAAATCCCCCAAAATTAAACACAATTTTTTACAAATATCATCTTTGCATCTCAAAATCATTGCAATGTGGTTAACCTTAAAAATCTAAATGAAAGTTATTGAAATATACAATTCAACCAAAGGGTGCCCTTAGATCATGGGAAAAGGCTGCACTTGGCCGTTGCACTTAATTCGGAATGATTCAAGTGCAACAGTGAAGTGCAGCCTTTCGAGCTGTCATGTGACTGAATGCTGCAAACAGCGCTTCACGAATCACTATGGAGGAGTTTTGGTTCCTGGCTCAAAGGGAATACCCTGCCGTCTCCCACAGAGCATTAAAACTCAAGGTACCCTTCGCCAGCTCATATCTGTGTGAAGCTGGATTCAGCAGTGCTCTCGTCTGCAGTAAAACCAAATACTGATCCGGGTTGGATGTGACAGCAGTGATGAGTTGCGCACTGTTGACCACGGCCCCTGACTTTGAGAAGCTCTGACGCGACATGCATCAAGCGCACCAATCTCATTAGCGGTGGTGAGATAATGATGCTTTCAAGACAACTGGGAACTCAGAATTTTTGGGGGTAAAAACATAACGTCAGTGATCTTCAGGTCAGAAAGTTTCCGACTAGGAATTCCGAGTCAGAGCAGTTGTCTTGAACGCACTGATCGGATGTCAGAGATTTCTGAGTTCCCAGTTCCCAGTTGTCTTTTAAATTAACGGTTCTGTTCCGGTACAGTCTAGATCAATTTCGTTCCCATTCCTCAAAATGTTTTTTAATTTTCTGTTTTTTGGTTCGGTTCCCTTAAACCCCTGGTTTACAGTCACATCATAGTGCCATAGCATTAGTGTATCTCATCAGGGGTGTATTTACTAGAAACAGGATGAAACGGGGAGGGACCTACCTGAATATGTCAAATAAGAAACTCTTTGTTTTCGTTAAACAACATTTTCTGTTGACTAATGAATACACCCCATGATAATAACATGGGTATGAGGAGAGAGGAAAATAGAAGAGGCCATTGTGTCCTGTTTAACTTGATGAATATTTACACAGGTGGACAACTCCAGTCCTGGAGAGCAGCAGTGTGGGCAGGCTTTTGGTCTAGTCCAGCACAAACATTGTATTCCAATAATCAGCTAATTTGCGGTCTTCTTCTTTTAGATCACAATTATTTGCATGAGGTGTGTTGGGGACAAACGTCTGCACACATTGTGCCTCTCTGGGCCCACCACTAAGCAACTTATAGTTTTTCTCAACTGCGTAAAGCATATTTTGGAACAATGTCGATTTTCAAAACTAATCAAAAAAGCAAATACATTCATCAAAACTATAAAATATTGGCAAAAACATGACTCCATGCAAAAAATTGACACAAATATATGTACCTTGAGTCAAGCCGAAAAAATTGAAAGTTAGTCTGTCAGGAAAAATAACATTTAATCAATTGATAATCTTTGCAGTCGCTATAACAGGTTGATCAACATTTTAACTATGAAAAGGTTCAGAGCTAAGGGCAATTATTTTTTATGCATACTTCACCAAACAATTTCATACACATCACATCAAATACTGTTCCTGATCAAAAAGAAAATGAAAAATATGCACATTGTCACTTATCTGTATCATCACAATCCAATTCCATGTATCCATGTCATACATAGGCTGGTCTGCTAATAGGTTAGTAAACTATCCATCACCAAGCAGAAAATCCATCCCTAACATACAGTGCTTTCAGAAAGTATTCATACCCATTGACTTATTCCACATTTTGTTGTGTTACAGCCAGAATTCAAAATTGTTTGAATAAAAAAATGTCTCACCCATATATATATATATATATATATATACACACAATACCCCATAATGACAAAGTGAAAACATGTTTTCAGAAATATTGAAAATGAAATATTGAAAATGAAATACAGAAATCTAATTTACCCACGTGGGTGCCTTTCAGAACTCATTTTGAACCCCTTTCTGTTTTGGATGTCAAAGTGATTTTCTTTGATAGTTCCCTTTGTTGTGAGTGACATATTGAGTTTGTCTTGTCGAAACGTAACACAGCGTAACGTTTGGATTCACTCTTGTCAGGTGAATAATTTTCCCATAATCTCGGTTCCCTTTCAATTGCTACCATAGTTATGCATATGCTTTTCTTATTTGTTCCTTAAGAAACATATCAATTGTGCTAATTGCCATGAGTGTAAATGGTTAAGGAAAGGTGAATACAGTGGAGAAACTACTGATAACAATGGATAGACCACAACCTTCACCTAAGCAAAGCTCTGTATTGGAAGGTTACGATGTTGGAGATGACGATTTAGGAGTTACCCAAAGTTACTTCGAAATAATCCAACTCAATTCATGAAAATGAAAACTGTGAAACATAAGTTATACTTTCTAGATAAAATTATACAAAATATTTTCCCTTCCCCAAATAATTAAAACACACTGTTTCGCAATAAAGGTCTACAGTAGCCTCAACAGCACTCTGTAGGGTAGCACCTTGGTGTAGCCAGAGGACAGCTAGTGTCCGTCCTCCTCTGGATACATTGAGTTCAATACAAAAGGCTTGTGGTTCTCACCCTCTTCCATAGACTTACACAGTAATTAGGATGTCCTCCAACTTATCAAAGCTCTTGCAGGATGAACTGACATGTTGTCCACCCAATCAAAGGATCAGAGAATTAATCTAAACTCAGAAAAAAAGAATTGGCCCTTTTTCAGGACCCTGTCTTTAAAATATAATTTCTAAAAATTCAAATAACTTCACAGGTCTTCATTGTAAAGAGTTTAAACACTGTATCCCATGCTTGTTCAATGAACAATAAACAATTAATGAACATGCACCTGTGGAACGGTCCTTAAGACACTAACAGCTTACTGACGGTGGGAAATAAAGGTGACAGTTATGAAAACTTCGGACACTAAAGAGGCCCTCCTACTGACTCTGAAAAATACCAAAAGAAAGATGCCCAGAACAAGAACTGGCAAATCTGGTGCAGTCCTTGAGGAGGAGATGCACTGCAGTACTTAATGCCACTGGTGGCCACACCAGATACTGACTGTTACTTTTGATTTTGACCCCCCCCCCCCCCTTTGTTTAGGGGCACATTATTCCGATTATGTTAGTCATATGTCTGTGGAACTTGTTCAGTTTATGTCGTTGTTGAATCTTGTTATGCTAATACAAATATTTACACATGTTAAGTTTGCTGAAAATAAACGCAGTTGACAGTGAGAGGATGTTTCTTTTTTTTGCTGAGTTTAGTACGGAAAGCATAAGCTACAGCTAGCTAGCACTGCAGTGCATCACATTTGGTGAGTAGTTAACTCAAAGAGAGAGAAAGACAATAGTTGAAGAAATGTATTTCTTCAAAATGAAGGAGAAGCGACAGAGCAAGAGCGCTAGCTGTGCACTACCATTAAAACGTTTGGGGTCACTTTGAAATATCCATGTTTTTGAAAGAAAATCACATTTTCTGTCCATTAAAATAACATCAAATTTATCAGAAATACAGTGTGAACATTGTTAATGTTGAAAATGACTATTGTACAGTGGCTTGTGAAAGTATTCATCCCTTGGCATTTTTCCTATTTTGTTGCCTTACATCCTGGATATAAAATAGATTTTTGGGTGGTTTGGATATTTTGATTTACACAACATGCCTACCACTTTGAAGATGCAAAGTATTTTTTTATTGTGAATCAAACAAGAAATAAGACAAAAAAACTGAACTTGAGCTTGCATAACTATTTGTGGTATGACTTAAAGAGTGCTGTATACCAGCGGAACTTTGTGGAGCCACCTTTTGCAGCAATTACAGCTGCAAGTGTCTTGGTGTATGTCTCTATTAGCTTGGCACATCTAGCCACTGGGAATTTTGCCCATTCTTCATGGCGAAACTGCTCCAGCCCCATCAAGTTGAATGTGTTCCGCTGGTATACAGCAATCTTTAAGTCATACCACAAATTCTCAATTGGATTCTCTGGGCTTTGACTAGACCATTTCAAGACATTATAATGTTTAAACGACCATTCCACAGGTGCATGTTCATTAATTGTTTAAGGTTCATTGAACAAGCATGGGAAACTGTGTTTAAACCCTTTACAATGAAGACCTGTGAAGTTATTTGGATTTTTACGAATTATCTTTAAAAGACAGGGTCCTGAAAAAGGGCCATTTCTTTTTTTTCTGAGTTTAGATACGAGAAGAATTATCCAATGATCAAAGTGAGCATTCTACTTATGAGGTTTCTATGAATGTGAAATTCCTTCCAACGATTCTGTTGAAAATCGCTTCTTAAACGGAAGCAAACAGAACAAAACGGGGATAAACATACTTGAATTTGTCTGCTAGAAACTATGGTTTAGAACTTTTGGACTACTGATTACACCCTAGATCAGCTAGATGCAAGCACCTTGATTACTCAAAATGTTCTCGACCTGTACATGTACATTGTAAACTTTAATTCAAAGGCTAGGTTATAGCAACCTCATGATGGGTATACGAAAAAAAATGGTATAATGTAATTGCCTAAACCTATCGATGTTTCACTGAGCTGGGTGAATGGAATATGAATGACAGTCATCCAATATGATGTAATTTAAATAAGGCCATGCTCATAAACAAAATAATCTTCCTCCCTCATCTTAAATGGCACCGACCCCCACTGCCAATAGTGTACATTAATTAACACCGATAGAGCCATTTACAATATTGTGCACTAGTATTTACTCATTGCTAGAAACAGTGAACACATTTGCACACATTTCTCTTCTGTGGAAAACAATGATTACATTTTTTTTTTTTGCTAAACACTTTACATTTAGTTTTGTGTTCATTCATCACAATTGTATTTAAAGTTTTGCAAACGGTGGTCTAAGATATGCAATCCCGGTACCAAGGCAAGAAAACTTCATACAAATGATCATACATACATTCTGCAAAAGTATTTGAGAAATTGATCATTGTTGTTCTGCTATAAGTACGTTTGACCACCATTCCAAAACACGATTGAGAAAAACTGTAACCTCATAAGGTTGTTACTTTCCCCATTGTGCTACTTACATGTTTCTGGCTCCAGCTGTTATAGATACCATACAGTGAATGCACTGACAGTATAGGCCACTCACATGTAAGATGTTGAAAATAGACACATTTGTTCATCTGATATGATTGACTTCAAAACAGTGGAAACAAAGGTGGATCAATTAAACTGGTTAACAGATTCTGTAATGGATCTCATCCTCCTCTTCTGAGAAGGAGTAGCGAGAAGGATCGGAGGACCAATTTGCAGCGTGGTAAGTGTCCATAAAGTTTATTTTAAATACATAAACTGAACACTACATAATACAAAACAATAAACGTGAAATGAACGAACCCTCGCCACGGGTCCCGAATGGACAGGAGATTCCGGCAGCGCCGGATGAATGGGAGATTCTGGCAGAGCCGGATTGAAGGATGAGTCCGGCAGCGCCGGACAGGCGGGAGACTCCGGCAGCACTCTGGCAGTGCTGGACAGGCGGGAGCACCTGTAGGGAGGAGACAGAGAGACAGCCTGGTGTGTGGGGCTGCCACAGGGCCCAATAGGCTGGGGAGACCTACAGGAGGCCTGGTGCATGGAGGGGGCACCGGATGGACCGGGCTGTGGGGGAGCACTGGAGCGCAGCCTTGGCAACACTCCTCCAGGCTGGAAACCCACTTTAGCCCGGACCCTCCCGAGTGCAGGCACAGGTTGAACCGGGCTATGGGTAAGCACTGGAGCTCTGGTGCATACCACTCACACCTCTCCCTTCGGCTCAATACCCACATTCGCCCGGCACGGGCTGAGTGCAGGCATAGAACGCACTGCACCCTCCCAGCGCCTTGGAGATACAGCACATAGCGCCGGCGCAGGATACCCTGGACCAAAAACTCAAAAGTGAAACCAGGCACCCTAAGTATGATTCTCAATCAGGGACAACGATTGAGAGCTGCCTCTGATTGAGAACCATACTAGGTCGAACATAGAAATCCCAAATTATAGAAAAACGAACATAGACAACCCACCCAGCTCACGCCATGACTATACTAAAACAAAGATATAATAACAGAACTAAGGTCAGAACGTGACAGATTCAGAGGCCTTTAATTGCTTTCTCAATCGAAATAATCAGCATTTCTTCTCCCCAATACCTGTCTCTGAGACCTTTGAATTTCAGTTAATCCCCCCAAGGCAGATTCTCCACTGCCAGTTTAAGTTTAATATCTTTGTGTTTTACTTGGAATTACATTGGCCTGCATCTGCCAATTGTGCACAGAGAACCTGAATGGAAATTTCAGCAACACTAGTAATCTGGAGTGACATTTATTACCCAGTAATGAGGCCCATTTTGGAAGCTTTCCAATGGTGAAAATATACCTGAGGGCTTGGAGGGATAAACTATGTCCTGATCTCACAAAATTTCAGTGGTGGTTGAGAGATAAAGTAAATATTATTTTACTTCTGCTAGCAAACGTATTATCTCATCTCATGTCTGCTCCACTTTTCTTAGGCATGAGCAAGGGAACACTCACAAATGGCAAAAAGCAGTTAAAGGAAGGATTTGCAGTTTTTTATTTAATACATTACGAGCATCCTTACATGTTCTGTTGTGAAAATACACACGCTAAATCACTTTTTCCCTTACCCCCCAAGATTGTGCAACTATCTCCCCAAGCTTCCTCTAATTTTGCAGTTTCCTACATTTCCCACGAAGCATCTCACCATTCAACTCGCTCACCCCTCTGCTATCCAAGTAAGGGTGTGTATATTAGAGATGGTTTGGGCTGTCATGTTTGTTTTTATCCTACTGCTTGCTGGAAGACAAGTCCCCTCTTGGGAGAAACATTTGCAGAAGAAAATGAATAACTTTGCGACATGTAAGTTAATTTTTTATTTATTCACCAAATGATGTTTAAATGTCATGCACGACTACTTTGGAGGTAAGACATTTTAACAACATCTGATAAAAATGTAGGACATGCAAGCAGCATGTGTTTCATATCAATCTAAACTTGCTAGCCAGCCAAGTTATTTGTACATTTTGATGATGAGTCGGTTTAGCTAGCTGGCTGCATGCAGTGTCAGTTTACCTAACCTATCTAACTTTCTCTTTATCAGAACTCAGGATAAGACCCAGATGCAGACAGCTAGAATCAGCCATGTTTATTGAGCCAAAAAGGGGGCAGGCAAAGACAGGTCAAAGGCAGACAGAGGTCCGTAATCCAGGGCAGAGTCAATAAGGTACAGAACAGCAGGCAGGCACAGTGTCAGGCCTGTCAGAGGCTCGAAAACGGGTCAGCGTCAGGCTGGTAGATAATGGCAGGCAGGCTCGGGGTCAAGTTGTAGAAACATCTCAAGGGTGATCAATGTAAACAGGATGCACCTGTTTTGAGTCTCCTAACAAAGGGTCTGAATACTTACGTTAATAAGGTTTTTCTGTTTTGATTTTGAATACATTTGCAATCATTTCTAAACACTTGTTTTTGCTTTGTCATTATGGGGTATTGTGTGTAGATTGTTGAGGGGGGAAATGTATTTAATTCATTTTATAATAAGTCTCTAACGTAACAAAATATTTAAAAAGTCAACTCTTTGGCCTGAATGCCAAATGTAACATTTGGAGGAAACCTGGCACCATTCCTACGTAAAAGCATGGTGGTGGCAGGATCATGCAGTATGGATGTTTTTCAGCGGCAAGGACTGGGAGACTAGTCAGGATCAAGGGAGAGATGAACAGAACAAAGTACATAGAGATCCTTGATGAAAACCTGCTCTAAAGCGCTCAGGACCTTAGACTGGGGCAAAGGATCGGGACAAGTCTCCGAATGTTCTTGAGTGGCCCAGCCAGAGTCCGGACTTGAACCCAATCGAACATCTCTGGAAAGACCTGAAAATAGCTGTGCAGCGATGCTTCCCATCCAAGCTGACAGAGCTTTAGAGGATATGCAGAGAAGAATGGGAGAAACTCCCCAAATGCACGTCTTCCAAGCTTGTAGTGTCATACAGAAGAAGACTTGAGACTGTAATCGCTTCAAAAGGTGCTTCAACAATGTACTGAGTAAAGAGTATAATTATGTAAATATGATATTTCTGTTTTTTTAGATTAAGACTGTGACGTAACAAAATGTATATTTTTACAAAATACTTTCCGAATGCACTGTATGTCATCGTTTTGCAGGCCAGGAGTGTCCATATATCCTCTCCCCGCTAATCATTTGTTTGATTTAAACATAATGTTACTGTATTAGCTAAACCTGTTCACTTTACTAGTAGTATGAAGACATGTGGTGGCAAAGAAAGAAAGATGTCGTGGTCTGGTTTAAATAATCTCTGGTATTGTGTAAATGTCCGGGGTCGGTGACAAGGGTCCCGCACCAGAGGTGCCACCAAACTGGGGTGGAGCTGGGTCTGCGTCCCGCACCGGAGCCTCCACCGAGGATAGATGCCCACCCAGACCCTCCCCTATAGGTTCAGGTTTTGCGGACAAAGTCTGCACCTTTGGGGGGGGGGGGGGGGTACTGTCACGCCCTGATCTTAGAGATCCTTTTTATGTCTCTATTTGGTTTGGTCAGGGTGTGATTTGGGTGGGCATTCTATGTTTTGTATTTCTTTGTGTTTGGCTGAGTGTGGATCCCAATCAGAGGCAGCTGTCTATCGTTGTCTCTGATTGGGAATCATCCTTAGGTAGCCTTTTTTCCCACCTATGTTGTGGGATCTTGTCCTTGTATTGTTGCTGTTGAGCCCTACAAGGCGGTACGTTTAGTTGGTTCTCTCTTTCTTAATTTTCTGGTTATCATTTAATAATATGATTAAAACCTGTTATGGCTGCGATCCCCGTACAGGGACCAACATCAGGGGAAATTCCAGAGTGACAACTAAAAATACCACTTCGTAACATTAAACATTCTTGAAAATGCAAGTGTCTTACATTCTTCAAAATATTAGAATCTTGGAAAATCAAACTATGTTTTCCAATTTAAAATAGCTATTACAGAGAACAAATCCCATGCTTTTGTTTGAGAAGAGCAATCAACAACAGAAACATTTTCCGCCATGACAGTTTTTACACAGTCACATCTGAAGGTAAAATTATGACTTACATTCTGATATCAAATGTAAGATCAAATGAAGTGTCGTTTTCTTTGATAAAATTCATTTTTATAGCCTAAATCAAAACATTTTGTAAACTGTTTGTGCCGTGAATTCCATCTCTATCAATTTTTTACGGAGCATTCGGCGTGATTCGCCCCTGTAAACAATCGTTTATCTAGTCATGGTGGGTTTCAGTGCATTCCTCTGGATGTTTGCAACACAGCCAAATAACATTGTTTTTTTTGCGGGTAGTATTGGCCGAAGTGAGCTGATTTGAAGACAACGATAAATGACTACCTTACGCACCAATAATTTTAGCGAAGCTTCATTGATTGACTATATTTCTGCCCAATGACCACTGATCTTCTTGAAATCTAGCTGGGTAGATAGCCAATGAGCTGAGGTAAACGCCAGTATGTAATGGTTTGGGGTTGGACCACAATTCCTTGGTGGTAATCGTAGGCGCAGGGAACTCCATTCTCGCCTTGACGATCAGAGGAGTTGCTGTAAGGCTTTTTAAGCGCAGCTGTATTTCGGAAAGTTGTATTTTCTAAGATTTCATTGCAGATATCCTGGCGAATAAATAATGTAAAGCGAAGTCAAACTCTAAAGTGAAAAAGTGAAAGTGAGACAGATTTTTTGTTTGAGGAATCTTGGAGTGTTATGATTCAAACGAACTGAGGAGCTATTTCTGCAAGGACAGGACGTACTTTTGGACGGGTAAGTGCTAATGCCGTTTTATGAAATATAAAAATATATATATATTATATATATATATATATATAAAATAAAAATAAATGTTTTGCAATGAAATGTGTAGTTTGTTTGTGTGTGTTGGTTTGTTTGGGGGTGTTTGTGTGTGTGTGTGTGTGTGTGTGTATATATATATGTATATACAACAATGGCCGGAGTTGAATGGAACACCTTAGTGACTGTTCCCTCTGCTCTATACAATCAATACACATCTGTTTATTTTATGTGATGATAAAAGGCTCATACAATACAAATATTTTTTCAATGTTTTCTTTCACAGTGATAGCGACTCCGACTGGGAGCCCCCGGTGCCCGCTCTACCTGTGCCCCCAGTGGTGTTCATATGCCACAGTTCATTACTGCAGACATGACTGTAAAAAAGGGCACAGCATGGAGGCGTCGTTGTGTTCTGTGTCGCATGAATGCACCACTTGTTCAGTTTGCCTCTGCTTTATATCAGAAAGAGACTGCTATGGGACATGGCACAGGCAGCAAAATATTATGACGGGGACTTCCAAGGGGTGTACTGTTTTTTTTGAAATATTTATTTTCTAATATTTTTTTACGTAAATTCATAAAAAAATCCTACAATGAGATTTTCTGGATTTTTTTTATAATTTTGTCTGTCATAGTTGAAGTGTACCTATGATGAAAATTAGAGGCCTCTCTCATCTTTTTAAGTGGGAGAACTTGCACAATTGGTGGCTGACTAAATACTTTTTTGCCCCACTGTACACATCTGTGACTATAACTAACGAGAATTCTCTTAGTAGGTAGAATGGCCGGCATTTGATTGTAAGGAATTCTATGTCAGGTGAGCATAAGGACTTGAGTTCCTGTATGTTGTTATGACTACACCATGAGTTGTTCATCATAAAGCATACAGCCCCGCCCTTCCTCTTCCCAGAGAGGGCTTTATCTCTGTCGGGCGATGCATGGAGAAGCCCTGTGGCTGACCCGATTCCGACAACATATCCCGAGAGAGCCATGTTTCCTAGAAACAGATGTCTCTCTGGAAGGCAAGCCTTGCTCGAATTTCATCTACTGGACATTGGCGGGTAGTATACTCGGGAGCGGTGAGCGATCTGCCTGTTTACGAAGCCTGACCAGAAGACAGCTCCGTCTGCCCCTTCTGCATCGCTTTTGCTTTAGGTCAGCTGCTGGGATTTAGATCCATTGTCCTGGGTGGTGGTCCGAAGAGAGGATCCGCTTCGGGAAAGTCATATTCCTGGTCGTAATGTTGGTAAGTTGACATTGCTCTTATATCCATAGTTTCCAAAGAGGCGACCATCTCTGTCGGCGCCTTTGTCACATGTACATATTACTTCGACTAACCGGTGCCCCCGCACATTGACTCTGTACCGGTACACTCTGTATATAGCCTTATTTTACTGCTGCTCTTTTATCCACTACAGCCCGTTTAATGATTTGTTACTTTTATTTCTTAACTGCATTGTTGGTTAAGGGCTTGTCAGTAAGCATTTCACTTTAAGTTCATTGTTGTATTCTACGGTCCTGGATGTGACAAATTAAAATTTGATTAAATACATTTGGGCAAGATAAATCACACCGGAATCGGACGGAGCCCGATCATCATCAAGAGATATGCTGCACCCAATGTCAGAGAGGTGTTTTTGGGACCACATCGTCTCTTTTGTCCTGCTTCATAGTCCTTGTGAAAGCATGTTTTCAAAAGGCTACATGGCCGACAGAGAAGTTCCTTACTTTCCCCACTTCCACTTGTCCCTTCCATTTATTCCCATAGTAATTCATATGGTTTTCATTGCAAATGAGAGCATAAACTGGGTCAAGACGCCAGCAGAGTAAGTAAACCTTTATGAAGAAAAATAAAGGTAAAATAAATAAGAACTCCAACACTTTTCACAGCACATTACTCAACATAAGTGAGACTCATGTCGCATACGGTAGGCCTACAGTATATCTAAACTTTTTTTTCCCTCTCTACATGTCTGTGAGCACAACATAACTGATATTGCAGGCAAAAACCTGAGGAAAATCCAAACAGGAAGTGCCTAAGAAAACTAATCTCCGTGTTTCATTGCATGCCTATACTCCATTTAAAGGGATATCAACCAGATTTATTTTCCTATGGCTTCCACATGGTGTGAACAGTCTTTAGACATAGTTTCAGGCTTTTATTCTGAAAATGAGCGAGAAAGATCACATCCCGTCATTGTATGGCTGGGTGCCAGCAGCATTTTGCATGCGCCAACAGAGTGGAGCAGACATTTTCTCTCTCTCTCCTATTGAAGAAGCTACAGTCCGGTTGAAATATTATCGATTATATATTGTAAAAACAACCTGAGGATTGATTATAAAAAATGTTTGACAGGTTTCTACGAACTATACGGATACTATTTTGAATTTCCGTCTGCCCTGCCGTGACTGCTCGAGCATGTGGATTTCTGAACATAAACGTGCCAGACCAAATGGAGGTATTTTGGATATAAAAATATTCTTTATGGAACAAAAGGAACATTTATTGTGTAACTGGGAGTCTCGTGATTGCAAACATACGAAGATCATTCAAGGTAACTGATTCATTTTATTACTTTTCTGACATTTGTGATCAATCTGCTAGCTGTTTGTAATGTTTTGTCTGCTAAGAGAGATGTCCTTACATAAACGCTTGGTATGCTTTCGCCGAAAAGCTTTTTTGAAATCTGACACGCCAGGTGTATTAAAAACAAGCCAAACTGTGTTTTGCTACATTGTGATTTCATGAAAATGAAATATTTTTTGTAATTTAATTTGAATTTGGTGCTCTGCGAATCAGCTGATGTTGACGAAAATGATCCCGCTAAAAGGATGGGTGCATCAAGAAGATAAAGGAGGGGCTCATGAGACCTCTGAGTCAGTGGTCTGGCAGAGTGTCTCAGTCTCGCGACGTGCGCTCCCCAACAGAGTTACCTCTCATTCCAGTGCTTTTCTTCAGACATAGGAAAATAAGGATGTTTTTAACATAAAACATCTATAAAGATTGATTCCATACATTGTTTGACGTTTCTAAAGGACTGTAATGGAACTTTTCGAGTTTTTGTCTGGACGAAGTGCCTGCGCCTAATGAAGATGGATTACTGGGCTGAACACGCTAACAACAAGTGGCTATTTGGACATAAATGATGGACTTTATTGAACTTTATGGAACAAATCAGTCATTTATTGTCAAACTGGGATTCCTGGGGGTGCCTTCTGATGAAGATCATCAAAGGTAAATGAATGTTTATGGTGTTATTTCCAGCTTCTGTTGACTCCAAAATGGAGGATATTCCTCTGGCTGTTTTGGGTTCTGAGTGCTGTTCTCAGATTATACTTTTTCCTTGAAGTTTTTTTGAAATCTGACACAACAGTTGCAAACCTGTTGCGACTCTAGGGGCAGTATTTTCATTTTTGGAAAAGAAACGTTCCCGTTTTAAACGGGATATTTTGTCAGGACAAGATGCTAGAATATGCATATAATTGAGAGTTTTGGATAGAAAACACTCTAACGTTTCCAAAACTGTAAAGATATTGTCTGTGAGTGTAACAGAACTGATGTTGCAGGCGAGAGCCTGAGAAAAATCCAGTCCAGAAGTGCCCCAGGTTTTGAAAGCGCTGCGTTCCAATGAGTCCCTATTGAGCTGTGAATGTGCTATCAACCAGCTTACGCTTTCTACGTATTCTCCAAGGTTTCTACAGCATTGTGACATAGTTTTATGCATTTATGTTGAAGAATAGCCGTAGGCGGCTACATTGCGCAAGTGGTCACCTGATGTCTCCCAGGGTGACTCTCGCGTAAAATACAGAGATTAGCCATTACTCCAATCGGTTCTACTGAAAAACGAATTGTCCCAACTGATATATTATCGAATAGATATTTGAAAAACACCTTGAGGATTGATTATAAACAACGTTTGCCATGTTTCTGTCGATATTATGGAGCTAATTTTGAATATTTTTCAACGTTTTCGTGACTGCAGTTTCCGGGCGATTTGTCAGCCAAACGTGAAGAACATAAACGAGCTATTTCGCCTACAAAAATAATATTTTGGGGAAAAATGAACTTTGGCTATCTACCTGGGAGTCTCGTGAGTGAAAACATCCGAAGTTCATCAAAGGTAAACGATTGAATTTGATTGCTTTTCTGATTTTTGTGACAAGGTTGCCTGCTGCTAGCAGGGCATAATGCTATGCTAGGCTATCGATAAACTTACACAAATGCTTGTCTAGCTTTGGCTGTAAAGCATATTTTGAAAATCTGAGATGACAGGGTGATTAACAAAAGGCTAAGCTGTGTCTCAATATATTTCATTTGTGATTTTCATGAATATGAATATTTTCTAGGGATATTTATGTCCGTTGCGTTATGCTAATTAGTTTCAGGCGACGATTACGCTCCTGCATGCGGGATGGGGAGACAGTAGAGGTTAACTCTGCTGCAGAGGATACGTTCATTAAAGTTACCAGCCTCAGAAATTGCTACCAAAAATAAATGCTTCACAGAGTTAAAGTAACAGACACATCTTAATATCAACTGTTCAGAGGAGATTGCGTTAATCAGGCCTTCAGCTCAAATTGCTGCAAAGAAACTACTACTAAAGGACACCAATAAGAAGAGACTTGCTTGGGCCAAGAAACTCGAGCAATGGACATAAGACCGGTGGAAATCTGTCCTTTGGTCTGATGAATCCAAATGTGAGATTTTTGAGATTGAGTAGGTAAACGGATGATCTCCACATGTGTGGTTCCCAACGTGAAGCATGGAGGAGGATGTGTGATGGAGTGGGGTGCTGGTGACACTGTCAGTGATTTATTCAGAATTCAAGGCACACTTAACCAGCATGGCTACCACAGCATTCTGAAGCGATATGCCATACCATCTGGTGTGCACTTAGTGGGACTATCATTTGTTTTTCAACAGGACAATGACCCAACAGACCTACTGGCTATGTAAGGGCTATTTGACCAAAGAGGAAAGTGATGGAGTGCTGCATCAGATGACCTGGCCTCCACAATCACCCAACCTAACCCCAAATGAAATGGTTTGGACCACAGTGTGAAGAAAAGCTGCCAACAAGTGCTCATCACATGTGAGAACTCCTTCAAGACTGTTGGAAAAGCATTCCACGTGGAGCTGGTTGAGATAATTCCAAAAGTGTGCAAAGCTGTCAAGGCAAAGTGAGCTACTTGGAATAATCTAAAACATATTTCGATTTGTTGAATACTTTTTTGGTTACAACATGATTCCATATTTGTTATTTCATAGTTTTGATATTTTCACTATTATTCTACAATGAAGAAAATAGTAACAATACAAAAAAAAACTTGAAGTAGGTGTGTCCAAACTTTGACTGGAATTGTATATAGCGTGTGTTTACCACATGGCCTCACATGTGAATCCTTAAAGAGATAGGTTGGGCTAATGCTTAAGAGGGTGTGAATGAAGCTGAATGGGTGTAGACAAAGTAGAGCTCTCCAGTAGGTGTCCCAAAACATTCAAGGTCCAAAATCTCAAAAGTGGGGTTACAAGTTTATCAACTTTCAAATCAGAATACATTTCCCATTGTTCCTCAACTGCACTGTTTGATATACAATTTTCTTGTATACAATTTTCGAGTCTCTACTTCTATCAAATATTTTAAAAATCCTTTCAAATGTTGCTTCATAAGACCGAATTGAGGCGTTTGGTCACAAATATGCTTGTGTGTGTAAAAATCCAAATATAGCGATAGTTACTTTGATTAAGGTTTTGTGAGTGTGCGCCTGTTTAAAAAAGAGATTTGGCTATTCCTTAGTTTATTGTTGCATCGAAGCAGAAACATTTGTTCAAATTGTCCCTGTGACCAGGGATCCTACCTATCTGAAAAATACTGTCTCTAAAAGTTTACAGGATTTAGGGATATCATTGAAGTAATTTTTCATCATGTGGAGTGTGACACGTGGGAGAATTTATGATTTTATCTAAAAGTCTAATATCAGTTTTTGATTCTCTGACAAACAAATGGTTATTTATGCTGTCTGAGCCCCTTCAAACTATGCCAGACATTTAGCTTGACACCTTGCAAAAGGAACCAGCGTCTAATTTGTTGCAATCTTTCATCAGTCACCACAAGCAAGTGCCTATGGGAGAGTGTGCACTTCTCCAAAACAAAAACCTTCTTGAAAAAAGGTCTCCTCTGACATTCTGGCAGACAGAATCATTCTAATTTGGGATATCAAATGCCTTATGGTGGAACGAATCACTTGTGAGTATTGACAAGAAACATTTCGCCGGCGCCCACACAACAGGCAATGTTTGTATTCCTCTGAGAACTGTGTAATTTTTTTTTACTTTGTTAAAGGCTTATGTGTGATATGTGATATTTACAGCTGGTATTTTAGCATTTAAATCAATTGCAGTGCATTCGGAAAGTATTCAGACCCCTTGACTTTTCCACATTATCTAAGATGGATTTTTTTTAAATCCCTCACAATCTACACCCAATACCCCATAACAACAAAGCAAAAATGGGTTTTTCCACATTTTGGCAAAAAAACGAACAATTATCACATTTACTTAACAAATTTCCAATTAATGTCTAACATTTTTACTCCTAATTGCACACTCTGACATTAACAAATGTTCAATTAACTTTTTAGGGATAGGGGGAAGCATTTTCACTTTGGATGAATTCAGTGCCCATAGTGAACTGCCTCCTACTCTGTCCCAGATGCTAATATATGCATATTATAATTACTATTGGATATACATGATTATGTCTGTGACTATAACAGAACTCATAGGGCAGGCAAACTTCCAAACAGGAAGTGGAAATTCTGGGGCTGGTTGATTTTCAACTCATCGCCTATTCACATTCAAATAAGATATGGATCTGGTCGCACTTCCTATGCCTTCCACTAGATGTCAACAGTCAGTAGAACGTGGAATGAAGCCTCTAGTGTGATGTGGGACTGGATGACAGCTATTTGAGTCAGTGGTCTGGCAGAATGCCAGTTCCTGGTTATGCGCATTACTCATGATATCACCATGCGTTACATTACTCTGTTGACAAAAACGAATGCTCTGGTTGGAACGTTACTGGATATACAGTGGGGCAAAAAAGTATTTAGTCAGCTACGAATTGTGCAAGTTCTCCGACTTAAAAAGATGAGAGGCCTGTAATTTTCATCATAGGTACACTTCAACTATGACAGACAAAATGAGAAAAAAAAATCCAGAAAATAAAAAAAAGTGGTGTGTGCATATGTATTCACCTCTTTGCTATGAAGCCCCTAAATAAGATACTATGCAACCAATTACCTTCAGAAGTCACGTATATTGCATACAGGTAGACTGTATTTAAATAATTAAGTGTCACCTGATCTCAGTATACCTGTTCTGAAAGGCCCCAGAGTCTGCAACACCACTAAGGAAGGGGCACAACCAAGCAAGTGGCACCATGAAGACCAAGGATCAGGGACAAAGTTGTGGAGAAGTAGAGATCAGGGTTGGGTTATATAAAAAACATCTGAAACTTTGAACATCCCACAGAGCACCATTCAATCCATTATTAGAAATTGGAAAGAATATGGCACCACAACAAACCTGCCAAGAGAAGGCTGCCCACCAAAACTCACGGACCAGGCAAGGAGGGCATAAATCAGAGAGGCAACAAAGTGACCAAAGATAAGGGAGCTGTACTGCAGTGCCAGCTGTGCCATCAGAGACTCTGGGTTCGCATCCAGGCTCTGTCATAACCGGCCGTGACCGGGAGGTCCGTGGGGCGATGCACAATTGGCCTAGCGTCGTCCAGGTTAGGGAGGGCTTGGCCGGCAGGGATGTTCTTGTCTCATTGCGCACCAGCGACTCCTGTCGCGGGCCGGGCGCAGTGCGCGCTAACCAAGGTTGCGCGGTGTTTCCTCCGATACATTGGTGCGCTGGCTTTCGGGTTGGATGCGCGCTGTGTTAAGAAGCAGTGTGGCTTGGTTGGGTTGTGTATCGGAGGATGCATGACTTTCAACCTTCGTCTCTCCCGAGCCCGTACGGGAGTTGTAGCGATGAGACAAGAACAATTGGATACCACGAAATTGGGGAGGGGTAAAAAGGGGTAATTTAAAAAATATATATATATATATATATAAAAAAAAATGATATGTCCGTCTAAAAAACTTCCATATGTTGGCTTAGCAACAATCAAATAGCTAAATGATCCATGACCTTCATAAAACAATTTCATATGTTAGCTTAGAAGTACAATAGACAAACAGATACTGTAGTAGGTCAAAGCTGTGTGCTGGAAAACCTTGGTAGAGCATGGGTGGAGTAGGCATTGTGGCGCTCAGGTGAATTTCCTTTCCTTTTTTGGCTTCAGACCAATGTATACTTCTCACTTAAAACATTTGAATGTTTTTATTTGAAGTAGGCATATCAAATATTTATTTTACTACATAGAGTGATTTTGAGTTACAGCTTTCATGGTACACATTCAGGTTGGACAAGCTCGACAGTAAATTGTGGCTTTGACCACGTCGAATCTATGGGAAGTAGAAAGTAAACAGGGACACGTACTCCCTATCACCACTGTAACATTTCATTAGATCAGTGAGTCTGGGCCCTGAATCATCTCATGTGAAAGTCAAATGAAGCCATTAAGGGAGTCTCCTCCACTCTTACTGAAGAGGGCTTATCCACCTCTTTCCCAGTTTCTATATAACACCCTCTGCCCTCTACCAACATCCTTCTCTCTCTCACACCTTCCCCACGTCCTCTCACCTTTCTCTCACTCTCTCTGTCTCTCAAAGAGCTGTACCAACACTGGGCAGTTGCTGCGGCCCGCCAAACAAGACCTATTAATCACCCTGCCTTATCTCAGCGCAGCCTTGCAAAATAGTTGTTTTGCTCGTCCATATTATCCCCCATAATGATGGATAGTAATCGCAGTTGGCGTCCGAGTAGGAAACAGGGAAAAAGGGGTGGGGGTCAACAGGAACATGCTCACCGATGATGGAAGAGAGGAAAGAGTGTCAGGAACAGCATCAGCTGCGCAGAAGCCCAGCTTTGAAGATAAACTCGCCTCTGGCCTTGAGCAGACGGACAGCGAACCGAAGACCCATTCTACCCTGGAAACGAAGCCCTCGATGGCATGGCCCATCTGTCTAGGCCGTGTGAATGCCTTTTGTTGCACACCCATTGACATATCCCTGCTATGTTTGTACTCAAATAAAACCAGGAGGCAGTGAGTGGTAACATTATCTGGGATCTCAGCAAGCAGGTCAAAGGAAGGGTTGACAATGTTTTAATTATTCTGTTTGATGCCAGGGTGGGTTTTTCTTCCCATGCCATGGTTTTACAGTTTGTTCCGTGTCTGCATAGTTCTCCATCTGGCTTGCTGGCTCCAGATGCGTCCAACAGACTTTTTTACGAATGGGCCATCTGGTCTAGTGCAGCAAGCTCCATTGAAGGCAAATATTCTGTTATTTTGGGGCATTTTTGACAATTCGTTCAAACCTTGAATGAATACTGAAAAGCATGGTACTGTTAAATGGACAAGTTCATCTACAGTTGAAGTCGGAAGTTTACATTTCCCTTAGCCAAATACATTTAAACTCAGTATTTCACAATTCCTGACAATTAATCCTAGTAAAAATTACCTGTCTTAGGTCAGTTAAGATCACCACTTTATTTTAAGAATGTGAAATGTCAGAATAATAGTAGAGTGATTTATTTCAGCTTGTATTTCTTTCATCACGTTCCCAGTGGTTCAGACGTTTACATACACTCAATTAGTATTTGGTAGCATTGCCCTTAAAAAGTATAACTTGGGTCAAATGTTTCTGGTAGCCTTCCACAAGCTTCCCACAATAATTGGGTGAATTCTGGCCCATTCCTCCTGACAGAGCTGGTGTAATTGAGTCAGGTTTGTAGGCGACCTTGCTCACACACACTTTTTCATGTCCACAAATGTTCTATAGGATTGAGGTCAGGGCTTTGTGATGGCCACTCCATACCTTAAGGGAACATTTTGACATTTGCCATATGGTTAGTGAGAAAGACCACATTGCAAATGTACGATCCCTTACTAGACGTCCGAAAATGTTTGTAAAATTTGCGGACGGCGTCGGGCCGTGCGGCATGGCCGGATCTTCCAGGAAGTCATGAAACAAACTCTCTCGGGACATTTGGTTTCCGTTTTATAAAATAATAAAATTTTGGTCATTTTTCCGCTGTTCCGGTAAATCCCACAAGAAGGCGAATGGAATCATATTGCAAATGTACAAAACATCACAAATCACGACGTGGCCTTATCTCCTAAACGGAAAATATTTCGAAGCCGAAACTTGGTGAGCATAGGTTTGGCATAATGGGCAGTTGGCCCCGAACAAGATGGCGTCTAGGCCTCAACGGTTGTTGAGTTAAGGCCATTTTTCTGGGATTAAAGGTCCAAAATGAAAATAGAGCAATAATTTTTTCGCTTCACGTCAAAGTAAAGGAACCTACCGTGTCAATAAAAAAAGAACAAGCCATTTATCTATCGTCATTTAAAAAAAATCGTACAATGTCAAATTGGTGATGTTCAAAAAATGTTTATTTTTAAAACAGTTACAGATCCAGTTGCAACGTGTTCATACAAATCTTTTTAAAGTGTGCTTCGGAGCTCTGTGAGATTTCTGTGATTTTCTGAAATAACACACACTCACTAAACCCTCCGTAAATTAGTCAGTTCTTAACATAAAGACTTAAAACTCAAAATTCTATAATTGCCTACCCCAAGGAGGATATGTGTTCACTTTCAGCTTCATGTGTAAACCGGAAGTGACTTAATATGGTGTCATACGTGCTGTTTCGAAGGGTTAAAAAGGTCAGATCTTTTCAAAACGTCATATGTGTGATTAGGCAACCCTCATGAACTGTAAGTCAGTCATTTCTCCAAACAGATGTCAAAGAAAAGCTCTCTCTCACACACACACACACACACACACAGCAAGGATGGAGTGACAAAGTGCGGTGCTTAAAGACACACAGAGCCTGCAATGGCATTTCCATATTCTCTAGGCCGTGCCGAGTTCAATGAGATGCCCCGCTTGGCCGTAGCTCGCTCTGAGTGCAGCGACCGTGAAAAAAGTAGGCCCAAAATGAAGCCTGGCCCTAAATGTCATTTGCTTTTGAGTGACAGTGAGAGAACCGTTAGTGTGAGAAGCACAATTCGACCTCAGGTATGTTCTTGAGGTCCTCCCGATCTGTGCAAGCCTAACCTTGACCGTGTGGCATTAACCCTTAACAGTTAATCAGGGTTTTTTGATCTCACAGATTACAATAACATCTCTCCCCATAGGAATACATTGCCTGCTCCTCTAAAGTCAACCTGAAGCCTATGTGGGTTATGAATGCCTTATGAACCTGTCTTCTATGACAGTCCATCAGGACACTATGAGGTCTACCTGTGTCGATTCTAAGCTTCCTGAAGCAACCGGAAGTGGTTAAAATCACCCTAAACGTGTTTTTCCATACCCAACCAGCAGTTTGTGATAAATAGTGCATTCAACCGTGTGTAAATCGGTCAGTTCTTAACGTAAACACTTAAAACTCAGGATTCTGTAAAGGTATACCCCAATCAGGATATGAGTTGACTTATAGCTTCCTGTGCCAACCGGAAGTGCCTTAATATGGTGTCATAGTGGCTGTTTCGAAGTGTTAAAAAGGTCAGATCTTTTCAAAACTTCATATGTGTGACTAGGCAAACCCCATGACCTGTAAATCAGCCATTTCTCTCATAAAATGTCAAAGAAAAACGAAATCACACACAGCTTGGAAGGAGGGACATATTGGGGTGCGTAGAGACAGACAGTGCAGTGCCTGCAATAGTTTCCTTTGTTAGAGCTAAAAAAGAACCGTCAGACCTAGAGTTCTGAAACTTTAGAAACCTGTTCTAGACCTCAGGTCGATAGTGCATGGTGAGTTACTTGGATCTAGAAGGTTCTCGGACCGAGAAACAGCCTCGTACATTTGCAATGACTTCAATTAATTTTCTCCATTACGAAAATGACGACATTTAGAAAAGTCTCAGAGACGCAAGACTAGGTGCATTGAAACCGGCTCGACCTACAGAGACGGACCCCAATGTTTCTGTCCGATAGCTCATTCAAGGACACCGTAGCAAGGCATGGAAAAAGTGGATTTTCAGCACCAATTAAGGTCTTGCTCGGGCACCGAAGGACCTATTGAGCCAAAACTCGGGATTCGGGGTCGCCTCACATATGACTAAAGTATGTTGATACAGTTCTTATACATGTGTAATTGTCACAAAACCCGAAACAATTTCGAAAAAACGGTCCAGAAAACACTAAGGGTGTGTGAAGTTTTTTCAAAATGTTTGCTATTTCTGACTTTTGACTTCCTATGAAATCATATTGCAAATGGACAAAACATATGCCTTATGCACTTTTTTAAGGGGGTGATAAGTTTTTGAATTTTACTTTTGGATGTTGACTTGTGTTACATTTGCAATATGAAAAACCATGGTGGAGCGCACTCGCCACCTGTTGGATTTTTAAAGTGTTACACTTGGCATTTGCCATATGGCATTTGCAATCAACTTTGAATGAAACAAAGCTGAATTGAGTGGTATTGGACACAGTGTATATGGTTTGTCCAGTGCCAAAGACTTCCCATTCATTTTTATACATTTCAGGGGGGTGTTCCCTTACAATACTTTGACTTTGTTGTCCTTAGGCCACTTTGCCACCACTTTGGAAGTATGCTTGGGGTCATTGTCCATTTGGAAGACCCATTTGCAACCAAACTTTAACTTCCGGTGAGGTGTTATTTGAATACATCCACATAATTTCCCACCTCATGATGCCATCTATTTTGTGAAGTGCACCAGTCACTCCTGCAGCAAAACACCCCCACAACATGATGGTGCCACCCCCGTGCTTCATGGTTGGGATGGTGTTCTTCGGCTTGCAAGCCTCCCCCTTTTTCCTCCAAACATAACAATGGTCATTATGGCCAAACAGTTCTATTTTTGTTTCATCAGACCAGAGGACATTTCTCAAAAAAGTACAATCTTTGTCCCCATGTGAAGTTGCAAACCGTAGTGTGGCTTTTTATGGCGGTTTTGGAGCAGTGGCCTCTTCCTTGCTGAGCGGCCTTTCAGGTTAGGTCGATATAAGACTCTTTTACTGTGGATAGAGATACTTTTGTACCTGTTACCTCCAGCATCTTCACAAGGTCCTTTGCTGTTGTTATGGGATTGATTTGCACTTTTTGCAAAACAGTATGTTCATCTCTAGGAGACAGAATGCGTCTCCTTCCTGAGCGGTATGATGGCTGCATGGTCCCATGGTGTTTATACTTGCGTACTATTGTTTGTACAGATGAACGTGGTACCTTCAGGTGTTTGGAAATTGCTCCCAAGGATGAACCAGACTTGTGAAGGTCTACAATTATTTTTCTGAGGTCTTGGCTGATATCTTTTGATTTTCCCATGATGTCAAGCAAAGAGGCACTGGGTTTGAAGGTAGGCCTTGAAATACATCCACAGGTACACCTCAAATTGACTCAAATGCTGTAAATTAGCCTAGCAGAAGCTTCTACAAAGCAATGACAATTTTCCAAGCTGTTTAAAGGCACAGTCAACTTAGTGTATGTAAACTTCTGACACAGTGAATTATATGTGAAATAATCTGTCTGTAAACAATTGCTGGAAAATTGACTTGTGTCCTGCACAAAGTAGATGTCCTAACCAATTTTCCAAAACTATAGTTTGTTAACAAGACATTTGTGGAGTTGTTGAAAAACTCGTTTTAATGACTCCTTCCTAAGTGTATGTAAACTTCCGACTTCAACTGTATGTTAGTGCAGCAGTTCCATTGAAAGCAACTAGTTTTACTTTGGGGGAAATTGATGATTTGTCCAAACCTTGACTACAGACTCAAAAGCATGGCACTATTAAATTTGAAAGTATCCTATCAGTAATTAGCTGAATGTTGAGAATATTCCAGAATAGTAAAAAAAAATGTTTTGACCTTCATACATTGCCTTGCAAAAGTATTCATCCCCCTTTGCGTTTCTCCTATTTTGTTGCATTACAACCTGTTGTTTAAATATATTTTTATTTGGATTTCATGTAATGGACATACACAAAATAGTCCAAATTGGTGAAGTGAAATGAAAAATATAACTTGTTTAAAAATAAATAAAAAACTGAAAAGTGGTGCATGCATGCATACAGTATGTATTCAGCCCCTTTGCTATGAAGCCCCTAAATAAGATCTGGTGCAACCAATTACCTTCAGCAGTCACATAATTTGTTAAATATAGTCTACCTATGTGCAAGTGACACATGTTCTGTCACATGATCTCAATATATATAGAGTGGGGAGAACAAGTATTTGATACACTACTGATTTTGCAGGTTTTCCTACTTACAAAGCATGTAGAGGTCTGTAATTTTTTATCATAGGTACACTTCAACTGTGAGAGACGGAATCTAAAACAAAAAAACAGAAAATCACATTGTGATTTTTAAGTACTTAATTTGCATTTTATTGCATGACATAGGTATTTTATACATCAGAAAAGCAGAATTTTATATTTGGTACAGAAACCTTTGTTTGCAATTACAGCGATCATATGTTTCCTGTAGTTCTTGACCAGGTTTGCACAACACTGCAGCAGGGATTTTTGCCCACTCCTCCACACAGACCTTCTCCAGATGCTTCAGGTTTCGGGGCTGTCACTGGGCAATATGGACTTTCAGCTCCCTACAAAGATTTTCTATTGGGTTCAGGTCTGAAGACTGGCTAGGCCACTCCAGGACCTTGAGATGCTTCTTACGAGCCACTCCTTAGTTGCCTAGGCTGGGTGTTTCGGGTCGTTGTCATGCTGGAAGACCCAGCCACGACCCATCTTCAATGCTCTTACTGAGGGAAGGAGGTTGTTGGCCAAGATCTCACGATACATGGCCCCATCCATCCTCCCCTCAATATGGTGCAGTCGATCTGTCCCCTTTGCAGAAAAGCATCCCCAAAGAATGATGTTTCCACCTTCATGTTTCACGGTTGGGATGGTGTTCTTGGGGTTGTACTCATCCTTCTTCTTCCTCCAAACACGGTGAGTGGAGTTTAGACCAAAAAGCTCTATTTTTGTCAAATCAGACCACATGACCTTCTCCCATTCCTCCTCTGGATCATCCAGATGTTCATTGGCAAACTTCAGACGGGCCTGGACATGCGCTGGCTTGAGCAGGGGGACCTTGCGTGCGCTGCAGGATTTTAATCCATGACGGTGTAGTGTGTTACTAATGGTTTTCTTTGAGACTGTGGTCCCAGCTCTCTTCAGGTCATTGACCAGGGCCTGCCGTGTAGTTCTTGGCTGATCCCTCACCTTCCTCATGATCATTGATGCCCCACGAGGTGAGATCTTGCATGGAGCCCCAGACCGAGGGTGATTGACCGTCATCTTGAACTTCTTATATTTTCTAATAATTGCGCCAACAGTTGCTGCCTTCTCACCAAGCTGCTTGCCTATTGTCCTGTAGCACATCCCAGCCTTGTGCAGGTCTACAATTTTACCCCTGATGTCCGTACACAGCTCTCTGGTCTTGGCCATTGTGGAGAGGTTGGAGTCTGTTTGATTGAGTGTGTGGACAGGTGTCTTTTATACAGGTAACGAGTTGAGAACAGGAGGGCTTCTTAAAGAAAAACTAACAGGTCTGTGAGAGCCGGAATTCTTACTGGTTGGTAGGTGATCAAATACTTATGTCATTCAATAAAATGAATTCCTTAAAAATCATACAATGGGATTTTCTGGATTTTTGTTTTAGATTCCGTCTCTCACAGTTGAAGTGTACCTGTACAAATTACAGACCTCTACATGCTTTGTAAGTAGGAAAACCTACATAATCGGCATTGTATCTTTGCATCATTGTATACTTGTTCTCCCCACTGTATATACATATATATATACATACACACCTGTTCTGAAAGGCCCCAGATTCTGCAACACCACTAAGTTAGGGGTACAACCAAGCAAGTGGCACCATGAAGTTTAGACTGTTACTTTTAATATTTTGTTGCTTGTTAAAACTTCTTATGGTATAGGGGACGCTTGCGTCCCACTTGGCCAAAAACCAGGGAAAATGCAGCACAGCATATTCAAATAAATGTATACAAAAATAAAACGTTCATTAAATCACACATTTAAGATACTCAATTAAAGCTACACTCGTAGTGAATCCAGCCAACATGTCAGATTTTAGAAAGGCTTTTCGGCGAAAGCATAAGAAGCTATAATCTGATGATAGCACAACAGTAAACAAAGAGAGTAGCATATTTCAACCCTGCAGGCGCTACCCAAAACGTAGAAATAAAATATAAAACATCCCTTTGACGAGTTTCTTTTGTTGGCACTCCAATATGTCCCAAAAACATCACAATTGGTCCTTTTGTTTGATTCCATCGATACATATATTTGGCGCGTTTGATCCAGAAAAACACCGGTTCCAACTTGCGCAACGTGACTACAATTTCTCCAAAGTTACATGTAAACTTTGCCAAAACATTTCAAACTACTTTTGTAATACAACTTTAGTTTTTTTTTTTTACAGAAATAATCGATAAAATTGAAGACGGGATGATCTGTGTTCAATACAGGAGGAAAACAAACTGTACCTAGCTTTCAGGTCACGCACCGCTAACAAAGAGTCCTTCACTCTAGCCTCGTTCTGAACAGTGTTACTTCTTCATTACACAAAGGAAAAAGCTCAACCAATTTCTAAAGACTGACACCCAGTGGAAGCGATGGGAACTGCAAGAAGGTACCTTAGAAATCAGGATTCCCAATGAAATCATTGAAAAGAGAGTGACCTCAAAAACAAAAAATCTGAATGGTTTCTCCTCGAAGGTTTCACCTGCCAAAAAAGTTCTGGTCTACTCAGACATGATTCAAACAGTTTTAGAAACTTCAGAGTGTTTTCTATCCAAATCTACTAATAATATGCATATCTTATCTTCTGGGGATGAGTAGCAGGCAGTTGAATTTGCGCACGCTTTTCATCTCAAATTCTGAATGCTGCCCCCTATCCTAGAGAAGTTAACATAATTAATGAATTTACATATGAAGGGAGTTTCTGTAAGATTGCTTAGTTTTTTTATACTACAATGATAAGTCCTAAAATTGTCCCATGTGATGAAACTTTTTGCGGAATGTTAGACTGCGTCCAGGGGTTTTAAAACAGAGGTTGTTGCATGCATGTAAACTATATCACCAAAATCCAATACAGGGAGAAGCATTGTTCGAACAGTCGTTCTCCTATTTTCAATACTGAGGCATGATTTATTTCGATATAAAAAACAATCTTGGGTCTTAACTTCTTAGTCAGATGTCAAAAATGCGTTACAAAGGACAACTTGTTGTCAGTCACAAGTCACGACTTCACAAGAGAGCAGTTTAAATGTAAACATTTATTTTTATCAGAAATGCCTTCTCGAACATGTGAACTTTCATGTGCCTTAATAACAAAATTGTATGTCATCTGTAAATACAAATAAAATAGTTAAATTTTGAGCCTTGTGGGTTAAGCCACAGAAAAAGTCAGAAACCTTCCCACTAGCCATGATTGGCTGAGATAATGAGTGGGCTGGACATGCCGAGAGAGGTGTTGGGATTGGTCTGCCATATCAAAGGCTTTTGTCTATTTGAGCTGGTCAGTCGGTGTTGATAATTGTAGTGGAAATGTCCTGTATTTACCAAATCATGAGAGCAAACCACACACAAGTCAGAGTTATCATAAAGTCCATCTTTAATTATATGAGCTCCATCACAACCCTGTGACTCTCAGATCAATTCAGTGTCTATAAATGAATTCTCTGAGAGTCCTTACACATTGCAACTCATATCCTTTATAGCAAAGACACGCAAAGGCACACATAGCCAGACAGCATTGGCTATAAATTATCATTCAGCTTTGTCTCCTAAACTATGTTCTTATCTCGCTCTCAGGACCATAAAACAAAACCTCATTAACAGATATATATCGAATACACCCCTCCTGGACAAGATCACAGAGACACAGTGACTGGCACACAGCCATTGTGGAGCCAAGAGATAATTGGTTCCCCCTCAATCATCCTTTAACATGGTTTAAAAGATATGTTTACATACTGTATGAAGACAAGCTTGACCCTTCCCCTCTCTGCGGCCCAAGTAACTGACCCCATGACAGAGAACAGATAACTGCAAATGGACACCACTATAGTACAGAAGATACATTCTGATGAGAAGTAACTCACAAGCATATAATGAAAATAAAACATCTTATCTATGTTACCTTACTATTCTGATTATTCCCCAACATAATCCTGTCAAATGCGGCTGGTTTCAAATGTATTGTGTAGTGGAGCTGCATAAGTGTTCCTGTCATGTACTGTCATGTTGTGTCTTGTCTCTGTCCTTTCCCTTCACCCTGTCTCCCTCTGCTGGTCGTTGTTAGGTTACCTTTTCTCCCCCTCTTTCCCCCAGCTGTGCCTTGTCTCCTCCTAACTACCTCGTCACCCCTTTTCCCACCTGTTCCCTTTTTCCCTCTGATTAGTCCTCTATATCTCTCTCTGTTTTTGTTCCTGTCTTTGTCGGATTCTTGTTTGTTGTGTTTCATGCCTGAACCAGACTGTCGTCATGTTTGCTGTAACCTTGTCTTGTCCTGTCGGAATCTGCCGGTCCGTCTGAGCCTACCTATGTTTGGTAATTAAAGAAGCTCTGTTTAAGTTAATTCGCTTTTGGGTCCTCATTCACGCACCGTAACAGAAGAATCCGACCAAGAATGGACCCAGCGACTTCGGATCCTCTCCACTCAGCCGTCGGGATCCAGGGAGCGATGCTAGGCAGACACGAGCAGGAAGTGTCTGCTGCTCGACATGCCGTTGAGACCCTGGCCACCCAAGTCTCCAACCTCACAGAACAGGTTCACCATCTCCGCCTCGATCCACCGGCCACTTCCAGGGCTTTCGAATCTCCGGAGCCCAGAATCAATAACCCGCCGTGTTACTCTGGGGAGCCCACTGAATGCCGCTCGTTCCTCACCCAGTGTGATATTGTGTTTTCTCTCCAGCCCAACACTTACTCCAGGAGCACTGCTCGTGTCGCCTACGTCATATCTCTCCTTATTGGACGGGCTCGTGAGTGGGGCACGGCAATCTGGGAGGCAAGGGCTGAGTGTACTAACCAGTATCAGGACTTTAAGGAGGAGATGATACGGGTTTTTGATCGATCTGTTTTTGGGGAGGAGGCTTCCAGGGCCCTGTCTTCCCTATGTCAAGGCAATCGATCCATAACAGACTACTCTATTGAGTTTCGCACTCTTGCTGTCTCCAGTGGCTGGAACGAGCCGGCCTTGCTCGCTCATCTTCTGGAGGGTCTCCGCGCAGAGGTAAAGGATGAGATTCTCTCCCGGGAGGTTCCTTCCAGCGTGGATTCCTTGATTGAACTCGCTATTCGCATTGAGCGACGGGTTGATCTTCGTCACCGAGCTCGTGGAAAGGAGCTCGCGCTCTCCGTCGCCCCCCTCTCCGCATCACTACCATCTTCCTCTGCCGGCTCGGGTGCTGAGCCCATGCAGCTGGGAGGTATCCGCATCTCGACTAAGGAGAGGGAACGGAGAATCACCAACCGCCTCTGTCTCTATTGCGGTTCCGCTGGTCATTTTGTCACTTCATGTCCAGTAAAAGGCCAGAGCTCGTCAGTAAGCGGAGGGCTACTGGTGAGCGCTACTACTCCTGTCTCTCCTTCAAGATCCTGCACTACCTTGTCGGTCCATCTACGCTGGACCGGTTCGTCAGCTTCCTGCAGTGCCTTAATAGACTCTGGGGCGGAGGGCTGTTTTATGGACGAGACCTGGGCTCGGGAACATGACATTCCTCTCAGACAGTTAAAGGAGCCCACGGCATTGTTCGCCCTGGATGGTAGTCCTCTCCCCAGGATTCAGCGTGAGACGCTACCTTTAACCCTCACTGTTTCTGGTAATCATAGTTAAACCATTTCTTTTTTAATTTTTCGTTCACCTTTTACACCTGTTGTTTTGGGCCATCCCTGGCTAGTTTGTCATAATCCTTCCATTAATTGGTCTAGTAATTCTATCCTCTCCTGGAACGTCTCTTGTCATGTGAAATGTTTAATGTCTGCTATCCCTCCTGTTTCCTCTGTCTCTTCTTCACAGGAGGAGCCTGGTGATTTGACAGGGGTGCCGGAGGAATATCACGATCTGCGCACGGTGTTCAGTCGGTCCAGGGCCACCTCTCTTCCTCCACACCGGTCGTATGATTGTAGTATTGATCTCCTTCCGGGAACCACCCCCCCCCCGGGGTAGACTATACTCTCTGTCGGCTCCCGAACGTAAGGCTCTCGAAGATTATTTGTCTGTAGCTCTTGACGCCGGTACCATAGTCCCCTCCTCCTCTCCCGCCGGAGCGGGGTTTTTTTTTGTCAAGAAGAAGGACGGGTCTCTGCGCCCCTGCATAGATTATCGAGGGCTGAATGACATAACAGTGAAGAATCGTTATCCGCTTCCTCTTATGTCTTCAGCCTTCGAGATCCTGCAGGGAGCCAGGTTTTTTACTAAGTTGGACCTTCGTAACGCTTACCATCTCGTGCGCATCAGGGAGGGGGACGAGTGGAAGACGGCGTTTAACACTCCGTTAGGGCACTTTGAATACCGGGTTCTTCCTTTCGGCCTCGCTAACACTCCAGCTGTCTTTCAGGCATTAGTCAATGATGTCCTGAGAGACATGCTGAACATCTTTGTTTTCGTTTACCTTGACGATATCCAGATTTTTTCACCGTCACTCCAGATTCATGTTCAGCACGTTCGACGTGTCCTCCAGCGCCTTTTAGAGAATTGTCTTTTTGTGAAGGCTGAGAAGTGCACTTTTCATGCCTCCTCCGTCACATTTCTCGGTTCTGTTATTTCCGCTGAAGGCATTAAGATGGATCCCGCTAAGGTCCAAGCTGTCATTGATTGGCCCGTCCCTAAGTCACGCGTCGAGCTGCAGCGCTTTCTCGGCTTTGCGAACTTCTATCGTCGTTTCATCCGTAATTTCGGTCAGGTGGCAGCTCCTCTCACAGCCCTTACTTCTGTCAAGACGTGCTTTAAGTGGTCCGTTTCCGCCCAGGGAGCTTTTGATCTCCTCAAGAATCGTTTTACATCCGCTCCTATCCTTGTTACACCTGACGTCTCTAGACAGTTCGTTGTCGAGGTTGACGCGTCAGAGGTGGGCGTGGGAGCCATTCTTTCTCAGCGCTCCCTCTCTGACGACAAGGTCCACCCATGCGCGTATTTTTCTCATCGCCTGTCGCCGTCGGAACGTAACTATGATGTGGGTAACCGCGAACTGCTCGCCATCCGGTTAGCCCTAGGCGAATGGCGACAGTGGTTGGAGGGGGCGACCGTTCCTTTTGTCGTTTGGACTGACCATAGGAACCTTGAGTACATCCGTTCTGCCAAACGACTTAATGCGCGTCAGGCGCGTTGGGCGCTGTTTTTCGCTCGTTTCGAGTTCGTGATTTCTTATCGTCCGGGCTCTAAGAACACCAAGCCTGATGCTTTGTCTCGTCTCTTCAGTTCTTCAGTAGCCTCCACTGACCCCGAGGGGATTCTCCCTGAGGGGCGTGTTGTCGGGTTGACTGTCTGGGGAATTGAGAGGCAGGTAAAACAAGCGCTCACTCACACTCCGTCGCCGCGCGCTTGTCCTAGGAACATTCTTTTCGTTCCCGTTCCTACTCGTCTGGCCGTTCTTCAGTGGGCTCACTCTGCCAAGTTAGCCGGCCACCCTGGCGTTCGGGGTACGCTTGCTTCCATTCGCCAGCGTTTTTGGTGGTCCACCCGGGAGCATGACACGCGTCGTTTCGTGGCTGCTTGTTCGGTCTGCGCGCAGACTAAGTCCGGTAACTCTCCTCCTGCCGGCCGTCTCAGGCCGCTTCCTATTCCCTCTCGACCGTGGTCTCACATCGCCTTAGATTTTGTCACCGGACTGCCTTCGTCAGCGGGGAGGACTGTTATTCTTACGGTTGTCGATAGGTTCTCTAAGGCGGCTCATTTCATTCCCCTTGCTAAGCTTCCTTCTGCTAAAGAGACGGCACAAATCATCATCGAGAATGTTTTCAGAATTCATGGCCTTCCGTCAGACGTCGTTTCGGACAGAGGTCCGCAATTCACGTCTCAATTTTGGAGGGAGTTTTGCCGTTTGATTGGGGCTTCCGTCAGTCTCTCTTCCGGCTTTCACCCCCAGTCTAACGGTCAAGCAGAACGGGCCAATCAGACTATTGGTCGCATCTTACGCAGTCTTTCTTTTCGTAACCCTGCGTCTTGGTCAGAACAGCTCCCCTGGGCAGAATACGCCCACAACTCGCTTCCTTCGTCTGCGACCGGGCTATCTCCTTTTCAGAGTAGCCTCGGGTACCAGCCTCCGCTGTTCTCATCTCAGTTCGCCGAGTCCAGCGTCCCCTCCGCTCAGGCTTTTGTCCAACGTTGCGAGCGCACCTGGAAGAGGGTCAGGTCTGCACTTTGCCGTTATAGGACGCAGACTGTGAGGGCTGCTAATAAGCGTAGAACTAAGAGTCCTAGATATTGTCGCGGTCAGAGAGTTTGGCTCTCCACTCAGAACCTTCCCCTTAAGACGGCTTCTCGCAAGTTGACCCCGCGGTTCATTGGTCCGTTCCGTATTTCTCGGGTCATTAATCCTGTCGCAGTTCGACTTCTTCTTCCGCGATACCTTCGTCGCGTCCACCCGGTCTTCCATGTCTCCTGCATCAAGCCCGTCCTTCGCGCCCCCGCTCGTCTTCCCCCCCCCCCCCCATCCTTGTCGAGGGCGCACCCATCTACAGGGTCCGTAGAATTTTGGACATGCGTCCTCGGGGCCGTGGTCACCAGTACCTCGTAGATTGGGAGGGGTACGGTCCTGAGGAGAGGAGTTGGGTTCCCTCTCGGGACGTGCTGGACCGTGCGCTGATCGAGGATTTCCTCCGTTGCCGCCAGGTTTCCTCCTCGAGTGCGCCAGGAGGCGCTCGGTGAGTGGGGGGGTACTGTCATGTACTGTCATGTTGTGTCTTGTCTCTGTCCTTTCCCTTCACCCTGTCTCCCTCTGCTGGTCGTTGTTAGGTTACCTTTTCTCCCCCTCTTTCCCCCAGCTGTGCCTTGTCTCCTCCTAACTACCTCGTCACCCCTTTTCCCACCTGTTCCCTTTTTCCCTCTGATTAGTCCTCTATATCTCTCTCTGTTTTTGTTCCTGTCTTTGTCGGATTCTTGTTTGTTGTGTTTCATGCCTGAACCAGACTGTCGTCATGTTTGCTGTAACCTTGTCTTGTCCTGTCGGAATCTGCCGGTCCGTCTGAGCCTACCTATGTTTGGTAATTAAAGAAGCTCTGTTTAAGTTAATTCGCTTTTGGGTCCTCATTCACGCACCGTAACAGTTCCTCTCAACTTTCTGAAGGATCAAGATTTGAAATCAGTGGAATTGGAGTATGATAAAGAGATGGAGAAAACACCTGTCTCCGGAATACATCTTCAAACTCAGGGCAACCATGGTATGCATGATGATGTATACATTTTCAGATATTAAACGTTTCAAATTTTGACAAAGTGGTTTAATTTCAAGCTAAAGTGTACTGTTAGTTAGCTGGCTCCCTTATTCATATTCCAGAGCCGTTTGCTTTTCTAGTTAGAGCCTAATGTTAGCTAGCTAATATTGAACCTGGTTTGTTAGCTTTCAGCATATTCATGCAGGGTAGTAACGACATGATTTGGCACTTTGTTCATTGTTGTTTAACTAGCAAACATTAGCTGGCTTACTCGTTAGCTAACCTTATGTGACGTGTGTGATCATACACGCTGTTTACTTAGCTTGCTAGCTACATGTCTTAAGCTAAAGTGTACAACATCCGTTGAATACTGCCGGTGTCAGTAAATGTCTGCAATAAAGGTAAACATATCATCAGCCAGAGTGTCAAGTGTTCGCTCTGAATGCTCTGAGACCAAAACAAGATGGGTGGGACTAAAGCTTTAAGAGGATGTAAATTATGCTGAATGGGTGTAGACAAAGAAGAGCTCTTCACTAGATACCAAAATATTCAAAGGCCATTTTCTCAAAAGTGAGTTTATAAGTTTATTAACGTTCAAAGCAAAATTACTTTCCTGTTGTTTCTAAAGAATGCATTGTATGATATACAATTTTGTAGCTCTGAGACTCTACTTTTATCCAATATAAAAAACACAGTTTCAAATTTTGCTACTTAAGACCGAATCCAGGCGTTGAATCACATATTGAGAAACAAGCTCTATTTGGGCTCCATTTGTAGCTCCAATTTGCAGGTCCTCAACGTCAACATTTCATGACCTAGAGAACAGCATGAGCTTGGTTTTACTTGTATTTAACACTAATGTAAGATCTGCAAGTGATTTCTGATTGGAATCTAAGTCATGCTGAAGTTCACAAATGGCCTTCTGCACCGAGGTTGCACAGGAATACAAAACTGTGTCTTCTGTATTAACAGTGTTTCCTATGTCATTAATATACAAGGTGAACAATAACGGACCCAAAATCGAACCCTGAGGAACACCTTTTTGATTCTCAAGAAATTCAGATTTAACCCCATATGTCAAGATGGCCTGAGTAATGTCGCTAAGATGATTCTGAAACCATGAACAGGCTATATATCCCAGACCTAGCATCTTCAGCAAAACAGAATGGTCAACAGTGTTGAATGCCTTTGACAGATCAATAAACAAGACAGCACAGCTTTTTTTTAGCTACCAAGGCATTATTTGACAACTGCCGTGGTTGCTGTGGTTGTGCTATGCCCAGGCCCTTTTAAGGAATGGTTTATATTAAAAATACAATTATCAGATAAAAAGGAACCAAGTTGTACATTAACCAAGGATTCAAGAATCTTAGCTAAAGGTAGTCTTTAGTCGCAGCACATAAGCAGAATTTCCATGCTTTTTAAATACTTCCTGTTAATTTCTTGGCGCACCCATCCCGTTAGCGGGATCATTTTTGTCAACAACCGCTGAATAGCATAGCGCCACAGCCATATAATATTACTAAAAAATATTCACATTCATGAAATCACAAGTGCAGTATTGCAAAACACAGTTTAGCCTTTTGTTTTCCACCTGTCATCTCAGATTTTGAAATTATGCTTTACAGCGAAAGCAATCCAAGCGTTTGTGTAATTTACCGATAGCACAACAAAACATGATGTACACTAAGCATTAAATAGCTAGGTCACGAAAATCTGAAAAAAAATCAAATTAATCGTTTACCTTTGATGATCTTCGGATGTTTTCACTCACGAGACTCCCAGTTACACAACAAATGTTCCTTTTGTTCCATAAAGATTATTTTTATACCCAAAATACCTCCGTTTGTTTGTCACGTTATGTTCAGACATCCACAGGAAAGAGAGGTCACATCAACGCTGATGAAAATACCAAATATTATCCATAATGTCCACAGAAACATGTCAAACGTTTTTTATAATCAATCCTCAGGTTGTTTTTAAAATACATATTCGATAATATATCAACCGGGTGTGTAGGTCTTTCAATACACCGGGAGAAACAATGGCCAATTTACTCTGTAGCGCAAAACTCACTCTGAGATCCCCTACCTATCCACTTACGCAATGTGATCTTTCACGCTAATTGTTCAAAATAAAAGCCTGAAACTATGTCTAAAGGCTGTTGACACCTTAGGGAAGCCATAGAAAAAGTATGGTTGATATCCCTTTAAATGGGAGATAGGCATGCATAGGAACAAAAAGGTTTCAAAATAAGAGGCACTTCCTGATTGGATTTTCCTCAGGTTTTCGGTTCTGTTATACTCACAGAAAATATTTTTACAGTTTTGGGAACTTTAGAGTGTTTTCTATCCTAATCTGACAATTATATGTATATATTCTAGTTTCTGGGGCTGAGAAATAGGCAGTTTCAAACGGGCAAGTTTTTTTGCCAAAAAATAAAATACTGCACCCTACACACAAAAGGTTAATAACATTGTTAAATAAGAAATGTGGGCTACTGAGCCAGCAATAAAGGGAGATGCACACTTAAACAGTGATGAACCATCACCTAATGGACATGCTGAAATCAACACCAACGAGCAATAGAGAGGAACCACTATCACCGCCCGGCAATCCTGAGTTCAACGGGCCAGTCAATTGGCCATTTTTGCAGCATATTAGAGCATGTCAAATTCATGATGATAAATACAATTGTAAGACATTGCAAATGGACAGCCGTGCACCTGGTTACCTGAACAGGTTACTAGTAGCAACTTTTTAAAATGTTTTTATGTTTTAATGCCTGTTTTAATGCCTTTAGGTTGGTGAAAGGGGTCCATGGCCGGGTAGCACCCCCCACCTGTGCCCAAACAATAGATGCCCCTGGTCATTTTGGATGTTTAAAAAAAACTTTAATAAATGACAGAGTCCCACTTCTCTCTCATTGCACCAATGAGCGATAATTTTTGGATGAAAAACATTCCCGTTTTAAACAAGATATTTTGTCACAAAAAGATGCTTGACTATGCATATAATTGACAGCTTTGGAAAGAAAACACTCTGACGTTTCCAAAACTGCAAAGATATTGTCTGTGAGTGCCATAGAACTGATGTTACAGGCGAAACCCAGATATAAATCCAATCAGGAAGTGCCGCATTTTTTGAAACCGCCTCATGCCAATGATTCCTTATATCGTGTGAAGGAGCTAGGAGTCAGCTTACGTTTTCCACGTTTTCCCCAAGGTGTCTACAGCATTGTGACATCTTTTTAGGCATTTCCATTTGAGAATGGCTGTAAGAGACCATATAGGGTGAGTGGTCGCATGGTGTCTCCCGGAGAACGCCTTGCGTAAAATACTGAGGTAGCCATTTTTCCAATCGTTTCTTATGAGAAACCAACTGCCTTGACGGATATATTATCGAATACATATGTTAAAAACACCTTGAGGATGGATCCTAAACAACGTTTGCCGTGTTTCTGTTGATATTATGGAGTTAATTTTGGAAAAAAGGAACATTTGCTATCTAACTGGGAGTCTCCTGAGTGAAAGCATCTGAAGTTCTTTAAAGGTAAATTATTTAATTTGGTTGCTTTTCTTATTTTCGTGAAAATGTTGCCTGCTGCCAGCAGAGCTAGCATAGCATTATGCCATGATAAACTTACACAAATGCTTGTCTAGCGTTGGCTGTAATGCATATTTTGAAAATCTGAGATGACAGTGTTGTTAACAAAAGGCTAAGCTTGTGTTTGAATATATTTATTTCATTTGCGATTTTCATGAATAGGAAAAGTTGCGTTATGGTAATGCGCTAGAGGCTATGATTACGCTCCCGGATACGGGATTGCTCGTCGCTAGAGGTTAAAGATATAAGGGGGAACATACTGTAGCTGTATTCAATAAAGTTCACAAACCTTTCTCATGGTTTGTGTCTTGACGGATTTGTCAAAAATCATGTCACATACAGTGGCTTGCGAAAGTATTCACCCCCCTTGGCATTTTCCTGTTTTGTTGCCTTACAACCTGGAATTAAAATATATTTTTTTAGGGGGGATTGTATCATTTGATTTACACAACATGCCTACCACATTGAAGATGCAAAATATTTTTATTGTGAAACAAAAAAAGAAATAAGACAAAAAAACGGAACTTGAGTGTGCATAACTATTCACCCCCACAAAGTCAATACTTTGTAGAGCCACCTTTTGCAGAAATTACAGCTGCAAGTCTCTTGGGGTATGTGTCTATAAGCTTGGCACATCCAGGCACTGGGATGTGTGCCCATTCTTCAAGGTAAAACTGCTCCAGCTTCTTCAGGTTGGATGGGTTCCGCTGGTGTACAGCAATCTTTAAGTCATACCACATATTCTCAATTGGATTGAGGTCTGGGCTTTGACTAGGCCATTCCAAAAAAATGTAAACATTTCCCCTTAAACCACTCGAGTGTTGCTTCAGCAGTATGCTTAGGGTCATTGTCCTGCTGGAAGATGAACCTCCATCCCAGTCTCAAATCTCTAGAAGACAAACAGGTTTCCCTCAAGAATTTCCCTGAATTTAGCGTCATCCGTCATTCCTTCAATTCTGACCAGTTTCCCAGTCCCTGCCGATGGAAAAAATCTCCACAGCATGATGCTGCCACCACCATGCTTCACTGTGGGCATGGTGTTCTCGGGTGATGAGAGGTGTTGGGTTTGCGGCAGACATAGCGTTTTCCTTGATTGCCATGAAGCTCAATTTTAGTCACATCTGACCAGCGTACCTTCTTCCATATATTTGGGGATTCTCCCACATGCCTTCTAGGGAACACCAAACTTGATTGCTTATTTTTTTCTTTAATATGACTATTTATGTAGCGATCACCGTATGTTGTGGAATTTCAGCCCGCTGGCGGGTTTCGTGTGCAGAGAGGATAAGCAATGGCTTTTTTCTGGCCACTCGTCCGTAAAGCCCAGTTCTGTGGAGTGTACGGCTTAAAGTGGTCCTATGGCCAGATACTCAAATCTCCACTGTGGAGCTTTGCAGCTCCTCCAGGGTTATATTTGGTCTCTTTTTGATGCCTCTATGATTAATGCGCTACATGCCTGGTCTGAGTTTTGGTGGGTGGCACTCTCTTAGGCAGTTTGCTGTGGTGCCATATTCCTCCCATTTTCTAATAATGGATTTAATGGTGCTCTGTGGGGTGTTCAAAGTTTTGGATATTTTTTATAACCCAGCCCTGATCTGTACTTCTCCACAACTTTGTCCCTGACCTGTTTGGAGAGCTCCTTGGTCTTCATGGTGCCACTTGCTTGGTGGTACCCCTTGCTTAGTGGTGTTGCAGACTCTGGGGCCTTTCAGAACATGTGTATATATAATAAGGCCATGTGACAGATCATGTGACACTCAGATTGCACACAGGTGGACTTTATTTAACTAACTATGTAACTTCTGAATGTAATTGGTTGCACCACATCTTATTTAGGGGCTTCATAGCAAAAGGGTGAATACATATGCACGCACCACTTTTCAGTTTCTATTTCTTTAGAATTTTTGAAACAAATTTTTCATCTATGTTCACCAATTTGGACTATTTTGTGTATGTCCATTCCATGAAATCCAACTAAAAAATCAATTTAAATTACAGGTTGTAATGCAACAAAATAGGAAAAACGCAAAAGGGGGATGAATACTTTTGCAAGGCACTGTAGCCAACAGGAACAGAGTGAATAACACATTCATAAATGGCAAAAAAGTAAGTCAAAAAATAAATCATTAGGTTTTGAAGTGTCTGTTCTGTATCTAGGAGATATAAGAAAGCTCAGGTTTTAAAATGTTTGTTTTTTTCTGACATATTTAACCCCTTATATTGTTGGCACAAAATTACCTCCATATCTTAAATTGCAGGTTGTAACGCAACAAAATAGCAAAAACGCAAAGGCTGAGTACTTTTGCAAGGCACTGTAAAACATTATTTTTCTGTCCTTGTGTTTATGGCAGTGTAAGTTGTCATTGTATCATATATTAAGCATTAATCATTCAATTAGACATTGAACTTGAACCCTGTAAGAATCGTGGTCTAGCTGTTGGATAGAGATCTCAGAAATACAGTGCCTTGCGAAAGTATTCATACCCCTTGACTTGTTCCAGATTTAGTTGTGTTACATCCTGCATTTTCTTACCCATTTACACACAATACCCCAGCAAAGTATTAACATGTTTTTGGAAATGTTGCTAAGTTATTGAAAATGAAATACAGAAATATCAAATTTACACAACCCTTTGCTATGAGCTCAGGTGCATCCAATTTCCTTTACATCCTTGAGCTGTCCACATGTGGCCATTTAAATTGTTTGTACATGATTGAGGAAGAAACACACCTGTCTATAAAAGGTTAACACATCCTTATGGGATATTGTGTGTAGATGGCTAAGATAAAAAAATATTTAATCAATTTTGAATTCAGGCTGTAACAAAACAAATTGTGGAATAAGACAAGGGTTATGAATATTTTCTGAATGCACCATATGTAATATTTTGGGTCTCCTTATGTTACGGGTGAAAACAGTTTTCTGCAACGTCTGTTTCCAACTCACACCCTCAAAAACCCTGAATGCAGCTCTCTCTCCAGATCCCAATCACCTGTTCACACACCTGTATGTAATTATCACACACTATTTAGTTCAGTTCTTTGCACCCCATCACTGTGAGGTATTGTTTGTTTTGTGACATGTCTTTCAAAGCGCTCAATTTCGCCCTGATTTACTCCTCCCGTGTACTATAGTTTTTGCCTGCCTCACTAACAACGCCTTTTGCCTAATCCCTGCCTACTGCCTGATCGCCGAGACTACATTTTTAGCCCTTTCCCTGCCTGTACTGTTGCCCTTTTGGGACCCACTGTGTATGACCTTCTGCCTGCCCCTGGACCCAGCTACCTGCCTCCTCCTATGGTCCTTTGCAATAAACATCTGCTGCACCCTGCGCTTGAAAGCAGCTCTCTGTCTCCCCTCATGTTCATTACGTTTTCATAGGCACACAAATCCACAAAAATGTATGTGATTGCAAAATTGAATGCTTCTAACCGAAAGTCATATTTCCTTGATATTTAAAACCTAAATTGATACTGTCATTAACGTGGTTCTTCAATAATTATGCATAATACTTGTTGGATGCGCATTTGGTGTCAAGCTGTTAAATTACACCGTGATATTTTCACACATCTTCTGATTTTCTGAATGACAGTCAAGTGACAAATAGCTGTTGTGATAGTGTATGCGATTCAACAACAACCCAAGTGCTGGCAAAAAAAGGTGTTAGCAAGGAATGTCCAAAATATTTTGGAATCTCATTCGTTACACCGGTGAAGACCGTTGTGCCTGGATCCATGTTGGATCTAATATCACTTGATGTTGAATATCTGTCTGCATGATTTACAGCAGGGTCTCATTATATTTAACAGAGAAAGCATCAAGGTAATGAGTTCCTTGTTTTTGTGCCTCAGATTGGACATGAATATGGACATGAATATACATTGCTCAATTGTGTAGGATAGATTATTGCGCAACACACAACGCTACTCCTATAAATTATTTGAGATATAATGACTACAAATTACATAGGCTTCTTCTAAATGACAAATACATCTAGGTTTCCATGTTACACCTGCAATGTTAAACAATACTAGGGGCTTGAAACGCCTACTTGTATTTGGAGCTCAGAAATCCAAATAGCCAACTGGAAAAGACCTACATTGAAAATCAGACATTCCCTCAAGATGATGCTTGAAAAGTCCTTGCAATTATTGTAGCCAATTTATAAGTTCTCCTGCTCCCTTATAATGATCCATTTTTTCATTTTTGATCCGTTTTTGTGAGAGATGTGGCCATTTTGTTTGTTTCCCGCCATTTCTATTCAAGGGTGTTGCCGTACTCTGTGGCTTCAACTTGGCTTTCCATTCAAATCCTTCCATAACAAAAGGAACCTGGTTTTTGGTCGCTTTGTCTTTATAAAAGCAGAAATGCTGAGATTCAAATAGTGAGATTAGTGTGAATTCATTAATGCAATTTATTTCGTCAGGCATGTCCACATTGTTCTCACATTTTAGAATGTAATCATTTAAGGCAAATTTTATTTTATTTTTTTGTCACATTTTTGCATGTTTTTATTTTTGGGGAGCGGGGGATCTATATTAAGACCAATATGTACAATTATACAATTGTATAAAATTGAGGTCCATGACAATTACAATTAAGTCCCTGAAAATCCTTGAATCTGACTTACCAATGTCTCTATGAACCCTGCTTAAAATATGTATAGTTCTAGGCCTATGTTGTTGTATAGGTGGAGTTATGGGCCAATTTACATATATTCCTCTAAGTACACATAACGTGTAACGGCATAAAAATCTTTTAGAATTTTTGTTTCGAACTATTTAGAAATGTTGATCACATTATTTATATAAAGACCTTCTAACAAACATTGATTTTGAACAAAGCAACTGGGAAACTTTCGTTGTCACCTTAGCTCGCAACTTAACTTCCCACCTGGACAAAAGGAACACCTATATGAGAATGCTGTTCATTGACTACAGCTCAACTTTGGCCCCATTATTCATATAAAGTCCTTCTAACGAACATTGATTTTGAACAAAGCAACTGGGAAACATTTGTGCTCCGCACTGCCCTGGACAAAGGAACACCTATATGAGAATGCTGTTCATTGACTACAGCTCAGCGTTCAACACCTTGGTGCCCTCAATAAGCTAAGGACCCTGGGACTAAAGACCTCCCTCTGCAACTGGATCCTGGACTTCCTGACGGGCCGCCCTCAAGTGGTAAGGTTAGGCAAAAACACGTCTGCAACGCTAAGTACACGCCCCTCAGGGGTGTAGTTCCCTCCTGTACTCCTTGTTCACCCACGACTGCGTGGCCAAACACGACTCCAACACCATCATTAAGTTTGCTGACGACACATCAGTGATAGACCTGTTCACTAACAACGATGAGACAGCCTATATGGAGGAGGTCAGAGAACTGGCAGTGTGGTGCCAGGACAACAACCTCTCCCTCAATGTGAGCAAGACAAAGGAGCTGATCGTGGACTACAGGAAAAGGCGGTCCGAACAGGCCCCCATTAACATCAATGGGGCTGTAGTGGAGCGGGTCGAGAATTTCAATTTCCTTGGTGTCCACATCACCAACGATCTATCATTGTCCAAACACACCAAGACATTCGTGTGGAGGGCACGACAAAACCATGTTTAAAACTTATTTTGGCTGCAATCCTGTTAATGGGATCGATATGACAACAGCCAGTGAAAGGGCAGTGCGCCAAAATCAAAACATCAAAAATCGAATAATTAAAATTCCTCAAACATACATGTATTTTATACCATTTTAAAGGTTATCTTGTTGTTAATCCCACCACAGTGTCCGATTTCAAATATGCTTTACAGCAAAAGCACCACCAACGATTATGTTAGGTCAACACCAAACGACAATAAACACAGCCATTTTTTCCAGCCAAAGATAGCAGTCACAAAAAGCACGAATAGAGATAAAATTAATCATTAACCTCTAGCGACGAGCAATCCCGTTTCTAGCGTTGGCTGTAACGCATGTTTCGAAAATCTGAGATGACAGTGTTGTTAACAAAAGGCTAAGCTTGTGTTTGAATATATTTATTTCATTTCATTTGCGATTTTCATGAATAGGAAAAGTTGCGTTATGGTAATGCGCTTGAGGCTATGATTACGCTCCCGGATACAGGATTGCTCGTCGCTAGAGGTTAATGAGGGGTAAAAACTTGGAGTATGAACAGTGAAAGGTGATCAGACTGTCCCAGGTAGGGGAGGGGAATGGTTTTGTAAGCCTCCAGAATATACATGTGGGTAAGGAGACATTTAGTTGGAATTTGGGAAAAACAGTTCAGATTTGAGTGGTTAGGTCACTGGCATGCCCCCATGAACACAGTTAGGACCTGGGATCATGAGACAGTCTTTTTCTGCTCTTCCGAATAAAACTCCCACCTTGAGAATTTCTCAACAGTCCTTGTTTCTCTCAATTACGAGAGGAAAAAGGTTGCAGACCAGCTTACCTCGATAATGAGAGGGTCAAGGTTTGAGACGATTGCTGAATCTTTTAACCATCCCACTTGGTTAAGATCTTAGACTATCGATACCGACAGAATAAGAACTAGTCTTTGATATTAATTACTAGTCTGCAGCTAGGAATCCGACAACCGCTGAAACATCTATCTATAACGACATGAATGAATGTCACTCTGAACTATCCATTCTAACCATGACAGAGAGAGAGAGAGAGAGGACAGACTTTCCAACAGAAACCAACTTTTCAACAGAGATCCCGACAACACACTGAGCGTAAATATATATATTGATTGCAATTATTCCCGAATGAGTGAGCGTTCATGTGTAAAGGATTAGCATTTCAATTGTTATAATTATCAACGGTGTGTTGTCTTATCTCAGTCGACCCCCACTTCCCTTTTGTACACCAAGCCGCGATGCCGGTTTATCCCACTAGGGAAACTCCGTTATCATTTCCTTGTAACTATCTATTGTTTGTTTATGCATGTCTCTGAATTACGTAGTAAGTAAATACATGATTTAAGACAATTGATACCTGGATAACTGATAGTGAAGACTGGGTTCGTGCAGATAAGCAAAAATTTACGATGTTTGCAATGAGACTAACGTGAGGTAAAATAAAGAATAAGTCATTAAGTTCTTGGCGCACCCATCCCGTTAGCGGGATAATTTTTGTCAACATCCGCTGAATTGCAGGGGGCCAAATTCAAATTAAATTAACACAAATATTTAATTTTCATGAAATCACAAGTGCAATATAGCAAAACACAGCTAAACTTGTTGTTAATCCACCTGGCGTGTCAGATTTCAAAAAAAGCTTCACAGCTAAAGCAAACCAAGCGTTTATGTAAGGACATCTCTCTTAGCAGACAATACATTAAACAGCTAGCAGCAAAGTAGATTGGTCACAAAAGTCAGAAAAGCTATAAAATGAATCGCTTACCTTTGATGATCTTCGGATGTTTGTACTCACGAGACTCCCAGTTACACAATAAATGTTCCTTTTGTTCCATAAAGATTATTTTTATATCCAAAATACCTCCATTTGGTTGGCGCATTATGTTCAGTAATCCACGGGCTTGAGCGGTCACGACGGGGCGAGACGAAAATTCCAAATTGTATCTGTAAAGTTTGTAGAAACATGTCAAATGTTTTTTATAATCAATCCTCAGGTTGTTTTTACAATGAGTAATCGATAATATTTCAACCGGACGGTAGCTTTTTCAATAGGAGAGAGAGAGAAAATGTCTGCCCAAAGCTGTTGGCGCATACAAAACTCTGCTGGCACCCAGCCATCCACTGACGTGAAGTGATCGTTCTCACTCATTTTTCAGAATAAAAGGCTGAAACTATGTCAAAAGACTGTTCACACCATGTGGAAGCCATAGGGAACGGAATATGGTTGATATCCCTTTAAATGGAGGGAAGGCATGCAATGAAACAGGGAGCTTTCAAAATAAGAGGCATTTCCTAGTTGGATTTCCCTCAGGTTTTCGCCTACAATATCAGTTCTGTTATACTCACAGACAATATTTTGACAGTTTTGGAAACCTTAGAGTGTTTTCTATCCTAATCTGATAATTATATGCATATTCTAGCTTCTGGGCCTCAGAAATAGGCAGTTTTATTTGGGTACATTTTCATCCAAACATCAAAATACTGCCCCCTACACTTAATCAGAAGACTAATTGATCAGATATTAAAATATCTGTAAAGTTGTAATCTGAATATTTTCCTTGGTGCCCCAACTTCCTAGCTAATTACATTTGCCTGATTAGTTAATCACGAAATGTTAATTACAGAGAATATTTGATTAAAACTATAAGTCTTCAGTTAATGATAGTAAAGACACGACACAGGTTAGACAACTTCACCTCCTCAACCCTGAACCTGATCACCGGTGTGCCACAGGGCTTCATGCTGAGCCCCCTCCTGGACTCCCTCTTCACCTACGACTGCTTTCCTGCACATGGGTCCAACACCATTGTCAAGTTCGCAGATGACACCACGGTGTTAGGCCTGATCAGTGACAACGGTGAGTCAGCCTACAGGGAGGAGGTCATGCACCTGGCCTCATGGTGCGCTGACAACAACCTGGCCCTAAATGCAAAGAAAACCAAGGAGCTCATTGTGGATTACAGGTAGTCTAAAAGCTGCAGCCACGCCACAGTTTTCATTGATGGCACTGAGATGGAGCGTGTGCAAAGCTTCAAATTCCTGGGTGTCTACATCTCCAATGACATCTTCTGGACCCTCAACACCTCAAACCTGTTCGAAAAGGTGCAGCAGCACCTGCACTTTTTGAGGAGACTGAAGAAGGCATGCCTGTCTCCAAAGATCCTGTTGAACTGTTACCGCTGCACGGTCGAGAGCATCCTGACTAACTGCGCCATTGTGTGGTTTGGCGGATGCTCCGTGTCCGACCGGAATACCCTGCAATGGGTAGTGAAAACCGCCCAGCACATCACTGGTGCCCAGCTCCCTGCCATCGTAGACCTCCAGTGCAAGCAGTGTCTGCATTGGGCGCTCGGCAACTTCAGGAACCCTTCACATCCATGCCACAAACTGTTTGCCCTCCTACCATCATGCAAACGGTACAGGTCTCTACGTTCCCAAACTAGCAGACTCAAGAACAGTTTATTTCCAGCTACTGTAACCCTGCTGAACTCTGTGACACGGCACTTGCCATATCCACTCGCCCACCGCTTAGTACTGCTTCTCAAGGATGTTGTTGCACAGCTCTCTTTGCACTCTTCACAGTACTACTGGACTCTGACATTGCTTTGCAAAGTCTGATTAAGGACATTCATTTGTACACCTCGGGAACCTAATTTCTGCATTTCAGTTGCATGCCTCCTTGGACTTTCAATTTGCCTTCATTGCACATTTATATATCCTACTTAATAACATACAGTGGTGCAAAAAAGTATCTAGTCAAAAAAGAAAAAAGATGAGAGGCCTGTAACTATGACAGACAAAAATAGAAAAAAAATCCAGAAAATCACATTGTAGGATTTTTAATGAATTTATTTGCAAATGATGGTGGAAAATAAATATTTGGTCAATAACAAAAGTTTCTCAATACTTAGTTATATACCCTTTGTTGGCAATGACAGAGGTCAAACGTTTTCTGTAAGTCTTCACAAGGTTTTCACACACCGTTGCTGTTATTTTGGCCTATTCCTCCATGCAGATCTCCTCTAGAGCAGTGATGTTTTGGGGCTGTTGCTGGGCAACACGGACTTTCAACTCCCTCCAAAGATGTTCTATGGGGTTGAGATCTGGAGACTGGCTAGGCCACTCCAGGACCTTGAAATGCTTCTTACGAAGCCACTCCTTCGTTGCCCGGGCGGTGTGTTTGGGATCATTGTCATGCTGAAAGACCCAGCCACGTTTCATCTTCAATGCCCTTGCTGATGGAAGGAGGTTTTCACTCAAAATCTCACGATACATGGCCCCATTCATTCTTTCCTTTACACGGATCAATCATCCTGGTCCCTTTGCAGCCCCAAAGCATGATGTTTCCACCCCCATGCTTCACAGTAGGTATGGTGTTCTTTGGATGCAACTCAGCATTCTTTGTCTTCCAAACACGAGGAGTTGAGTTTTTACCAAGAAGTTCTATTTTGGTTTCATCTGACCATATGACATTCTCTCAATCTTCTTCTGGATCATCCAAATGCTCTCTAGCAAACTTCAGATGTGCCTGAACATGTACTGGCTTAAGCAGGGGGACACATCTGGCACTGCAGGATTTGATTCCCTGGTGGTGTAGTGTGTTACTGATGGTAGGCTTTGTTACTTTGGTCCCAGCTCTCTCATGTCATTCACTAGGTCCACGCGTGTGGTTCTGGGATTTTTGCTCACCGTTCTTGCGATCATTTTGACCCCACGGGGTGAGATCTTGCGTGGAGCCCCAGATCAAGGGAGATTATCAGTGGTCTTGTATGTCTTCCATTTCCTAATAATTGCTCCCACAGTTGATTTCTTCAAACCAAGCTGCTTACATATTGCAGATTCAGTCTTCCCAGCCTGGTGCAGGTCTACAATTTTGTTTCTGGTGTCCTTTGACAGCTCTTTGGTCTTGGCCATAGTGGAGTTTGGAGTGTGAATGTTTGAGGTTGTGGACAGGTGTCTTTTATACTGATAACAAGTTCAAACAGCTGCCATTAATACAGGTAACAAGTGGAGGACAGAGGAGCCTCTTAAAGAAGAAGTTACAGGTCTGTGAGAGCCAGAAATCTTGCTTGTTTGTAGGTGACCAAATACTTATTTTCCACCATCATTTGCAAATAACTTCATTGAAAATCCTACAATGTGATTTTCTGGAATTTTTTTTCTCATTTTGTCTGTCATAGTTGAAGTGTACCTATGATGAAAATTACAGGCCTTTCTCATCTTTTTAAGTGGGAGAACTTGCACAATTGGTGGCTGACTAAATACTTTTTTTGCCCCACTGTACATTGTACTAATTGCACATCTTTTGCACTGTTTTATTTGCCCATCTGGTCAGATGCTAATTGCATTTTGTTGTACTGTACTTAAATTATTTAAATGATATTTAAATGATGTTCTACAATGAGTGTACAAAACATTAGGAACACCTGCTCTTTCCATTACATAGACTGACCGCTTGAATCCAAGTGAAAGCTACACTGAGTGTAAAAAACATTAATAACACCTTCCTAATATTGAGTTTCATATCCCCCTGCCCTCAGAACAGCCTAAATTCATTGGGGTATGGACTTTAGAAGGTGTTGAAAGTGTTCCACAGGGATGCTGGCCCTTGTTGACTCCAATGCCTCCCACAGTTGTGTCAAATTGACTGGATGTCCTTTGGGTGGTGGACCGTTCTTGATACGGGAAACTGTTGAGCGTAAAGAATCCAGCAACGTTGCAGTTGTTGACACACTCAAAGAAGTGTGCCTGGAACCTACTACTATATCCTGTTCAAAGGTACTTCAATATTTTGTCTCACCCACTCACCCTCTGAATGGCACACATACGCAATCCATGTCTCAATTGTCTCTAGGCTTAAAAATCATTCTTTAACCTGTCTCCTCCCCTTCATCTACACTGATTTGTAGACATCAATAAAGGATCACAGCTTTCACCTGGTCAGTCTATGACAGAAAGAGCAGGTGTTCCTAATGTTTTGTACACTGTGCATGTTCATATATGCAGCCTTTAATTGAGTGAGCAGTACGGATGTTTACTCCTCTCTCATTTTCAATCTTAAACCAAACTTCACATATGTACTTTAATAAATATTGTGTCTGGGGGATGGACGTCTTGTCTCTGCGGCAGTGTAATAAAATAGAGACATGTTCTTGTCTGTCTGAGTTCTACAACACCACAAGGAATAAAGACCATTATTTCACGAAGGCAAAGAAGTAAACTTGCTTCACAAAGGCGAAGAATGAGTGAACTTTACATTTTCTGTTTCCTTCCTCTCATATCCTCCCAGACATCTCCATTAATTGGCAGGGAGGCTGATCCTCCGCTGGTCTTCAGTGTGCCTCCACTGTGCTGCTGTCTGCAGAGTTATAAAATGAGTTGGGCTGGCTCGTTCTTTCTTTCTCTCTCTCCACCTCCCTCCTCCTCCTCCCGCTTTGCAACACAAGCAGGAGCATATTAAAAGGGACACGCACACTGAGACGGCCAGCTAATTTAGGGCCTGTGCCCAGTGGGACTCGAACGCCATGGTGTAACGCAGCGGGGCCTCCAACATTAAAGACTGAGTTGCACGGGGACGTGTTAGGAAGACGTGCACCTAAAAACCCTCCTTCCTTAGTTTGTTAACCAAACATTCCACCCCGATATAGCCCCGTGGGCCGGGTCAGTGCGGACCAGCAGAGACGAGGAGATAATGAAGTCATTAGAATGAGCCGAGATTCGTCATCAGTAAGTCACAGTTGTTATGGGCCCAGTCTGCTTCGAGATGTAGTGGCCGCAGAAGGACAGGCAAGTTTATTTTATTGTCATACATTTTGCCCTGGATGCAGAACTGAGCGCTTTACGCTTGTTGGCAAAGTAAAACTTGGTTATATTGTAAAAATGCATGTTTTTTCGTTTAGATTTTTGGTCTTAATTTAAGGTTAGGGTTAGGCATTAGGGCAGTGGGATTAAGGTAAGGGTTAAGTTTAGTTAGTGACCACTCTGCAGCACTGCCTCCAGAACAAGATTAATGATGAAAAATGCTAATGTACAACAGGGTTTTCAAAGTGTGATTGCCCTGTCAGATTTGCCCTGTCAATTATTTATAATGTCCATCCCTCCCCTCATTTAGCTAGGGTTACACCGTTCTGTCAGTTCACAAAGGCCTGATTATCAATTTAGTTTGTGCTGACGTTATTCTTGTTTAAGGGTTACATTAGGGTAATAGGGTTCATATTTTAAATTCAGTCAAATTACCCTCATATGATGACGTATTATGCTCAAAAATCAGAAGTTGAGTAACAATGAATTGACCTTTTCCCTATTTTAGGCTGAAATCAATATCCAATGAAAAGCTTGAGTGGAAAACTTTTTTTTCATCACCGATAGAGAACAACATTGTTCGACAACACCCTTTGAATAATCCCTAACCCTCAGCTTATGTCTTGCCCCTCGTAACTCTCCATGCCTCAAATTCTCCAATACTGTATCTAAAAATATCTTGTTTAAACGGCATTATTTTCATTTCAGAGTAAACAAACAATGTGTTACGTCAAGACAAAGGACAGAAGAAGAGAAACAATGAAACAAGACACCGTGGAGTTTTACCATAGGCTTCACACCTTGCAATGGCATTTGTCAGAACAACGAGTCGGTAAGGACAGGTCCCTATGAAGAATGACTCCGCAAATAAAGGAATGAATACATATCCTGCGTGGTGGCTAGACTGCAAATGATCCTTTGGGGGAAAGCTGAATCACACACACAGTGCTGATGGCCTCAGGTTTTGGGAATATGTCCATGTCATTTCTGTGCACAGACTGTACTGTGTCTGTATATTACCCACTGCCTTGTTTTACCCCAGAGGGGGTGTGGATGTGTTCAGAATGCACTGTAGGGTACATTTTTATGCTATGATTCTGTATTTCAGTTAACTACAAAACATCAAAACGTGCCTTTTTTCTATGTTTGGTCACATATGACAATCCAGTGTTTATCTTTTACACTGAAGCAGACCTGGGAACAAGGTCAGAGGCACCTTTTGGATTGGGGATCCATTCCTGGGTGACAACCCATTTATAAATACGTGGTAGGGACGGTTTCCCAAACCCAGAATAAGCTTACTCCACCAGGACAAGGGGAAGAAAAATGGTCTTGCAATTACATAGTTAATACCAATTGACAACTCATGTAACAGTTACAACTGTGAAACTTGTACAGTGTATGGATTATTGTAATGTATAGGGTTTCTGTCTGGGCCATCCATCATCCAATCCTCAGTTTTTCACTCATTCTCAATTTAAACCGATGTTATATTTTAAGTGCAGGCAATTTGCAAACCATTTAGCTATGAGAAGAGTCACACAACATCTAGCACATTTTGTACATTTCATATTGCATAATCATATAACCTCGGGTGCATCCATTTATGAGCGGTGTACCATTCAGTGACTAAATATTGTATTGAATTAACTGTCTAAATGTATTCCACTTCATTGTTTGGCAACTCTGACAGTTGTCATTCAAAAGCAACATTCCCAGATGGGACTTGATATTTTTTTCTAACATAATGTTTATGTTTTGTGACAATCACTTAATTTGAGTGAAGCCGCAACACAAAGACAGGTATCGATCACAGAGTTAAGCTGTCCAATGTTTTGGGGAGACTCTCTGGAAAGCAACATTAATGAGATTGCTTCCCCCCATGTTCTTACTGTTGATTCATTGGTATGGGCCCAGAAACAGAGACATTGGAGATGTGCTTTGGTAAGTGTGGTTTAGCATCACAATCGATGAGACAACAGAGCTTTTCTTGAGAGCTCTGGCTCTCTGGGGAAAACAAAATCGGATTTAGAGCAAATGCAGGAAAGCTGGTATATTGAGATCTAATCAAATCTCAAACACAAGGCCCTGTCTATTGACTAGATTCTCAAGGTAGAATTAACCAGTGTTTGCCTTGTTAGGAGACTGTCTGAAGGGAAAATGTAAAATATGGGGGGGGGCGGAAAACGGCTATCTCTCTACTTATAATTCATAGGATGCATTCGCTCACGCAAGCAGATCACATCTGGCTAGAACCAAAATATCCACTTGTTTTTTAATCACGTACAATGTACGGGTGTTGACATTATCAGGGAGATATGGAGCCAGACTATGAATGTGGGAATAGGGTCATTTACCAGAACATGCCCATCATAAAACATTAATTACTGACAGTATCAGCACAGGATCTGCTCATGGATATCTATTTTCACAAAGTCATTCAAGGAATAATTGAGTGACTTCCCAATCCCAGAGCACAAATACAATGTGGGTTACTATCATTCAAAGACAGAATATAATATGGTATAATCCTTCTTGATCTAAATAGCTTTCTGCCAGTGTTTGTTCTATCTAAGAAGGCCTGTAATACGGTATAAGAAGGCCTGTAATACGGTATGGTGTTGAATGTTTAGGTGCACTGTAGCATTTTATTATACTACAATATGGCATGATGTGATATTGTATGGTAAGGCATAGAATGGTTTATGAACGACGCCAGATTTAAAACTTTTCATTTTTCCCATTTAAATTAATATACACAATTCTTGCAACCAATGGAATGCTATTTATATGGGGGAGACAACCTTCCCAGCTCTGTAGATTTTGCTGCTAAGAGACAGAATCATTCGATCATTTGTTTTGGTACTGTCCATATTTAGCTTGTTTTTAGTCACAGGTCCAGAAATGGCTGAAGAATTGTAATATTTACCTGGAGCTAACCCTGGAGACACTGCAGCACTACTGGGCGATCTGAAAAGTCATAGTCAATCGATCAATAATATAATAATACTTTTTGCAAAAATAATGATTTTCAATTTACAATCTGTAGAAACAATGAGAATATATATTTACAAAATCATATATCGGTGATTGAAAGTGATGCAGACAATTACCTTGATGGAAGCTACAATCTATCTGCAATATTAAAGCTGATCTACCCCCTACAACAACAAAAATGGCATAGAATGGTATAATATTATATGGGTACTGTTTGAGGTGTCCTAGTAAAATTAAATTGTGTGTGTGTGGCAGCCCAATAGTGTCTCTCGGGAGTCCACAGTGCTGAAGAGCTTTCTTCATATGTTTGTCCCTTCGGTGTCAGGCGATGCAGCCTTGCTACTTGTTACAGAACTCCCGCAGTGCTGCAAATTGTCTTACCCTCCCTTTCCAGTCTCTATAACCCAACTTCTCGCAAACACTTGCCACATTAAAGGGCCAATCTGCAGTTGCTAGATCCATTTTTGGACATATAAATTAATCATATGAACCCATTGATTCTTGAAGAATATAGCTTTATATGTGCCTCTGATGTCATACCCCATCACAACCATTGTTTTACTCAATGTTTTACTCATGTTCAGAACCCTTGTTTTACCCCAGAAGCTTGTTTTAATCTAATGTTTGTGGATGCAGTCCTTACATTCATAGCTCTGTCTATGAATTTGAGAGTGGTTAGATTTCTGCAGCCCCATCCTTCAGCTTTTTACCGAAACAGGTGCAGGGGGGACACTTTGTTATTGTTTCAACTGCTGATTGCTGCTTTAACCTCCAACTCTTCCCCCCTTAATCCGTGGCCGTGTCCCCTCCTAAATTCGCTCAATTTGCCGGCTCTCCAGAATTTTGCTAGAAACAGGAGAGACCTTTAATTAAGTAGTCTCTCCAGGGAATGGCTGTATCCCGGGCTCTAATGAGAGCACAGGAGACTGGCTTCATTATCTCTCCCCCAATCCTCTCCTGGGCTTTCTCTCTCTCTCCTGTTCCAGGGACAGGCTGGCAGTCTGGTCCCACTCTCCTCCACAGACAAGCATTGTTGGATAGCCCCCATCCCAAGGGGAGAACAACGGCAAATAGTTTACGAACCAGTGGAGGCTATACACCACAACAACAGAAGCTCACTAGGAATTGCAGCACCCAAACGTATTCTTAGAAATATACTTTCATTGCTTGCTTGTGGTGCAGTCGTGCCCAAGACCATTATCGACAAGGGTGCATTCAAATATAGACAATGGAGATAGCTTAATGACAAAATCACAATGTCAACAAATGTATACTTTAAAGCTGCCATCTCACAGGTTAAAGGTTGGATTCTATCCGTATCGCATAAATATCACAGAAGCTCTGCTTTAAAATGTAAATGTAATTTCCTATTGCGCTGACATATGCAGCGTTTACCATGAATGCAGGGAACATTGCCTTCAAATTTGTATAGAGCTATAACATGAGTTTTTTCCGCAATAAAGATTGAATCCAGACAGCCCTGAGAGTGCACCCACAGTAAGATAGGAGCTCAAGTAGCAACACAACATTAACTATTGACTTGTGTTGGGAGGAAGGGAGGCTCATTAAAATATTCCCCTAGGTTACCAATCAAAGGAGTCCATAGCTCTGGGATTTGGCATCGCAAACTCACGGGGTTTCGCCATCGCGGATCGCACTCTTCTCCCGCGGTCCTTTCTCTCTCCCAGCCCTCCCCCTCTCTCTCTAACCATCCCACTCCTTCGTGGCCCCTGGCAAAGGCTGTTTATTGCTCTTTCTGATTGAAGTTTGTCTGCTATCGCAATCAACCCTCTGAAACAGGTCCCTCTGGTAGCCCTCGTCCGGGTTATGTAACTCTGTGTCGGCTATAACCTGAAGGGGAGTTCATGTGGTCACAGAGGAGTAGATGAGGGAGGTTGTGTCCATCACTCATTAAGTGAAGTTAACTCAAAGTTAATAAGTGATACTCACAGGAAGTTGGAAGAAATCGGGAATAACCTGCTGTAGGGGCAGCATTTTAGAATGGAACAATGTTAGTAGTTTATAGTGCAATGGTACAATTTGTTCGGTGTGGCTATGCTTTTTATGAGAAACACACAATTAAGTGAATATACATTATGGTCTAATAAATCATTTACGTGATATGACGTGACCATAATAAATGTACCTTATTTGAAAATGTTCACATGAATAATAGACAAACATTGCTTCAACTGCATAACATTCAAAAACACTTTGAAGACTCTTCTTCTTTCAAATTAATTCTTCATACTGCTAATTTAGTCATTGACTGAACTTTGCCTTAGATATTCAATGTCTCTGAAGCGATGTTACATCTCGCCAACAATCAACGGGGTGCACATCTAACCTATACCCTTCAATGCAGAGGATTTCAGTAAGCAAGTTTGCACGAAACAGTAGTCTGACAGTACCCCTCAGTTTGTTCACACAAGGGATTTGTGATTTTCCCTTGGTGACACAACAACACAGAGGACATCGATGACAACAAAGCGTCTCAGTTGTCAAGTGATCACACCCGTCCTTTTGTGTTGACTGTTGGTGCTACGCGCCACATAATGCAACAAAGGTTTTCTGCTTCACAGTCTGTTGGCTAATTGCATCAAAGAGTTTGGCAACTGCGTTGTCTCGGCGTCTGCATTTGTTCAAACATCAAGGGGAACAACTCACGTTGGAACGACAGACAGATAGCATCTAGCGAGGTCTACTGTGGGAATCAAAGTGTGACAGTGTTTATTGCCATAAACAAACACAAACTGACACTGGCTGCTGACGGGGAATTTGCTAAATTCCACTCTGGCACTTCATCGCTAAACCTCCAACAACAGGCTAGTAAAGACTGCTCTGAATAGAGTTTACTGAGAGAGGAGAAACGAGGGGGTGAAACCCTCCACGGTTCAGGCAGTTGGTCGAGCACACAGCAAGTCTAAGGGAACACCTCAGCTACAGACATGGGCAGTGGTAGAGGGAAACGATTGCTTTCTGTGTTTGCTCGCCCAACCATGTGACATGATTTATGTCCGAAACAAACAGAGTTAAATGTCCTGCTCCAACTAACCAGATGACCGACCAACCACAAGCCCCTACTGCTCCCCAACTCTCCTCCTTCAGCCCCTCTCTGACTACCTCCACCACCCTGGCCCTCCAAGGCTGCTGCTGATGAACGACAAAATGAACGACAGAATGGGAAGGAGGGATGGATGGAGAGTGTCACTTTTCATTTCCAACATTGGGGTAAGGTTGGGGCTAGGCGACGGCTATAGGAGGAGAAGAGGAGGGGAGAAGAGAGACGAGAGCGGCATAGTGTGGGATGTCAGGGTTGATGTCTTCAGGTGGGGACCTGATAGCATCTGGCAGACCCCAGGCCACAAGATAAAAAAAATGGTAGTGCCCTGGTACTTGGGCGCCCAGACTTAGAGAACACAGAGAAAATGAGAGCACAGTGTTCCCTTTGGCAGATAATTGTTCCTAGTTTGGGAGAAGCATCTGGACAATGCTGTCCCATGAGCCCCGTAGCTTGGCAACTCTCTTGGCCCGCAATGACTATAACAACGTTCCCCAAACCAACATCAGTGAAATAACGGTGTCCAATGCAGATGTCCACAGTATTGGGATAAAAATAGGAAGCAGGCCAGGGACAGTGACAACATGCTATGAGTAGTGGTGTTCCGTGCTGGGGCCTCGTGTGTGTGTGTGAGTTAGTGAGCTTGAATCAGACCAAGGGAACAACACAGCTGTCCCACTCAGGCTGAGCGACACAAACTATAGGTCAGAGAGGAGACCCTTGGGACAGCTTTGAGAAATCCATGGCAAGATCTTAAAACAAATGCAATCAGATGTCCTAGCATTAAGGGGCTCCTCTCAGGTGCATACTCCATTAAGTTAGACATCTGTAGCCCCATCTGGCCTTTGCTCGTCGTATATGAAGTAAAGCATTCACAAATATAAGTGGATACATTTTTTAAAACCTAATTCCTTAATGAGGTAGTTAAATAGGATATTCTGATTCTCCAATTAGGGCATTAATTGTGTACTGAAACTAGAGCCTGAATTCAACTTGTTACACTTTGTGGAGGATGAGAACAGGCTTCGTTGTAAATTAACCTCTTCTTTAAGATTATTTTTTTTAGATGTTATTTGTTTGCGTGCCTTTTCAGTCATTCATTGACATGCAGTATATGGGCCTTCAGTACATGCTGGTTCGTCATATTTCCTACACACCTAACTGTATATAGAGTAGTTAACAAAAGAGACATACATGACTAGTCTTTTTGTTGCGGTGGAGATTATGTCCCATTTAGAACTGACACATGACTATAGTGAAGAGCTCTCTGCATGTAGGCCACTGTATCATAGTGTAGTCTCATTGGTTTTAATTCAAATCAAATTGGATTTGTCACATGCACTGAGTACAACTGGTGTAGACTTTACCGTGAAATGCTTGCTTAGAAGCCCCAACAATGCAGAGTTTAAAAATAGTAACACAATAGGAATAAAATCAAATACACAAGAATGGAGCTATATACAGGGAGTACCAGTACCAGATCAATGTGCAGAGGTACGTGGTATTTGAGGTAGATATGTATATGAAGGCAGGGTAAAGTGACTAGGCATCAGGATAGATAATAATAAGAGTCAAATAAAGTGTTTTATATGGTTTGTTTATATAGACTAGTGAATGTGCATAGGGTCAGTGAACTATTTTTTAAAACTATTTTGCACCATCAAAATGTTGCCCCCAATCTTAGACGTAAAAAGGAGGATGAACATCAATTATTGATAGATGTATTTATTGAAGAAAAAGCTGTTGGAGGGAATATAGAGGCTACTCACTTTCATAATTTTTGGAACCATCCAAACGACAGCTTTTGGAGGTCAGTTTTATTAGTCATAACACTAAGATGGCTTAATGTCACGCCCTGGTCTTAGTATTTTGTGTTTTCTTTATTATTTTGGTCAGGCCAGGGTGTGACATGGGTTAATTATGTGGTGTGTTTTGTCTTGGGGTTTTTGTAGGTATTGGGATTGTGGTATAGTGGGGTTGTCTAGAAAAGTCTATGGTTGCCTGAAGTGGTTCTCAATAAGAGGCAGGTGTTTATCATTGTCTCTGATTGGGAACCATATTTAGGCAGCCATATTCTTTGAGTGTTTCGTGGGTGATTGTTCCTGTCTCTTTGTTTGTTTGCGCCAGATAAGGCTGTTTAGGTTTTCACGGTTCTTGTTTTGTTAGTTTGTTCATGTGTAGTTTCTTTATTAAAGAACCATGAATCAAAATAACCACGCTGCATTTTGGTCCGATCCCTGCTACACCTCCTCTTCAGAGGAAGAGGAGAAAGAAAACCGTAACACTTAAGAAAGACGTGCCAACTTATGGAGTCAATGTCAAATGTACAGTGCCTTGCAAAAGTATTCGGCCCCCTTGAACTTTGCGACCTTTTGCCACATTTCACGCTTCAAACATAAAGATATAAAACTGTATTTTTTTGTGAAGAATCAACAACAAGTGGGACACAATCATGAAGTGGAACGACATTTATTGGATATTTCAAACTTTTTTAACAAATCAAAAACTGAAAAATTATTCATCCCCTTTACTTTCAGTGCAGCAAACTCTCTCCAGAAATTCAGTGAGGATCTATATCTTTAGATAAAGATTTTATATCTTTATGTTTGAAGCCTGAAATGTGGCAAAAGTTTGCAAAGTTCAAGGGGGCCGAATACTTTCGCAAGGCACTGTAATTGTATTTAAAAAATATATATATATTATACCACATTTTCGTGGTATCCAATTGGTAGTTACAGTCTTGTCTCATCACTGCAACTCCCATACGGACTCGGGAGAGGCAAAGGTGGAGAGCCATGCATCCTCCGAAACGCAACTCAAACAAGCCAAGCCGCACTGCTTCTTGACACAATGCCCACTTAACCCAGAAGCACCAATGTGTCGGAGGAAACACAGGTAGCCTGGCGACTGTGTCACCGCACACTGCGCCCAGCCTGCCACAGGAGTCGCTAGTGCATAATGGGACAAGGACAACTCTGCCAGCCAAACCCTGCCCTTACCCGGACGACGCTGGTCCAATTGTACGCCGCCCCATGGGTTTCCCGGTCGCGGCCGACTGTGACCGAGCCTTTACCAAACCCAGAATCTCTAGTGGCACAGCCTTAGACCACTGCACCACTCTGGAGGCCCCTCAAAGTGTATTTGTCACATGCGCCGATTACAACTGGTGTAGACTTTACAGTGAAATCCCTGCTTACGAGCCCTTCACAACAATGCAGAGTTTAAAGATAATATGGTAACTTGAGGAAAACAATTAAATACATAAGAATGGAGCTATATACAAGGAGTACCAGTACAAGATCAATGTGCAGAGTTATGAGGTACAGTATTTGAGGTAGATATGTACATGAACGAAGTGTAAAGTGACTAGGCATCAGGATAGATAAGAGAAAAAGAAAGAACAGAGTAGCAGCAGCAAATGATGACAGTAAAAGTGTTTGCACTGTGTGTGTGTGGTGTATGTTGTCGTGACGTAAAACACCAGTCCCAACGTCAACAGTGAAGAGGCGACTCCGGGATGCTGGCCTTCTAGGCAGAGTTGCAAAGACAAAGCCATATCTCAGACTGGCCAATAAAAATAAAAGATGGGCAAAAGAACTCTGCCTAGAAGGCCAGCATCCCGGAGTCGTCTCTTCACTGTTGACATTGAGACTGGTGTTTTGCGTGTACTATTTAATGAAGCTCCCAGTTGAGGACTTGTGAGGCATCTGTTTCTCAAACTAGACACTCTAATATACTTGTCCTCTTGCTCAGTTGTGCACTGGGGCCTCCCACTCCTCTGTCTTTTCTGGTTAGAGCCAGTTTGCGCTGTTCTGTAAAAGGAATAGTACACAGTGCTGTACAAGATCTTCGCATGGAAGCGCATTCATTTCTCAGAACAAGAATAGACTGATGAGTTTCAGAAGAAAGTGCTCTGTTTCTGGCCAATTTGAGCCTGTAATCGAACCCACACATGCTGATGCTCCAGATACTCAACTAGTCTAAACAAGGCCAGTTGTATTGCTTCTTTAATCAGAACAACAGTTTTCAGCTGTGCTAACATAATTGCAAAAGGGTTTTCTAATGATCAATTAGCCTTTAAAATTGATAAACTTGGATTAACTAATAATGTGCCATTGGAACACAGGTGTGATGGTTGCTGATGATGGGCTTCTGTACGCCTATGTCGTTTCCAGCTACAATAGTCATTTACAACATTAACAATGTCTACACTGTGTTTCTGATCATTTTGATGATGTTTGAATGGACAAAAAATGTGCATTTCTTTCAAAGACAGTTACATTTCTAAGTGACCCTAAACCTTTGGGGGTTTGGGGTTTGGAGAGTAATGCTATTCTTAAACTATTTTGACAAGTCAATTAATTCTACATTTTTAGAGCTATGTCTTTTGAATTTATATAGAACGTTTTTGCAGGTAAGCAAATGGAATTGTAAACTTTTACATGGTATTATGTTCCTTTTCATCCACGCATCATATAGAGAAGGCATTGCATCCTTGAAAAGACAAAATGGTTGTCACCTAAAAGGACATTGTTCAGGATCACTGCATCCGATTTTCCTCTGAAACCAAGCAGCCATGCTATTTGAGTCTACCTCATTCATCAAATTTTGAGTGCTTGTTTGTGAATGGGTGTCCAGCTGTTGGGTGCACTGACGGGCTCTGTATGACGTTTGTGTATCCTTGTCCATTATCAAATGGTTTATCTGTCAAGTACCCTACTAGTTAATTGCTGCCTTTCCTTTAATATCCTTAAATTTGATTGAATATAAGAAGAACAACTAAGTCGGGTAAACTAAGGACAGGGTTTTGCATTCTTTAAGACTATGTGACAACGATGGTGGTAGCAGGTTAACAAGGACTCAAGATACCAGTATTTCAAATTATCTTCAAAGAATTTAATATTCCTTGACAATTCTTAAGTTTGGGGAATGCAATAGCATTCATAGCAGAGAGAGTATCCAAGTTCAGCCACACACTCCAGGGTGAAGTTTGCTTCAGGTCAATATCTAGGATCAGCTTTCCCTCCCCCACTCCTAACATTGGGGGAAAATGTAAAACTGACCTGAGATCAGCGTCTCAAGGCAACTTCACCCTACTCCCAGCCACACTAGCCTAAGAGCCTTTTGCTGAGCAGCTTCTGACTCTCACTGGTTTGGTTTCCTGTCCATGGCGCTCAAACGTCTTCTGACTTTTACCGGTTTTAGTTCCAGGTCTATGGAGCTGAAACATTTTTGACACTGGCTGTCAAGTAAAGTGTTTGTCACGACTTCCGCCGAAGTCGGTCCCTCTCCTTGTTCGGGCGGCATTCGGCGGTCGATGTCACCGGCGTTCTAGCCACCGCCGATTCACTTTTAATTTTCCATTTGTTTTGTCTTTGTTTTACACACCTGATTTCAATCCCACAATTACTTGTTCATTATTTAACCCTCTGTTCCCCCATGTTTCTTTGTTTATTGTATTTTCGGGTCTGTCATTTGTAACTTTGTATATTTGACAAAGTAAAAGTACATTGATTCCTCATATCTGCTGTCCTACGCATGACTCTCTACACCAGCTACACATAGGAACCATTACAGAAACACTCACCCGAAGAATGGAGTCAGCAGGAGCAGACGCCCTCCATGTTCCAGTGGAGGAGTGTGTTCAGCAGCACGCATGCATGTTGCAACGTCTGGGCACTGCCATGGTTTGCGTACTGCAGCCTATGGATCGTTTGGAGAGAGGAGGAGGTTTTTCAGTGCCTCCAACAGCCCCACTACAACAGGTCCCACTGTCCACCCCTCTTTCCCCTGGTCCCAGCGGGATTCGACTCACGCTCCCGAGGGAGTATGATGGGACGGCTGCCGGATGGCAGGGTTTTCTACTACAACTGGAGCTCTACCTGGCGAACGCCCACCCAGGTCATTTGGGGCATGACAGTGTGTCCGCCCTCGTCTCCTGCCTCTCACGCAAAGCCCTGGAGTGGGCCAACGCCGTATGGTGTGAGGGAGATGCGGGCGTCAGATCATTACGCAGAGTTCACCTGCCGCTTTCGGGCAGTGTTCGACCACCCGCCTGAGGGTCGAGCGGGTGAACGTGTTTTCCACCTGAGGCAGGGGACGAGGAGCATGCAGGTTTTCGCCTTGGACTTCCGGACCCTGGCTGGCAGCGTGGGATGGAACGACAGGGCCCTGATCGACATTTAAATGTTTCCCCTTTAAAAACAACACGAGTGTTGCTTCAGCAGTATGCTTATGGTCATTGTACTGCTGGAAGGTGAACCTCCGTCCCAGTCCCATGATGCTGCAACCACCATGCTTCACTGTGGGGATGGTGTTCTCTGGGTGATGAGAGGTGTTAGGTTTGCACCTGACATAGCTTTTCTTGATGGCCAAAAAGCTTAATTTTAGTCTCATCTGACCAGAGTACCTTCTTCCATATGTTTGGGGAGTCTCCAACAAGCCTTTTGGCTAACATCAAACGTGTTTGCTTATTATTTTCTTTAAGCAATGGCTTTTTTTCTAGCCACACTTCCATAAATCCCAGCTCTGTGGAGTGTACGGCTTAAAGTGGCCCTATAGATTGAACACAGTTGGACTTTATTTAAATTATTATGTGACTTCTGAAGGTAATTGGTTGCACCAGATCTTATTCAGGGGCTTCATAGCAAAGGCGGTGAATACATATGCATGCACCACTTTTCAGTTTTTAGTTTTTTAGAATTTTTGGAAACAAGTCATGTTTTTCAACTTCACCCATTTGGACTATTTTGGGTATGTCGATTACATGAAATCCAAATAAAAATTAATATACATTACAGGTTGTAATGCAACAAAATAGGAAAAACGCAAAGGGGGATGAATACTTTTGCCTGGGACTGTACAACTTGATTGGAGTCCACCTGTGGTATATTTCATGATTTGGAAAGGCACACACCTGTCTATATAAGGCCCCACAGTTGCCAGTGAATGTCAGAGCAAAAACCAAGCCATGAGGTCGAAGGAATGGTCCATAGATTTCCTAGACATAATTGTGTCAAGGCACAGATCTGGGGAAGGGTACCAAACAAATGCTGCAGCATTGAATGTCTCCAAGAACACAGTGGCCTCCATCGTTCTTAAATGGAAGTGAGCATTCGGGGGAGAATGGCCTTGGTCAGGGAGGTGAACAAGAACCCAATGATCACTCTGACAGAGCTCCAGAGAACCTTCCAGAAGGAAAACCATCTCTGCATCACTCCACCAATCAGGGCTTTATGGTAGAGTGGCCAGACGGAAGCCACTCCTCAGTAAAAAGGCACATGACATCCCGCTTGGAGTTTAAAATCACCTTAAGGATTCTCAGACCATGAGAAACGAGATTCTCTGGTTTGATGAGACCAGAATTGAACTCTTTGGCCTGAATGCCAAGAGTCACTTCTGGAGGAAACCTGGCACCATCCCTACGGTAAGGCATGTTAGTGGCAGCATCATGCTGTGGGGATGTTTTTCGGTGGCAGGGACTGGGAGACTAGTCAGGATCGGGAGAAACATGATCGGAGCAAAGTCAAAATCAAATCAAATGAAATGTATTTATATAGCCCTTCGTACATCAGCTGATATCTCAACGTGCTGAACAGAAACCAGAAGCCTAAAACCCCAAACAGCAAGCAATGCAGGTGTTGAATCACATTGGCTAGGGAAAATTCCCTAGAAAGGCCAAAACCTAGGAAGAAACCTAGAGAGGAACCAGGCTATGAGGGGTGGCCAGTCCTCTTCTGGCTGTGCCGGGTGGAGATTAGAACAGAACACGGCCAAGATGTTCAAATGTTCATAAATGACCAGCATTTAGTACAGAGGGATCCTTTATGAAAACCTGCTTCAGAGTGCTGAGGACTTCAGACAAGTGTGAATGTTCACATTCCAACAGGACAAATACCCTAATCACCCAGCCAAGACAACGCAGGAGTCGAAATTTCAAAAAACCTGTTTATACATTGTCATTGCGGGGTGTTAGAGTTACAACAAATGTTGATACATAGAAGTGTCTTATATCGGCTGAAAGGCTTAAATTCTTGTAAATATAACTGCACTGTCCAATTTACAGTAGATATTACTGCGAAAAATGATATGCTATGCTATTGTTTGAAGAGAGCTCCTAACAACAAGTCTTTTCATCGCGATAGGTTTGATAAATTCACCTCAGAAGTTGAAATGTGTCCTTATTTTCGGAAATCTTTCTCTGATGTATCATCCAAAGGAACCCAGAGATAACATGAAGAATCGTTTTGTTAGATAAAATCATTTTTCATATCCTAAAAAGGCCCATATAGCATGCACGATCGATTTTGTATTTCCACTCGTTCAATTTGCAAAGAAAGGAATACTGTATGTGAAAATCTCACCCTAAACGTTGTTTCAACGAGTCAAATCACATTCATATGTATTCCTCAGAGATCTAGTAGGTAACAAGACTTCATTATTTCATTAGGGGTGTAGCATATCCTATAGGACACCACATTTGGTCAAAGAGAGACACCTTCATGGCACGCCGATTACGCGGGCGGCCATCACTAGAACAACTGTATCTTCGTCAAATAAGCACCAATCGGGATCAAACAAATCTAGCTAGATAGCAAATGAGCTGGGCTTTATGGGAGTGTATATGTCGTAAAATGTAGCTTCTAACCTTGTACGACAGCATGCCTTGTCATTTTGGACCAAAATGTTAAGGATATTGTGAAGTTCTGAAAACTGGTTGTTATGTAAATGTTGAACTTATAATATGTCTACTAATACTTGGAAAGCTAAATAAAAGTCCAAGTATACAGATTTGACGATATTCTTGCAGAAAAATGGAATATGAATGCAAATGTCTCCTTCACGATTTTCCCAGATGTACCTGGGAACTTCACTCTAAAAGTCTTGAGGATCAGTCATACTCCAAGATATTCATCTGAAACTTTGAACATGCACTGCTGCCATCTAGTGGACACTATTGGAATTAAAACCAGAGTGATGGCTATAACAGTGACCTTTCTCTTGCATTTCAAAGATGGTGTTAAAAACACTGGTTGTTTTTTTTCTTTGTATTTTCTTCTACCAGATCTAATGTGTTATATTATCCTACATTCAATTGACATTTCCACAAACTTCAAAGTGTTTCCTTTCAAATGGTACCAAGAATATGCACATCCTTGCTTCAGGGCCTGAGCTACAGGCAGTTAGATTTGGGTATGTCATTTATGTGAAATGACCCATCCTGGGTCCGGGAGCGTAATCATTGATTGACACTAATTAGCATAACGCAACGGACATAAATATTCCTAGAAAATGTTCCTATTCATGAAAATCACAAGTGAAATATATTGAGACACAGCTTAGCCTTTTGTTAATCACCCGGTCATCTCAGATTTTCAAAATATGCTTTACAGCCAAAGCTAGACGAGCATTTGTGTAAGTTTATCGATAGCCTAGCATAGCATTTTGTCCAGCTAGCAGCAGGTAACTTGGTCACGGAAATCAGAAAAGCAATCAAATTAAATGGTTTACCTTTGATGAGCTTCGGATGTTTTCACTCACGAGACTCCCAGTTAGATAGCCAATGTTCCTTTTTTCCAAAAATATTATTTTTGTAGGCGAAATAGCTCTGTTTGTTCTTCACGTTTTGCTGAGAAATCGCCCGGAAATTGCAGTCATGAAAACGCATAATTTTTTTCCAAATTAGCTCCATAATATCGACAGAAACATGGCAAACGTTGTTTATAATCAATCCTCAAGGTGTTTTTCAAATACCTATTCGATAATATATCCACCGGGACAATTGGTTTTTCAGTAGGACCGATTGGAGTAATGGCTACCTCTGTATTTTACGCGAGAATCACTCAGAGCCATCAGGTGACCACTTGCGCAATGTAGCTGCTTACGGTATTCTTCAACATAAATGCGTAAAACTACGTCACAATGCTGTAGACACCTTGGGGAATACGGAGAAAAAGTAATCTGGTTGATAGCCCATTCACTGCTCAATAGGGACGCATTGGAACGCAGAGCTTTCAAAAGATGAGTCACTTCCGGATTGGATTTTTCTCAGGCTTTCGCGTGCAATATCAGTTCTGTTATTTTTACAGTTTTGGAAACTTTAGAGTGTTTTCTATCCTAAGCTGTCAATTATATGCATATTCTAGCATCTTGTCCTGACAAAATATCCCATCTACTACGGGAATGTTATTTTTCCAAAAGTGAAAATACTGCCCCCTAATCACAAAAGGTTAATTGAATGATAAGAATATTAGAATGACATGTAACGTACAACGTACACTTTAGAATATCTATAACAGAACTCATATGGCAGTAGCAGGAAGTTGAAATTGGGCACGCTACCGAGGACTAACTGTTCAGATTTTTTTTTCCCCCCTCTCTGTTCACTATATTGTCTTTGCCGTTGGATATTTAATAGGAATCTATTTTCAGTTCCTACTGCTTCCACACGATGTCCCCAGTCTTTGGAATATGGTTGAGGTTATTCCTTTGTGCTATGAAGAAGTAGGCCAACTCGGAACTGGGGACACTTTGAGTTGCGCAAGACGTAAAAACCAGTGCTGGTTTCTTTTTGTTCCTGTATTGAATACAGATTGCCCCGTCTACAATTTGATCGATTATATTACTAACGTTGTATTACAAAAGTAGTTTGACATTTTTTGGCAAAGTTTATAGGAAACTTTTGAAATATTTTGTAGTGACGTTGAGTTTTTGACAGCAGTTTTTTTCTGGATGAAACGCGCTTTATAAATGGACATTTCGATATATATGGACGGAATTAATTGAAGAAAGGGACCAATTGTGATGTTTATGGGACATATTGGAGTGCCAACAAAAGAAGCTCGTCCAAGGTAATGCATGTTTTTTATATTTTATTTCAGCGTTTTGTGTTGCGCCTGCTATGCTAGCTCCTTTGTTTACTCCTAGTGCAGATGTTCCAGGCTATCAGATAATAGCTTCTTATGCTTTTGGCGAAAAGCATTTTTAAAATCTGACATGTTGGCTGGATTCACAACGAGTGTAGCTTTAATTGAGTATCTTACATGTGTGATTTAATGAAAGTTTGAATTTTATAGCTATTTATTTGAATCTGGTGCTCTGCATATCCCCTGGCAATTGGCCAGTTGAGACGTTAGCCTCTCCCCTATCCATAAGAGGTTTTAATCCACCTAGGTAAGGACTTTAGATATTGCCACCATAGACATGTTTTTTCTAAAACTCCATGAGTTCAGAAAATGCCAAACAGTGATATTTGGTAACACACCAAATTTGATACAGACTGTTTTGAGAAAGTGTGACAGACAGATAGGAGAAAGGGCAGACAGAGGAGCCCACCCCGCACTGCTGAGACCTTGGAGGTTTGAGAGCAGAGAGGAGGAGGTTTAGAAGGGGGGCCAGGAATTCAGCAAGATAGGAGTGACACAGAATGGGTAGATAGCGGAGTAGATAAGACACTTGACAGACAATTGTTTAGATTTGCGGCAATATTGATACAGGGGCGAGGCCATGTATCAAAGGGGGGATAGGACACTTTGTGGCCTATTGGATAATAATATATATATATTTTTATAGCGCTCCTACTTACTTGGCGGACACGATCAGATAGAACAAATAGAAGATTGTTCATTAAAACTTCTTGACGCTACCCATCCCGTTTGCGGGATCATTTTCATCAGCAACCGCTGAATAGCATAGCGCCACAGTCAAATAATATTACTACAAAATATTCATATTCATGAAATCACAAGTGCAATATTGCAAAACACAATTTAGCCTTTTGTTAATCCACCTGTCTCAGATTTTGAAATTATGCTTTACGGCGAAAGCAATCCAAGCGTTTGTGTAAGTTTAACGATAGCAAAGCAAAACATTATGTACACTAAGCATTAAGTCGGTAGGTCACGAAAATCAAAAAAGCAATCAAATTAATCGTTTACCTTTGATGATATTCGGCTGTTTTCACTTACGAGACTCCCAGTTACACAACAAATGTTCCTTTTGTTCCATAAAGTTTATTTCATGTGAAGAAATCCACAGGAAAGAGCGGTCACGACAACGCAGACAAAAATTCCAAATAATATCCATAATGTCCACAGAAACATGTCAAACGTTTTTTATAATCAATCCTCAGGTTGTTTTTAAAATATATATTCGATAATATATCAACCGGGTGTTTAGGATTTTCAATAACACCGGGAGAAACAATGGCCGGTTTACTCTGTAGCGCAAAACTCACTCTGAGAGCCCCCACCTATCCACTTACGCAATGTGATCTTTCACACTCATTTTTCAAAATAAAAGCCTGAAACTACACTGCTCAAAAAAATAAAGGGAACACTTAAACAACACAATGTAACTCCAAGTCAATCACACTTCTGCTGTATCAAACTGTCCACTTAGGAAGCAACACTTATTGACAATAAATGTCACAGGTGGAAATTATAGGCAATTAGCAAGACACCCCGAATAAAGGAGTGGTTCCGCAGGTGGTGACCACAGACCACTTCTCAGTTCCTATGCTTCCTGGCTGATGTTTTGGTCACTTTTGAATGCTGGCGGTGCTTTCACTCTAGTGGTAGCATGAGACGGAGTCTACAACCCACACAAGTTGCTCAGGTAGTGCAGCTCATCCAGGGTGGCACATCAATGCGAGCTGTGGCAAGAAGGTTTGCTATGTCTGTCAGCGTAGTGTCCAGAGCATGGAGGCGCTACCAGGAGACAGGCCAGTACATCAGGAGACGTGGAGGAGGCCTTAGGAGGGCAACAACCCAGCAGCAGGACCGCTACCTCCGCCTTTGTGCAAGGAGGAGCAGGAGTAGCACTGCCAGAGCCCTGCAAAATGTTCTGTTATACTCAGACAATATTTTTCTGATTGGATTTTCCTCAGGTTTTCTCCTGCAATATCAGTTCTGTTATACTCACAGACAATATTTTTACAGTTTTGGAAACTTTAGAGTTTCTATCCTAATCTCATAGAAAACTGGTTTCTGGGGCTGAGAAATAGGCAGTTTCAAATGGGTACGTTGTTTAGACAAAAACTAAAATACTGCCCCTACACGCAAAGGTTACCAAACCCGCATGTCAAAGGTTTAATGTCCTACAGGAGAACTACAGAAGGAGATTACCCACAGGATTCTGCCAGGGGACTGGGTCTGGGTCTGGGTCTAATCACTAAAGAAAAAGGACTGGAAGCAGCCATGGTGGGAGGGGCCATACCAAGTACTCCTGGTGACAGCTTTCGCAGTGAGAATAGCTGAAAGAGAGCTACCTGGGTTTATATCACACACTGCAAAAGGGTAAGACACACTGACACTGTCGAACAATCACAGTGTTAGAGAGGAGAGCCAAAACCAACAGGGTTCGGGGGTCATCTCTCTAATGAAGATTCCCTGATCCAGTCTTTATATCACTGTGTACATTCATAGAAGTGGAAGTATGGTCTGGCCTCTGGCTGCTGATATGTTTTCTGGGGAAGGGTGGGGCTTTGCAGGAGTGCTGGTTGGTCTGAGCTGTCTTATCATGGGGGCCATATTCCTAATACACCACGCCCCACCTGAGTATGCAGAAGGTGGTAACTTGACCCATGGTTTAGACGATGAGGATTTTGTATCAACCAAGCATAAGAGATCCCTAGATCTGGATAGACAAGAAGTTAGATTGGAGATGGGGAAGGATGTCTCAGTGGAGTTTTATGTAGACCAAATGGGGTCTCTGACACCTTGGCAGTCAAACTATATGAGCCATTACGTAATAATGTCCCCGCATAGTTCATGGACACAGGTCATAGCTCACACAGAGAGAGAGAGGGCTATATGAATCCACATACCCAGTATGGAAGGAGGTGGAGTATAGGGAAGGTTTTTGACTGCAATCCGGAGCAAGAGAAGTATTGCATAAAGGTAATGAAAGAGGATCTAGCGTTATGGTATGTTGGATTTGACCAGGTATTGGTTGATACCCTAGTACTATTCCAGATAGAGGAGGTTAGGGTAGGTGATTGCTCTATAGTCAGCCAGAATACAAGCAGAGCCCCTGACAAAACAGATACTGACAGCAGAGTAGTCCAGAGCCAAGGACCGGTACGGATATGCAGAACAAGATCTCAAGGTAGTGATTGAGGTGGAAACTGGTTATGGGGATTCTAACCTATGGTTAGAATGGATTCAGTATACAGCCTGATCAGTAGAGAAAGAAGAATGTTAGGCCTGCGCCACAGTAAAACCTCAGTTGACAACCATTCCCTTTCCATTTGATAGAATTGATACACCCAGGGGAATGGCCTGTATGGGGAAGCTGTTCATGAAGGCAGGGAAGCCAGACAATGACAGTTGCATTGATCTGCATTATCTGTATCCCCTTGTGCCCATTACTTCCAGATTTCCCCCTTTCACAGTTACAGGAGGACATTATTATTGCATGGCTCAATATATCACAGAGAATGTTACAACCGACAAGACAAGGAGTACCTGACTGGCAGATGAAAAGGCCTAGAGTGTGGAGGTGAGGCTGTGGCCTGACCTGCCTACCAATTGGACCAGTAGTTGTGCACTAGTGCAGCTAGGCATGCCCTTCACCCTTATCAAACAAGAGGACCTAGAACCAGGTAAAAGAGAGAGAGGGAGTGCTCCGTCCAGAGAGAGGAGGAGTGCTCCATCCGGATCTTTTGACAATAGAATTTACATAGGAGAGTATTGGATATGTTACTGGCTGAAAAGCGTGGTGGTGGGTGTGATATTCGAAGTAGAATGTTGTACTTTCATCCCGATAACACAGCTCCAGACGGATCAGTGACCAAGACCCTGGCTGGGTACCCACATAAGCTCACGAATTGGCAGAGAACTCTGGGGTAGATAATGCTCTAACAAATTGGTTTGATAGTATGTCTGGTAAATGGGAAAATGCCATAATCACTGTGTTATGGGCAACCTTCACCTGTATGAGTAGTTTGGTTCCGTGTTGGGTTGTTTGGTCCCTATTGTGAAAGTTTTGCTTATCAGGATCCTGGAGAGGTCAATGACGCAACAGATTGTGAGGTATGGACCGATTTCGAGCTCCGGCCTGTGTGATGACGAATACGGCCTAGGCCTAGGCTCCGTTTCTTTTAAATATGAGGAGCCAATGTTGGATGAGACTATTTTTGAGGGTTAAGACTGCTTTTTAATGAAGATTGTAATAAAAACCTAAACAGGAAGTGTTAGGATACCTAATGTTGGCCTATAACAGTCATTGATGGATAAGTAATAAAAATACACATTGGTTTTGTGAGATTGATTTTGAGTGACATTGACAATATTAATAAAAATAGATGTGTAATTTTTTGTAGTAAATGTTTAGGCCATAATTAAAAGGATTCCACCCTGTCACTGTAAAACATCTGGAAATTTGTTTGAATCATAGCAGACAAGGAACTGTGGCAGATAACTTATGACCACTTTGAATCTGATAGCAGGGAAGGAGGTCTCCCCACCCAGAGAGGGGGGAAACCGTTGGGCTTGCAATAGTAACACATAGCAGGATATGATTAGCAATGTATTGGTCTGGATTATTATTGTATACAATTGATGTATCAGTGTGTATTATTTAGTCATTAAGGGTGAATTGATAGGTGAGAATTATTTGTTAATTGAATGATTAGAATATTGTATGGAATTGATTAGAATGTATAAAATCATAATCAACAAATGTGTAGTCCTAGTCAGAATTAGGGTAAAACAATATGTCTTCATGGTATTTTAAACACAGACTGTGAGCTTGGTGCCGACCTGACTAGAGATTGGGAGAGAACAGGGAGTACGTGTCAAGAACAAGGTCACAAAGCTCTGGCGGCTGGGTAGCAGGACATGTGTGTGCGTCTGTTTGTGTGTGTGAAGTCAGTATAAAATGAATTGTTTTGTATTCTTGACTTTAGAATGTTCTCTGAATAAACTGTACTAACCTTTTGTATAAGCTGAGTCTTTGACTAAATATTATTATTATACCCATGGTCTTATAAACCTTGGGAATTGGTCAGAGCTATTGATTGATTGTCATTATCATTGGGATTAGAAATTCTCTAATCAACTGTCCAATTTACAGTAGCTATTACAGTGAAGAAATACTATGCTAATGTTTGAGGAGAGTGCACAACAACTAAACTTTTATCACTGCAACTGCTTTGATACATTCACTTCTGAAGGTAAATAATGTACTTACATTCAGTAATCTTGATCTGATTTGTCACCCTGAGGGTCCCAGAGATAAAATGTAGTATAGTTTTGTTTGATAAAATCTATTTTCATATTCAAATGTAGGAACTGGGTTCTAAAGTTTCTGATATGTTGGGTTCTGATGGAGTGTGACAGTTGAACATACAGTGGGGCAAAAAAGTATTTAGTCAGCCACCAATTGTGCAAGTTCTCCCACTTAAAAAGATGAGAGAGGCCTCATTTTCCACCATGATTTGCAAAAAAATTCATTAAAAATCCTACAATGTGATTTTCTGGATTTGTTTTTCTCATTTTGTCTGTCATAGTTGAAGTGTACCTATGATGAAAATTATAGGCCTCTCATCTTTTTAAGTGGGAGAACTTACACAATTGGTGGCTGACTAAATACGTTTTGCCCCACTGTAAGCTCGAGGCATTTATAAGTTATATTCTTCAAGAATCAATGGATGTATACATATATACACTACCGGTCAAAAGTTTTAGAACACCTACTCATTCAAGGGTTTTTCTTTATTTGTACTATTTTCTACACTGTAGAATAATAGTGAAGACATCAAAACTATGAAATAAAACACATGGAATCATGTAGTAACCAAAAAAGTGTTAAACAAATCAAAATATATTTCATATTTGACATTCTTCAAATAGCCACCCTTTGACTCTGACAGCTTTGCATTCTCTCAACGAGCTTCACTTGGTATATGCTCAGCACTTGTTGGCTGCTTTTCCTGTCATTGAGAAAATAGATTTAAAATAGATTTAAAAATAAAAATATGATTTTTTTCACAAACATCCTTTCTGAATTTAAAAGTAATCCTCAAAGTAGTTTTTCAAAAGTATCTGTAATCTGATTACAATATTTCTGCTGGTAAAGGATTACAGTAACCGTTTCTTTATCATCACTTACATGCAACAGAATACATGTAATCCGTTATTCTCCAAACCTGCACGCAGACATGTGCACATACAAGCACACCCTCAAGACGTGCAAGCACACACACAAACTCACCCCCCCACCCCACACAAATAATGGCCCCAATGCACAACAAGAGGTTAACCTCTTCAGGTGGCATGGCGTTCACTTTGGTGCATCTCTCCTACCTCTCTCATTTTTACAGATGATCCAGCTTGATAATTACCAGTGCTATCAGGCTAGCATCCTGGAACATCGACTTCCACAGGCGACTGAGACCCATGCGATAACAAATAAGCTAGCGACTCAAAGCTGTGAATGCTAAGCATGCAATGGAAAGATGAGAGAAGGAGCACTTATTGAGGTATCAAATCAACAAAGGGATATCTTTCTCCTGGTCTCACTCTTTGCCTCACTAGTGAAAGAGGAGCAATAAAAGATGCTGATGAAAAAAATACAGGAGGAGGGGCTTGAGTTTGTTCTGGCAGCCCTTTGGCTTTATCTACTATATTTTTGTATCTGAATAATCTCCTCATCCTCATGACTGTGGAAAGCTGTCATTAAATCTGAAATATAACATATATTTTGATTTGTTTAACACATTTTGGTTACTACGATTCCATATCTGTTATTTCATAGTTTTGACTGATGCAAGTCAGTCGTCAGATAAGAGAAAATATTATTACAGTGGCATATCCATGAGAATGAAACATGAAGAAGTTCTCAATCTCAGATTTTTGTAGCTGGTCTGGGATTCGAAAAACAATAAACCGGCTGCCCAGCCACTTAAACAGCTGAGTGATGTACCTCTCTCAAATAAAATAAATAGACAGCTTCATTATGCAAGGATTAAATGCAAAGATGCAAGTACTGACAGTCCATGATATTAAAACACCAAATCCTCATAATTGTATCACAGAACATTAACAATATCACTTACATTATGAATCAACTATACTCTAATTACCAAAACAGTTAAATATACTTTTGTGTGTGATTTGGTGTGGGATGAGAACATATTGTATCTCATACAACAACATGGAAGTAAATGAAAGTAAAGTGCACTACATTTGACTCAATAGTGGTGCACTATAATGAGCATATCAGTCTCTGCTCCCCAATAAAGGGGAAAGGGTGCCATTTGTGGCTCAGTCAGTTTTCCCCTGTGGCACTGCAAAGCTTAGTTCAGAGGACTGGAGGAAAGGATTGAGAGAATGAGAAATGGATCACAAGAGAGAGGCAGAGAGCTACAGAGAGAGATAGGATGAGAGGAAGTAAGAGCGAGGCCAAGAGACCCTACATTCTCCTGACACTCTCAAGCAGCGGTCACACATCCACACCGGCCTTTTCCAAACTCAATAAATCCCACGGGCAGTGGTGGGGGCAAAGTAGAAAAATCTGCAGGCAGCATTTGTCAATGGAATTTATTGGGTCAAGATTATTTAACAGGGAAATGCACAACCCAGCCCATCCAGTCACATTTAGGTCACACGGGTGTCTCCCTGGCACTATTCCCAGCTTCCATCGCTGTATTAGATAAACGTGGAGATTGTCTATGCCCCTGTCCTCTGGCCCCCACCCCACCTCAACCTACTTATGATTATGATTCCAACAGCCCACGCCACCCCCACCAGCACCTATTGCATGTGTACCCTCTCCTTACTCCGGAAAGAAATGGTCACGAAGGCCATCTACACCATCTCACTGTTTCAGAGTGCAATTTCCCCGAACACTCCTGAAATGGCCACTTCACCTCATTGAATTGGGTTCAACAGCAATCTTTGCCATTGTCAGATTTAATACAAAGGCTATTTCTTAATGTCTGGATGTGCGCTGGGGCCTTTCCCTATGCTTTGGTGTTGTTCCTTGTGCCAATCTGCCTCTCTATTGTATTTTGCTGAAGTGTAATGTCCACTCGGTCAGTGAGAGAAATGGTTTATTCAGGCACTTCCTAGGGCAGCAATATGGGTAGTTGAGCATTGTATACAATCTCTGCTCCCCTGTTATCAAAGCTCACAACCCTGAATGTCGGTTGGATGACACAGAAGAGGTTGATAGGGAAGACAATTGTAGTGTTTGGTCCTTTGGCCACTTGAAAGGCTCAGTTGCCATCATTGACTCAGGTTTCAGAGGTACCTTTGTGTTTTTTAAGAAAATCTCCTTTTCAGGTAAACAAGATGCTGAAGGACAGAGAGTGCTGTTTATATATATATATATATATATATATATATACACTGCTCAAAAAAATAAAGGGAACACTAAAATAACACATCCTAGATCTGAATGAATGAAACATTTATATTAAATATTTTTTCTTTACATAGTTGAATGTGCTGACAACAAAATCACACAAACATTATCAATGGAAATCAAATTTATCAACCCATGGAGGTCTGGATTTGGAGTCACACTCAAAATTAAAGTGGAAAACCACACTACAGGCTGATCCAACTTTGATGTAATGTCCTTAAAACAAGTCAAAACGAGGCTCAGTAGTGTGTGTGGCCGCCATGTGCCTGTATGACCTCCCAACAACGCCTGGGCATGCTCCTGATGAGGGGGCGGATGGTCTCCTGAGGGATCTCCTCCCAGACCTGGACTAAAGCATCCGCCAACTCCTGGACAGTCTGTGGTGCAACGTGGCGTTGGTGGATGGAGCGAGACATGATGTCCCAGACGTGCTCAATTGGATTCGGGTCTGGGGAACGGGCGGGCCAGTCCATAGCATCAATGCCTTCCTCTTGCAGGAACTGCTGACACACTCCAGCCACATCAGGTCTAGCATTGTCTTGCATTAGGAGGAACCCAGGGCCAACCGCACCAGCATATGGTCTCACAAGGGGTCTGAGGATCTCATCTCGGTACCTAATGGTAGTCAGTCTACCTATGGCGAGCACATGGAGGGCTGTGTGGCCCCCCAATGAAATGCTACCCCACACCATGACTGACCCACCGCCAAACCGGTCATGCTGGAGGATGTTGCAGGCAGCAGAACGTTCTCCACGGCGTCTCCAGACTCTGTCACGTCTGTCACATGCTCAGTGTGAACCTGCTTTCATCTGTGAAGAGCACAGGGCACCAATGGCGAATTTACCAATCTTGGTGTTCTCTGGCAAATGCCAAACGTCCTGCACGGTGTTGGGCTGTAAGCACAACCCCGACCTGTGGATGTCGGGCCCTCATACCACCCTCATGGAGTCTGTTTCTGACCGTTTGAGCAGACACATGCACATTTGTGGCCTGCTGGAGGTCATTTTGCAGGGCTCTGGCAGTGCTCCTCCTGCTCCTCCTTGCACAAAGGCAGAGGTAGCGGTCCTGCTGCTGGGTTGTTGCCCTCCTACGGCCTCCTCCACATCTCCTGATGTACTGGCCTGTCTCCTGGTAGTGCCTCCATGCTCTGGACACTACACTGACAGACACAGCAAACCTTCTTGCCACAGCTCGCATTTATGTGCCATCCTGGATGATCTGCACTACCTGAGCCACTTGTGTGGGTTGTAGACTCCGTCTCATGCTACCACTAGAGTGAAAGCACCGCCAGCATTCAAAAGTGACCAAAACATCAGCCAGGAAGAATAGGAACTGAGAAGTGGTCGGTGGTCACCACCTGCAAAACCACTCCTATATTGGGGGTGTCTTGTTAATTGCCTATAATTTCAATTTCAGCATGTGACATTTATTGTCAATCAGTGTTGCTTCCTAAGTGGACAGTTTGATTTCACAGAAGTGTGATTTACTTGGAGTTACATTGTATTGTTTAACTGTTCCCTTAATTTTTTTGAGCAGTGTGTGTGTGTATATATATATTACGTCAGTAAATCATAGTATGATGTATTTGGTCTTGAAGTGACTAATCTGAACTGTCCGCTCAATGTCGTGTCTTTTCCTATGAGATGACGTATATATTATTTTTACCATACGTTTCAGAGCTGGGTTTTATTTTAATGTTATCACCCGCCAGCATGACCTAATAATTTTTCTATTATTTAGAAACACCTGCAAAGTTATTTCTATTCGCGACTAAGCCAAACAGCCTTTCGAAGTCCTCTTGATATTTGTCCTGATTTATACAGCTATTTTGCAGTCTACAGAAAATCTACACTGCAAAATGTGATATCTAAGCAATCCTAATTATTAACTTGCGTTGAGGCAAATTTTACTTTGATCCACTATGCAGATATCACTCTGCCATTTCCTGGTTGTTAAAATTCTAATAGCTTGCGTGATATAACAAGCAAGTATAGTGTAGAGAATCATTGTACCATCTAAACCGCTGTGAAATATATTTTCCATAACCACAAACATTGTATTTTCAGTTGTTTGAAGCTAGTGTACCAAACGGAAAGTAAAAGATGCAAAAAATAAACATAAAGCATTGAAATACACACATAGAACATACCTACCGCTTCTTAAGCTTGCTTTCAATGCGAATGACAGCTCTAAAACACACATTTCTATGGGAATTTGGTTGGGTAGCACAAAAAAAACATATTGCATTTTTACTTTAAAGAAATAAACTATATTTTTACATTGGCAGATAGTTTTGCTTATTTAAACCCACAAAAGGCTTTATGCAAGTGGGGAAAGAAATGTTTTCTAATTTCAAGCGATTAAGATAACATTACCTTACTGCATTTGTATGAAACGTTTTTTTTAGGTTATGTCACGGTTCCTCCTGCAGGCAGAGGAGGGTCGTTAGTGATTCACCTGGGCTCAGGCTATTTAAACTGCTTCACTAATCACTCTTGTCGCTCTCTCTGTTCCTCCAGTTATGATCATGTTTTTGTTTGTTTGTTCGTTCCTTCCTTCCTTCCTTCCTTCCTTCCTTCCTTCCTTCCTTCCTTCCTTCCTTCCTTTCTTTGTAGTTTTACTTAGTTTTCACTCCGTCATATTCACACACACAGATTCATGCATCCCTGCATTTTACATACACCCTACATTATGATACTTTCACACCTCAAAGCTTTTTTCTTTGTTTAAAGTTAATAGTTGTGGTTTACAATGAAGAACCTTTTTGATTGGCCTATACCTGTTGTTCGTGTCCCCTCATTTTTGCCACAGACTATGAGCCGGCCTGTGACGAGTGGGGGCTCATCCGTAAGTTAAAGTTAATTGTACTTTAGTCTTACTTTACTATTTTGTTATAGTTGGTTAAGGTTTTGTCCAGATTTCTTTGTCTTATTATTGATACGTTTGTTTATTTGTAATTGGGCTTATTTGATTATTGGTTTGTAGTTAACTTGGGTTAGTTTAGTTCAGATTGCCAAATATTTTGTTTGAGGGGATGTTTTGGTTGGGCCAATATTGTTGAAGAGAGCGTTGAGAGCCATTTGTTCCTTTGGTTTAGTTAGCTTGGTAGCTAAATTTGGTTAGCAATTCACTCTGGGTTTTTCTGGGTTTTGTTCAGGTGGAAATCCTCTCCTGTTCAGGCTTATCAGCGAGTGTCAATAGGAGGCTGGTGGTGTTTTGTTTTAGGTGGCAGTGAACGTGGGTAGAGCATCCCTTTCCCTTTTCCCCTACATCGCCTCGGGAGCACCTCCGTAGTTATGGGAGGCGCCGCCAGTTTCTGGTTGTCTTTTCCACTCCATTGGTTTTGTGTGCATAAAACCCCACCACATGTGACTGCACGAAGACCAGGGCCAGTTGTTTTTGGAGGATAGTGGGGTGTGGCTCCTGTCCTTGAACCCAGACTGACAGCAAGTGAGTTGTGTGTTTTTGGAGCATTTGTAATGGTTGTATTGGTTGAGGAAAATGTCTTCCCTTCTGAGTAGTTTTGTTCAAGCTCCTTCAGAGGTAGCTTTAGAGTTGTGTACTAAGGAGCAGTTAATTGAAATTGCAAAACATTGTCAGATTGAGATTGTCGATAAAAAAAATAGACTGTTAAAACTAGATTAAAGCAGGGTCTTAGAGAAATGGGTGTTTTGTGGGGTCAGTCTGCTAGTTGAGGGTTCAAGTTTTCAGTCTAGCCCTTCATTAACTTTTGAGCAGCAGAGGGAGCTGTTGCAAATGCAGTTGGAGATGGAGATGCTAAAGAGACCAGAAGAACTATTACAGTTTGATGTTTTACAGAATCTTCGTTTGTTGCCTAAATTTGATGAGTCAGACCCAGACAATGTTATTGCACCCGGACAGGGTCAAACAGGAAGGATATGACCCCACCCACTTTACCAAAGCACAGCCCCCACAACACTAGAGGGATATCTTCAACCACCAACTTACCATCCTGAGACAAGGCTAGGTATAGCCAACAAAGATCTCCGCCACGGCGCAACCAAAATAACCCTATTACAGGGGCTGAGTCACTGACTTAATGCTGCTCTTCCATGACGTCCCTGGGAGGGGTGCGTCACTTGAGTGGGTTGAGTCACTGATGTGATCTTCCTGTCTGGGTTGGCAGATAATCCCAGTGGAAAGAGGGGAAACAGCAAGGCAGAGACCGCAAGGGCGGTTCGTTGCTCCAGAGCCTTTCCGTTCACCTTCACACTCATGGGCCAGACTACACTCAATCATATGACCCACTGACGAGATGAGTCTTCAGTAAAGACTTAAAGGTTGAGACCAAGTTTGCGTCTCTCACATGGGTAGGCAGACCGTTCCATAAAAATGGAGCTCTATAGGAGAAAGCCCTGCCTCCAGCTGTTTGCTTAGAAATTCCAGGGACAATTAGGAGGCCTGCGTCTTGTGACCGTAGCGTACGTGTAGGTATGTACTGCAGGACCAAATCAGAGAGATAGGTAGGAGCAAGACCATGTGATGCTTTTTAGGTTAGCAGTAAAACTGTGAAATCAGCACTTGCCTTGACAGGTAACCAGTGTAGGGTGGCTAGCACTGGAGTAATATGATCAAATGTTTTGGTTCTAGTCAGGATTCTAGCAGCCGTATTTAGCACTAACTGAAGATTATTTATTGCTTTATCCGTAGTCTAACCTAGAAGTAACAAAAGCATGGATACATTTTTCTGCATCATTTTTTGACAGAAAGTTAAAGATTTTGCAATGTTCTTTTTAAAAATTTTACCCCCTTTTTTCTCCCCAATTTCGTGGTATCCAATTGTTAGTAGCTACTATCTTGTGTCATTGCTACAACTCCCGTATGGGCTTGGGAGAGACGAAGGTTGAAAGTCACGCGTCCTCCAATACACAACCCAACCAAGCCGCACTGCTACTTAACACAGCGCATCCAACCCGGAAGCCAGCCGCACCAATGTGTCAGAGGAAACACCATGCAGCTGGCAACCTTGGTTGTTGCGCACTGCACCTGGCCCGCCACAGGAGTTGCTGGTGTGTGATGAGACAAGGATATCCCTACCGGCCAAGCCCTCCCTAACCCGGATGACGCTATGCCAATTGTGCGTCGCCCCACGGACCTCCCGGTTGCGGCCGGTTACAACAGAGCCTGGGCGCGGACCCAGAGTCTCTGGTGGCACAGCTGGTGCTGCAGTACAGCACCCTTAACCACTGCACCACCCAGTACAGCACCCTTAACCACCTCACCACCCGATTTCTGCAATGTTACGTAGATGGAAAAAAGCTGTCCTTGAAATAGTCTTGATATGTTCGTCAAAAGAGAGCTCAGGGTCCAGAGAAATGCCGAGGGTCTTCACAGTTTTATTTGAGACGACTGTACAACCAGTAAGATTAATTATCAGATTCAACAGAAGATCTCTTTGTTTCTTGGGATCTAGAACAAGCATCTCTGTTTTGTCCGAGTTTAAAAGTAGAAAGTCTGCAGCCATCCACTTCCTTATGCCTGAAACACAGGCTTCTAGCGAGGGCAATTTTGGGGCTTCATCATGTTTCATTGAAATGTACAGCTGTGTGTCATCCGCATAACAGTGAAAGTTAACATTATGTTTTCGAATGATATCCCCAAGAGGTAAAATATATAGAGAAAACAATAGTGATCCTAAAACGGAACCTTGAGGAACACCGAAATGTACAGTTGATTTGTCAGAGGACAAACCTTTCACAGAGACAAACTGATATCTTTCCAACAGATAAGATGTAAACCAGGCCAGAACTTGTCCGTGTAGACCAATTTGGGTTTCCAATCTCTCTAAAAGAATGTGGTGATCGATGGTATCAAAAGCAGCACTAAGGTCTAGGAGCACGAGGACAGATGCAGAGCCTCGGTCTGATGCCATTAAAAAGTAATTTACCACCTTCACAAGTGCAGTCTCTGTGCTATGATGGGGTCTAAAACCAGACTGAAGCATTTCGTATAATTTTTTTGTCTTCAGGGAGGCAGTGAGCCTTTTCTAAAAATGTTGAGAGGAATGGAAGATTTGATATAGGCCAATAGTTTTTTATATTTTCTGGGTCAAGGTATGGCTTTTTCAAGAGAGGCTTTATTACTGCCACTTTTAGTTTAGTGAGTTTGGTACACATCCGGTGGATAGAGAGCTGTTTATTATGTTCAACATAGGAGGGCCAAGCACAGGAAGCAGCTCTTTCAGTAGTTTAGTTGGAATAGGGTCCAGTATGCAGCTTGAACGTTTAGAGGCCATGATTATTTTCATCATTGTGTCGAGAGATATAGTACTAAAACACTTGAGTGTCTCTCTTGATCCTAGGTCCTGGCAGAGTTCTGCAGACTCAGGACAACTGAGCTTTGAAGGAATACGCAGATTTAAAGAGGAGTCTGTAATTTGGTTTCTAATAATCATGATCTTTTCCTCAAAGAAGTTCATGAATTTATTACTGCTGAAGTGAAAGCCATCCTCACTTGTGGAATGCTGCTTTTTAGTTAGCTTTGCGACAGTATCAAAAATAAATTTTGGATTGTACTTATTTTCCTCAATTAAGTTGGAAAAATAGGATGATTGAGCAGCAGTAAGGGCTCTTCGATACTGCAAGGTACTGTCTTTCCAAGCTAGTCGGAAGACTTCCAGTTTTGTGTGGCGCCATTTCCGTTCCAATTTTCTGGAAGCCTGCTTTCAGAGCTCGGGTATTTTCTGTATACCAGGGAGTTAGTTTCTTATGATAAATGTTTTTAGTTTTTAGGGGTGCAACTGCATCTAGGGTATTGTGCAAGGTTAAATTGAGTTCCTCAGTTAGGTGGTTAACTGATTTTCATCCTCTGACGTCCTTGGGTAGGCAGAGGGAGTCTGGAAGGGCATCAAGGAATCTTTGTGTTGCCTATGAATTTATAGCACAACTTTTGATGCTCCTTGGTTGGGGTCTGAGCAGATTATTTGTTGCAATTGGAAATGTAATAAAATGGTGGTCCTATAGTCCAGGATTATGAGGAAAAACATTAAGATCCACAACATTTATTCCATGGGACAAAACTAGGTCCAAAGTATGACTGTGACAGTGAGTAGGTCCAGAGACATGTTGGACAAAACCCACTGAGTCGATGATGGCTCCGAAAGCCTTTTGGAGTGGGTCTGTGGACTTTTCCATGTGAATATTAAAGTCACCAAAAATGTGAATATTATCTGCTATGACTATAAGGTCCAATAGGAATTCAGGGAACTCAATGAGGAAAGCTGTATAAGGCCCAGGAGGCCTGTAAACAGTAGTTATTAAAAGTGATTGAGTAGGCTGCATAGATTTCATGACTAGAAGCTCAAAAGACGAAAACGTCGTTTGTCAGCCTGTCGCTCCTCCTCAATCTGATGCTCAATTTCCTAAACGCTAGTAGTTTCATCGTCTCTTGTAGGACAGCGGTCTGTGAATCGCTGAGGGCTAGTGAATGGCGGCTTCCATGGCTACTTCCAAATGGGTATCCACTGGTTGAACTCTCACTCCGTCTAGAGTGCTTTGACGATTTCCCTTTAGTTAAGGGGTGAGCGGAGCTTGCCTCAGGAAACGGGTCGACCTGTGTGGTGGGAGTTACCGCCATGGGTTCTTCCTGTAGACTACTTTCTCGTCCCAAAACAGTTTCCAGTCCTAGGCACGGAGGGGATGATTGATGGCTGAAACGTACAGTTGATCCATCACCAATCTGAGCTCTGGTGGGCTTGCACTTTGATATGGGAAACTCGACCACATAATCCTGAAGATAACCAGGTGCTTGTCTGGTTCTTCTGGTGCTGCTGGTGGTTGAGGAAGAAGCCTTCTTTGTTGCTTTAGGCTTAGCTCCTGGATATTTTATTTGTTCCAAGACCTTTCACTCAGCTGCTCTTCCCTCCTCTCTTCTTCCTTCCAGTGGAGACAAGTCTTCCTTCTCCTCCATTTCCTTTTCACCTGTCTTTGGTTCAGTCATCATCCGGCTCGAAAGACCATTGAAAGATTAGTGGAATCTTTGTGGGTTGCTGGACAGATTAGATGACTGACAATGAAGGTGAACAGGTGGGCCTTTTCTACAATTACAGTATAAGAACACCTTTCCTTTCTCTTTGAAAAAAAAAGTTTTAAAAAAGGTCTAATTTGATCAGTTAGTGTGAAAAATACCATGACAGCAAATGACATCATTTTCTGAGGTCTCCGTCTGCACAATGGGCCGATCGGATACAAAGAGGCATAGCAATAATGGAGTCTGGACTGGAGAACAAATCGTTTTTCACCAAGAAGCCTTAGCAATATCATTATTTTAAGTGGTGTCCCTTTGTTTTTACATTCATCTTACCTCCTTAAGTAAGACCTCACCTCAAAAGCATTTCAAATATATTCCCTTTGATGGAGTGGGCCTTTATTAATAGGGACACATTTCCCACTGTTGTTGAGGTCAGTCACAGTTCAGATCCCTCCAGCAGGGGTTCCAGAGAATAACATATATTGACATCCATCCAGGGTCTCTGTCAAAGGGAATGGTTTTGCTCTAGCTCTTCTAGACCTACCTGTCCACTGCAATTGTGTGTATTATGAAGTGCTGTCACCCCAGTTTGCATTTGACGATTGACTGGGTGCCACTCGGCTTGGTGTTTGACCCCGCTGCTTTTACAAATGTTTCATTTAACTCAGGCTCTGGGGGTTTGGGGCATGACACCATTGGGAAAAAGGGGGGTACGTTCACCATTATTGAGAGTGACCCATAAATGGGCACCTTCACTACTATATTATAAATACAAATGGCCATAAGACTATGTAAGGAAATACAATGTCACAAAGTTATATCAAATCAAAGGAGGTAGTTATTGCAGATTAGCTTGGATTTATTTTGTATTAACATTCTCTCACATTTACTTGATTTGTTTCAGCCTTGTAAGACAGTGACGCTGATTTAGTCAAATCTGCAGTGCTCAGAAATGGGCACCATGAATAATTTGTGGCTGTTTGTTTTTGTTTTGTTTAACATCTTCTCCAGGGAGAAAACAGGAGTGATTTCTAAGATCGTGGGGAGATGCAATCTCGAAGCAGAGTGGCACTGGTCAGCATGTAACATCTCATTGAAAGTGATTTCTTATCAGTAGGAGTTGCAGGGCCAGATGTCCCCCCATCACTGCCACCTACTTTCCTCCCTCCCCCCTCTGGAGTGTCTCCTCACACAAAGGTTAATGTAGGCAGGGAGCAACAAGGCGCCACAGACACACAAGCAAGCAAATTCTCTTGGCTGGGGGCCTCACAGGGACTCTCTCTCTCACACACACACACACACACTCACAGAACATTGTTTAATCCCCCTATCCCTCCCACTCTCCTCCCAGACCCTTGATCAATCTGTAAAAATTCATAGGATTGGGTTTCTCATTGTGGCGGTTTACCCATCGTGCTGACAGTGGCAGCGGCAGCACCCAAGCCAGCCCAGTCTTTGATATTCCGCTGTTCAGGGCTGAAATTGAAATGTGCTGCCTTGCCAGATCCTTTGGCAGAATGTAGAAGGGAAAGACAAGGAGGGAGAGGGGAATAAATAATAATGCACAGCGGTAGGGCGATCTGATGCTGTGAGGATATAGTGGCAGATTCCATCGTCAGATCAGACATCCTCGTAAGACAAATGAGTAAAACAAGAGATGCCTGCCGCCAAATAACATGGGTATAAACAAGAGCCTCTTCCCCAATGTTCTAACTTACCGATTACAGATATAGACTATATAGAGTATTACAAACATTAGGAACACTTTCCCAATATTGAGCTGTACCCTTCCCTTTTGCTTTCAGTACAGCCTCAATTCGACTGGGCATGGACTTGAAAGGGTTCCACAGGGATGCTGGCCCTTGTTTACACCAATGCTTCCCACAGTTGTGTCAGATTGTCTGGATGTCCTTTAGGTGGTGCCATTCTTGATACACACACTGGAAACTGTTGAATTTGAAAAACCCAGCAGCATAGCAGTTCTTGACACAAACCACTGAATGATGCACCCTATGACGGCTTCTAGTGTTTTGATAGGGGGGGCAAGATCTGAAAATACATGTAGTCCTGCTTTGCGGCATTTGGCGAAGGCTCTATGGTAGACTGATTGCACTATACGGTACCTTGCAAAAGTATTCATTCCTTTTGCGTTTTTTTAATTTTGTTGCATTACAACCTATAATTTAAATAGATTTTTATTTGGATTTCATGTAATGGACATACCCAAAATTGTCCAAATTGGTGAAGTGAAAAAAAAAAACTTATTTCAAAAAATTAAAATGGAAAAGTGGTGTATTCACCCCCGTTGCTATGAAGCCCCTAAATAAGATCTGGTGCAACCAATTACCTTCAGAAGTGACATAATTAGTTAGATTGCACACATGTGGACTTTATTTAAGTGTCACATGATCTTAGTATATATATACACCTGTTCTGAAAGGCCCCAGAGTCTGCAACACCACTAAGCAAGGGGTAGCACCAAGCAAGCGTCACCATGAAGACTGTGGTGGCTAATTTCTGTATTACCAAATGAGGAGAAACAAACTTCCCAAACCAGTCAGAGTTATACTTACACTACATTTTTAATAATAAGAGCTTTGCATTAGCAATGACTTTCAACGATTCGCCATTTCTAATGAACCGTTGATAGTGACAACACAAACGTACAAAGATCTTTCATAGCCAAGATACACCTCTCTCAAACTACATGATGAACCACAGATGGTCACAAGGTTAAGATTTTATAATGAGAAAGGAGTATCCTGTAGCCAGATAGCATTCACTATAAATTATTGTTCAGTTTGGTCCCTGAGACGAGGTTCTAATCTCGTTCCTGGTACTTCATAGCACAAAACACCAACTCATACAATGGCATAAATCAATTTTCAACTCTAGATCCTCCCGTCTCAAGTAAAACCCCTTCTTGACCCTTCTTGACCCCTCTCCTGGACAAGCTCACTGAGGGGAGTGAGCCTCTAGGTCACACACTATCCCAGGATAAGTGCAACATCAGAGAGGACATACAATGGTTCCGGACACTGCCATACACCTCCCCCCAATGCGAAAGGAGGGAGTGACTTGCGCACAGACATTGTGGAAACAAGTAATTGGTTCCCCATTAATCACGCCATCCCTTCACATGGTTTAACAGATACATTCACATATGAGACAATGTTCCATCCTGTCATCTTCCCTTTCTAATATTCTGGATAGCACCAGGGATATGTGAAAGACAAGCCTGACCTCTCCCCTCTCTGGGCCCCAAGTGACTGAGCCCCAGCTGAGGGAAGAAATGCAACTGCCAACACCAGAGTTGATAGAAATACATTCTAATAAAAAGTATATCACATAAGAATATTATGCAGATAAGACATCTTAAATGATCTATGTTACTCAACTAATTCTGATTCATCCACCACAAGACCAAGGAGCTATCCAAACAGGTCAGGGAAAAAGTTCTGGAGAAGTACAGATCAGGGTCGGGTTATAAAAAATATCCAAAACTTTGAACATCCCACGGAGCACTATTAAATCCATTATTAAAAAATGAAAAGAATATGGCACCAAAATTCACAGACCAGGCATGGAGGGCATTAATCAGAGAGGCAAAAAAGAGACCAAAGTAACCCTGACGGAGCTGCAAATCTCAACAGCGGAGATTGGAGTATCTGTCCATAGGACCACTTTAAGCCATACTCTCCACAGAGCTGGGCTTTACGGAAGAGGGGCCAGAAAAAGCCATTGCTTAAAGAAATAAATAATCAAACGCATTTGGTGTTTGATAAAAGTCATGTAGGAGACTTCCCAAACATATGGAAGAAGGTACTCTGGTCAGATGAGACTAAAATTGAGCTTTTTGGCCATCAAGGAAAACACCATGTCAGGCTCAAGCCAAACACCTCGAGAACACAATCTCCACAATATAGCATGATGGTGGCAGCATCATGCTGTGGGGATGTTTTTCCATCGGCAGGGACTGGGAAACTGGTCAGAATTGAAGGAATGATGGATGGCACTAAATATAGGGAAATTCTTGAGGAAAATGTGTTTCAGTTATCCCGAGATTTGAGAGTGGGACGAAGGTTCACCTTCCAGCAGGACAATGACCCTAAGCATACTGCTAAAGCAACACTCAAGTGGTTTAAGGGGAAACATTTAAATGTCTTGGAATGGCCTAGACAAAGCCCAGACCTCAATCCAATTGAGAATCTGTGGTATGAGTTAAAGATTGCTGTCCACCAGCCAAACCCATCCAACTTGAAGGAGCTGGAGCAGTTCTGCCCTGAATGGGCAAAAATCCCAGTGGGTAGATGTGCCAAGCTTACAGAGACATAACCCAAGAGACTTGCCGCTGTAATTGCTGCCAAAGGTGGCTCTACAACACATTGACTTTGGGGGGGGGGTGTGTGCCGGAAGAGTTTTGCACGCTCAAGTTGTTTGTTTTACAATAAAAAATATTTTGCATCTTCAAAGTGGTAGACATGTTTTGTAAATCAGATGATACAAACTCCCATATAATCAATTTTACAAAATAGGGAAAATGCCAAGGGGGGTGAATACTTTTGCTTCTGTAGATATGGTTGTCCTAGTTTGATAAGGCCATTCAGTCTTTCAGTGATGTTCCTATTGGAAAATAACATTTTCCATTTTCTTTAAGAATACAATTCAGTGTGGGGCAGTCCTTCTTACTGTAGCACTGTCCCTCCCCCAAGGCGGGGTTTTGGAAAAGGGAGGCAAACTAGCTGACTGCTAGCTAGCTAGCTGACATTACGCAACGCAATGACTTCAAGTGATTCCTCATGAAAATTCATTTGACGATTAATATTTTTTTAGGTTATTTTACTTGGTAGCATTGAACCATTCTTGTATGAACCGGAATATAGTGAAGAGAATTTGAGATGGAGGGAGTTAGATTTACAAGCTCCGCTATAGACAGCAGCAGCTGCTCCCGCTGTAGATCCTGGTGAACCTCGAGCAAATATTGATTGATGGGGTCTTTGTGGTAATTATCCAGCTATGCCAACAGAGAAAGAATGTATTTTCTGCAATGAATGGGATCGCGGACAGGTTTTACTGGGAAGGTTCACTGCACGCATGACAGATGATTGCATATTTCACAGACGACAGCTGTTTTTGTGCACATATGGACAGAGAGGTTTTGAGAACATATGCTCTGTACTACTCCCTTCACAGAACATCGCAAACTGGCTCTAACCAGAATAGAAACAGGAGTGGGAGGCCCTGGTGCACAACTGATCAAGAGGAAAAGAACATTAGTGTCTAGTTTGAGAAACAAACATGTCACAAGTCCTCAACTGGCAGCTTCAATAAATATTACCCGCAAAACACGTCTTAACGTCAACATTGAAGAGGCGACTCCGGAATGCTGGCCTTTTAGGTGTAGCGTGGTTCATTCTGCATTGTGTAATTTAATGAGGACACTGCCACAACTGGAGGTATGCTTGTTGGATTTTTATTTGCCCTGTGCGCAAAGAGACAACAAACAATATGTTAGCCCTTGGCGCAGTCACAGCTCTCAGGCACCTCGCTAGCTGAAGGTCAAGCAAGAGAGACCAAAAAATAAATAACAGGTGCTGCGTGCACACATTCAGTGCACAACAGCACACCATAAAATACAAGTAAAATGATATACAACACCTGCGCACGAAGAGACAAGCATAATATGTTAGCTCATGGCACAGTCATAGCTCTCAGGCACCTGCGCGAGCACATGGAAACTTACTCAAAAACACTGTCCCAAGTTCCCAACACAATAGGTAACAATCGGTTAAAATAGGTAACCTAGTTACTTTATATTGCGTACATTGTGTAACATTACCACGGATTTATATTGAATAATTGCAGAGCCAAGGACAACATAGCTGAAGGTCAGGCAAGAGAGAACCAGAGGAGGTTACAGAAATTCAGATAACCCACAATGGACCAAACCAAAGTATATAAAACTTTTACAATCAAGTGTATTTACAATATAGATATGAAAGAGTTTGTACACAAAAAATAACATTAGCTATCCATCTGTAATTCCAAAATAAAAACAGACTGAATAATTATTATTATTATTAATATTCCCTCTTGACCTGGCCTATTTGAACTGGTCCTTGTGTGCAACTTGGTGCATAATCAAGGGGGACAACATCACACTGCAACATAGGCAGAGTTCCTCTGTCCAGTGTCTGTGTTCTTTTGCCCATCCTTAACTTTTCTTTTTATAGGCCAGTCTGAGATATGTATTTTTCTTTGCAACTTTGCCTAGAAGGCCAGCATCCTGGAGTCGCGCTTCACTGTTGATGTTGAGACTGGTGTTTTGCGGGTACTATTTAGCGAAGTTGCCAGTTGAGGACTGAGGCAAATACAGGTGTGCTGAGATTGTAGCGTCATACCCAAGAAGGCTCGAGGCTTTAAATGCTGCCAACGGTGCTTCAACAATGTCCTGAGTAAAGTTAATGAATACTTATTTAAATATGATATTTCAGATTTATTTTTTTATAAATTTGCAAACATTTCTAAAAAAAAACTGTTTTTACTTTGTCATTATGGGGTATTTTGTGTAGATTGGTGGGGGGGGGGACAATTTAAATCATTTTAGAATAAGGCTATAAGTTAACAAAATGCTGAAAAAGTAAAATATGCATGTTAAATTACCCAACCCTAATGTTGATGTTATGCTTACACAGTTCAGAAGATTTCTGTACAAAATGAAATAATTTATTATACTTTCTCTGTTGCAGACAATACCGCTTGGTTGCGTACTGGATGGAGAGAAACTTGGGATAGAGAACCGAATTTCTTTGCGGGCTTGTGCCGTTTGAGCAGTTCATGACCTGCATCTGTGGACTGATGTTATGCTGGATTCCAAGAAGTCGATGATTCTCAGGATGAGTTGTGAATGGTGGTGTAGGCTGGCCAGTCATTTAAGACATTTATGCCAGGCGGTGTCTGGGCCAGTCAGAGTGTTCTATCCTTTACTGCCTAGCAAGTGGTACCAGAGCATCAGGGCCTGGACCAACAGCCTCAGTGACAGTTTATACTTCCAAGCCATAAGAATGCCAAACAGCTGCTGACCTACTCACCTGCTGTCGCGTCCTGACCATAGAAAGCATTTATTTTCTATGGTAGAGTAGATCAGGGCGTGACTAGGGGGGTTAGTCTAGTTTATATTTTCTATGTGGGGTTCTAGGTTGTTTTTTCTATGTTGGGGTTTTGGTATGATTCCCAATTAGAGGCAGCTGGCTATCGTTGTCTCTAATTGGGGATCATACTTAAGTAGCATTTTTTCCACCAATGGGTTATGGGATATTGTTTATGTTTAGTTGCCTGTTAGCACTGCATTGTCGTCACAGTTCGTTTATTCTTTATTGTTTTGGTTTTTCAAAGTTTCACTTTCTTTAATAAAATATGTGAAACTCTACGTACACTGCGCCTTGGTCCGACCACTATTACGAACATCGTGACAGAATATCAAAACAGGACCAAGCAGCGTGCCCAGGAGGAGAAGACATTCTGGACTTGGGAGGAATCTATGGCTAGAGACGAAAGCCTTCCGTGGAAGCAGATGCAAGCGGTGAGGGAAGGACAGTGACGACGCAAGCCCAAAAGACAGCCTACATTTTTTTTGTGGCTGGCGGCACACGGAGTGGTCGGCAGCGCTGAGGGGTGAGTCAGAGATCGAGGAGGAATATTGGGACAGATTGAGCGAGGAGTGGTTGGCGAAAGTTGAGGAGAGTGATGAGACAGAGCTGTTGGTTTGGCTGGAGAGGCAAGACAGTCGCCCTGAAGAGCATGTTATCCGTCCGATGCCACCTGTGCCAGCTCACCGTACTCGCTTTGAGGAGAGTGTCATCGTTCCGGTACAATGTGTGCCGGTTCTACGCACCGAGTCTCCAGTGCGCTTCCACAGCCCGGTACGTCCTGTTCCAGCTCCCCGTACTTGCCGTGCGAAGGTTGTCATCCGTCCAGGAGACGTTGTGCCAGCTTTATGCTCCAGATCTCCAGTGCGCATCCACGGCCCAGTAAGTCCTGTGCCGGTTCTACGCACCGTGTCTCCAGTGCACCTTCACAGCCCAGTTCGTCCTGTGCCAGCTCCTCGCACTTGCCGGGCGAGGTGTGTCATCGAACCGGTACCATTGATGCCGACTATACGCACCAGGTCTCCAGTACATCTCCACAGCCCAGTATGTCCTGTACCTGCTCCACGCACTCTCCCTCCAGTCCCGCTCCATGGCGGAAGCCTTCCCATGCGCCAAGGTCCAGGTCAGCCTTCAGCCTGGGTCCATGGCTGGATCTGCAGGATGAGCGGGTTCTTCATACCGCACCAGAGCCGCCACCGACACTAGACACCCCCCTAACCCTTCCTTTTTGTTTCAGGTTTTGCGGTCGCACCTTTGGGGGGGGGGGTACTGTCACGTCCTGACCATAGAAATACTTTATTTTCTATGGTAGAGTAGGTCAGGGCATGACTAGGGGGGTTAGTCTAGTTCATATTTTCTATGTGGGGTTCTAGGTTGTTTTTTCTGTGTTGAGGTTTTGGAACTCTACCTACACCGACCTGCCTTTATCCAACCATTATTACGAACAGCGTGACACTTGCACCTTGAGGGATCTTTACACACCTACACCTTTAAAGATTATTTGCACTATTGCCACACACCACACTCTCACACTCGCACACACACACTAAAACACCACTCACACAACTATTTTTAGTTTGTATAATTTACTTTATTGCACATCCCAGCATATTATTTAGAATTCATAGTCAAATCTGCCAATTCCAGTTGTGTATATTCTTATTTCCATTCCTATTGCTTCCCTTTTTAATTTTTTGATATGTTCACTGCACTGTTGAATGCTTATGGGTAAGTATTTTGCTGCATGTTTACCTCCTGTATGCTGCGCATGTGAACAATAAACTTTGATTTGATCGGATTGACAGTTTGGTTTAGACAACTCCTCTCCCACATGCAGTATGCTGATCAACTGATATCTGCACCTTACACCACAGACACACTAACAGACAATGCAGCAGATACTGCAAATTCAAACAGCTGTCGGCCTACAAGTATTCCATGAACTGTACAACATTGACCGTAGTGTTTCTTTGTGAATGGTATTTTCATAATGACAAGTTCTGCTATTTACTGCACCTTGGGCACAGGGAATCTTATAACTCTGGTCACTCAGGCCCGCACTCAGCCTCTCACAGAAACTGAAGTAGACTACCCCCCCCCCCCCCCCCCCCCCCCTCTGCAAAGGGCAATTCGCACCTACAGTGTCTTCAGAGAGTATTCAGACCCCTTAAGTTTTTCCATTTTGTAACGTTACAGTCTTATTCTAAAATTGCTTAAAAAGTAACATTTCCACGGCAATCTACACACATACTCCTGTTAGCAACGGGTGTGGCTGACAGAGCCGAATCCACTAATTTGAGGGGTGTCACATACTGTACTTTTGTGTATACACAGTATATAGTGTACTAGTGATGCGAAACAACGTCATCTCACTGGCTTCTTCTCTGGCGAGTTCTCATTAGCTATTGCTGATCACCGTTCTCAAAACTTGTGGCTGCACATCTCACACTACAAGAGCATTGCAGATTTTGTGCTGATTAAATAACACGTGGGACTGCTCAAAGCTGGGATCGGTATCCCTCAGTTTGTAGCTCTGACCCGATCACATTAATTAAACAAGTGTTGGTGACGGCCGCACGCTCCGATTAGGCAACAGCATGGGGATTTTGTCTCTGATCTCAAAAACTTGTCTGGGACAGTTTAATCGGGGGCAAAATCGTATAGCGTACACCTGGCTTAAGTCTTATTTAACTCTCCTGTACATGTTTCCGTGCCTGAGGCAATGAGATTAGAACAAGATCTGAAATAAAACTCTATGACTAATGTGACTCCAAGGATTTGGATGCTCGTTCTTTTCACACGTCTCCCTGCTGTTTTTTCTTTTTACCAACAATTTGTACGCCCAACTGGTGCAACCATTCTCTGACCTACTACACTGAACAAACCTTAGAAATTGTTGCAGTTTGCGCTAAGATTTTGCTGAATTATAGTTCATATAAGGAATTCATTCAATTGAAATAAATTCATTGGGCCCTGATCTGTAGATTTCACATGACTGGGAATACAGATATGCATCTGTTGGTTACAGATACCTAGAAGAAAAGGTTGATCAGAAAACCAGTCAGTACTTGGTGTGACCATTTACCTTCGCATAGAGTTAATCAGGCTGTTGATTGTGGGTTGTGCGAAGTTGATGGATATTGGCTTGAACTGTGTCGTACACATTTAACCAGAGCATCCCAAATATGCTTAATGGGTGAAATGAGTATGGAGGTCATGGAAGAACAGGGACATTTCCAGCTTCCAGGAACTGTGTTCAGATCCTTGCGACATAGGGACGCGCATTATCATGCTGAAACGTGAGGTGATGGCAGTGGATTAATGGCACAACAATGGGCCTCAGGATTTTGTAACGGTTTCGCAATGCATTCAAATTGCCATAGATACAATGCAGTTGTGTTTGTTGTCCGTAGCTTATGCCTGCCCATTCCATAACTCCACCGCCACAATGGGGCACTCGATTCACAACGTTGACATCAATCAGCAAACTGCTTTGCCCACCCAACACTTCTCCAGCGTGCCAGTGGCCATCGAAGGTGAACATTTACCCACTGAAGTCGATTACGACATTGGACTACTGTCAACACTGAACTACAGTCAGGTCAATACCCCGGTGAGGACGACAGGTGTGCAGATAACTTTCCAGAGACAGTTTCTTAGGTTGTGGAAACACACAGTTTCATCAGCTGTCCTGGTGGCTGGTCTCAGACGGTCAAGACGATCATGCTGTTATAATTACCTTCTTGATTTGCCACACCTGTCAGATGGATGGATTATTTCAGCAACAAAGAAATACTCACTAACAGGGATGTACACAAATGTGTGCATATGTGAGAGAAATATGCATAAAAAGCGAATGTAACATTTCTGGGATATTTCATTTCAGCTCATGGAACATGGAACCAACACTTTACATGTTGTGTTTATATTTTTGTTCAGTGTAGAATGCTTCTGAGAATTTTCCAGATAAAGCTAATTTCCTCACATATTTCAAACAAACAGACATAGCTCAAAAACAAAGAACTAATGACAATTACAAATTAACTTAGTTTTAAAGAGCACAACCTCTTTAACATGACAACATTCATGTCAATAGGAATAACAATAATTGTGTCTTCCATTGTGTAGTCACTCACTATCAAAAAAAGATTAACACTCAACACAACAAAAATCTTTATTTAAATTGTAGTAAAATTAACAATGATTCACTCAAAATGTACCAAGTATGATATATTTTCATATAAATATTGTAAAAAATTAATCTGACCAGAGGACAATATTCAGAAAGAATTTCAAAACCCACACAAAGTAGGTTATTTGATTGTTACAGAAGTAAGAATCGTTGTCAATGTAAAAATGCAAACAACTATTTAGAGACAACTTCCCTCAATAAGATTTTGTACAGACTAGGCCTAACACAAAATGTATAAATAGTATCCTACATCGGCAACAATTCAGTGAATTGAATATGGTGGCGGACAGGTTGGTGTTAAACACTGGATTGAGGAGAAAAAAACTGACTCCTACCACTTTTAAAAACAGCTCCACAACCTTTACCACATTAACATAAGGACCAGGCCATGTGGTACAAAAGTGAATAGTGGGACTGAAGAGATGCACTCCATTGAAACGTAGGCTCCCCTCACGGTTGTTGTCACGCCCTGACCTTAGAGAGCTGTTTTATTTCTCTATTTGGTTAGGTCAGGGTGTGATTTGGGTGGGCATTCTATTTCTTTGTTTTAGGCCGAGTGCGGTTAACAATCAGAGGCAGCTGTCTATCGTTGTCTCTGATTGGAAATCATACTTAGGCAGCCTTTTTTTTCCCACCTAATGTTGTGGGTAATTATTTATTTTCTGTGTATACCACGGTTGGGTCACGTTCGGTTTCTGTTTACCTGTTTTTTGTGAAGGTTTCACTTTATTAAAGAGGTGGCATTACATGCACGCTGCGCCTTGGCTCATTTATGACAGTGAGTTTGAAGACAGTGAACGTGATAGTTGTGTTCTCCCTGTGCTTCCTACTCTCTCTGCTTTCTCCTCTCCATGTTTCTCCTCCTTTCCCTCCATTCTCCTCTTCCATTTCACTCTCCTCTTCCTCTCTCCCTACACTCTCCTCTTTCTCCCTGCTTTCTGCTGCTGAGCCCTCACGCTCCAAATCACATCCCTCGCTTACACTCACCTAGAGGAACAGAGAGAGACAAGGGGAGCAACAAATAGGTTAAGTTCCTGACCACAGGTGTATCCTATCTCTCCCTCTCACACTGTCTCCCTTCCTCATACTATATTCCTAATCATCACCTCTTAGGAAGTTTCCATAATAAATTGTGTGACACAGTTACATGTCTCTCATTCCACACACACACACAGTAAACAGTATAATTATGAGCTATACAGCACTTTCAATCAATCACAACTCTTTCATGAAGCCCTTGGTGGCCAGATTGTTTCTCAGTTCATGGTGTGCATTTGTATGTCCGACATGGAAAATCAGACAAGATAGAGTACACAAAAAGACATGAATATGTTCATAGATGGGTCAGATTATAACCATAAAAGCTATATAGGGTACACACACTTCAAGACCCATGGTGAGATTACTTTCATAGATGGTAAGTCGTCAATGCATGTGGCACAACGGTTTACAGATTCAACACATCAACTATTGTTTATTTAGGATGTTGAAAGTAAAATATTACAAAGACGACATGTTTAGAAACAGGTTTATAATAATTTTTATAATAATTTTTCATCTATTTCGATTGGAATAGTTAGCTGGTTGTCTTTGTAGGGAGGGAGTGACGATCAAGAGACAGCGTCGTGAGCAAAGAACAATATTGCCTCCAACTCAAATTTTCTTGCCTGACAGACCAACTACAGAGTTTGCCAATATTATTTGATTTAGTTATGAAGCATCGGTAGAAACAGGACAAAACAAGCAAATTGTTAGCTGGCTATGTCAACAAATATCACTGCAACTCAATATCATATGAGCTCCATGTCACATCTGCTCCAGCTATGCCCTCTGGTGTTCATCTGGTGGCTTCTTGACCTGCAATTACTCCCCCTGTACACACTCTCTCCCTCCCTCTCTGTGATTGTGTCGTTGGAGACAGGTGTGCTGGAGTCAAAGCAGATCCCTACCAGCTGCAACTCGTTGCATAATAAAGACCTCTACAAATACTCTGTCCTGCCACTTCCACTCTGCCAGACTGTAATCTCTGCTCAGTCAGTTCATGAGTCTAGCCATATATGATTATTCAAGATCCTGTTACTCTGCTGTGCCTGTTTCCCTGCCTGACACTGTTTATCCTATCATTGCAGTTACTGCTCTGTCTCTGGCTCCTGTTCCACATCTCATCACCCAACTACCTTGCTCCGGATTTTACTCACCACTACCTTGGATTCCCCTCAGGACCTGTTTACCCTGTTCTACTCAGCTAACTCCAACCTCAGTCTCCACATTTGTTTTTTCTAAAAAACTCATCCAAGCTTCCCCAGAACTGAACTCCATATCTCCCTGTGTAACAATAAATATTTTGGTCCATTCACCGCTTAACAATCCACTGCACGGGCATATACCCTAAAACGACAGTGACAATGTCAAATAATAGGAAAACAAGATGATGTATAGCCTATGAATATCTATACCTAGCAAACATGACAAACCATGACCTTAGCCCAACAGAGACACACAAATTACTCTAATCTCCATTTATGTGGCTGGTTGTCTGTGTGGCTAGCTAGTGAAAGTGACAGCTGAGGTTGCCGCTTTACAAGCGCAGGCCAAATTTACTGCTACACAACTTTTCTTGGCTGACAGACAAGCTAGCTATAGCAAGCAGCTTGGGCCGATTCCATATGTATTACATTGGTGGAAACAGGACAAAACAACCAACTAGTTAGCTACACACTGCAACTGTTTACTTTAGACAGAGCAATCAATCGTGCTCCTGCTCCTGCTCCACCGCTGATGTGCTCACCAACCAAGTGATCAAGACAGGATTTGCTTATCTGAGAGTTATTCCCCAAGTTTCACATCAAACATCAACACCAAGCATATAGAGTATATATACAAATGTATGTGGACACCCCTTCAAATTTGTGTATTTGGCTATTTCAGCAATTTGCATTGCTGACAGGTGTATACAAATTGAGCACACAGCCATGCAATATCCATAGACAAACATTGTCAGTAGAATGACCTTAGTGAAGAGCTTTGTGACTTTCAATGTAACACCATCATAGGATGTCAAATTTCTTCCCTGCCAGAACTGCCCGTAACTGTAAGTGCTGTTTTTGTGAAGTGGAAACGTCTAGGAGTAACAACGGCTCAGCCACAAAGTAGTAGGCCACACAACCTCACAGAATGGGACCGCCGGGTGCTGAAGCGCGTAAAAATCGTCTGTCCTCAGTCGCAACACTCACTACCGAGTTCCAAACTGCCTCCGGAAGTAGTGTCAGCACAAGAACTGTTCATCTGGAGCTTCATGAATTGGGTTTCCATGGCCAAGCAGCTGCACACAAGCCTAAGATTAACATGCACAATGCCAATGGTTGGCTGGAGTGGTCTAAAGCTCTCCGCCATTGGACTGTAGAGCAGTGGAAACACGTTCTATGGGGTGATTATTCACGCTTCTACTATCTGGCAGTTAAATGAACGAATCTGGGTTTGGCGGATGCCAGGAGAATGCTTCCTGCCCCAATGCGTAGTGCCAACTGTAAAGTTTGATGGAGGAGAAATAATGGTCTTGGGCTGGTACGGGCTAGGCCCCTTAGTTCTAGTGAAGGGAAATCTTAACGCTACAACATACAATGACATTCTAGAGGATTCTGTGCTTCCAACTTTGCGAAAACTGTTTAGGGAAGGCCTTTTCCAATTTCAGCATGACAATGCCTCCGTGCACAAAGTGAGGTCCATACAGAAATGGTTTGTCAAGACAGGTGTGGAAGAACTTCACTGGCCTGCACAGATCCCTGAGCTCAATCCCCATCGAACAACTTTGGGATGAATTGAAAAACCGACTGCGAGCCGTGCCCGACTTGCTCCAGTGGCTGAATAGAAGCAACTCCCAGCAGCAATGTTCCAATGCCTAGGTTTACCTCCACTGTACACACATCCTACAATACATACCCTTGTCTGTATACTATGCCCTGAATCTATTCTACCATGCCCAGAAATCTGCTTCTTATATTCTTTGTTCCAAGGGTAATAGATGACCAGTTCTTATAGCCTTTAGCCAGAAACTTATCCTACTCCTCCCCTGTTCCTCTGGTGATGTAGAGGTTAACCCAGTCCCTGTAGCCCCCAGTGCCACACCTATTCCTCAGGCACTCTCATTTGTTGACTTCTGTAACCATAAAAGCATTGGTTTCATGCATGTTAACATCAGAAACCTCGTCCCAAAGTTTATTTTATTCACTGCTCAAGCACAGTTCAAGCTTCTACTTCTAAAAATGCACCTTTCCAGAAATGTCTCTCACTGTTGCCACTTGTTATAGACCCCCCTTAGCCCCAAGCTGTGTCTTGGACACCATATGTGAATTGACTGCCCCCCATGTATCTTCAGAGTGTGTACTGTTAGGTGACTGGGATATGCTTAACACCCTGTTCGTCCTAGAATATTTGCTAAATGCCCTCAATCTCACACGGACTATCAAGGAACCTACCAGGTACAACCCTAAATCCGTAAACACGGGAACCCTCAAAGATATCATCCTAACCAACTTGCCCTCTAAATACACCTCTACTGTTTTCAACCAGGATCTCAGCGATCACTGCCTCATTGCCTGCATCCGTAATGGGCCCGCTTTCAAATAACCACCCCTCATCACTGTCAAACACTCCATAAATCACTTCAGCGAGCAGGCCTTTCTAATCGACTTGGCCCGGGTATCTTGGAAGGATATTGACCTCATCCCGTCAGTAGAGGATGCCTAGTTATTCTTTAAAAGTGTTTCCTCACCATTTTAAATAAGCAAGCCCCATTCAATAAATGTAGAACTAAGAACATATGTAGCCCTTGGTTCACTCCAGACTTGACTGCCCTTGACCAGCACAAAAACATCCTGTGAAGTACTGCATTAGCATCAAATAGCCCCCGCGATATGCAACTTTTCATGGAAGTAAGGAAAGCAAAGGCTAGCTATTTCAAACAAACATGTGCATCTTGTAGCACAAATTCCCCCCAAAATTGGGACACAGTAAAGTCCATGGAGAATAAGAGCAAATCCTCCCTGCTGCCCACTGCAGTGAGGCTAGGAAACACTGTCACCACCGATAAATCTATGATAATCGAAATCTTCAATAAGCATTTTTCTACGGCTGGCCACGCTTTCCACCTGGCTATCATCATCTGCACATTTATTACTTCAGTTTTTGATTGCTAAATTGTAATTATTTCGCCACTATGGCCTATTTATTGCCTTACCTTCCTAATCTTACTCAATTTGCACACACAGTATATTTACTTTCTATCGTGTTATTGGCTGAACGTTTGTTTAACCTATGTTTAACTCTGTGTTGTTGTTGTTTTTGTCGAACTGCTTTGCTTTATCTTGGCCAGGTCACAGTTGTATATGAGAACTTGTTCAACTGGCCTACCTGGTTAAATAAAAAAATAAACATCCAACGAACGTCAGAGCCGGTGTAGTACGATCCGATCTTCGTCCTGTATTGATGTTTTGGCTGTTTGATGCTGTACCAGGATTTTTTTAAGCGTCCAGATTAGTGTCCCTCTCCTTCAAAGCGGCAGCTCTAGCCTTTAGCTCAGTGCGGATGTTGCCTGTAATCCATGGCTTCTGGTAGGGATATGTATACGTATCGTCACTGTGAGGATGACTTCGTCGATGCACTCATTAATGAAGCCAGTGACTGATGTTGTTAACCCTTCAACATCATCGGAAAAATCCCAGAACATATTCCAGTCTGTGCTAGCGAAACAGTCCTGTATGTTAGCATCCACATTATTGGACCATTTCCGTATTGAGCGGGTTACTGGTACCTCTTGTTTGAGTTTTGCATTCGATTTACCAAATGGAGTGTGAGCTTTGTAACCCTCTCTCTGTGTTTAACATTTATTTAACTTGGCAAATCAGTTAAGAACAAATTCTTATTTACAATTACGACGTACCCCAGATGCCACTGGAACAATTATGCACCTCCCTATGGGACTCCAAAGCTGGATGTGATGCAGCTGGATTTGAACCAGGTACTGCAATGTGGCCTCTTGCACAGAGATGCAGTGTCTTTTTTCCCCTCTAGTTGCACATGTGACATGCTGGTAGAAATGAAGTAAAAAGGATTTCAGTTTTCCTGCATTAAAGTCCCCGGCCACTAGGAGCATCATATATCAGATATACACTGCTCATGGGTCCTGGTTCTTTTTTTGGGAGCTACTATAATTGCCCCCATCATTTGCCCCCTACACCTGTTGTCTCTTCCATTTAAACAACAGCATGTGAAATTTATTGTCAATCAGTGTTGCTTCCTAAGTGGACAGTTTGATTTCACGGAAGTGTGATTGACTTGGAGTTACATTGTGTTGTTTAAGTGTTCCCTTTATTTTTTTGAACAGCGTATTATTTGCCATAAAATAATATCAAATAAATCAATTTTAATCCCACTTCGTAACACGACAAAATGTGGAAAAGGTCAAGAGGTCTGAATAGTTTGAAGGCACTGTACAAGTATAAATTACCCAAATTCCAGTAACCTTGGTAAATTACTGGGAGTTTTGCAACCCTAGTTACTGTATTTACAGGAGGAACCCTGGGGTTAGGGTTAGCCTTGGTTAAGTCCTGTCTGTATATCTACGTTGTTTTACGGGGTGCTTAAGTCAGTGGTCTGGGTGACAGATGGCAGGCTGGAAAAATATTCAATAATTCGCCCTAGCCCTTGGTAGATTCTTAACTGAGTAGTTAAATTGTAAAGTCTGATGCTTTGACGCATCCACGCGCACACACACAAAAATAAAGGCCCACACAATCTCTGGCTGAGGAAATTTGTAATGATTGGCTTTGCCCCCTGTAAATCTGGGTGACACAGACAAGCCCATTCAAGAGCTCCAATAACATTGGTCTTATTGAGACCATATCTAGACTACAGTGGGTGTCTGCGGAGATCAACCTTTGCAGCGAACCTTTGCCTAGAGTGATTTTGTTATGAAATGACTCAAACACTCATACTCTCTCCATGACACACACACACACTCATCATGCTGTAAAGGGGCAGGAGGAAGATTAACGACATGCTATACTATCTGCCATGGGTCCTGGTTCTTTTTTTGGGAGCTACTATAATTGCCCCCATCATTTGCCCCCTCATCACAGACAGTGTGAGCATTAATTCATAAAAGCAGGTCTAAAAGAGACCATGCTCCTTCAAATACTTGGAGACATTTCAAAACCCTTCCTGGGGCAACATCCATGTAAGGTAAGGCGTTCAGTGTATGGAGTGTAAGGATACATACTATATATAATACATGGGATGTGACCACAAAATGGCCTGCTACTCATTATTTCACTTTTTAAAGTGGTTGTGACAATACTGCTCCTTTTGGTATTTGGCTAAATATAATTGGCATGTTCTGCTGATATGTTCTGCTGATAGAAACTGCAAATAATTACTGTGATATTATTATACTAACATATAGAACACCTTCCCATTCAAGGGGTTTTCTTTATTTTTACTATTTTCTACATTTTAGAATAAGTAACCAAAAAAGTGTTAAACAAATAGCCACCCTTTGCCTTGACAGCTTTGCACACTCTTGGTATTTTCTCAACCAGCTTCAGCTGGAATGCTTCACCAACAGTCTTGAAGGAGTTCCCACATATGCTGAGAACTTTTTTGCTGCTTTTCCTTCACTCTGCTGTCCATCCCATACCATCTCAATTTGGTTGAGGTCGGGGATTGTGGAGGCCAGGTCATCTGAGGCAGCACTCCATCACTCTCCTTCTCGGTAAAATAGCCTTTACACAGCCTGGAGGTGTGTTGGGTCAATGTCCTGTTGAAAAACAAATGATAGTCCCACTAAGCCCAAACCAGATGGGATGGCGTATCGCTACAGAATGCTGTGGTAGCCATGGTAGCCAACATAACACCTCCTCCTCCTCCGTGCTTCACGGTGGGAAATACACATATGGAGATCATCCGTTCACCCACACTGTGTCTCTAAAATACACGGTGGTTGGAACCAAAAATCTCAAATTTGTACTCCAGAACAAAGGATGAATTTCCACCGGTCTAATGTCCATTGCTCGTGTTTATAGACCCAAGCAAGTCTCTTCTTCTTATTGGTGTCCTTTAGCAGTGGTTTCTTTGCAGCAATTTGACCATGAAGGCCTGATTCACACAGTCTCCTCTGAAAAGTTGATGTTACTTGAACTCTGTGAAGCATTTATTTGGGCTGCAATTTCTGAGGCTGGTTTCTCTAATTAACTTATCCTCTGCAGCAGAGGTGACTCTGGGTCTTCCCTTTCTGTGGCAGTCCACATTGAAAGCCAGTTTTTGCAACTGCACTTGAAGAAACCTTAAAAATTCCTGTGCCTTTTAAGAAGACACACCTGTTAATTGAAATGCATTCCAGGTGACTACCCCATGAATCTGGTTGAGAAAATGCCAAGAGTGTGCAAAGCTGTCAAGGCAAAGTGTGGCTATTTGAAGAATCTCAAATATAAATCAGTAGCTGTTCTAATACTTTTGACCAGTAGTGTATGTAATATTTACATTTTTATTTGCAAAACATTTGTTAAAATGTAAAATGTTCTTTGTCATTATGGGGTATTTTGAGTCGATTGATGAGGGAAAAAAACAATTTATAACATTTTAGAATAAGGCTGTAATGTAACAAAAATGTGGAAAATGTCTGAATTATTTCCCGAATGCACCGTGTATCATCGGCAATACTTATATAGCTGTTCTGTTGGGTCCTGTCTAATTCTTTCTGCAAGCGGTTCAATTGCCAGTACAAACAGGAGGGAGAAGGGACATCTATCCCTCTCTTGTTCCCCTTTTTAAAGCAATTTCATCAGATAACGTATTATTTAGGCATATTTTAGCTGTAGAACATTTATAAAATGTCTTTATTACATGTATTATTTCAGCTTCAAAGCTGAAAGCTTCCAAAATGTTGAATAGAAAAAAAACATTCAAGATGGTCAAAAACCTTTTCGACATCAAAAGTCATTACTGATAAATCTTTGTTTGTTTGTGTATTTGTGTCTAAATTTAATAAACCATTCGATATGTATTATGTCTGGTAAGACATTTCCATTATATTGATTATCAGCTTTGTTATGGTTTTATTGTTACAATGTATTAAATTTATTAAATGTGACAGTTAGCATTTGGAGACAGCACCCGGGGCCCGATTGACTTGACATAAGTAGACTTTCACACAAAATTGGTTTTGTGTGTTGTTTCAAAACCCTAATGCGTTTACTCCCTTAGTTCGTATTTTTTGGACTGGTATGAACACTCTGCACTCAGGAATGTCCTTAACAACTTGACGTGGTTTGCTCAAAAAGGGTGGTCCCATAAAACAGCCCCATAAACATACAAAACCCATAGACAAGACAAAAACACATACATAACCCATGTCACGCCCTGACCTAACCAAAATAACAAGGAAAACAAAGAATACTAAAGTCAGGGTGTGACAATAGCCTACAAGCCACGGACCTTTGGAACATCTACATGAAGTCTTATAATTCCTTTTAATATAGCTTACACCATCACAATAAATCCATGATTTATTTTAGGCAGGTCTAAAGAAACATGAAGTAAATGTGGCCTCTTTCAGAAGAACAGAATAGCATATTCTGAGTTATCTTTATGTTAGGTCCTGATGTGGCTATGCCATATGGCTGTGGGCTAAACTAATTAATTTGGAAGACAATAATTCTGTGTCATTATTTTATAGTGAGAAGAATACAATTGAACATAGCTGAATAACATAGAAATAATGTTTTCCCAAAACTATTTCCGAGGGAGTGTGCACATGAACAAATAAACAGGTCATCCTATATGTCATATTTAGAGTTATTTATGCAATTTAAGTTGTGATCCAAACGTCACGTTTAGATTTTTATACATTCTAAGGCTGCATGACGCGGCTAATGAAAAAATATACTTTAAAAGGCATGAGCTCTTCTCTGTTTCTTGCGCAGGCAGCATACACTTCGTCAGTCGCTGATTCACAATTTGACAAGCACTTGATAATATTCTCACCCATCAGACTATTCTGAATTTAATCTGGTCTTCACATATAGCCTACCAATATGTGTGGAATTATGTTTGATTTAGAATGGCCCACACAAAAATGGTCATCAGTAGCCTATACTAGAATAGCGAATCATGGTTATGTGCGCTTACATTTTTAATATCCGAGCATAGCATGTCCATAAGGCTCGGGGAAGCTAAGCTAGCTAAGCTAAGCTTTCCCTAAAGTAAATTGAATGAAATAGCCAAAATGATTTAGCCTACATAAATACATTTAATAATTAAAAATAGGGAAGTAAAGCATTATTTGGCCACAGGGGATCATTAGCTCCTTTTAAAGCTCCAATATGTAACTTCCTGAGTGACCCGATCAAATTCACATAGAAATGTGAGTTATAGATCTGTCATTTTAATTGAAAGCAAGTCTAAGAAGAGGTAGATCTGTTCTATGTGTGCTACTTATATGCTCATGTTCTTAAGTAACATTTTTGCATATTTAACTTCCAGTTTTGTACAACAGCTTCAAACAGCTGAAAATACATTTCACAGCGGTTTAGAAGGTACAAGGAATCTCTACACAATGACTGCTTGTTTTGTCACAAACTGAATATAGCTGAACTGTTACAATTTTAGCAACCAGGAAATGGCGGAGCAATTTCTGCATATTGCACCTTACATTTTGTTGATGGAAAGTAAAGGCCCAGCCATGAATATTGCAATATCCTGAAGTTTAGATAGACATCTTATTCCATTTGCGTCTCCCACTCTTGTAGGCCTATTATATGGTGGACAAAGTCGTCCACCATATACAGGCTCCCCTGTAATTTGTTGTATAAAGTGTAGTAGATTTGCGTGAAGTGTTTATAAAAGGCCACATTTTTCCCCTACAAAGGAAGAAGAAACTTATCTGATATATCCCAGGCCTACTATACGCTATACGTGTACAGCCATTCATTGAACAGTCGTTTTTGTGAACAGCATCATTTATTAGCCTAAATTATGACTATCCAATCTTCTCATCACATTACGAATACTAAAAAAACGTATGAAAACAAGAATGGACGGACAAGTGCTTTCATTTTCTACTGCCGATTTAAAATCGGTGAATAAAAAAAAAAATGTATTTCACCGTTATTTAACAAGGTAGGCCAGTTGAGAACAAGTTCTCATTTACACCTGGCCAAGATAAAGCAAAGCAGTGTGACAAAAACAACAACACAGAGTTACACATAAACAAACATACAGCCAATAACACAATAGAAAAGTAAAATAGAAAAATCTATGCACAATGTATGCAAATGTAGAAGAGTAGGGAGGTAGGCAATACATAGGCCATAGAGCCAAAATAATTACAATTTAGCATACTGGAGTGATAGATGTTCAGATGATGATGTGCAAGTAGAGATACCGGGGTGCAAAAGAGCAAGAGGGTAAGTAATAATATGGAGATGAGGTAGTTGGGTGTGCTATTTACAGAGATTGGTAAGCTGCTCTGACAGCTGATGCTTAAAGTTAGTGAGGGAAAGACTCCAGCTTCAGTGATTTTTGCAATTCATTCCAGTCATTGGCCGCATCCTTTGGGGATGACCAGTGCAATATACCTTCTGGAGTGCGTGCTACGGCTTGGTGTTACCATGGTGAGCTGAGATAACACGGGGCTTTACCTAGCAAAGATTTATAGATGACCTGGAGCCAGTGGGTTTGGCGACGGATATGTAGTGAGGGCCAGCCAATGAGAGCATACAGGTCGCAGTGGTGGGTAGTATATGGGGCTTTGGTGACAAAACGGCACTGTGATAGACATCCAGTTTTCTGAGTAGTGTTGGGGGCTATTTAGTAAATGATATCGCCGAAGTCAAGGATCGGCAGGATAGTCAGTTTTACGAGTGTAGGAGGCTTTGTTGCGAAATAGGAAGCCAATTCTAGATTTAATTTAGGATTGGAGTTGCTTAATGTGAACCTGGAAGAAGAGTTTACAGTCTAACCAGACAACTAGGTATTTGTAGTTGTCCACATATTCTAAGGCAGAACTGTCCAGAGTTGTGATGCTAGTCAGGCGGGAAGGTGCGGGCAGCAATCAGTTGAAGAGCGTGCACTTAGTTTTACTAGCAGTTGGAGGCAACGGAAGGAGTGTTGTATGGCGTTGAAGCTCATGGAGGTTTATTTGCACAGTGTCCAAAAAGGGCCAGAAGTATACAGAATAGTGTTGTCTGCATAGAGGTGGATCAGAGAATCACCAGCAGCAAGAGGAACAACATTGATATATAGAGAGAAAAGAGCCGAGATTTCAACCTTGTGGCACCCCCATAGAGACTGCCAGAGGTCCGGACAACAGGCCCTCTGATTTGACACACTAAACTCTATTTGAGAAGTAGTTGATGAACCAGGCGAGGCAGTAATTTGAGAATCCAAAGCTATTGAGTCTGCCGAAAAATAATGTGGTGATTGACAGAGTCGAAAGCCTTGGCCAGGTCGATGAAGACGGCTGCACAGTACTGTCTTTTATTGATGGCAGTTATGATATCGTTTTGGACCTTGATCGTGGCAAGTTGCTACAGGGGGTGCTGAGATGTTGGCCGGGTTAGGGGTAGCCAGGTGGAAAGCTTGGCCAGCCGTCGAACAATGCTTATTGAAATTCTTGATTATTACACTGTTTCCTATCCTCAGTGCAGTTGGCATCTTGGAGGAGGTGCTCTTATTCTCCGTGGACTTTAGTGTCTCGAAACCTATTGTAATAAGTCCTACAGGAAGCAAATTTCTGTTTGAAAATGCTAGCCTTAGCTTTCCTAACTGACTGAGTATATTGGTTGCATATCGCGGGGGCTATTTGAGACTAATGCAGAATGCAACATAATGTTTTTGTGCTGCTCAAGGGCAGTTAAGTCTGGGGTGAACCAAGGGCTATATCTGTTCTTAGGTCTACATTTTTTGAATGGGGCATGCTTATTTAAGGTGAAGAGCAACTAGGCATCCTCTACTGACGGGATGAGGTCAATATCCTTCCAGGATACCCGGGTCAGGTCGATTAGAATGGCTTGCCCGCTGAAGTGTTTTAGGGAGCAATTCACAGTGGTGAGGTGTATAAGAAAATGTCAGTAAGACATTAAAAACCAAACTAAAGGAATGGATAAAACCGCCATGAAAGACAGAGGCCTGCGTAGAAACCCAAAACTAATTGAAAGGGGCATGAAGAAAAACTTGTCAACGAGGAAGCGCCAAGCTAGCTAGCTAGCTAGCCAACATAGCTAGCTAACTACTTTGTTGCGCCGTTTGTGTAATGAAAACTCAGGGAGAAAAAGGTGTAGAGTCACACTCAGAGCACAGTGGATGTTTATTACACCTTCGCAGAAGGCAGGAATCGTGTCGCAGGCAATGGTCAAACACAGGTAGGCAGTCCAAAACAAACAATACCACAACCATACAAACAGAAAGAACTGAACTAAATAGGGAGCTGATGAGACCAGGTGAGAAACGAGCACAGGTGAAATCAATGAACAAAAATGAAAGACAGGGCTAAGTTCCAGAACACAAAGAAAAAGAACACAAGGTTGACTAAGAAAAGAAAAGCAGAACCTTACAGCTTGAGTAGCTAGTTAAAGCGAAACATATCAGCTAATAGCCTATACATTAAGAAAGTTGTTGATAGATTAGCCAGGAGAAATGTATAATCTACATCTATCTATCCACCTGATGATTCATGGCTATCGGCAACGTTACAATGTTTCCTGCATTAGAGAATAGTGTGCCTATCCTTTCACGTGCAGAAAGGATTGTATAAAGTTGACGGAGGAGCGCAAGTTGCAGATTTTCAGCGGATGCTACACAGTCCCATACAAGAAGCAGCAAGCTTTGATTCTCTCAGGCTTGGAGCAGGTGTGATCCGAAACAACTGAATAGATGCAAGGTTCTGTATTTATTTTCTTAGTCAACCTTGTGTTTCTTTGTGTTCTTGAACGTAGCCCTGTTTCTTTGTGTTCTGGAACGTAGCCCTGTTTCTTTGTGTTCTGGAACGTAGCCCTGTTTCTTTGTGTTCTGGAACGTAGCCCTGTCTTTCATTTTTGTTCATTGTTTTAACCTGTTAGTTACTCACCTGGTCTCATCGGCTCCTTATTTAGTTCAGTTCATTCTGTTTGAGGTATTATTCATTTTGGCTCTACTAAGCCTTTCCTAGCTTTTTTTGTGAGAACCAGTTTTAACCTTCAGTCCTAGCTTTGATTCAAATGCCTGTTTGCCTACCTGTGTATGACAATTGCATGCCTGTGACCGCGATTCCTGCCTTCTGTGAAGGAGAAATAAATGCCTGGGCATGAATCTACACCTTTTTCTCCCCGGGTTTTCACTACAATAGCCATATTACTGCTGTACACTCATTGAAAGTTGAAGCAGATTAAGTTGCAATCCTGCTGCACTTGTCTAAAGAGGGAGTGTGTGACCATTACTCATGTAGTGCAAGCTAGACAAGGATATCCAAGCAGATTGTCTGTCATAATTGTTACTGTTAAGGGTTAATGGACCTGTTAATGGCTTTTTCTTATTATAATATTATTATTCTAGGCCAGTTAGGGACATGTTGAGCTACGTTATACAATCAGTAAGATGGCTGTAGAGGATTATAGACATCAGTTTATTTTTGTAGCTTAATGAGATATAAGTGCCTGACTTGTACGTGAATCCGGGTCTTTGTGACTGTCGAAAGTGGGATGGCGCCCTGATGAGAACATCATTAAAACTGTCAAGGCTCTTAATGTGTTGATTTACAGACACAGGGATGGAGGTCCTGGTCAGGCAGTAATGTTGCAAACATTGTAACATTATAGAGTGTGCGTGTGCACATCTGTGTAGTCTCAGCCCAGGAATGAGCAGGGGGATATAATAATAATTGAGGGAGACAGTTGGATCAGACTTCTCACTGTCTGACTGATATGATACAATGTTGCAAACCTGGATAACTGTTGCAAACCTGTGTGTGTGTTTACAATCCAGGACAAAGTGAAGTGAAGAAGGTTTCAATGCACCTTCCACAGGGAGGCCAGCGACTGACTGCCTACAAGAAGACATTCATGTCAGTATATGAAAATACAAATAGCCATCTACAGGTATGATTAGGCTATGTATTATGTCTATATTTCTTACTTAAATCATAACATTCTCTGATCCCAATAAGTGCACCCACACGTGATACTTACATGTGAGCTAGATGTGGCTCTAATGTCTATATTGAGTCCTCTTAATTTTCTTGCTTTTCAGATTAACTTAAAGTTAATGTATGTGCTTTCAGTGGCCTCCATCCACACTGGGCAGAAATATGTTCACAATGGGGCCCTGGCCACCTTGACTAGCTGGATTATTTAACCCCACCACACTGCTTTATACCGAAAGTCATGGTAAGGCATTTTGTTGAAAAAGTCATTAGAATTGTATGATGAGTATTGTTTCTGCTGTCCTTTATCATTTCTGCTGAGGATTCTTGGAATATACACACTAGAGCCACAGCCAGTATGAGGGATGGAAGTCCTAGTAGTCAAGCCACTACCCCGAGGCCTATGAGTCTCCTCTTCCAGTAAAGAAATAAAAAATTCAGCAATCTGATGACCATGCTGGTGTAACAGTATAGCTTCCGTCCCTCTCCTCGCCCCAACCTGGGCTCAACCAGGGACCCTCTGCACACATCAACCAGTCACTCACGAAGCATTGTTACCCATCGCGCCACGAAAGCCGCGTCCCTTGCAGAGCAAGGGGAAAAACAACTTCTAGGTCTCAGAGCGAGTGACGTCAACGACTGAAACACTATTAGCGCACACCCCCGCTAACTATCTAGCCATTTCACATTGGTTATGCAGCAACAAGTGATCTGGGTCAACAGCATCAATGTAAGAGTTTAGCTTCTGTCCCTCTCCTCACCACTACCCGGCCTCGAACCAGGGACCCTCTGAACACAGACAACAGTCACCCACGAAGCATCGTTACCCGTCGCTCCACAAAAGCCACTGCCCTTGCAGAGCAAGGGGAACCACTACTTCAAGGTCTCAGCGCGAGTGATGTCACCGATCGAAATGCTATTAGCGCGCACCACCGCTAACCAGCTAGCCATTTCACATCGGTTACACTGGACTCCCTGCCAGCTGCCTGCACATATTTTATAAGAGTCACTACAGTAGTTTCCCCAGCGGAATAGGCAAGCCCAGGTTGTAGAATCTTATGTGCATTACTTTCTATAGTGAGTTTGTTCAGCCAACCTTCATGAAACATTTTAGGAACGTCTCACCACATTTTCAAGAATGGTCTTTTCCCCTTAATTCAGATTACAACTGCTCACTTTCAGTTGTTTGAAAATCGTTATTTTTTTAAACAAGCCTTAGGAAGTTGGTTGCAATTTCAGTTTAATCCATCTGAAAAGACTGAACAAATAACACACAAATGTCGTGGTTAAACTGAAATATAATAAATGATGAACAAACTTATTTTTAGGGGTGGCAGGGTAGCCTGTGGTTAGTGTTGGACTAGGTTGCAAGTTCAAATCCCAGAGCTGACAAGGTACAAATCTGTCGTTCTGCCCCTGAACAGGCAGTTAACCCACTGTTCCTAGGCCGTCATTAAAAATAAGAATTTGTTCTTAACTGACTTGCCTAGTTAAATAAAGGTAAAAAATTTCAACGTATTTTTTTAAATAAAATGTTTAAAACAGGTGTAATTTTAGTAAATTATATCATAAATAGGACTGGTGGGATTGTGTCACATATGTAGCTAACTGAGACATATGGAAATGTCTGCTCTACCCAAAATTACAACAAACTAATTGCAGCATTACCACAAAAATGGAAGTAGAAGGGGGGAAAAGTAAGGAACTTGTCCTAGAACTAACACTGCAGATAGCAATATTGGGTGATTTGGAAAGTCATAGTCAATAAATCAATAATATAATAATTATTTTAGCAAAAATGTTTATTTTACAATCTGTAGAAGCTAGGGGAATAGAAAGGTTCAGTACTTTTGTGAAGCATAACTGTTGAAAAATATATGGCATATAGAAATTCAAAATGGAAGGTGTGATGGGTTGAATGGAGCTGAAGGGTGGGACTAATAACAAGATGACCAATGTAAAACATTCGGGTCTGTAAAATGTATATAGGCTCAGAATGTTTTGTAAAATAGCACAATTACAAATAGAAATCAAACTGGATAGAGGAAGGACTAAAAACAAAAAATATAACTATTGTAAAATAGATTGTGTGTATAATATTTATAAACGAAGGTAGAACCCTAAGCGTTATTGTTCATTGGTTTACTCCAATTGGGGGAGGGGTGGTAGGGTTTGTGGGGAATAATAAAGGTACAGTTGAAGTCGGAAGTTTACATACACCTTAGCCAAATACATTTAAAATCAGTTTTTCACAATTCCTGACATTTAATCCTAGTAAAAATTCTCTGTTTTAGGTCCGTTAGGATCACCACTTAATTTTAAGATTGTGAAATGTCAGAATAATAGTAGAGAGCGATTTATTTCAGCTTTTATTTCTTTCATCACATTCTCAGTGGGTCAGAAGTTTGCATACACTCAATTAGTATTTGGTAGCATAGAATTCCACAAGATTCCCACAATAAGTTTGGTGAATTTTGGCCCATTCCTCCAGACAGAGCTAGTGTAACTGAATCAGGTTTGTAGGCCTCCTTGCTCGCACACGCTTTTTCCAGATCTGTCTACACATTTTCTATAGGATTGAGGTCCGTGCTTTGTGATGGCCACTCCAATAACTTGACTTTGTTGTCCTTAAGCCATTTTGCCACAACTTTGGAAGTATGCTTGGGTCACTGTCCATTTGGAAGACCCATTTGCGACCAAGCTTTAACTTTACTTAACTTTACTTATTTTCCACCATAATTTGCAAATAAATTCATTAAAAATCCTACAATGTGATTTTCTGGAAAATGTTTTTCTCATTTTGTCTGTCATAGTTGAAGTGTACCTATGATGAAAATTACAGGCCTCTCATCTTTTTAAGTGGGATAACTTTCACAATTGGTGGCTGACTAAATACTTTTTTGCTCCACTGTATCTATATAGACATACATACACACTTAAAAAAAAAGAATATCCCTTTATTATTATTCCCCGCACACCCTACCGCCGATCCCCAAATTGGAGTAAACTAATAAACACTTCTGCTTTTACCAATTTTTTTTTTTACAATTTAAACATCTTATACACATGTTACAGACACAGTGTACTTTACAATAGTTCTCTCTTGTTTGTTCTTAGTCCTTCCTCTATTTCTGATGTCCATCCAGTTTGATTTCTGTTTGTAACCATGCTATTTCACAAAAGTTCCGAACCTATAAACATTTTACATTGTTTATCTTGTTATTAGTCCCACCCTTCAGCTCTATTCATCCCCTCCCATCTATCTCTCAACATCATCCATTTCGGATTTCTATTTGTTTTGGCAAGTCGGTTAAGACATCTACTTTGTGCATGACACAAGTCAATTGTTTACAGACAGATTATTTCACTTATAATTCACTGTATCACAATTGAAGTGGGTCAAAGTTTACATACACTCAGTTGACCGTGCCTTTAAACAGCTTGGAAAATTCCATAATATGATGTCATGGCTTTAGAGGCTTCTGATAGGCTAATTGACATCATTTGAGTCAATTGGAGGGGTACCTGTGGATGTATTTCAAGGCCTACCTTGAAACTCAGTGCCTCTTTGCTTGACATCATGGGAAAGTCAAAAGAAATCAGCCAAGACCCCAGAAAAAAATTGTAGACCTCCAGAAGTCCAGTTCATCCTTGGGAGCAATTTCCAAATGCCTGAAGGTACCACGTTCATCTGTGCGCAATTATAAACACCATGGGACCAGGCAGCCGTCATAACGTTCAGGAAGGATACGCGCTCTGTCTCTTAGAGATGAATGTACTTTGGTGCGAAAAGTGAAAATCAGTCCCAGAACAACAGCAAAGGACCTTCTGAAGATGCTAGAGGAAACGGGTACAAAAGTATCTATATCCACACAACCTGAAAGGCCGCTCAGCAAAGAATTAGCCACCACTCCAAAACTGCCATAAAAAAAGACAGACTATGGTTTGCAACTGCACATGGGAACAAAGATCGTGCTTTTTGGAGAAATGTACTCTGGTCTGATGAAACAAAAATAGAACTGTTTGACCATTGTTATGTTTGGAGGAAAAAGGGGGAGGCTTGCAAGCCGAAGAACACCATCCCAACCGTGAAGCGCGGGGGAGGCAGCATCATGTTGTGGGGGTGCTTTGCTGCAGGAGGGACTTGTGCACTTCAAAAAATAGATGGCATCATGAGGCGGGAAAATTACGTAGATATATTGAAGCAACATCTCAAGACATCAGTCAGGAAGTTAAAGCTTGGTCACAAAGGGGTCTTCCAAATGGACAATGACCCCAAGCATACTTCCAAAGATGTGGCAAAATGGCTCTTCTTAGGGCTAGGGGGCAGTGTTCGGATGCCTGACGTGCCCAAAGTAAACTGCCTGTTACTCAGGCCCAGAAGCTAGGATATGCGTATAACTGGTATATTACATTACAATGATGTATGTGAGTATAACAGAACTGATATGGCAGGTGATAACCCGAGGATAATTATTTTTGAGGTCACCACCCATTCAAACGGTTGTCTATGGGATACTCAAAGGAAATCCTCCCAGATTGCAGTTCCTATAGCTTCCACTAGATGTCAAGTCTTTAAAAAGGGCTTCAGGCTTGTTTTTTGAAAAATGAACTAGAATTTGTAGTTTTTCAAGGTGGCTCTCATTTGAACTGTAGTCTTGTGGCGCTCGTGGTTGAGGGAGCGCACTTAGTTTTTTATCTCCGTTATTGAACATACTATTCTCCGTCTTAATTTGTATCATTTATTTACATATTAGGGTACCTGAGGATTGATTATAAATGTTCTTTGACTTGTTTGGTTGAAGTTTATTGGTTACCTTGGGGATTGCTTTGTCTGCATGATGAACGACTGGAATGGGTTGATTTACTGAAGTCATGCACACCAACTAAACAGACTTTTTTGGGATATAAAGAAGGATTTTATCGAAACAAAACAACCATTTGTTGTTTAGCTGGGACCCTTGGGATTACGAACAGAGGAAGATCGTCAAAGGTAAGTGATTTATTTCATCGCTATTTCTGACTGTTGTGACGCCTCTGCTGTTTTGGATTTTTTTTTTAATGCTTTTGTATGCGGGGCGCTGTCCTAAGATAATCGCATGGTATGCTTTTGCCGTGAAGCATTTTTTTAAATATGATAAAGCGGCTGGATTAACAAGAAGTTAAGCTTTAAATGATGTATGACACTTGAATTTTCATCAATGATTAATATTACGATTTTGTATTTTGAATTTCGCGCTCTGCAATTTCACTGGATGTTGTTCACATTTTGTACAGCAATTTCATCAGGTAACATGAATACAAAGCTGGTGAGAGCTGGTAAGAATAGGATGGGAGGCCAGAGTCCCGAGTGTGAAAACAGTCTTTCCCACAGTTGGGTAAACAAGAAAGTTCATAGTCAACAGAACATGCAGGAGTCATGAGCCAAATAGCAAAATGCACAAGAAGAAAAAAAAAATATATAGATATATATAACGACTTAAGTTCAGAGTCAATCGCCCAACAGTGCATGTGTGCTGGAGGCGAGCAAAAGCTCGGGGGAGAGTAGGGAGTGTGGTGGGGGTACCTGTACCAGACTGGGAGACAGGACAGGGCAGATGGTGAACATATTGCCAGGTGGAATCTCTCACTTGGAAGCTTTTATTTCTGGAGGCAGATTTCTTGTAGAACATACCAGTGGATGGTCTTTGAACAGCTTTAAAGACTCCTGCCACTCTTTGGGCCCAAAGGCCTCGACACTTCACACCTCCGTGCTAATTGAAGTTGTATCTGGACTGTCCTATCAAGCCTGGCAGCCTTAACTCAGCATTCAGTCCCCATAAAGTAAAATATATCATGAAGCTTTTTTTTCTTCTTCTTGGTTTTCAAAATAGCATCAGACCAAACACTACTCACTCAGTTCCAGGTTGGATGGTGTCCTCAGTTCTCTGATGTTTGTTTGCCAGAGCACCCTTGTTATAGCTTGGAAAAAGGAATCTTTGGTAGCAGTAATCCTTCCAGGTGTTTTGTCCAAAATTAGGTTGTAGATTTGGAGTTTTGATCTGGAGTGAAGGCCATGCTGTGGAGGGTAGCATCCTGCGTATGTCCCTGTAGGCTATTCTGATCGAACAGTGTAGCGCCTACAGGGTAACTCTACTGATGCCATCTACTATAACCCAATTAATTCATGTGGTTTAGATTCAGTCAGAATGACACAAACCCCTCCAACTACACTAGAATAAATCATTGGACTTAATGAGAATAACTACAAGGATTGCACTTTTGGAATTACAATTTAAAGACTGGTAGGGCTATCCCCAATTATTGAAAATAAGGTTAGGTGCCAAGCATTGGGCTTTTACTGTGGAATCTCGTAACAATTTCATTCACTGTTTTCTAATTATGAAATAATTAAGTAGGCATGTTGCGGCATTAAACTGGGGGCAGAGGCTTTATAAATTCACTTAGTCAAAAACACATACTGACACATACTGACACCTCTGAAACTAACGTTAACCACTAAGTTAAACTTTAAAAAGTATGACCAGCTCAGATACAACTGGTACCATTATCAGACACAAACATTATTTTCTACGATACCCACGCACAATCAACCGTGTTAACTGAAGTTAGCTAGCTACATTGAACAAACATATAAACGTAACACAACATGTATTGGTCCCATGTTTGACGAGCTGAAAAAAAGATCCCAGAAATGTTCCATATGGACAAAAAGCTTATTTCTCTAAAATGTTGTGCACAAATTCGTTTTGCTCCCTGTAAATTAGCATTTCTCCTTTGCCAATATAATTCATACAGTGCATTCGGAAAGTATTGCGACAACTTCACTTTTTCCACATTTTGTTACGTTACAGCCTTGTTCAAAAATTGACTCAATAGCTTCCCCCCAACAATCTACACACAATACCCCATAATGACAAAGCCCAAAAAATTCTAAATCACCTGTACTCCCCACACAGAGATGCGTACAAAGCTGTCCCTCACCCTCCATTTGGTAAATCCGACCGCAACTATATCCTCCCGATTCCTGCATACAAACAAAAAAGCAGGACGCACCAGTGACTCGGTCTATAAAAAAGTGGTCAAATGAAGCAGATGCTAAACTACAGGACTGTTTGCTATCACAGACTGGAACATGTTCCGGGATTCTTCCGGTGGCATTGAGGAGTATACCACATCAGTCACTGACTTTATCACTAAGTGCATCGAGGACGTCATCCCCACAGTGACTGCACGTACATACCCCAACCAGAAACCATGGATTACATGCACATTTCTCACTGAGCTAAAGGGCAAAGCTGCTGCATTCAAGGTGCGGGACTCTAACCCGGAAGCTTACAAGAAATCCTGCTATGCCCTGCGACGAACCATCAAACAGGCAAAGCGTAAATACAGGGCTAAGATTGAATCATACTACAGGCTGTAGTGATGACTGTGTGATCACTCTCTCTGTAGCCAACGTGAGTAAGACCTTTAAACAGGTCAACATACACAAGGCTGCTCTGCCAGACGGATTACCAGGACGTGTGCTCCGGGCATGTGTTGACCAACTGGCAGGTGTCTTCAGTGACATTTTCAACATGTCCCTGATTGAGTCTGTAATATCAACCTGTTTCAAGCAGACCACCATAGTCCCTATGCCCAAGAACACAAAGGCAACCTGCCTAAATGACCACAGACCTGTAGCACTCACGTCCGTAGCCATGAAGTGCTTTGAAAATGTAGTAATGGCTCACATCAACACCATTATCCCAGAAACCCTACGCCATGGCCTCCCGGGAAGCGCATAGGTTAAGGGCGCCGTACTGCAGCGGCAGCTGTGCCATCAGAGTCCCTGGGTTCGCGCCCAGGCTCTGTCGTAACCGGCCGCGACCTGGAGGTCCGTGGGGCGACGCACAATTGGCCTAGCGTCGTCCGGGTTAGGGAGGGATTGGTCGGTAGGGATCTCCTTGTCTCATCGCGCACCAGCGACTCCTGTGGCGGTTGCCAGGTGCACGGTGTAGCCTCCGACACATTGGTGCGGCTGGCTTCCGGGTTGGATGCGCGCTGTGTTAAGAAGCAGAACGGCTGGTTGGGTTGTGTATCGGAGGACGCATGACATTCAGCCTTCGTCTGTCCCGATCCCGTACGGGAGTTGTAGCAATGAGAAAAGATAGTAGCTACTACAACAATTGGATACCACGAAATTGGGGAGAAAAAAGGGGTAAAATTCAAACAAAAAAAATAAAAAGGAAACCCTACGCCCACTCCAATTTGCATACCGCTCAACAGATCCACAGATGATTTAATCTCTATTGCACTCCACACTGCCCTTTCTTACCTGGACAAAAGGGACACGTGAGAATGCTATTCATTGACTACAGCTCAGTGTTAAACACCATAGTACCCTCAAAGCTCATCACTAAGCTAAGGATCCTGGGACTAAACACCTCCCTCTGCAACTGGATCCTGGACTTCCTGACGGGCCTGGTAGGTAGCAACAAATCTGCCACGCTGATCCTCAACACTGGCGCTCCCCAGGGGAGCATGCTCCGTCCCCTCCTGTGCTTCCTGTTCACCCACAACTGCATGGCCTGGCATGATTCCAGCACCATCATTAAGTTTGCAGTGGTAGGCCTGATCAATGACGAGACAGTCTATAGGAAGGAAGTCCGAGACCTGTCCAGGTGGTGCCAGAACAATAACCTATCCCTCAACTTAACCAAGACTAGGGAGATTATTGTGGACTGCAGGAAAAGGAGGACCTAGCATGCCCCCATTCTCATCGACAGGGCTGTAGTGGAGCAGGTTGAGAGCTTTAAGTTCCTTGGTGTCCACATCAACAACAAACTAGAATGGTCCAAACACACCAAGACAGTTGTGAAGAGGGCACGACAAAGCCTATTCCCCCTCAGGAAACAAAATATATTTGGCATGGGTAATGAGATCCTCAAAAGGTTCTACAGCTGCAACATCGAGAGCATCCTGACTGGTTGCATCACAGCTGGTACGGCAATTACTTGGTCTACATCACTGGGGCTAAACTGCCTGCCATCCAGGACCTCTACACCAGGCGTTGTCAGAGGAAGGCCATAAAATTGTCAAACACCCAAGCCACCCCAGTCATAGACTGTTCTATCTGTTCTATCTACTACCGTTTGGTAAGCGGTGCCGGAGTGCAAAGACTAGGACAAAAAGGCTTCTCAACAGTTTTTACTCCCAAGCCATAAGACTCCTGAACAGGTAATCAAATGGCTACCTGGACAATTTGCATTGTGTGCCCCCCACAACCCCTCTTTTTATGCTGCTGCTACTCTCTGTTTATCATATATGAATAGTCACTTTAACTGTACATTCATGTACATACTACCTCAATTGAGCTGACCAACCGGTGCTCCCGCACAGTTGCTAACCGGGCAATCTGCATTGTGTCCCACCCACCACCCAACCCCTCTTTTACGCTACTGCTACTCTCTGTTCATCATATATGCATAGTCACTTTAACCATATCTACATGTACATACTTCCTCAATCAGCCTGACTAACCGATGTCTGTATGTAGCCTCACCACTTCTATAGCCTCGCTACTGTATATAGCCTGTCTTTTTACTGTTGTTTTATTTCTTTACCTACATATTGTTCACCTAATACCTTTTATGCACTATTGGTTAGAGCCTGTAAGTAAGCATTTCACTAAGATAAGACATGTTGTATTCAGCGCACTTGACAAATAAACTTTGATTGGAAAAACAAGGTTAATACAATTTTTGCAGATTCATCATAAATAAAAAACTGAAAAGTTCAGACCCTTTACTCAGTACGTTGTTGAAGCACCTTTGGCAGTGATTGCAGCCTCAACTGTTCTTGGGCATGACACCACAAGCTTGGCACACCTGTATTTAGGGAGTTTCTCCCATTCTTCTCTGCAGATCCTCTCAAGCTCTGTCAGGATGGATGGGGAGAGTCACTGCACAGCTGTTTTCAGATTTCTCCAGAGATATTCGATCAGGTGCAAGTCCCTGCTCTGGCTGAGCCACTCAAGGACATTCAGAGACTTGTCCCGATGCCACTCCTGTGTTGTCTTGGCTGTATGCTTAGGGTCGTTGTCATGTTGGAAGGTGAACCTTCACCCCAGTCTGAGATCCTGAGCGCTCTGGAGCAGGTTTTCACCAAGTATCTCTCTGTACTTTTCTCCGTTTGTCTCTCCCTCGATCCTGACTGGTCTCCCAGTCCCTGCTGCTGAAAAACATCCCCACAGCATGATGCTGTGACCACCATGCTTCACCGTAGAGATGGTGCCAGGTTTCCTCCAGAAGTGACGTTTGGCATTCAAGCCAAATAGTTAGTCTTGTTTCTCATAGTCAGAGTCCTTTAAGTGCCTTTTGGCAAACTCCAAACAGGCTATTGTGTGCCTTTTACTGAGGAGTGGCTTCCGTCTGACCATTCTACCATAAAGGCCTGATTGGTGGAGTGCTGCAGAGATGGTTGTCCTTCTGGTAGATTCTCCCATCTCCACAGAGGAACTCTGGAGCTCTCTCAGAGTGACAGTCGAGTTCTTGGTCAGCTCCATGACTAAGGCCCTTCTCCCCTGATTGCTCAGTTTGGCCAGGCGGCTAGCTCTAGGAAGAGTTTGGGTGGTTCCAAATTTCTTCCATTTAAGAATGATGGAGGTCGCTGTGTTCCTGGGGACCTTCAATGCTGAAGACATTTTTTGGTACCCTTCCCCAGATTTGTGCCTCGACACAATCCTGTCTCGGATCTCTACGGACAATTCCTTCGACCTCACTGCTTGGTTTTTGTGGGACCATATATAGACAGGTGTGTGCCTTTCCAAATTATGTCCAATCAATTGAATGTACCATAGGTGGATTCTAGCCAAGTTGTAGAAACATCTCAAGGATGATCAATGGAAACAGGATGCACCTTAGCTCAAAGGGTCTGAATACTTGAGTAAAAAAAGTTTTTTCCATTATTTTTTTATACCTTTACAAAGATTACTAATCAACATTTTTTGCTTTGTCATTATGGGGTATTGTGTGTAGGTTGATATTTAATACATTTTAGAATAAGGCAAAAACAAAACAAATTAATAAAGTTTACTGGTCTGAATACTTTCCCAATGCACTGTATCAATAACCTTTATTAAGCAGCATGATCATTATTCATAACTATGGACTTTTTAGATATCACAAAGAATCGAAGGTGAATCCTGGAGGGTCTGGTCTGTCAATGAGTATGTTTGTGTGGTCCAAGCTGTTGGTGCATTGTTGGCTACATAGTACTACCATCAGAACAAATTGGACACATTCCTGTAGGATGAGCTACTTTGTACTTTATACTGCACTTGTGATATATCAGAACTCCACATCGAACAGATTACACAAAATGTCTGTTTTTGGACCTTTTCCAATGATGTCAATTATTTTAAGTCTGCTTCTCCAGAACCGCTGGACCGATCAACACCCAATTTGGCATCTATCCACGGATGTATGTAAACACACTATTTTCCAAGACTCTACATCAAAGAACATGGCCGCTACAAGCCAATGAGCTTGTATGAATTTTTTTTCTTGTAAAATACCACCAGCATGTGCCGAACGTTGTGTGTACAGTGTGTGTGGAGGCAAATATATAATCCTTACTAGGTATAGAATGTTATGGTTATAACATGCTGGCAAGTGTAGCAACATAGTGCCTCCTTCTAAAATTCGTACATTTGTTTGTGCCATGCTAACACACCATATTGTAAAAAAACAACTGCTCAATATGACCTTGATTAGCTGACTGATGTTTCAGCAGGGCTGGACGAAAAAGCCTGCACACCCAGTAACTCTCTAGATTGAGGATTGACCACACGGTAGCCTATCATTGCAGTTATTTTACTTTGCGGGAGGTTAAATGCCTTACTGAAGGGTACAACGGCAGGAGATTGTACATGCAGAGACCGGAGACCGGCAGGAGTTTCTTGCATCACACAACACCATTTTCAGTTATTTTTATTGGCCAATGGTATTATAGACTCTTTAAAAATATTTTTTTTATGAATGTCACTGCTAAGATGTGTTTCATCCCTTTGCATGTATGTTTGTGCTTTGAAGGCCTGTTTTATTATTAGCCTCTGTGAGTCACTGACCAAGGAGCAATCTCACGCATCACATTCTCATTCCAGCTAAATGAAGCTCTCTCACTGAATCACTGACCTAGGACCAGTTTCAAAACGTATTGACCTTCCCTCCCAGGTGTTTCCATTTATTGCCCTCAGAGTCCTGGTTTATTTGATCAGGGAGATTCTCACAAGAGGGAATTGGCTACTCAAACCCTTGAGCAAAGGCAAATGTAACAAAGAAGTGAGTCAGAAGATGGGGGGGAAAAAAATTAATTATGTAAAACGTCAGATCTGTAGATCAGTCAATGTCTGTGAGGGGAGAAAGCACTTTTGGCACCTCCCAGAAAATGTGATGGCTGAATGCTAGACTGTCTTTCCATTATGCATGCAATTGATTTATACTGAGTCCGTGATGAGTCATGATAATTAACAAGTTGTCGTTTTGAGTGCATAATGCTTTAGAGGAGTGAGGTAGAGAGGAATTAGTAGATCAATCACAGGAAGAAATACCAGGACATTTGATGGCATTTGGTCTTCAGATTTCAGTTGGTGGGCTACACATTTTTTTACTATAAATATTTCATAGCATAAACCTTAGAAATAGCTATTCGGTAATTTGCTAAAGGTGTTTTCAGCTCTACGCTAATAGTGGAGAGTGAATATTCACATACCTTGCAATTTCCACCTTATTCCATTAATCTGCTGCTCATCAGAACCTTGGAAAACAGTAGAACTTCAAAGATACAAACAAATCATTGAGTTACGGACTGAAAATATCAATCTGGGAATGGGGAACAAAATTAGTTCTGTAGAGTGCAGACAAACAACTGTTGCTTACATTTAGAAAAAAATATAAATACTCATCAATATTTTCTATCAAAGTAACTGACATTTGAGTGTTCTCAATGACCTTCATTTCCGATGTGTTTGTATTTCTGAGGTCCTGCTGAATCAGGTATTATAGAGCAGAGCTGTAAGCAACAACCTCTATACCTAGTAGTTCTCTAGGAGGGTTGGCTATCCCTGCCCATTTTACAGATACCCCACACTGGCACAAGAAATACTGTGGAGGATATCCGCTTTTCCCAACTCACACGCCATGATGAGTAGAGGCTGTGGCTACTGCTGTGAAGGCAGGAAAAAAAAAGTGAAGCTATACCTGCTTTATGGAACCAAGTTCAATTTCCATGGGATTTGGACAATTGCTGGGATAGCCGTTCTAATTTGTGTTATTACAGTGTTTTGTCAGGTATTAGTAAGGGCTTGCAATTTACGTACGGCTCCTCCTGGTGGCCATGTTGGAAGACCATTGCATTAATTCTTCTGACAACAGTTGAGTGGCTACCCCAAACTGCATGCTTAAAACAACTTGATTCATCACCACAGTCATTGTCTGTAGAGTGTTGGGCTGCTCTAACCAGACAGGAAAGACAACATGTTTACAGATTCTCCGCAATCATGAAGCAGCATTTGTGACATGAAGATAAGACTCAACAACTGCCAGCAAACAAACCTTTTTGTATGTCAAGATCTAAACCCAGCCAGCTGTCAATAACAGATTTGCTACGATCATTTCATCACTGATAAGTCAAGTCTGATCGATTTGGAGTTTAGTTTAGCTGATATGCTAACCAGGCGTTAACAACAACACTAAGTTAGCAAAAAATTAGCTACCTAGAAAGCTTGTAGTCTAGCAATTAGCATGTGTTGCATGAGTTTCAAGTTTTGGGGAGGCTATTTTTCACCATAAAAATTCACCTTTATAACAAAGGATTGCATGCCTCTGTCATAGCATTTGCAGACTAATGTAAACCTGCTATTCCTAATGTGATGAGTAGATTGGATAGTGATCATTTTAGGATATTAATAAGCGTGTATGTCACGCGGGACTAGGTGGGTGAGGACGGAATCAGGCACAGAGAGTTCCACTGGGAAAAAAGTGCTCTTTAATGTGGCACAAAATTTGACAAGCCCAACAACACAGGGCGCGGACAGTAAAATGAGACTACCCAAAACACAGGGTGCCAAGTCCAGAAAATATTACACCTCTACCTAAACGCACACACGTAACAAAATACATTCCCACACAAAACAAGGGCAGGTACACATTCTTTAAATAAGGAAGCTCATTAAGCACATACAACAGGACACAGGTGAAACTAATAAGATAAAACAAACAGACAAACGAAAAAGGGATTGGTGGCGACGACTGCCGAGCACCGCCCGAACAGGCAGGGGAGCCAACTTCAGCGGAAGTCATGACAGTACCCCCCCCCCACCCCGACGCTCCCGCAGCACGCCGCCACCGGCCTCGAGGGCGACCCGGAGGTCGAGGTGCCGGGCGATTCGAGTGGAGGCAGTGGAAGTCTCTCAGGAGAGAAGGATCCAAAATGTTCCCCACCAGAACCCAGCTTCTCTCCTTCGGAACGTAACCCTCCCAGTCCACGAGGTACTGTAGGCCCAATGTAGGCTCTCGAGTCCAGGATGCCACGTACTGTGTACGCCGGGGACCCCTCGATGTCCAGAGGGGGCGGAGGGACCTCAGGCACCTCACCTTCCTGCAGGGGACCAGCCACCACCGGCCTGAGGAGAGAGACATGAAACGAGGGGTTAATACGGTAATACCTAGGAAGTTGTAACCTGTAACACACCTTGTTTATTCTCCTCAGGACTTTAAATGGCCCCACACAGTGCGGCCCCAGCTTCCGACAGGGCAGGCGGAGGGGCAGGTTTCGGGTCGAGAGCCAGACCTGGTCCCCCGGTGCGACCACGGGGGCCTCACTGCGGTGCGGATCAAATCAAATCAAATCAAATCAAATTTTATTTGTCACATACACATGGTTAGCAGATGTTAATGCGAGTGTAGCGAAATGCTTGTGCTTCTAGTTCCGACAATGCAGTAATAACAAGTAATCTAACTAACAATTCCAAAACTACTGTCTTGTACACAGTGTAAGGGGATAAAGAATATGTACATAAGGATATATGAATGAGTGATGGTACAGAGCAGCATAGGCAAGATACAGTAGATGGTATCGGGTACAGTATGTACAAATGAGATGAGTATGTAAACAAAGTGGCATAGTATAGTATAAAGTGGCTAGTGATACATGTATTACATAAGGATACCGTCGATGATATAGAGTACAGTATATACGTATGCATATGAGATGAATAATGTAGGGTAAGTAACATTTATATAAGGTAGCATTGTTTAAAGTGGCTAGTGATATATTTACATCATTTCCCATCAATTCCCATTATTAAAGTGGCTGGAGTTGAGTCAGTGTCAGTGTGTTGGCAGCAGCCACTCAGTGTTAGTGGTGGCTGTTTAACAGTCTGATGGCCTTGAGATAGAAGCTGTTTTTCAGTCTCTCGGTCCCAGCTTTGATGCACCTGTACTGACCTCGCCTTCTGGATGATAGCGGGGTGAACAGGCAGTGGCTCGGGTGGTTGATGTCCTTGATGATCTTTATGGCCTTCCTGTGACATCGGGTGGTGTAGGTGTCCTGGAGGGCAGGTAGTTTGCCCCCGGTGATGCGTTGTGCAGACCTCACTACCCTCTGGAGAGCCTTACGGTTGAGGGCGGTGCAGTTGCCATACCAGGCGGTGATACAGCCCGCCAGGATGCTCTCGATTGTGCATCTGTAGAAGTTTGTGAGTGCTTTTGGTGACAAGCCGAATTTCTTCAGCCTCCTGAGGTTGAAGAGGCGCTGCTGCGCCTTCTTCACGATGCTGTCTGTGTGAGTGGACCAATTCAGTTTGTCTGTGATGTGTATGCCGAGGAACTTAAAACTTGCTACCCTCTCCACTACTGTTCCATCGATGTGGATAGGGGGGTGTTCCCTCTGATGTTTCCTGAAGTCCACAATCATCTCCTTAGTTTTGTTGACGTTGAGTGTGAGGTTGTTTTCCTGACACCACACTCCGAGGGCCCTCACCTCCTCCCTGTAGGCCGTCTCATCGTTGTTGGTAATCAAGCCTACCACTGTTGTGTCGTCCGCAAAGTTGATGATTGAGTTGGAGGCGTGCGTGGCCACGCAGTCGTGGGTGAACAGGGAGTACAGGAGAGGGCTCAGAACGCAACCTTGTGGGGCCCCAGTGTTGAGGATCAGCGGGGAGGAGATGTTGTTGCCTACCCTCACCACCTGGGGGCGGCCCGTCAGGAAGTCCAGTACCCAGTTGCACAGGGCGGGGTCGAGACCCAGGGTCTCGAGCTTGATGACGAGCTTGGAGGGTACTATGGTGTTGAATGCCGAGCTGTAGTCGATGAACAGCATTCTCACATAGGTATTCCTCTTGTCCAGATGGGTTAGGGCAGTGTGCAGTGTGGTTGAGATTGCATCGTCTGTGGACCTATTTGGGCGGTAATCAAATTGGAGTGGGTCTAGGGTGTCAGGTAGGGTGGAGGTGATATGGTCCTTGACTAGTCTCTCAAAGCACTTCATGATGACGGATGTGAGTGCTACGGGGCGGTAGTCATTTAGCTCAGTTACCTTAGCTTTCTTGGGAACAGGAACAATGGTGGCCCTCTTGAAGCATGTGGGAACAGCAGACTGGTATAGGGATTGATTGAATATGTCCGTAAACACACCGGCCAGCTGGTCTGCGCATGCTCTGAGGGCGCGGCTGGGGATGCCATCTGGGCCTGCAGCCTTGCGAGGGTTAACACGTTTAAATGTCTTACTCACCTCGGCTGCAGTGAAGGAGAGACCGCATGTTTTCGTTGCAGGCCGTGTCAGTGGCACTGTATTGTCCTCAAAGCGGGCAAAAAAGTTATTTAGTCTGCCTGGGAGCAAGACATCCTGGTCCGTGACTGGGCTGGGTTTCTTCCTGTAGTCCGTGATTGACTGTAGACCCTGCCACATGCCTCTTGTGTCTGAGCCGTTGAATTGAGATTCTACTTTGTCTCTGTACTGGCGCTTAGCTTGTTTGATAGCCTTGCGGAGGGAATAGCTGCACTGTTTGTATTCGGTCATGTTACCAGACACCTTGCCCTGATTAAAAGCAGTGGTTCGCGCTTTCAGTTTCACACGAATGCTGCCATCAATCCACGGTTTCTGGTTAGGGAATGTTTTAATCGTTGCTATGGGAACGACATCTTCAACGCACGTTCTAATGAACTCGCACACCGAATCAGCGTATTCGTCAATGTTGTTATCTGACGCAATACGAAACATCTCCCAGTCCACGTGATGGAAGCAGTCTTGGAGTGTGGAGTCAGCTTGGTCGGACCAGCGTTGGACAGACCTCAGCGTGGGAGCCTCTTGTTCAGCGTGGGATCAGCGCTCCTCTTCTGCCGTTCCCCCACTAGTCTTAGCGACTCCTGGATGGCTTTCTAGGTGTCCATGGCGCGCTGTACCCATTCCTCTACCGCAGGAGCCTCGGTCTGGCTCTGATGCCTTGGGCCAGGACCGGCTGGTAACCCAACACACACTCAAAAGGGGACGTGTTCGTTGAGGAGTGGCCAAGGGAGTTCTGAGCGAGTTCAGGCCAAGGAACATACCTCGCCCACTCAGCAGGCCGATCCCGGCAATATGACCGCAGAAACCTGCCCACATCCTGGTTTATGCGCTCCACCTGCCCATTACTCTCGGGGTGAAAACCCGAGGTGAAGCTGACCGAGACCCCCGGTCTCTCCATAAACGCCCTCCAAACCCAAGACGTGAATTGGGGGCCCAAATCAGAAACGATGTCCTCAGGCACCCCATAGTGCCGGAAGACATGGGTAAACAAGGCCTCCGCAGTCTGCAGGGCCGCAGGGACACCGGGCAACGGGATGAGACTTCAGGACTTAGGAAACCGATCCACAATGACCAGGATCGTAGTACTTCCCTGGGATGGGGGAAGGTGGGTAAGAAAGTACACTGATAAGTGTGTCCACGGCCGTGAAACGGGGAGGGGAGTGCACACCGAGCAGGAGGAGACATAAAATCTCACATCCTTAGCCAACTTGGGCCACTAGTTTCTCCCTCGAAGACTCCGCACTGTCCTCTCGATGCCAGGATGACCCGAGGAGGGTAGAGTATGAGCACAATGGATCAGCTTATCCCGGACCCCCCTCGGTATGTACTGAGCCCCCGCTGGACAGTTAGGGGGGCCGGCTCTAACCGTGAGGCCCTCTCTATTGCCGCGTCCACCTCCCATACTACCGGTGCCACGAGACATGAAGGTGGAATGATGGGAGTTGGCTCAATGGACCGCTCCTCGTTGTCATAGAGGTGGGACAGCGCGTCGGCTTGGTGTTTTGGGAGCCTGGCCGGTACGAAATGGTGAAACGAAAACGGGGAAAAAACATGGCCCATCTAGCCTGACACGGATTTAGTCTCCTCGCTGCCCGGATATACTCAAGATTATGATGGTCAGTCCAGATGAGAAAAGGGTGCTTCGCCCCCTCAAGCCAATGTCTCCACACCTTCAGAGCTTTGACTACACCTAACAACTCCCGTCATAGTTTCACTCCGCCGGACCGAGCTTCCTCGAAAAGAAGGCAAAAGGGCGGAGCTTTGGTGGCACACCCGAGTGCTGGGAAAGCACAGCCCCGACCCCCCGCCTCGGACGGGTCCACCTCCACTATGAACGCTAAAGATAGCTACGGGCGCATTGGTGAACACCTCCTTCAGACGACTGAAAGCTCTGCCCGCCTCTGCTGACCAACACAAGCACTCCTCAGGTCCAGTTTTGTGAAGAAGCGCGCCCTGTGAAATGATTCCACCGCCCTAGCGATGAGAGGTAGTGGGTAACTAAACCCCACTGTGATAGAATTTAGACCTCGATAATCAATGCACGGACGCAGACCTCCCTCCTTCTTCTTCACAAAAAATAAGCTTGAGGAGACGGGTTATGCAGAGGGCCGAATGTACCCCTGTCCCAGCTGCTGTCTACTCCTGGGACAATGGGTACACGTGACTCCTAGGAAGTGCAGCGTTCTCCAGGAGGTCTATCGCGCAGTCCCCTCGACGATGGGGTGGTAATTGGGTCGCCTTACTTTTTGAAGGCGATAGCCAAATCGGCATATTCAGAGTGAATGCGCACGGTGGAAACCTGGTCTGGACTCCACCGTAGTCACACCAATGGCAACTCCTATACACCTGCACCTATACACGCCGCCGTTCCATCATACTCCCGTAGGAGCGCCAGCCGAAGAGCCCCGGAGCCGGATGCGGTAGCAGGTAGGAGGTGCTGGAGAGGAGGGGAGGAGGGGAGGGGGGGTGCTGGAGATGAGGTGGGAAGGCCACTCCTCTCCCATCGATCCATCCTCCCCATCATTAGATCCATGTTCTTCAAATGTACATCTCTGGTAAACACATACTATATCAAATAAAATCAAACTTAATTTGTCACATGCACAGGACACAGAAGGTGGAGTGAAATGGTTACTTGCATAGTGGAGTCTTTTGTTTCGACATGTAGTTAGTTAGCTAGCTAAGCAATTAACCATAATCTCAACTCATAACATTACAACCTTGCATGAATCTGCAGGTATCTAACCAACCAGGTTCAAAGTAAGCTAGCTAGCTAACATTAGGTTATAACTTGCAATGCAAATGGCTTTGAGATACAAATAAAATCACTACACAGATCATGCACGTAAAGTTAGCTAGTGAGCCAGCCAGCTAGTGTTAGCTAGCTAGCTAACAGTACGCTTTAACTTGAAATGAAAATGACTTTCTGTTAAAATCAGAAAGTATAATATCTGAAAATGTAGCTAGGTAGACTTTCTTAGCTGTATAGATGGATGGATGCTTCTCCCTCTCTGTCACGGATGCCATGTTTGCCCTTAGTTTGAAGATGTATTCCGGAGACAGGTGTTTTATACAACAGTTTTATACAAAAGATAACAGTGGGTTATCTTTTTGACTCTCTCCGCATATTTGCAATCAAGCACCATAATTTTCTCCATCTCCTTAGCTATCATACTCTAATTTCACTGATTTCAAAACTCAGTCCTACAGAATGTGGAGTGCAAAACTTTTGCAATTTTACTAAGTGATATCTTTGAAACACCGTACTAATTCTACCGAGCATTCCACTGATTTGAAAACTCTGTTCTTCAGAAAGTGGAGAGCAACACCTTTGAATTCTAATACGTGATATCTTTTTTAAAAATATGCTCATGTTACAGACAGAAGCGTGCGACATGGCAGACCGATGCGAACTCATCTCTTGGCATGTCCAGCCCATCCATTATCTTAGCCAATCATGGCTAGCAGGAAGGTTCTTGACTTTTTCCGTGGCTAAACCAACTAGGCTCATAATTTTAACAATTTTATTAGGATTTACAGATACTTTTAGAAAGAGAGGGTCCAGATTGTCTAGCCCAGCTGATGTGTAGGGGTCCAGATTTTGCAGCTCTTTCAGAACATCAGCTATTTGGTTGATGGAGAAGTGGGGGAGGCTTGGGCAAGTTGCTGTGGGGGGTGCAGAGCTGTTGACTGGGGTAGGGGTAGCCAGGTGGAAATCATGGCCGGCCGTAGAAAAATGCTTATTGAAATTCTAGATGATCGTAGATTTATCGGTGGTGACAGTGTTTCATAGCCTCAGTGCAGTGGGCAGCTGGGAGGAGGTGATCTTATTCTCCATGGACTTTAGTGTGACAGAACTTGTTGGACTTAGTGCTACAGGATGCAAATTTCTGTTTTAAAAAGCTAGCCTTTGCTTTCCTAACTGCCTGTGTATATTGGTTCCCAACGTTGTCAGCTATATGATATGGTTGTTATTTGAACGGAGTAGCTAGCTAACTTTACATTAGCTAGCTAGCTAACAAGCTAAATACGAAACAAAGTATTGTTGACAAAGTTGCTTTTAGTCACCTGGTTTGCTAGATTGACACATACTAAATTCAATTTTTAACGGGTGGGTTTATTGGTGTTATAAAACACTAGTTAAGCTATTTTCGACCAAGAGTCAGCAGCCTGTAATTTTTGTGTTTATACTTTGTCTTAACAATAACGACAAGGTTGATGTTGGATGACAATTGAATTTTCATGATGTCAGTGCGACACCTGTCAATAGATGTAGTATAAACCAGTCTTTAGTCTTAGTCTTTGGTTTAGTACATGGCCTCACATGTGAATCCTTAAAGAGATCGGTGGGGCTAAGGCTGTGAACGATGCTGAATGGCAAATAGACAAAGAAGAGCTTTCCAGTGGGTTTACCAAAACATTCAAGGGCCATTCTTTCAAAAGTTTGGTTACAAGTTTATCAACTTTCAAAGCAGAAGTACTTTCCAATTGTTCCCTAACTGTATTGTATGATATACGATTTTCTAGCTCCGAGTCTCTACTTGTATCCAAAGTAAAAAACACAGTTTCAAATTTTGAACATAAGACCGAATCGAGCTGGTCGGTCACATGTATGGAAACATTCACATTAAAAAATGTAGACCAGTCGAATGGTCGGAGGAACAGACGACTCTTGGTCGACCAAGATTTTGTATGTCTGGGATAGCCCTATCCCGGTATAGCCCCTTTATCCCATAATCTGATTCGGATGCTCTCATGAATGCGCTGCTACTCACAGAATGTTACTGAGATCTCAAGTTATGATGCTGCATGCGTGTAATCAAATGCTCACAGTTAAATAACCAGTAATAGTGTGCAACTTGGGTTATTTTCACTGCCAGGTCTCTGACCTCCTCTCTATATGCTGTCTCGTCATGTTTGTTGGTGATCTTAATGATGGCGTTGGAGTCGTGCCTGGTCGCTCAGTCATTAGTGAACAGGGAGTACAGGAGGGGACTGACCACACACCCCTGAGGGGCCCCCACGTTGAGGATTAGCTTGGTGGATGTGTTGTTACCTACCCTTTCCACGTGGGTGTGGTCTGTCAGGAAGTCCAGGATCCAGTTGCAGAGGGAGATGTTTAGTCCCAGGGTTCTTAGCTTAGTAATGAGCTTTGAGGGCACTATGGTGTTGAACGCTGAGCTGTAGTTAATGAATAACATTTTTGTCCAGGTGTGAAAGGGCAGTGTGGAGTGCAATAGAGATTGCATCATCTGTGGATCTGTTGGGGTGGTATGCAAATCAAATCAAATCACATTTTATTTGTCACATACACATGGTTAGCAGATGTTAATGCGAGTGTAGCGAAATGCTTGTGCATCTAGTACCGACAATGCAGTAATAACCAAAGAGTAATCTAACCTAACAATTTCACAACAACTACCTTATACACACAAGTGTAAATGGATGAAGAATCTGTACATAATGATAAATGAATGAGTGATGTTACAGAACGGCACAGGCAAGATGCAGTAGATGGTATCGAGTACAGTATATACATATGAGATGAGTAATGTAGGGTATGTACACATATAAAAGTGGCATTGTTTAAAGTGGCTAGTGATAAATGTATTACATAAAGATGGCAAGATGCAGTAGATGATATAGAGTACAGTATATACATATGAGATGAGTAATGTAGGGTATGTAAACATTATATTAAGTGGCATTGTTTAACCTCTCTAGGGTATGTGGGACGGTAGCGCCTCACCTCGTCAACAGCCAGTGAAACTGTATGGTGCCAAATTCAAAACAACAGAAATCACATAATTCAAATTCCTCAAAAATACATGCATTTTACACGATTTTAAATATACACTTGTTGTAAATCCAGCCACAGTGTCTGATTTCAAAAAGGCTTTACGACGAAAGCAAACCAAACGATTATGTCAGGTCAGAGCCAAGTCACAGAAAAACACAGCAATTTCTCCAGCCAAAGGGAGGAGTCACAAAAAGCAGAAATATATTGATGATCTTCATCAGATGACACTCATAGGACTTCATGTTACCCAATTCATGTATGTTTTGTTGGCTAAAGTTCATATTTATATCCAAAAATCTGAGTTTACGTTGGCACGTAATGTTTAGTAGTTCCAAAACATCCGGTGATTTTGCAGAGAGCCACATCAATTTTCAGAAATAGTCATCATAAATGTTGATGAAAATACAATTGTTAAGCAAGAAATTTTAGATCCACTTCTCCTTAACTTGAACCTCTGGGGGCATTTCATTTTTGGATGAAAAACGTTCCCGTTTTAAACAAGATACAAGAAAACACTCTGACGTTTCCAAAACTGCAAAGATATTGTCTGTGAGTGCCACAGATCTAATGCTACAGGCGAAACCAAGATGAAATTTCATACAGGAAGTGAGCCAGATTTTGAATAGGATGTGTTCCAATGTCTCCTTATATGGCTGTGATTGCGCAAGGAATGAGCCTACACTTTCTGTCGTTTCCCCAAGGTGTTTGCAGCATTGTGACGTATTTGTAGGCATATCATTGGAAAATTGACCATAAGAGACTACATTTACCAGGTGTCCGTTCGGTGTCCTCCATCAAAAGTATTGCGTAATCTCCAGGTGCGTGCATTTTTCCATTTTGTTCAGAGGAGAAACCAAACTGCTACTAGTGATTTATCATCGAATAGATATGTGAAAAACACCTTGAGGATTGATTCTAAACAACCTTTGCCATGTTTCTGTCAATATTATGGAGTTAATTTGGAAAAAAGTTTGCGTTGTAATGACTGAATTTTCGTTTTTTTTTCTTAGCCAAACGTGATGAACAAAACGGAACGATTTCTCCTACACAAATAATATTTTTGGAAAAACTGAACATTTGCTATCTAACTGAGAGTCTCCTCATTGAAAACATCCGAAGTTCTTCAAAGGTAAATGATTTTATTTGAATGCTTTTCTTGTTTTTGTGAAAATGTTAATGCTATGCTAGCTATCAATACTCTTACACAAATGCTTGTGTAGCTATGGTTGAAAAGCATTTTTTGAAAATCTGAGATGACAGTGTTGTTAACAAAAGGCTAAGCTTGTGAGCCAATATATTTATTTCATTTCATTTGCGATTTTCATGAATAGTTAATGTTGCGTTATGGTAATGAGCTTGAGGCTATAATTACGCTCCCGGATACGGGATTGCTCGTCGCAACAGGTTAATGCAACCGCTGTGTCAGATTACAAAACTTTGCAGAAAAAGCTAACCAAGCAATAATCTAAATACGGCGCTGAGACGACAAATCAACCCAAATAGATATCCGCCATGTTGGAGTCAACAGAAGTAAGAAATAGCATTTTAAATATTCACTTACCTTTGATGATCTTTATCGGAATGCACTCCCAGGAATCCCAGTTCCACAATAAATGTTTGTTTTGTTTGATAATGTCCATAATTTATGTCCAAATTCCTTCTTGCTGTTTGCGCGTTCAGTACACAATCTAAACTCACAACGCGCGTGCAAGTCCAGCGGAAAGTATGGACGAAAAGTCCAAAAAGTTCCGTTACAGTCCGTAGAAATATGTCAAACGATGTATAGAATCAATCTTTAGGATGTTTTTAACATGCATTTAAAAATGTTCCAACCGGAGAATTCCTTTGTCTGTAGAAAAGCAATGGAACGCAAGCTACCTCTCATGTGAATGCGCGTGACCAGCTCGTGGCTCTCTGGCAGACCTCTCACTCATTCCCCTCTCATTCGTCCCCACTTCACAGTAGAAGCATCATATGAGGTTCTAAAGACTGTTGACATATATTGGCATCTAGTGGAAGCATTAGGAAGTGCAACATGACCCCATTTTCATTGTATCTTAGATAAGCAAAGAGTGGAAAACCTACAAACCTCAGATTTCCCCTCAGGTTTTTGCCTGCCATATGAGTTATGTTATACTCAGACATCATTCAAACAGTTTTAGAAACGGAGTGTTTCAGAGTATTTTCTATCCAGATCTACTAATAATATGCATATCCTAGGATCTGTACCTGAGTAGCAGGCAATTTACTCTGAGCACGCTTATCATCCTGACGTGAAAATACTGCCCCCTACCCAAAAGAAGGTAAAGTGGCTAGTGGTACATTTTTTACATCAATTTTTAAATGTTTAAAGTGGCTGTATTTGAGTCAGTATCTTGGCAGCAGCCACTCAATCTTAGTGGTGGCTGTTTAACAGTCTGATGGCCTTGAGATAGAAGCTGTTTTTCAGTCTCTCTGTCACTGCACCATGCATCTCTCGGTCCCATGCACCTGTACTGACCTCGCCTTTTGGATGATAGCGAGGTGAACAGGCAGTGGCTTGGGTGGTTGTTGTCCTTGATGATCATTATGGCCTTCCTGTGACATCGGGTGGTCTAGGTGTCCTGGAGGGCAGGTAGTTTGCCTCCGGTGATGAGCTGTGCATGCCTCACTACCCTCTGGAGAGCCTTACAGTTGTGGGTGGAGCAGTTGCTGTACCAGGCGGTGATACAGCCGACAGGATGCTCTTGATTGTACATCTGCAAAGGTTTGAGAGTGCTTTTGGTGACAAGCCAGATTTCTTCAGCCTCCTGAGGTTGAAGAGGCACTGCTGCGCTTTCTTCACCACGCTGTCTGTGTGGGTCGACCAATTCAGTTTGTCCGTGATGTGTACGCCGAGGAACTTACTATCCTCTCCACTACTGTCCCTTCAATGTGGTTCGGGGGGTGACCCTCTGCTGTTTCCTGAAGTCTACGATCATCGCCTTTGTTTTGTTGACGTTGAGTGTGAGGTTATTTTCCTGACACCAAACTCCGAGGGCCCTCACCTGCTCCCTGTAGTCCGTCTCGTCATTGTTGGTAATCAAGCCTAACACTGTCGTGTCATCTGCAAACTTGATGATGGAGTTGGAGGCGTGCATGCAGTACAGGAAAGGGCTCAGAACGCACCCTTGTGGGGCCCCAGTGTTGAGGATCAGCGGGGTGGAGATGTTGTTACCTACCCTCACCATCTGGTGGCGGCCCGTCAGGAAGTCCAGTACACAGTTGCACAGGGCGGGGTCGAGAACCAGGGTCTCGAGCTTGATGACGAGTTTGGAGGGTACTATGGGGTTAAATGCTGAGCTGTAGTCGATGAACAGCATTCTCACATAGGTATTCCTCTTGTCCAGATGGGTTAGGGCAGTGTGCAGTGTGGTTGCGATTGCGTCGTCTGTGGACCTATTGGGGTGGTAAGCAAGTTGGAGTGGGTCTAGGGTGTCAGGTAGGATGGAGGTGATATTGTACTTGATTAGTGTCTCAAAGCACTTCATGATGACGGAAGTGAGCGCTACGGGGCGGTAGTCGTTTAGCTCAGTTACCTTAGCTTTCTTGGGAACAGGAACAATGGTGGCCCTTTTGAAGCATGTGGAACCAGCAGACTGGGATAAGGATTGATTGAATATGTCCGTGAACACACCAGCCAGCTGGTCGGCGCATGCTCTGAGAACAAGGCTGACGATGCCGTCTGGGCCTGCATTCTTGCGAGGGTTAACACGTTTAAATGTTTTACTCATGTCGGCTGCAGTGAAGGAGAGTCCGCAGGTTTTGGTAGTGGGCCGTGTCAGTGGCACTGTATTGTCCTCAAAGCGAGCAAAGAAGTTGTTTGGTCTGTCTCGGAGCAAGACATCCTGGTCCGCAACGGGGCTGGTTTTCTTTTTGTAATCCGTGATTGACTGTAGACCCCGCCACATACCTCTTGTGTCTGAGCCGTTGAATTGCGACTCTACTTTGTCTCTATACTGACGCTTAGCTTGTTTGATTGCCTTGCGGAGGGAATAGCTACACTGTTTGTATTCGGTCATGTTTCCGGTCACCTTGCCCTGGTTAAAAGCAGTGGTTCGTGCTTTCAGTTTCTCACGAATGCTGCCATCAATCCACAGTTTCTGGTTTAGGAATGTTTTAATAGTTGCTTTGGGTATGACATCGCAGATGCACTTGCTAATAAACTCCCTCACCGAATCAGCGTATTTGTCAATGCTGTAGTTTGACGCAATGCGGAACATATCCCAATTCACGTGAACGAAGAAATCTTAAAGTGTGGAATGAGATTTGTTGGGCAAGCGTTGAACAGACCTGAGTGCAGAAGTTTCCTGTTTTAGTTGCTGTCTAGGCTGGAAGCAACAAAATGGAGTCGTGGTCAGCTTTTCCGAAAGGAGGGTTGGGGAGGGCCTTATTTACTTTGCGGAAGTTAGAGTAACAGTGATTCAGGGTTTTACCAGCCCTGGTAGCACAATCGATATGCTGATAGAATTTAGGGAGTCTTGTTTTCAGATTAGCCTTGTTAAAATCCCCAGCTACAATGAATGCAGCCTCAGGATATGTGGTTTCCAGTTTACATAGAGTCAATTGAAGTTTGTTCAGGGCCATCGATATGTCTGCTTGGGGGGGAATATATAAGGCTGTGATTATAATCAAAGAGAATTCTCTTGGTAGATAATGCAGTCGACATTTGATTGTGATGAATTCTAAGTCAGGTGAACAGAAGGACTTGAGTTTCTGTATGTTGTTATGATCACACCACGTCCCAAGACATAACTCTTCTTACCAGAAAGATGCTTTTTTCTTTCGGCCTCGATGCGTGAAGAAACCAGGTGGCTATACCGTCTCCAATAACGTGTCTCGAGTGAATCATGTTTCCGTGAAGCAACGAACGTTAAAGTCTCTTATGTCTCTCTGGAACGCTACCCTTGCTTGGATTTCATCAACCTTGTTGTCAAGAGACTGGACAATGGTGAGTAGCATGCTCGGAAGCGGAGCGCGATGTGCCCGTCTCCGGAGCCTGACCAGAAGACCGCTTCATCTGCCCCTTTTACTGCATCGTTGTTTTGGTTCGCCAGCTGGGAACCAAAACTGTATTACAGACTCAGACAGGGAGAGGTTAAATGTCAGTGAAGACACTTGTCAGTTGGTCAGCGCATGCTCGGAGGACACATCCTGGTAATCCGTTTTGGCCCTGCAGCCTTTTGATTGTCGACCTGTTTAACTTGTTATGGCTGCACTCCCGCTACCGGGATTGATATGACAACTACAAGTGAAAATAGAGGGCACCAAATTCAAACCACAGAAATCTCATAATGACAATTCCTAAAACATACATGTGTTTTATATCATTTTAAAGTTAATCTTGTTGTTAATCGATTTCAAATAGGCATTTCAGCGAAAGCACTACAAACGATTATGTTAAGACTTCACCAAACCACAATAAGCACAGCCATTTTCCAGCGAAATATAGCAGTCACAAAAAGCAGAAATAGAGATAAAATGAATCACTAACCTTGAATTATCTTCATCAGATGACACTCATAGGACTTCATGTTACACAGTACATGCATGTTTTGTTTGATAAAGTTCATATTTATATACAAAAATCTGAGTTTACATTTGCATTACATTCACTAGTTCCAAAAACATCAACTAATTTTGCATAGCCACATCGTTTCAACAAAAATACTCATCATAAATGTAGATGATAATACAAGTTATACACATGGAATTATAGATATACCTTTCCTTAATGCAACCACTGTGTCAGGTCCTAGGAATCCCAGGTCCACAATAAATGCTTGATTTGTTCGAAAATGTCCGTTATTGATGTCCAACTGGCTAATTTGGTTTGCGCTTTGGGTAAACAATTTCAAAGTCACAAAGCGCGTCCACTATAACGTGATGAAATGTCCAAAAGTTCCGTAACAGTCAGTAGAAACATGTCAAACGATGTACTGAATCAATCTTTAGAATGTTGTCTACATACATCTTGAATAATGTTCCAACCGGAGAATTAGAATGACTTCAGATGAGTGGTGGAATGCAGGTCCTTTCCTTTTGAACACGCATGGTCAACTCGTGGCAGTGGTGACTATTTCCTGTCTCATTCGGCCCCCCTTCACATTAGAGTCATCAGACAAAGTTCTATTGACTGTTGACATCTAGTGGAAGGCGTAGGAAGTGAAAACTCATCCATATCTCGCTGTAATTTCAATGAGAGCTTGGTTGATAATCTGCCACCCCCAGAAAAAATCCAAACAGGAAGTGGAATTTCTCAGGTTTTTGCCTGCAATATGAGTTCTGTTATACTCACAGACATAATTCAAGCAGTTTTAGAAACTTCAGAGTGTTTTCTATCCAATACTAATAATTATATGCATATATTTGCAGCTGAGACTGAGGAGCTGGCCGTTTACAATGGGCACCTTTTCATCCAAGCTACTCAATACTGCCCCTGCAGCCATATAAAGTAAAGGTCTTACTCACATTGGCTGCGGAAAGCGTGATCACACAGTAGTCCGGAACAGCTGATGCTCTGTTTCAGTGTTACTTGCCTCAAAGCGAGCATAGAAGTAATTTTGCTCGTCTGGTAGGCTCGTGTCACTGGGCAGCTCTTGGTTGTGCTTCCCTTTGTAGTCTGCAATAGTTAGGTGCATGATATTAGTCAATTTTCAGTCAAAACAAATTTCACACATTATTTATGTAAAGACCAGATTAAATAAACAAAAGTCTGATGGGTGACAACATTAGCCTATCACTTGTGAATGATGCCCAAATGAGCATGCCTTTTTTTGCAACTTTTTCTAATCATAGTCGCACACCTCATGTAGCCTTGGTTTGTATCATAACCAAAGTGGCCAAAAAAGTTCTTAAAATTATGTACAATAATCTGCTTTAGAACGGGTGTAGGGCTGTATATACGTTGCGTGTGAGTTTGGATTAGATCATTTACCATAAAAATGCACCTTTATAATAAAAGTATAACATGCATTATCGCATTTGCGGTCACTTTTGAGAATGGCGTTTTGCTGCTAATTGATTTTATTTTGGAACATTCTCATTTACTGCTGTGCAATGATTGCTGTGCATATAATGTTTGGAAATAACATACATTTGTTCCAACATTTTAAGCTTAACATTCTGATCTGTTGCGTCAGCCTCATTGTTTTTTAAAGGTTATTTGACGCTAGTGGTCATATTAATTTGGGATATATCGCCTGTGGGAGGCCAAGACTATGTTTGGAATATTTATTTCTCGCACAGAATAGAATAGGTACTTTTCTACTATGGGGGATACAGTACTAGATTGACATAGGCTCGTGCTTTTTCTGTTCGTTAGGCCTACTCATCTTATTGGCTGAGGAAAAGTGAATGTGGACAGTTCTTCCAACAGGTTCAATATGAGCCTCGGCATGCTTTTGCATCCCTGATGTGTCTGTGTTCACTACTAGCCTGTGAGAAGGACCCGATCACGTGACTGGCATTGGCTAATAAAGTCAAATCACCATGTCCTTTGTTTTTGATCTATTTAAAATTAGATGGGATGACTCACATCAGACAGTAAAATCATTCAGAGCCGGTCCGTGCTCCGTCTCATCCACTTCAAGAAGTCTTGACTGGTGGTGTTGATGATGTATGTCTTTTCAAGAGATTTAATCAAGAGGTCAGAGCGACAGGTCCGTAATAATTTGTTTCAGACGGATGAGAGGTATTTGGGACAGGTACAACAATAGATTTTTTTCCATAAAGATGTAATTTCCAATGTATCCAGGGACCGCTGAAAGAGAGAGCAGAAGACACTGCTCATCTGAGTGGAGCAGTGTTTCAAGACACGACCACTTATGTTTTCAGGCCCCGGGCTCTTTTGTGCTCCAGTGCTTTTGAACACTCATTGTACAACTTCCTCATCATGCTCTTGGTTGTCATGACATCCTCCTCCAGACAAACCAGGAGAGCGGGGATGACCCCTGTTTCAAAGCGGGTGAAGAAATGGTTTAGTTTTATTGGCTGTAGAGAGGCACACCCTCTCATACAGTCAAGGATCGAAACGTTGCCTACCTTTGAAGGGGGCATTTGCCATATTCTTAATGCCCAACCAGATAGACGGAGAGTGTCCATGTCACATTATGTGTTGCACCTTGTCCTTGTACTGGCATCTCACCTTTTTTTTATCTCTTTGATCACCTCGCTCTATACCTATTTTCTTTTGAATGGATTCCAGGAGGCAAACACTTGTTTCTTCTTATTAAGCACCACTTTCAATTCTTTGGTTACCCATGGTTTGTTGTTAGGAAATATCTTACATGTTTCTTGGGGGATCATCAAATCAACGCACAATTCATTATAGCCAGATATTACTTAAGTTAACTCGTTCAGGTCAGCTGATGAAACTGTGCACTCCAGGTGGAACAGTGGCTTGCGAAAGTATCCACCCCCCTTGGCATTTTTCCTATTCTGTTGCCTTACAACCTGGAATTAAAATAGAATAGAATTGAAATAGAAATAGAAATAGAATTATGGTACAAACAAGAAATAAGACAAAAAAAATGAAAACTTGAGTGTGCATGACTATTCACGCCTCCCAAAGTCAAAACTTTGTAGAGCCACCTTTTGCAGATATTACAGCTGCAAGTCTCTTGGGGTATGTCTCTATAAGCTTGGCACATCTAGTCACTGAGATTTTTGCCCATTCTTCAAGCAAAACTGCTCCAGCTCCTTCAAGTTGGATGGGTTCCACTGGTGTACAGCAATCTTTAAGTCATACCACATATTCTCAATTGGATTGAGGTCTGGGCTTTGACTAGGCCATTCCAAGACATTTAAATGTTTCCCCTTAAACCACTCGAGTGTTGCTTTAGCAGTATGCTTAGGGTCATTGTCCTGCTGGAAGGTGAACTGCTGTCCCAGTCTCAAATCTCTGGAAGATTGAAACATGTTTCCCTCAAGCATATCCCTATATTTAGCGCCATCCATCATTCATTTAATTCTGACCAGTTTCCCAGTCCCTGCAGATGAAAAATATCCCCACAGCATAATGCTGCCACCACCATGCTTCACTGTGAGGAAGCTGTTCTCGGGGTAATGAGAAGTGTTGGGTTTGCGCCAGACAAAGCATTTTCCTTGATGGCCAAAAAGCTTACCTGACCAGAATACGTTCTTCCATATGTTTGGGGAGTCTCCCACATGCCTTTTGGTGAACACTAAATGAGCTTGCTTATTTTTTTTCTGGCCACTATTCCATAAAGCCCAGCTCTGTGGAGTGTACAGCTTAAAGTGGTCCTATAGACAGATACTCCAATCTCCACTCTAGAGCTTTGCATCTCCTTCAGGGTCATCATTGGTCTCTTTGTTGCCTCTCTAATTAATGTCCTCCTTACCTGGTCCGTGAGTTTTAGTGGTTGGCCCTCTCCTCTCTCATATTCTTTCAATTTTTTAATAATGGATTTAATGGTGCTCCGTGGGATGTTTAAAGTTTCTGATATTTTTTTAATAATCCAACCCTGATATGTACTTCTCCAGAACTTTGTCCCTGAACTGTTTGGAGAGCTTCCTGGTCTTCATGGTGTCGCTTGCTTGGTGGTGTCCCTTGCTTAGTGGTGTTGCAGACTGGGTCCATTCAGAACATGTGTATACAGTGCCTTGCGAAAGTATTCGGCCCCCTTGAACTTTGCGATCTTTTGCCACATTTCAGGCTTCAAACATAAAGATATAAAACTGCATTTTTTTGTGAAGAATCAACAACAAGTGGGACACGATCATGAAGTGGAACGCCATTTATTGGATATTTCAAACTTTTTTAACAAATCAAAAACTGAAAAATTGGGCGTGCAAAATTATTCAGCCCCTTTACTTTCAGAGCAGCAAACTCTCTCCAGAAGTTCAGTGAGGATCTCTGAATGATCCAATGTTGACCTAAATGACTAATGATGATAAATACAATCCACCTGTGTGTAATCAAGTCTCCGCATAAATGCACCTGCACTGTGATAGTCTCAGATGTCTGTTAAAAGCGTAGAGAGCATCATGAAGAACAAGGAACACACCAGGCAGGTCCGAGATACTGTTGTGAAGAAGTTTAAAGCCGGATTTGGATACAAAAAGATTTCCCAAGCTTTAAACATCCCAAGGAGCACTGTGCAAGCGATAATATTGAAATGGAAGGAGTATCAGACCACTGCAAATCTACCAAGACCTGGCCGTCCCTCTAAACTTTCAGCTCATACAAGGAGAAGACTGATCAGAGATGCAGCCAAGAGGCCCATGATCACTCTGGATGAACTGCAGAGATCTACAGCTGAGGTGGGAGACTCTGTCCATAGGACAACAATCAGTCGTATATTGCACAAATCTGGCCTTTATGGAAGAGTGGCAAGAAGAAAGCCATTTCTTAAAGATATCCATAAAAAGTGTAATTTAAAGTTTGCCACAAGCCACCTGGGAGACACACCAAACATGTGGAAGAAGGTGCTCTGGTCAGATGAAACCAAAATGGAACTTTTTGGCAACAATGCAAAACGTTATGTTTGGCGTAAAAGCAACACAGCTGAACACACCATCCCCACTGTCAAACATGGTGGTGGCAGCATCATGGTTTGGGCCTGCTTTTCTTCAGCAGTGACAGGGAAGATGGTTAAAATTGATGGGAAGATGGATGGAGCCAAATACAGGACCATTCTGGAAGAAAACCTGATGGAGTCTGCAAAAGACCTGAGACTGGGACGGAGATTTGTCTTCCAACAAGACAATGATCCAAAACATAAAGAAAAATCTACAATGGAATGGTTCAAAAATAAACATATCCAGGTGTTAGAATGGCCAAGTCAAAGTCCAGACCTGAATCCAATCGAGAATCTGTGGAAAGAACTGAAAACTGCTGTTCACAAATGCTCTCCATCCAACCTCACTGAGCTCGAGCTGCTTTGCAAGGAGGAATGGGGAAAAATTTCAGTCTCTCGATGTGCAAAACTGATAGAGACATACCCCAAGCGACTTACAGCTGTAATCGCAGCAAAAGGTGGGGCTACAAAGTATTTACTTAAGGGGGCTGAATAATTTTGCACGCCCAATTTTTCAGTTTTTGATTTGTTAAAAAAGTTTGAAATATCCAATTAATGTCGTTTCACTTCATGATTGTGTCCCACTTGTTGTTGATTCTTCACAAAAAAATACAGTTTTATATCTTTATGTTTGAAGCCTGAAATGTGGCAAAAGGTCGCAAAGTTCAAGGGGGCCGAATACTTTCGCAAGGCACTGTATATACTGAGATTATGTGACAGAACATGTGACACTTAGATTGCACACAGGTGGGCTTTTTTTTAAACTAATAATGTGACTAATAACGTGACTTCGAACTAATAATGTGACTTAATTGGTTGCATCTCATTTAGCAAAGGGGGTGAATATATATGCATGCACCACTTTTCCGTTTTTAATTTTTTGGAATTGTTTTAAAACCAGTTTTTTTTTCATTTCACTTCACCAATTTGGACTATTTTGTGAATTGCAATTACATGAAATCCCAAATAAAAATCAATTTAAATTACAGATTGGAATGCAAGAAAGGAATAGCGCCAAGGATTTATTATGTAAATAATATATGCAAGGATATGTAAATATTATTAGAGTGGAGTTATTTAAAGTGACTAGTGATACCTTTATTAATTCCATTTATTAAAGTGGCCAGTGTTGTATGTTGGCAGCAGCTTCTCTATGTTAGTGATGGCTGTTTAACAGTCTGACAGAAGCTGTTTTTCAGTCTCTCGGTCCCAGCTTTGATGCACCTGTACTGACCTCGCCTTCTGGATGATAGCGGGGTGAACAGAGAGTGGCTCGGGTGGTTGTCGTCCTTGATAATCTTTTTGGCCTTCCTGTGACATCAGGTGCAGTAGGTAGTTTGCCCCCGGTGATGCGTTATGCAGACCGCATTACCTTCTGAAGAGCCTTGAGGTTGAATGCGGTGCAGTTGCCGTACCAGGCGGTGATACAGCCCGACAGGATGCTCTCAATTCTGCATCTGTTAAAGTTTGAGGTTTTAGGTGACAAGCCAAATTTATTCAGGCTCCTGAGGTTGAAGAGGCGCAGTTGCGCCTTCTTCACCACGCTGCCTGTGTGGGTGGACCATTTCAGTTTGGCCGTGATGTGTACGCTGAGGAACTTTCTACTTTCTCCACTACTGTCCCTTCGATGTGGATAGGGGCGTGCTCCCTCTGCTGTTTCCTGAAGTCCACGATCATCATGTTTTGTTGACGTTGAGTGAGAGGTTAGTCTTCTGGCACCACACTCGCAGTTGTCAATATCTTTAATTTGATCCTCAAGGTTCTCCCCGCTATTCCCTCACATCTTCTTGTCACCGTATTTCTGGACAACTGAATGTCATTATGGCAGCCATAATTTCAATGTTATTCTTAAAATCCCCAAACAGTGAACTTTTAACCTCAATTAATGCTTCCTTGATAATCTCCCCATCTTTGAACAACATTTTAAACTTAGCAAGAATGGGACTCACACGATAAGATGCTGTGGTTGCCGCCTTCCCTTTGGTCACAGGCCATGCCAATTGATTTTTTTAGTTCTTGTAACTTTCTTCTTTGTAATTAGGTCTTTGCTGGAAAAAGAAATCCTGCGTTTTGTGTGTGTGTTTTAAAATGTCAATCTATGTTACCTTATTTTGGGATAGCGATGCTATTATGACAGATGAGGCACACACTTTTTGAGTTTGATATGACGAAAAAATAATCCTCCAATTCCTTGTGGAAATTATAAGTTTTCTATTTTTTGTATCCTTCCCTTCACTCATTATTAAATCTGTCAACCACACAAATCTAGCTGGCTACCTGCCTGGCATCAGCATAACCTCGACTTGGAGTTGGGGGATCGTCATCTGACCGCGCTAACTAGGCATAGGGGCAGGGACTGGTCATATTTTATGTAAATTACATGGCTTTTCAGACATTGCTGTGAATGGAGGACTCTCATACGTTATTAAAACAGAAAAAGATTGTAAGCATTGATTTGTGTGGCTGTATTTTATAATCGACGTCAACAGTGAAGAGGCAACTCCCGGATGCTGCCCTTCTAGGCAGAGTTGCAAAGAAAAAGCCATATCTCAGACTGGCCAATAAAAATAAAAGATTAAGACGGGCAAAAGAACACAGACACTGGACAGAGGAACTCTGCCTAGAAGGCCAGAGTTGCCTCTTCACTGTTGACGTTGAGACTGGTGTTTTGTGTGTACTATTTGATGAAGCTGTCAGTTGAGGTCTTGAGGCGTCTGTTTCTCAAACTAGACACTCTAATGTACTTGTCCTCTTGCTCAGTTGTGCACCAGGGCCTCCCACTCCTCTTTCTATTCTGGCTAGAGCGAGTTTTCGCTGTTCTGTGAAGGGAGTGGTAATTTCTCAGAACAAGAACAGACTAAAGAGTTTCAGAAGAAAGTTATTTATTGTTTCTGTACATTTTGAGCCTGTAAACGAACCCACAAATGCTGATGCTCCAGATACTCAACTAGTCTAAATAAGGCCAGTTGTATTGCTTCTTTAATAAAAACAACAGTTTTCAGCTGTGCTAACATAACTGCAAAATGGTTTTCTAATTATCATTTAAAATTATAAACTTGGATTAGATAACACAACGTGACAAAGGGACACAGGATTGATGGTTGCTTATGATGGGCCTCTTTACACCTATGTCGATATTCCATTTTTTAAAATCTGCCGTTTCCATCTACAATAGTCATTTACAACATTGACAATGTCTACACTGTATTTTTTTTATCAATTTGATGTTATTTTAATGGACAACAAATGTGCTTTTCTTTAAAAATATTTCTTAGTGACCCCAAACTTTTGAACGATAGCATATGTAAATAACAATTTCTAAAAACTTGTTTTCGCTTCGTTATTATCGTTATTGTGTGTAGATTGATGAGGCCCTTTTTTGATTTAATACATTTTAGAAGATGGCCGTAAGGTAACAACATGTGGAAAAAGTCAAGTGATCTAAATACTTTCCGTAGACCACAAGTAGACCATTAAAAAAATACTTAGGATACTTAAGTGACAACAAACAACAAATATATAAAGATAACTTTATGCCATTACTGAACAATATGAAAGCAGATTTCATTAAATTGAATAATCTTCCCATAATACTTACAGGCAGAATAAACCTCTGTAGAATTGCATGGCACCCAAAGTTTTGTATTTATTTTCGGTAACACGATTTACTGAAGACATTCCTTGAAAAAGTATACTAGGTCATAACAAACTTTATATGGGCAAATACAATGCATAGAATAAAAAGGAAAGTTTTACATCTTCCTAAGTCTGAGGGTGGTTTTAACCTTCCACGCTTTGAATTGTATAACTCGCTATCCAAGGCTTTTACTGGTGACATATAGTTAATTTCACTAAAGAGGAACAATGGGTACATATTGAAGATGGGCATGCTCATCCCCAGAATCATTTCACATGCCAATGGATAAAGCTAACATTAACAACTTAATAGTTAAGAACAACATAACAATGTAGAAAAAAATGAAGCGTATTCTACAAGAACCAATATCACTCCCTAAAAACACAACCTTATGGAACAATCCTCGGATAGGTTTTCAGAACTCACCGATAAATTGGTCCACATGGAAAACTAAAGGCATACAAATTGTAAATGACTTGGTAACAGGAAATACATTTATTGGATAGTTTAAAATATATGTAAATACATTTTTTTTTTAAGTTAAATATTGTCACGTTCTGACCATAGTTCTTGTGTGTTTTCCTTGTTTTAGTGTTGGTCAGGATGTGAGCTGGGTGGGCATTCTATGTGGTGTGTCTAGTTTGTCTGGTTCTATGTATGGACTGATATGGTTCTCAATCAGAGGCAGGTGTTAGTCATTGTCTCTGATTGGGAATCATATTTAGGTAGCTTGTTTTGTGTTGGGGTTTGTGGGTGATTGTTTCCTGTCTTTGTGTTCTCTGCACTCGATAGGACTATTTTGGGTTTTGCCACGTTTATTGTTTTGTAGTGTGTTCATTTTGAGTTTCTGTCATTAAAGAACCATGGAAACTTACCATGCTGCGCTTTGGTCCTCTCCTTCCCAGGAAGAAAGCCGTTGCACATATCATGAAATTTCGACTTTAAATATTTTAATATAAGATATACAAAACCTTGCAGAGAGCATATCAATCTGACAATCTCTTAGAAAACAAATACAAGGTATTGGAACCAAGACTAAAATATAACTGATGTTGTCACAATATGGAGGGAAAGTTCGAGCATAACTAACAAAATTACAGTTAACAGAAATGTGCGCTTAATCCAGTATAAAGTAATGTATATAATTTATTATACAAAAGACAAAATTCACAAATTCTACAGCACAATGGCAGAGTCATGGCTTAAGTGTAAAATGATGAAGTCCAAATGTAATGGACGGAGCTAGAACGTTTGCTATCAAAATATTACAATCCGTCTGTCTGCATATTTCAAGACATGGCATATGGGGGTGTAGTGAGATACCCAATGGGCTGGACGATTCTCTTCTCATCACTCATATTGTAAAAACATTGAAATCTATCAATCCGCCATCATTAACACAATGGAAAAATCAAATGATTAATTATTGAAAGAGCATGAGCGACCAAGAAAAACAAATTGATGGAATTTAAGGCCTAGTAGCAAACACTATTGCAGGCATTAGGGATGGGGGTGTGAGCATGGGGGTCTGGGCAGATGAGATATAGTCGTTGTTTGTGTTTGTCAGTAAGTTGTTGTTCGTATGTACAGTATACGTTTGTATCTGGAGTGGAAAAATTAAATAAAAATGTAAATAAATAAAATGTCACATTTCAGAAAATAAATTGTGTTTCATGTCCAAATCATCCCAGTGTCTAAAATGTATTGTGTATCTCAATAACGTTACTTCAAGATGTGGACATGAAATACAACAGATGCAAATATAGGTGAAATTGACTTGAATTGCTCTTTGGACAAAATGTCAAAAAGTTTACATTTGAAGGCCTTGGGTATGGGTATGGTTGGAGTATAGGTCCAACCTATATGTGCCATCTTGATAAACGGCAGTCCTCTTGTTTAGAGAGCATGGATTCCACTAGATGCCTTATCCACAAAGTCTGAATTGTCTACACCCGAAACATTTATGAATACCAAAATTAGCTTTTTTTTGTCTTAATTAAAGGTTGGGGTTAGGCATAAGGTTTGCGGTGTGGCTAAATGTAGGGTAAGATTAGTTTGAGAAATCATAGACATTTTTGAAATTAGGTGGCAGGTAGCCTAGTGGTTAGAACATTGGACTAGCAAGCAAAAGGTTGCAAGATCAAATCCCCAAAGCTGACAAGATAAAAATCTGTCATTCTGCCACTGAACAAGGTAGTTAACCCCCTGTTCCTAAGCTGTAATTGATGTAAGAATTTGTTCTTAACTGACTTGCCTAGTCAAAAAAGGTAAACAATTGTAAAAAAATAGGCATGGTTTGTGACTATGGAACTAGTAACGACCCCCTAGCATTGTTTGCTACTAAGAAGGATTTCAGGCCTATTTCCTCCTAGATTCCAGACTACTTTGGTGGAAAAGACAATTAATAATAATTCTAAGCCATTTGTTTCAATTGTACTTTTTGGATTTCTGTTGGATTATTGACTTCATACCTGGGATTGCATTGGGATTACTTTTAATTAATTTAATTTGGATTGTATGTATTTTTTAGCATTTTTTGTCAAATTCTCATCCTGAGGTTCTGGTCAGACAAACGTTTTCTGCTATTTTGTGGATTTGCTTTTTGGACTGTTACCTCTGACTAGCCAAGCAGACTCGAACCAGCAGTGGCATAGTTTAAAATTAAGCTTGTGCTTAAATTCGAGCCGCCAGTCCATTGCCAATACGGTGAACCAATTTTAAACTAATCTTTACTTAGCGATGCTTCTTTCGTTCTTGATTTGGAAGGCAGGTGAAACTCCAAAAACCAGAGAATATTCAGAAAGTGAGGAGTTCCCTCACCATTTTAGCTGCCGAACATCTCGCATTTACCAACATCTTTGCTGTAACTAGCCATTTAAGTGGCCTGTAGAAGATGACAGTGGGTCACACAGCAAACCATACAAACAAAGATCTACACACATGCGAGGCATTTCTCAGTGTACAAAAAGTGGTTTAAATATCTTTCTGAATATTTCATCGTTATCGGAAAGTATCATAAAGTTAAGTTGAAAATGGTCCCACTATCCATATCCCTTCCTAAGCTAGAACCCTCTATAGAGGGTATCCATCCATCAAAAATAACAGGATCTGTTTACAGAGAGCCTATGGCATAACTATTCATTTGTTGAGAATTTAATCATTATTTTGTTGTTTATGTTGAACTGCTCTAACTTTGCTATCAATATACAGTGCCTTGCGAAAGTATTCGGCCCCCTTGAACTTTGCGACCTTTTGCCACATTTCAGGCTTCAAACATAAAGATATAAAACTGTATTTTTTTGTGAAGAATCAACAACAAGTGGGACACAATCATGAAGTGGAACGACATTTATTGGATATTTTCAAACTTTTTTAACAAATCAAAAACTGAAAAATTGGGCGTGCAAAATTATTCAGCCCCTTTACTTTCAGTGCAGCAAACTCTCTCCAGAAGTTCAGTGAGGATCTCTGAATGATCCAATGTTGACCTAAATGACTAATGATGATAAATACAATCCACCTGTGTGTAATCAAGTCTCCGTATAAATGCACCTGCACTGTGATAGTCTCAGAGGTCCGTCAAAAGCGCAGAGAGCATCATGAAGAACAAGGAACACACCAGGCAGGTCCGAGATACTGTTGTGAAGAAGTTTAAAGCCGGATTTGGATACAAAAAGATTTCCCAAGCTTTAAACATCCCAAGGAGCACTGTGCAAGCGACAATATTGAAATGGAAGGAGTATCAGACCACTGCAAATCTACCAAGACCTGGCCGTCCCTCTAAACTTTCAGCTCATACAGGGAGAAGACTGATCAGAGATGCAGCCAAGAGGCCCATGATCACTCTGGATGAACTGCAGAGATCTACAGCTGAGGTGGGAGACTCTGTCCATAGGACAACAATCAGTCGTATATTGCACAAATCTGGCCTTTATGGAAGAGTGGCAAGAAGAAAGCCTTTTCTTAAAGATATCCATAAAAAGTGTCGTTTAAAGTTTGCCACAAGCCACCTGGGAGACACACCAAACATGTGGAAGAAGGTGCTCTGGTCAGATGAAACCAAAATTGAACTTTTTGGCAACAATGCAAAATGTTATGTTTGGCGTAAAAGCAACACAGCTCATCACACTGAACACACCATCCCCACTGTCAAACATGGTGGTGGCAGCATCATGGTTTGGGCCTGCTTTTCTTCAGCAGGGACAGGGAAGATGGTTAAAATTGATGGGAAGATGGATGGAGCCAAATACAGGACCATTCTGGAAGAAAACCTGATGGAGTCTGCAAAAGACCTGAGACTGGGACGGAGATTTGTCTTCCAACAAGACAATGATCCAAAACATAAAGGAAAATCTACAATGGAATGGTTCCAAAATAAACATATCCAGGTGTTAGAATGGCCAAGTCAAAGTCCAGACCTGAATCCAATCGAGAATCTGTGGAAAGAACTGAAAACTGCTGTTCACAAATGCTCTCCATCCAACCTCACTGAGCTCGAGCTGTTTTGCAAGGAGGAATGGGAAAAAATGTCAGTCTCTCGATGTGCAAAACTGATAGAGACATACCCCAAGCGACTTACAGCTGTAATCGCAGCAAAAGGTGGTGCTACAAAGTATTAACTTAAGGGGGCTGAATAATTTTGCACGCCCAATTTTTCAGTTTTTGATTTGTTAAAAAAGTTTGAAATATCCAATAAATGTCGTTCCACTTCATGATTGTGTCCCACTTGTTGTTGATTCTTCACAAAAAAATACAGTTTTATATCTTTATGTTTGAAGCCTGAAATGTGGCAAAAGGTCGCAAAGTTCAAGGGGGCCGAATACTTTCGCAAGGCACTGTACTATGGTTGCACTGAGCACGTTCCCCAATCTTTTATTTCAGACAAGTTTGTTACAAATTGATTAGATCTGTCGACCACAGGCAAGCAAGAAATTGCCTTTTAATTATTTATATTTTTAGCTGTGTGTGTCTATCCAAGAGTACTGAAGTGGGGTTTTTGGCTAAAATCCAATGTGTCGCACAGCTGTACTATGCTCTCTCTGTATTCATAAAGGTTTAACTGGTACTCTACATTGTAATGCAACATAAGCCAAGCGTGCACAGGGGGGTTAATGTAGGGTGGGTTTCCACAAAGAGGCTGCCAACTCCTCTCAAGCTTTCCCGATAAGTTATTAAGCAAGACACTTGGCAACCTACTTTCAGAAGCAGAGCATCTGCCCATTCGGAGACCGTGGGTATCATCAGACTATATCATTTCTGATATGCCAAACGACCTTGAGCGCAACCATATACATACAGCAATATCTATTGCATGACTCTTAAGCACACAGGGAAAATAACTGCAAATCAATTCAACAATTTGCCACAGGCCTCCTGGCGGCCATTACAATGTCACCTTCATAGCACATAGCCATTACTTATTGTATAGAGGTGCACTGTCAATATTCTGAGTGCTTGGACAGAGTTGCTTGCATTGCAGGTTTAAGAATTGTACATCTGATGGAAAAGATATCCTTACAGAGAGACATTCGAGCTTGCTTGCTCACACACTCTCTCTCTCTCACACACACACACACACAGTGAACACAGCTCTTGCCTGCTTTAAGATGGGGCACCATCATTTTTCAGTTTCTACCCATTGATCCATCTCTCTCTTTCTCTCCAGTCAGTGACTTTGAACGCACTGCCTCATCTCCCATGACGGTACAGCCTAGCCGTCTGTTGGCTCCGAAACATTGGGCTCTCCAACACTCAAGGTTACAAACAGGATACCCACCCGAGACCTGACTAAGCTCCTTTGTTTCTGTTTTTGTGTTGGCGCATACTTATCCTTAAAATTCCATGAGCTTGAAGTTTGATTTCGAACAGTCTTAAGACACTCCAGCTGAAGCTTCTTTCGCTTGTCTAGATTTTCAGTGAGATTTGAAATGTTTTGTTTTTATATCAGGGTTTTCCCCCAACATTTATTTGGATTAATGGAAATGTGTTGCTAATTCTTCATCTCCTCAGCCAAGAGACAAAGCAAGATCAGTTGAATGACAGAAAAACCTTCCCACCTCTCTCTACCATAACACAGGAGGGAGAAAGGCTAATGTTTAGAGGGGTGGTATGCGCACATTCAAACTTTTTTCAGGTGCTGGATCCAAGAGGATAACAAAGAACAAAAAGTAAACCTGCGCACTGGTATGATAATCCCTGAGTATTTAATATGACTAGGACAACAATTCGATCTTAAACAGAGTCTTTGTCAGGGACAAAAGGCTAATGTACACTTTTAAAGTCTTGTCTGCAGCAAATTTCATCAATCACTGTTAAGCACCCTGTGGTGCTTCAAGTCGCGAAGTGGGAGGGCTATTGTTAATTTTTTCAGGCTTGGCCTGCAGCAAAGTTCCTCATGACAGGTAGTGCAGCCTATGCTGCCTCAAGCGGCATATGCTGCCTCAAGTGGGTTTCCTGCCTGGTTTGTGAATGAAAACAAACTTCCTGCTTCCTTTGTTCATCAACCGGTTCCTAACAGAGACAAAGTAATTTTGTTCAGCCTGGAACAATGAGATGTGTCCCACTCTGTGACCTCTTACAGGTTAGCTGCTTTCTTAGTGGCAGATATGAAGAACCCTGGTGACATATGGTTATTTTGGGCTTTATTCCTTCCCATGGCAACTGCTCTATTTTAAAACTGAGAGAGAACACTTAGAATTGATCAAATAGTATGAGTTTACAGTAAACGATTTGATGTCTGGAGTCTCACCTATGTTAAAGAGGTATTCACCCAAATGACAAAATGACATACAGTTGAAGTCGGAAATTTACATACACTTATGTTGGAGTCATTAAAACTGTTTTTTCAACCACGCCACAAATTGCTTGTTAACAAACTAAAGTTTTGGCAATTCGGTTAGGACATCTACTTTGTGCATGACTCAAGTAGGTTTTCCGACAATTGTTTACAGACAGATTATTTAATTTATAATTCACTGTATCACTATTCCAGTGGGTCAGAAGTTTACATACACCAAGTTGACTGTGCATTTCAACAACTTGTAAAAAAATTAAAATTATGTCATGGATTTAGATGCTTCTGATAGGCTAATTGACATAATTTGCGCCAATTGGAGGTGTACCTGTAGATGTATTTCAAGGCCTACATTCAAACTCAGTGCCTCTTTGCTTGACATCATGGGAAAATAAAAATAAATCAGCCAAGACCTCATAAAAAAATCGTACACCTTCACAAGTCTGGTTCATCTTTGGGAGCTTTTTCTAAACGCCTGAAGGTACCACGATCATCTGTACAAAGAAAGTTACGCAAGTATAAACACAATGGGAACACGCATCCGTCATACCTCTCAGGAAGAAGACGCGTTCATCTCTAGGAGACAGAACGTGTTTTTGTGCGAAAATTGCAAATCAATCTGAGAACAACAGCAAAGGACCTGGTGAAGATGCTGGAGGAAATGGGTACAAAACAATGTATATCCATAGTAAAATGAGTCATTTATCCACATAACCTAAAATGAAACAAAAATAGAACTATTTGGCCATGACAACCATCGTTCTGTTTCGAGGAAAAAAGGGGAAGCTTGCAAGCCAAAATACACCATCCCAACCGTGAAGCGTGGGGGTGGCAGCATCATGTTGTGAGGGTGCTTTACTGCAGGAGGGACTGGTGCACTTCACAAAATGGATGGCTTCATGAGAAGGAAAATTATTTGGATATATTGAAGCAACATCTCAAGACAGTCAGGAAGTTAAAGCTTGGTCGCAAATGGGTCTTCCAAATGGACGACCCCAAGCATACTTCCAAACTTGTGGCAAAATGGCTTAAGGATAACAAAGACAAGAAATTGGAGTGGCCATCACAATGCCATGACCTCAATCCCATCAAAAATGTGTGGGCAGAACTGAAAAAATGTGTGTGAGCAATGAGGCCTACAATCCTGACTCAGTTACACCAGCTCTGTCAGGAGAAATGGGCCAAAATTCACTCAACTTATTGTGGGAAGCTTGTGGAAGGCTACCTGAAATGTTTGACCCAAGTTAATCAAGTTAAAGGCAATGCTACCAAATACTAATTGAGTGTATGTAAACTTCTGACCCACTGGGAATGTGATGAAAGAAATAAAAGCTGAAATAAATCATTCTCTCTGCTTTTATTCTAACATTTTACTTTCTTAAAATAACTGGTGACCATCACATACCTAAAACAGTGATTTTTTTACTAGGATTAAATGTCAGGAATTGTGAAAAGTTTAAATGTATTTGGCTAAGGTGTATGTAAACCTCAGACTTCAACTGTAGAACAATCCTTTAAACAGTGTTTTAATTCTTTATTTTCTTTATCTGCATAATGAGTTAATAACTCATAAATACCCCACTCATAACCCATGCATACTGCATTCACAAGCAGTACATACAGTACATATTTTACTTAGATTAACAAGAGCAAGTTTATATTTTTGTTTTGTTTCATGTATGGGTTAGGAGTGTGTAATGTCATGTAAGTCCCTGTGCATGTAGTACCCTTCACTTCAAGTTAATTTTTACAGACTTGCATGGTTATGTATTTCGGTTATTTTTCTCACTGAAGTGAAAGTGTACTATGAGTTTCACATATATATAGTAATTCCTGTACAACTTTGGCACATTTGGTTTTATGTTATTTCAATTCCACCTTGATTTAGCATCATCATATTCAGTGGGACAACTAGAACGAATAAAGAATCATGAGAATTACAGTAGAGCAAGGTAAATTAATGTTTAAATCTAAATTGTGAGAATTACAAAGAAAATATAACAGGATTGACATTAACATTTATAATTTTTCTCCTATAATAGCCTGGGAAATGGCATCTTGGCAGTAGCTCCCCAGAGTCTGGGCAGCAATATTTTTTAAATGAGGTGTTTGTGTTCAACTGACTCATGCAGTATTATTTTAATGGTCTGGAAACCACGCAGCAATATAGTGAAGGATTATTATAGCATTAAATCACCTTAGAGTAAGGATCCTATTGCATGGGAATTCCATTAATCATGTTGGCCAAGGTGGAGTTCACCTAGATTAAAGACACACACACACTCATTAATTCTCACACACTCCTATAGTCTACTCAAGATAGTCTATCACACATACACAGTCACACACACACATATATTCAGTTTTTTGATCTTAAATCAATGAAAGGCAGAAATGGATTTAGGAGAACATAATACATGTGGAAAAGAGATATCCTAGAGGTCGATTTGAGCCCATTTCTTTTATACACAGTATGCTTCTTAGTCTGCCCCATAGACGGCTTGCCTGACAACGTCACGACAACGATGCACGTAGATCTCGCAGGCAAAAGGCAGTGCATTGTTAGGATTCTGAACGGTCAGATAGGCAGCAACACTGATAAGAATCTGTTATGTGGTGCTATGTGACTCGTAGGTGGCTTGTGTCAGCTAGTATCTTATTATTGATACCATGTCTAGTTTTGAGGTGGTTTGACAGAGAGACTATATGGACACACCTGGTGCCCAAATTGATGATATACTGTATGTAGTGCAGCTGAGAGTCGAGTGGAGACTAACAGACTCAGTTCAGTAAATGGTCCTGATGAGCCTTTCCCAGCTAACTAGGTTATGCTTGTGCATAGAAACTTCAGTGAGAATGTGAATCTTGTCTACCAAAGTTGGGACGTAGGGAAAGTTTCTATCCACAACATATTTTTTACAACATTTAATGACGTGTACATTTTCTGTGAAAAGCACTACAATACATTGTATTCAGAAAGTATTCAGACCCGTTGACTTTTTCCACATTTTGTTATGTTACAGCCTCATTCAAAAATGGATTCAATTGTTTTTTCCCATCATCAATCTTCACACAATACCCCATAATGACGAAGCAAAAACATTTAAAAAATGGAAATATGACATATACACAAGTTTTCAGACTCTTTACTCAGACTCTTTACTTTGTTGAAGCACCTTTGGCAGTGATAACAGCCTCAAGTTTTCTTTGGTATGACGCTACAAGCTTGGCACACCTGTATTTGGTGAGATTCTCCCATCCTTCTATGCAGATCCTCTCAAGCTCTGTCAGATTGGATGTGGAGCTTCACTGCACAAGTCTCTGCATGTTCGATTGGGTTCAAGTCCGGGCTCTGGCTTGGTCACTCAAGGACATTCAGAGACTTGTCCCGAGCCACTCCTGCGTTTTCTTGGCTGTGTGCTTAGGGTTGTTGTCCTGTTGGAAGGGGAACCTTCGCCCCAGTCTGAGGTCCTGAGCACTCTGGAGCAGGTTTTCATCAAGGATCTCTCTGTACTTGTACCGTTCATCTCTGAACCCTGACTAGTCTCCCAGCCCCTACCGCTGAAAAATATCCCCACATCATGATGCTGCCACCACCACGCTTCACCGTAGGGATGGAGCCAGGTTTCCAAGTGGACTGTCATGTGCCTTTTACTGAGGAGTGGCTTCCACTCTACGACAAAGGCCTGATTGGTGGAGTGCTGCAGAGATGGTTTTCCTTCTGGAAGGTTCTCCCATCTCCACAGAGGAACTCTGAAGCTCTGTCAGAGTGACCATCGGGTTCTTGGTCTCCCCCGATTGCTCAGTTTGACCAGACAGCCAGCTTTAGTATGTATGCCTTTCCAAATCATGTCCAATCAATTGAATTTACTACAGGTTGATTCCAATCAAGTTGTAGAAACATGTCAAGGATGAACAATGGAAACAGGATACATCTGAGCTCAATTTCGAGTCTCATAGCAAATGGTCTGAATACTAATGTAAGTAATGTATTTCTGTTATAAATTTGCAAAAAATTATAAAAATCTGTTTTTCGCTTTGTCGTTATGGGGTATTGTGTTTAGTTTGATGAGAATTTGTATTTATTTAATCTAATTTAGAATAAGGCTGTGTGGAAAAAGTCAAGGTTTCCGAATGCTTTAGCTGTAACGCTGGTCTGAAGTCTGAAGTAGACTAAGATGTGATACACTCCTGTACATTTTTGTCCAAGTTGTTGGGAAAGTGGTAGATATGGCAGTTGTTTCTAGAGGTTAAAAGAAAAGGTAGTTGACACGGTTACTAAAACAGATTTAAGATTTGAATAGCAGAGACTACTAAGTATACAAAGATTTTCACACGCTTGAAATGGTTGAGATTGTTGTCAAAGAAGCTGATTCGTGTCAAAAATCACATTGTTTACAGTGAATAGAATGTCGTCATAGTTTTAGAATGGGAGTTGACAATGGTAGCTTTAGAATGTTGAAGAAATCCCAGGTGTTTCCCAGGACAGGACAAAGGACAAAAAGCATAATAGTAAAAAAAAAAAAATATCATATTTTAAAAAGTTGTATGGTCCTGACCAGTCTGTCTACACGTTTCAAAGTTGAAATGGCCTTTCTAGCTTAAACAGTGTAAGAGGAGTAGCATTCCAAAGAATAACTATAAGTCAGAAATAAATTGTACAATGTTTAAAATTGGACTGCTGTCGTGAGTGTCATTAATTACACATGTTGAATACCTTTCAGCGACGGGATGTGTAATTAATTTTGTAATAGCTACTACCACGAAACCCTATTATAATGTATTAACAAAGTGTTACCTATGTAACTAATATGTTGTAGGGGCAACTTAATGTAAAATGCTACCCAACATTTTCCCTCAAACGCAATCATATGACAGTGTCGTGACGTGGCTATCATTCATGTGATGAAATGCTATTTTTTGAATAATGTACTGTTTAATTATTACGTGATTGAATTAATCATGTAACAATGAACTAATTAGTAACCTGGGGCACCAAGGTAAAAGTTTGATTAATGAGTTACCGTTTCCCGAATTAACTCAAGAATATCAGAATCTCGATATCATAGCAGGCAATAATTTCCTCATATCAGTCTCATTCTGAAAGTTGCATAATCTGTTAATTCTGCACAAACCCAGGTCTCACCAATCATTCAGTACCATACAAATTGGAGTTGATTATTTATTTACTAACAAGCTAAATGATAACATAAGATACACATACAGTCTAAGCTATTGATTAGAACTGATTACAACTGGTCCCTAGCAGACCTACACAAGATGGAGATTTAAAGAGAGAGAAGTTGTCTGTTTCCTTGAACTCGTTCTGTGAGATGGGGTCTTCTGAGGACGGCTAATCAGCCGTGTTGATGATCCCAGCGTGGGGATGGAAGCCCCGTAGACAACTGATGATTTGAAGAAAATAGCCGGAGGGTCCTGCTTAAATTCACCTTCCTAGATACAGTACTTAGAATAGCTACTCCACCATAGCCTTGATTGTCCAGAGGTTTTCTTTGTCTTCAACCTTTTATTGCGTTGTGACTATCTTAGATCACCCTGCAGCTGTGGTCAGTTTTAGTCTAGTATGTTAATTCTTAATTAACTCACATGATAAATACCCTCGGGTCAAAATGGGGCGTTTCCGCCTTTATTACACGCTCTCTCGGTTCCCTGAGGCGTAGCTTGTTATGAGGCAAGGTATTAGAATTTACTATGATCTCGTTTAGACAACTATAATCACAGTCTTGTCGTTACAAAAACATTATCTTTAACTTTTTATGGCTGCAGGGGCCGTATTGAGTAGCTTGGATGAAAGGTGCCCATATCAAACGGCCTGCTCCTCAGTCATAGTTGCTAATATTTGCATATTATTATTAGTTTTGGATAGAAAGCACTCTGAAGTTTCTAAAACTGTTTTAATTATGTCTGTGAGTATAACAGATTCATATAGTAGGCAAAACCTGAGAAATTCCACTTCCTGTTTTTTTTCTGGAGGTAGCAGATTTTCAACCAAGGTCTCATTGAAATTACAGCGAGATATGGATGAGTTTTCACTTCCTACACCTTCCACTAGATGCCAGCAGTCAATAGAACTTTGTCTGATGACTCTCATTTGAAGGGGGGTCAATTGACACAGGAAATAGTCATTACAGCCATGAGTGGAACATGCTTTCACCAGGCGCGTTCACAGGGGAAGGACTTGTGTTCCACCCCTCATCTGAAGTAATTCTAATTCTCCGGTTGGAACGTTGTTCAAGATATATGTAAACAACATTCTAAAGATTGATTCAGTACATCATTTGACATGTTTCTACTGACTGTTACGGAACTTTTTGACATTTCGTCACGTTATAGTGGACGCGCTTTGTGACTTTGGAATTGTTTACCAAACGCGCTAACCAAAGTAGCCATTTGGACATAAATAACGAACATTTTCGAACAAATCAAGCATTTATTGTGGACCTGGGATTTCTAGGACTGCATTCTGATGAAGTTCATCAAAGATAAGGAAACATTTATCACGTATTTTCTGGTTTCTGTTGACTCCAACATGGAGCCTAATATGGCTACTGTTCTGAGTGCCGTCTCAGATTATTGCATGGGTTGCTTATTCTGTAAACTTTTTTTGAAATCTGACACAGCGGTTGCATTAAGGAGAGGTATATCTATAATTCCATGTGTATAACTTGTATTATCATCTACATTTATGATGAGTATTTCTGTTGAAACGATGTGGCTATGCAAAATCACTTGATGTTTTTGGAACTAGTGAATTCTAAATAGCCAATGTAAACTCAGATTTTTTTACATAAATATGAACTTTATCAAGCAAAACATGCATGTATTGTGTAACATGAAGTCCTATGAGTGTCATCTGATGAAGATAATTCAAGGTTAGTGATTCCTTTTATCTTTATGCTTTTTGTGAATGCTATATTTTGCTGGAAAATGGCTGTGCTTATTGTGGTTTGGTGGAGACCTAACTTAATCGTTTCTCGTGCTTTTGCTGAAAAGCCTATTTAAAATCGGACACTTTGGTGGGATTAACAACGAGAATAGCTTTAAAATGCTATAATACACATGTATGTTTTAGGAATTGTAATTATGAGATTTCTGTGGTTTGAATTTGGCACCCTCTAATTTCACTGGTAGTTGTCATATCGATCCCGATATTGGGATTGCAGCCATAACAGGTTTTAATCTGGATATTTCCTGCACAACTTAAAGGATGTAAACATCATATACACATGATGAAAACTCTTCAAGTTACAATGTTTTCGTTATGTCGTCCTCATTTACCTTTTAATAACATCATAAAACATACATTCATTTTCATATTACATCCATCATTTTTTCCACCATTTGGCTGATCAAATATATTGTCCCAAAGTCCATTTATTTGATGTTTTAGTTTTGGGCAGTAGACTCTCAAAAGGCATTCAAATTTCATAAAAGCCCAGCGGGAGAGAGATATCTCTGTAGAGCTGAATCACTGTAACCTGACCCTCACAGGCCAGTCATGACAAAAGTGAGCCCCACAGAGTTGTCGTCATAATACCCATAAAACCTAGCGGTCAAACATTGAAATGGTTTCATTTGTTTTTTCAGCATTCATTTTCCACTTAGGGGAAATATATCAAACACTGCAAAATATGTCTGTGTTTGGCGTAGGCTTACGTTTCGATAACTGTGTAAAAATCTCTCGGACAATGTGAGTGCTATCAATATATTCTTTAAAAAAAATCAACAAAAAAATGTAAATGCTAATTAGCAACCGAGAAGACAGAATAGAAATCCCTGAGGAAGCTCGTGCACTTCATCTTCAGCCGACATTGTCAGCTACTGTTTTACAGGTGATATGTCATCAATCAAATCAAACTTTATTTATATAGCACATTAATTACAACAAATGCATTTCAAGGTCATGCACTGAAAAGCTTGTGGCTCTTAACCTCTAGCGACGAGCAATCCCGTATCCGGGAGCGTAATCATAGCCTCAAGCACATTACCATAACGCAACTTTTCCTATTCATGAAAATCGCAAATTAAATGAAATAAATATAAAATATTAAATATTAAATACATTCAAACACAAGCTTAGCCTTTTGTTAACAACACTGTCATCTCAGATTTTCAAAATATGCGTTACAGCCAACGCTAGACAAGTATTTGTGTAAGTTTATCAAGGCATAATGCTATGCTAGCTCTGGTGGCAGCAGGCAACATTTTCATGTAAATAAGAAAAGCAACCAAAATTAAATAATTTACCTTTGAAGAACTTCGGATGCTTTCACTCAGGAGACTCCCAGTTAAATAGCAAATATTCCTTTTTTCCAAAAATATTATTTTTGTAGGCGAAATAGCTCCCGTTTGTTCATCATGCTTTTGGCTGAGAAATCGACCGGAAAATGCTACCATTACAACGCCAAATTTTTTTCAAAATGAACTCCATAATATCGACAGAAACACGGCAAATGTTGTTTAGGATCCCATCCTCAAGGTGTTTTTAACATATGTATTCGATAATATATCCATCGAGGCAGTTGGTTTCTCATAAGAAACGTTTGGAAAAATGGCTACCTCAGTATTTTACGCAAGCTTTTCTCCGGAGACACCATGCGACCACTCGCCCTATATGGTCTCTTACAGCCATTCTCCTATGGAAATGCCTAAAAAGATGTCACAATGCTGTAGACACCTTGGGGAAAACGTGGAAAATGTAAGCTGACTCCTAGCTCCTTCACAGCCATATAAGGAGTCATTGGCATGAGGTGGTTTCAAAAAATGAGGCACTTCCTGATTGGATTTTTATCTGGGTTTCGCCTGTAACATCAGTTCTGTGGCACTCACAGACAATATCTTTGCAGTTTCCAAAGCTGTCAATTATATGCATAGTCGAGCATCTTTTCGTGACAAAATATCTTGTTTAAAACGGGAACGTTTTTCATCCAAAAATTCCAACTGGTTAACATCCTCTTGGCAGGTCTCTATGGGTGGCCAGGGGTTTCTCTCCACCACATGTGAATGCCCCCGTGGAGCCCATAAGTGTAGCTGGCTATTTTTGCGGCCCACAATATCGCCCGTACAGACGTGGAATGCGAGTGGAGGCTAGCCGTGCCCAACCAGGTGCAGTCAATGGAGGACCTGTACCTAGCCGACGACTACAACCTTCTGTTCCGAGATCCCACAGAGGAGGACCTTCAGTGGCTGAGGAACTGTCACTCGTGCAGGTTCAGTGGAATGGCATGACTTCTTGAACCTGAGCCAGAACAACCGGGGCCCTCTCTGTCACCCCTGTCTATACCAGACATTATTAAAAAAACAAGCACATCTGGGGCATGCAGGCATCCTGGCTTGCATGGGCTGGCATTGATCTGTCGCTGGAGAAGCAGGAAGCTAGACAGCAGGCTATACGGCAGGTTGTTCAGCGCACCAACCTCAACTTCTACACCATGAGGAGAGGTTGATGGCCAGGAATTGTGGATTATCAGTGGTGTAAAGGACGTAAATAAAACTACTTTAAAGTACTACTTAAGTCATTTTTTGGGTTATCTGTACTTAACTATTTATATTTTTGACAATTTTTACTTTTACTTCATTACATTCCTAAAGAAAATCATGTACGTTTTACTCAATACCTTTTCTCTGACACCCAAAAGTAGTCCTTACATTTTGAATGCTTAGCAGGTCAGGAAAATGGTCCAATTCACTCACTAATCAAGGGAACATCCCGGTTCATCCCTACTGCGGGGTCACAAAACACAAATGCTTCGATTGGAAATTATGTCTGAGTGTTGTACCATGCCCCTGGCTATGTGTAAATTTAAAAAGCAACAAAATTGTGCCATCTGGTTTGCTTAATATAAGGAATTTGAAATTATTTATACTATTACTTTTGATACTTAAAACCTGTTAAGGATTAGCCCCTTTTTTTCAATTTTCGCCTAAAATGACAAACCCAAAGGAACGATGGGAAAGAAATTCAGCTTTGAAAGCTTGTAAACTCAGCTTGTAAACTCACTTTTGAGAAAATGGCCTTTGAATGATTTGGTATCTAGTGAAGAACTCTACTTTGTCTACACCCATTCAACATCATTCCCACCCATCTCGTTTCGCTCTCGCAGCGCACACTTGACGCTCTGGCCGATGATTTGTTGACCTATGGATAACATGAAAACACCCTAACCAGCTCTGATGGCAACAATTTCGTTACGCCTTTTTGCAGACGTACACATTCAACGGGTGTTGTACACACAAATAATAATGTCAGCTGGGGAACCAGCCAGCTAACGTTAGCTAGCTAACAGTACACTTTAGCTTAAGACATGTAGCTGGCTAGCTTGGTAAACAATGAACCTAGCTAGGTAAATAAAGTGGAAGATCAAATATGTCACATAACGTTAGCTAACAAGATAGCCAACTGACATTAGCTTGTTAAACAACAATGAACAGAGCGCCAACAATACAACTGTGCTGGGAGCTAACCAACCTTTTCTAACTAGAAAAGCAAATGGCTCTGGGATACAAAAAATAACGTCAGCTAGGGAGCCAGCCAGCTAACGTTAGCTAGCTAAAAGTACACTTTAGCTTAAGACATGTAGCAAGCTAGCTAAGGTAAATAATTAACCTAGTTAAACAAAGTTTAAAATCGCACGTCACGTAAAATTAGCTAACAAGCCAGCTAGCTAACAGTACACTTTAGCTTGAAATGAAACCACTTTCTGTCAAAATTAGAAATGTGTAATATCTGAAAATGTATCGATGGACGTGTCTCCCTGTCAGGAATGCCATACCACGGTTGCCCTTAGTTTGAAGATGTAATCCGGAGACAGGTGTTTTCTCAATTTCTTTAGCTCATACTCTAATTCCACTGATTTCAAAACTTGATCCTCCATAAAGTAGAGAGCAACACTTATGCAGCTCCACTACACAATATATATTTTTTTAAATAGCCACGTTCGACAGGATTACCAACACAGACTGACGAGCTCAAATAGACACAAGCCTTCAATATGTCAGACCAATCCAAACTGCTCTCTCGGCTTGTCCAGCCCACTCATTATCTCAGCCAATCATGGCCAGTGGGAAGGTTGCTGGCTTTTTCTGTGTCTTAACCAACAAGGCTCGTATTTTAGGAATTGTATTTGTATTTACAGATGGCATACACATTTGTTATTAAGGCACATGAAACTTCACATGTTCGAGAAGGCATTTCTGCCCCCCCAAAAAATTCAAACGGCTCTCTTGTGAAGTCGTGACTTGCGACATATGCCTAGTTTCCTGAATAGGGTTTACATTTGAACAATCAAAATAAACTATCTACATTTGTCATTTTATTGTCAAATGATCTATCGCTCAGTAAACATGCCTGGGAGGGAATAAAAAATAATAGCAAGCAAGCAAGCATGGACTTGGATCACAGCATAATGACAGATCTCGTCAGCAATGCAATAATTGTACGAACAGACAAAGCAGGCCTACTAAACAACACATAGTAAACAGACAAAAACAAACATATAAAAAAGGAAATTACTAGAGTGAACAACAATGACTAGCTACGGATTCTGATTCATACACAATGTTTGGAGATGGGGAGACTTGTGCTGTGAGACAAGTGACTGTGAGTGAGTGAAACAGAGTGTGTCTGTGTGGGGAAATGAGAGCATTGCAGCACGCTCAACCGATACTCCACTCATTTCTTTACAGACAGAAGAACTAGTCAATAGTTGTTCAGAGCACACAGTGCTTCACACTGTTTGAGTGAAAGAGAGATACATGCTGTGTTATATTCTGACAAACGGAGTGAAAAACTAACAAACAACTAGTCAAAGCTCAAACCAAGATTATTCACCCACTGGGTCAAACAGCTGAAAAGACAAAGACATATTTCCACCAGCACAAGTATTTATACCCTCCTTTTGGAAGAGTCTCATGCTTGCACCTCTAATCACAACATCTTTGTTGCTAGGCAGGAAGTTAAGTGATGTGTGTAATAAAATCGTTCCTTCTACCTTCATCTGACCTGACCTCGGCCCACAATCCTTACTAATCTACAGCTATCCAACCTTATCAGTGACCGCAACCAAGGGATTGCCTTTTCCCTTACTTAGTAACTTTCCAGACCCATACTTCTTATGCACCCTCCATTGACCCCACCATATACATTCGTCATACATTAACAATTAACTTCTAATATAGCAGGTCTTTCAAACAACAACCCAACAGCTGGCAGCTGAAAATAACTTTTTTCTGTTCACGGAAAAAATTATCCATATCTGTTACGATACTTGGCTCACCCCTACTAGACAATATATATATTTTTTAAACTGTCGTGGGAGGTTCTCTTCTGAACTGTTCAACCAATCCAGTAAATGTGGAGGAGTTAAGATGGAGTGTCGCCTTGTTAAAGTCTAAAAGTGGAAATTGCATCACAGGCTCCATTTCCCCTGAAAACCAGAATATCCGGTTGTTGGGGACTTGGCTGAGGCTAGCATTTATCTAATGTCTCATTTTGTGACTGACTAATTTAGATTTTCTGATCTTCTTACTGTTCTGATCAAATATGTGACATTTCTGGAGAGGAGGAACAACAGCATCAATTTAGATGGGTTACAAAATGCATCAGCTGTTCTTGGGGAAGTTCCCGAAATGGAGTTTAAAAATGTATTTGAAATAAAACAAAAAGGTTAAAACTTGCCGCCACCCCAAAGCAATGGCGTAGTCATATATGTGCACTACCTTAGTTACCCTATCAGACTCACCTGCAGCTCTCCTCCAATGGTGACATACATGAGTCAGTGGTAAAAACTGTGGCCTTTCACTGTACAGACCATAGGATGAATTTTGCCCCCATGTGGCACACCACCATAAATATTTACCTCTCAACCCCCACAATCAATGATAATTAGGGGTATCACACTATATCCAGACAGCTTCTCTGACAGACCATGAGTAGGGGGTTTCACCTTCACCGGCTATTACAGTTCATAGCACAACAATAATTACAGAGTCGGGTGCCCCTATTCAGCAACGTGATTGGTAATTGCTGGGATTTCAGCAGGTGTCAGCAAATTGTGAACATGTATAATTATGTGGCATAAAATTAAGTGGTGCCTGTTGAGGAATTGGAGTACAGACAGGAAACCCTGGATGTGCAGGTGTAGTGCATTATTTCAATTGGTGTAATCACGGAATACCACAATGTTTTATAAATGTCACTCATCGTAATAGGAGATGTGTGATGTTTTGAACAAACCTGGGTTCAAATACTATTGGACATTTTTCAAATACTTTTAATGTTAGCTCTAGCTAGTATTCACAGAGTGCCAGACTAGTCCAACGCTCTAACCACTACCCTGCCGCCCCAGATAAACCGGGTTTGCAGTTTTGTGACTATTATATTGGTTCCATTGTGACAGGCAAGCTCAATCAAGCCCAGCTAAATCATGTCAAATAGTATTTGAACCCAGGTCTGGTGTTGAACACTTTACAAATTGAAAATATTGTGTGTGGGATGGTTGAAGAGGAGTTAATGTCATAAAAAATGCATAAACTGTGTCATCACATATTGACATAGTTTACGAGGGATCAGTAATTTAAAGTTGTGAACTTTGAACAGTAAAAAGTAACCAAGATAGGGCAAGTTAAAAATAATTAGTTTTAAACCCCCTTAATCCCAAATATGTACACTGCTCAAAAAAATAAAGGGAACACATCCTATAAATAACACATCCTAGATCTGAATGAATGAAATATTCTTATGAAATAATTTTTTCTTTACATAGTTGAATGTGCTGACAACAAAATCACACAAAAAATATAAATGGAAATCAAATTTATCAACCCATGGAGGTCTGGATTTGGAGTCACACTCAAAATTAAAGTGGAAAACCACACTACAGGCTGATCCACGGTGATGTAATGTCCTTAAAACAAGTCAAAATGAGGCTCAGTAGTGTGCGTGGCCTCCACACCCGCCAACTCCTGGACAGTCTGTGGTGCAACGTGGCGTTGGTGGATGGAGCGAGACATGATGTCCCAGATGTGCTCAATTGGATTCATGTCTGAGGAACGGGCGGGCCTGTCCATTGCATCAATGCCTTCCTCTTGCAGGAACTGCTGACACACTCCAGCCACATGAGGTCTAGCATTGTCTTGCATTAGGAGGAACCCAGGGCCAACCGCACCAGCGGTAAGGTCTCACAAGGGGTCTGAGGATCTCATCTCGGTACCTAATGGAAGTCAGGCTACCTCTGGCGAGCACATGGAGGGCTGTGCGGCCCCCCAAAGAAATGCCACCCCACACCATGACTGACCCATCGCCAAACCGGTCATGCTGGAGGATGTTGCAGGCAGCAGAACGTTCTCCACAAAGTCTCCAGACTGTCACATCTGTCACGTGCTCAGTGTGAACCTGCTTTCATCTGTGAAGAGCACAGGGCGCCAGTGGCGAATTTGCCAATCTTGGTGTTCTCTGGCAAATGCCAAACGTCCTACACGGGCTGTAAGCCCAACCCCCACCTGTGGACATCGGGCCTTCATACTACCCTCATGGAGTCTGTTTCTGACCGTTTGAGCAGACACATGCACATTTGTGGCCTGCTGGAGGTCATTTTGCAGGGCAGTGCTCCTCCAACTCCTCCTTAAACAAAACGGAGGTAGCGGTCCTGCTGCTGGGTTGTTGCCCTCCTACGGCCTCCTTCACGTCTCCTGGTAGTGCCTCCATGCTCTGGACACTACGCTGACAGACACAGCAAACCTTCTTGCCACAGCTTGCATTTATGTGCCATTCTGGATGAGCTGCACTACCTGAGCCACTTGTGTGGGTTGTAGACTCCGTCTCATGCTACCACTAGAGTGAAAGCACCGCCAGCATTCAAAAGTGACCAAAACATCAGCCAGGAATCATAGGAACTGAGAAGTGGTCTGTGGTCACCACCTGCAAAACCACTCCTTTATTGGGGATGTCTTGCTAATTGCCTATAATTTCAACCTGTTGTCTATTCCATTTGCACAACAGCATGTCAAATGTATTGTCAATCAGTGTTGTTTCCTAAGTGGACAGTTTGATTTCACAGAAGTGTGATTGACTTGGAGTTACATTGTGTTGTTTAACCCCCCTGCGCACGAAACCCGCTAGCGGGCTGGAATTCCACAACATACGGTGATCGCTACATAAATAGTCATATTAAATATTCATGAAAATACAAATGTCTCACATGTATCGAAAGCCTAGAATCTTGCTAATCCAACTGCATTGTCAGATTTAAAAAATGATTTACTGCGAAAGAATAATATGCGATTATCTGAGCCCCATAAAAAACTACAGGCGTAAGATAATCACAAACTGCATTAAAATAAATCGTTTACCTTTGACGATCTTCGTCTGTTTGCAATTCCAATGCTCATTGTTACACAATGAATGATATTTTGTTTGATAAAATCAGTTTTTATAGCCTAACACGAAACATTTTGTGAACCGCTTGTGTCGTGAATTCTGTCTCATTTCATTTTCGATGACACATTCCAGGTAAATAACCCACACAGAACGTGACTTTTCCAGTCATGTTTGGTTTCACTGCAATCAACTGGTTTGTTTGTAACACAATCAAACCTGATGGGCCATTTCGCGGGACGTATTGACTGAAAGAAACCGATTTGAAGACAACAAGTCATGACATCATTGTGCACCAATGATTTGCCCGCTGTTTCGTTGATTGACTATCTTTTAACCCAATGACCACTGATCGTCTTTAAATCTAGCTGGGTAGATAGCCAATGAGCTGAGCTAAACGGCAATACGCCATGTTTATGTGTTGCAAGACCAACCCATGTAGTAAACTCCAGCGTAAAGTGAGTCATTCGCTATTGAAGTTTCATACCGGAAGGAGAAACAAATATTACGCACTGCATTGTTTGGTGAAAGCGCAGATTCAGCTGTTTATATATCAATCATTATGGCGACTTAGTCAGGGAAAGCTAAATCTAAGTCTACATATACAGATGTACACACAATTTTAGAATAAATTGATTGGGAAGGTGAGACAGAAATTGTTGTAGGACGATTGACGATGATCCAATGTTGACCTAAATGACTAATGATGATAAATACAATCCACCTGTGTGTAATCAATTCTCCGTATAAATGCAACTGCACTGTGATAGTCTCAGAGGTCCGTCAAAAGCGCAGAGAGCATCATGAAGAACAAGGAACACACCAGCCAGGTCCGAGATACTGTTGTGAAGAAGTTTAAAGCCGGATTTGGATACAAAAAGATTTCCCAAGCTTTAAACATCCCAAGGAGCACTGTGCAAGCGATAATATTGAAATGGAAGGAGTATCAGACCACTGCAAATCTACCAAGACCTGGCCGTCCCTCTAAACTTTCAGCTCATACAAGGAGAAGACTGATCAGAGATGCAGCCAAGAGGCCCATGATCACTCTGGATGAACTGCAGAGATCTACAGCTGAGGTGGGAGACTCTGTCCATAGGAAAACAATCAGTCGTATATTGCACAAATCTGGCCTTTATGGAAGAGTGGCGAGAAGAAAGCCATTTCTTAAAGATATCCATAAAAAGTGTTGTTTAAAGTCTGCCCCAAGCCACCTGGGAGACACACCAAACATGTGGAAGATGGTGCTCTGGTCAGATGAAACCAAAATTGAACTTTTTGGCACCAATGCAAAACGTTATGTTTGGCGTAAAAGCAACACAGCTGAACACACTATCCCCACTGTCAAACATGGTGGTGGCAGCATCATGGTTTGGGCCTGCTTTTCTTCAGCAGTGACAGGGAAGATGGTTAAAATTGATGGGAAGATGGATGGAGCCAAATACAGGACCATTCTGGAAGAAAACCTGATGGAGTCTGCAAAAGACCTGAGACTGGGACGGAGATTTGTCTTCCAACAAGACAATGATCCAAAACATAAAGAAAAATCTACAATGGAATGGTTCAAAAATAAACATATCCAGGTGTTAGAATGGCCAAGTCAAAGTCCAGACCTGAATCCAATCGAGAATCTGTGGAAAGAACTGAAAACTGCTGTTCACAAATGCTCTCCATCCAACCTCACTGAGCTCGAGCTGTTTTGCAAGGCGGAATGGGGAAAATTTTCAGTCTCTCGATGTGCAAAACTGATAGAGACATACGACTTACAAGCGACTTACAGCTGTAATCGCAGCAAAAGGTGGCGGTACAAAGTATTAACTAAAGGGGGCTGAATAATTTTATACACCCAATTATTCAGTTTTTGATTTGTTAAAAAAGTTTGAAATATCCAATAAATGTTGTTCCACTTCATGATTGTGTCCCACTTGTTGTTGATTCTTCACAAAAAAATACAGTTTTATATCTTTATGTTTGAAGCCTGAAATGTGGCAAAAGGTCGCAAAGTTCAAGGGGGCCGAATACTTTCGCAAGGCACTGTATATGCATATTATTATTAGTAATGGATAGAAAACACTCTGAAGTTTTCTAAAACTGTTTGAATGATGTCTGTGAGTATAACAGAACTCATATAGCAAGAGTACCTTCTTCCATATGTTTGGGGAGTCTCCCACATGTCTTTTGGCGAACACCAAATGTGTTTTTATTTCTTTAAGCAATGGCTTCTCTTCTCTCTTCTGTGAAGCCCAGCTCTGTGGAGTGTATGGTTTAAAGTGGTCCTATGGACAGATACTCCAATCTCTGCTGGGGAGCTTTGTAGGTCCTTCAGGGTTATCTTTGGTCTCTTTGTTGCCTCTCTGATTAATGCCCTCCTTGCCTGGTCTGTGAGTTTTGGTGGGCGGCCTTCTCTTGGCAGGTTTGTTGTGGAGCCATATTCTTTCCATTTTCTAATAATGGATTTAATGGTGCTCCTTGGGATGTTCAAAGATTTAGATATTTTTGTATAACCCAACCCTGATCTGTACTTCTCCATAACTTTGTCCCTGAACTGTTTGGAGAGCTCCCTGGTCTTCCTGGTGCCACCTGCTTTGTTGTGTTGCAGACTCTGGGGCTGCAGGTGTATATATACTGAGATCATGTGACACCTGTGTGCAGTCTAATTATGTAACTTCTGAAGGTAATTGGTTGCACCAGATCTTATTTAGGGGCTTCATAGCAAAGGGGGTGAATACATATGCACGCAGCACTTTTCAGTTTAGAACATTTTTTTCATTTCACTTAACCAATTTGCACTATTTTGTGTATGTCCATTACAGGTTGTAATGCAACAAAATAGGAAAAATGCCAAGGGGGATGAATACTTTTGCAAGGCACTGTAGTTGGCTAATTTATTAGCACTGATCAGAACATTTTGACAGCATGTTACGTAGTTTAATTTTAACAAGTATAATATTTTGCTCCTCACTCGCAGTTGCTTAGTAACCTGTTACTTGTACGATCAATCAATGTGATTTTGTTTCACAGAATCTGTATACTTGGTTAATTGGTCTCTCGCTTGGCAAATAAGTGAAGGTGGTATAGCTCCACTATTAATTTGCTTATCTGACACTGATCAGAAACATTTAGCATGCAATAATGTAGCCTAAATAAAGGGGAGGCCTATTATTTTGTTTGATCGTGCATAGACAACTCTAAAAGCCTGCTGAGGTTGTGAAATATGAACACAAAACTCACATGCTTTTGAAGATAAGCTGTTATTTTCTATAGGTATCATGATGAAGATGCTGTCAATGTGAGACCCTACTCCTGCTCCCTAACAAAACGGAGTGATGGTAGGAAAGAGATGATGTGGATAAAAAAAGCATGGGCTTGGTCTCTGTTTCAAAATATCACATTTTTGTAATATGACAGCAGTTCCAAAACGTTCCCTTATTCTTCAGATTTGATTCTGTTATTTACCATGATATTCTTACTATAAAATATGTGTGTGATCTGTATAATGAACAAAATAACAAACTATGTAGCCTATAGGATGCACAGATCAGTAACATTATTAAATTCAAAATATGCTATTTTATTATTTTCTAAGTATATTTGATTAGTTTTATAATGTTTGTTAGGACTTGCCTAAATTAATGAATAATGCATTTCTTTGTGAAGCTGTATATTCAATGGATTTATTAAAATAGACCCACATCAGCCCACACCTGCTCCCACTCCTAAGCTTGTCAGCATGTGCACCGGAGGTATACAAGGTATATCCTGGCAAGAATGTGGTAAAAATGGGACTCTATGAATTGGGTTTTTTAAAACATTGGCAAAATTGTTTTACAGGTGAATCCTATGAACAATCCTACTACAATAATTATAGTATTTTTATTTATTAAGCAATAAGGTCCAAGGTTGTGTGGTATATAGCCAATATACCAAGGCTAAGGGCTGTTCTTAAGCACGACGCAACGCACAGTGCCTGGATACAGCCCTTAGCCGTGGTATAGTGGCCATATACCACAAACCCCGAGGTGCCTTATTTCTATTATAAACTGGTTAACAACTTAATTAGTTTCAGTAAAAATAAATGTTTTGTCATACCCGTGGTATACGATCTGATGCAGTATGTCACGGCTGTCAGCTTATCAGCATTCAGGGCTCGAACCTCCCAGTTTATAATACCATGTTGAAAAGGTTTTATAATGCCTTATTCATTGTACCAAATGCTCTGTGTATTATTCCTTTCCTTTGTGCCTTTATTGTCAATTGTACACAAAGTCCAACAAAATATATTTTTTTCCCAACTCCTCTGAAAGACAAACTGTACATTCATAGAGGCTGAAGCATGTGGCTGTTTCCCGAACACAGATCAATCGTTCTTGCACTATAGAGTACTTACCATGGAAAATGTCCCACATAGTTTTATAACTAGTCAGTGCATTATATGTATATGCTTATAGTCAAGCAGTATATGTTTGTACTTCATAGAAAGTCTTACTGTCATGGAATCTGTGGATTATCTAGGGCAAATAATGTAGTTTAACCAATTAATCATAAATCAAATGTATTTATAAAGCCCTTTTTTACATCAGCAGTTGTCACAAAGTGCTTTACATATTTGATAGCTGTTCAGCGACAAGTTTATATGGGCATTCTCTCAAATATTTGTAGTCGTGGATTTCAACCTGCATCATCGCATTTCAGTGTTTTTTTGTCAATTTTCTAAGATTTGTCAGCCAAAATATTTGTGACTGTCATTTACCAGAAGTTGAGTTTATCAACTTCAAGTAAATTGATCGGAAGTGGATTAGTAGGGGATGCATAATAACAAACAAAAGCAGATATTACGGCCTTAGAATTTGCTGGGTATATTGTCGAATGATAGTGAACTGGTACATGATAAATGGCCTATTTACCTCTTTAAAAAAAACAAGTTGGCAGTTTCTTTCGAACTACAGAATATCAGAATAGTATGCACAATGTAATTAACCCATTTTAAGAGTTAGCAATAGAACATTGGTCAAGGTGGTCTTTCTTTTCTGTCATCACAGAGACGACATTTCATAGACAGCCTTCAATCCACCCTGTAACTCCATTTACTATCTCTCAAAGGGGAAGACCATTATAAAATAGGATTAAAGACAAGTATAATGTGCTCGCCTCTCTCTCAAAGAGAAAATGGACAACGAACAGCCTTAAAAGATGAGAGTACTGATGGGGAACAAAAGCTTATAAATACAGGATCACACTACTCACAAAGGCTCTCTCTTTGAGCACATTTCAATGAGAAGGCAATAACGAAAATGAGGTGTGGCAGGAATTGAAATGCACTTCCATTAGTATCCAGCCTTTAGTGGCATTGTATGAACAGACACACAAATTCATGCCTGCATGATTGTGAGGCACACTGTCGAATCAGTGTTGTACTTAATCCGGACTAATATTCTCTCCAATCCCTCATCCACCTGCAAGAAAGAGCCGTGCATGGCTAACAGGATTTAGCTCCATAAGAGGAATTTTATCATGACTCAAGAAAGTATTACAGGGAGATTATAAATCTGCCTGGTGATGAAGTGTTGAACCTTTTCCCAGAGTGCCATGACAAAGGAAGTCATTGGGGTAGACGTTTGCTTCCGTTATATCTTGGCTCTGCCCAAAATACATTAGTGTGGTGGAGTAAGCGCTAGTTGGTTTACTTGATCTACTGGAACATTGTGTCTTCTCACAAACAGACAGATGTACACAAGTGTGTACACGTGTGAGGAGAGATAAACAAACTTTGAGCAACGGTATGGTGCCCCCTCCCAGAGGGGGTGAAGAGATATGACAGACCAGAAGATTAGGTGTTATTACCAAGTGCTTCATCGGGCACTTGTGCATTTTTAACAAGCATAAAATTAACCCCACGCAAGTGACACAATCTTACCAATGCATTATTAATGGGAAAAACATTATGTTTACAGAGTTCATTGCTCATCGATGAGCAAGCAGGCAGGGGTAAGGAGATACTTGAGTCAGAGATCAAGCGGTAAGATATCAGAAGCACTTGTTTTTCTCAAAACAAACTGGTTTCGAAGTGTAACGTCACTATTTACCTATGGTAACTTCTCTAAGTATTGCTTAAGTTTAGACGGTGCTGTTTAGATCAAACCTTCTGAGGAGGATTTCTAATTAAATTAAAGCGCAATGGATATCTTGTGCATGTCTTTAGCAGTTCTGTGAGGATTTCTTATAAAGGTGCTATGAATAGCTTGAGAAGTTCTTTAGCATATATTCTGTTTGTCATTTCAGTACTTGTCAGTCAAAGGTGGCTATGGGATGGATCGAAATGTACAAAATGGGTATCTGGGAGAAAATGGGGGAGGGTCATGCTTTTTCAATTTCAGTAAAGGGGAGGGTTTAGTCTTTTTTTTATATAGTCCAGGGGTGGATAATGCAATTTGTAATTGAAGAAATGTCTATATTTCTCAGTGTTTTAGAAATAGTTATTTATTAGGCTATATATCGATGTGTGCCAGATGCCGTCCCCTCATCTCTGATTCTCTGCTGGATGCGCAATATCAAGTGCGCATACAGACTATTTCAATGAAAGTTACCCGAGTGGCGCAGTGGCCTAAGGCACTGCATCTCAGTGCTAGAGGCGTCACTACAGACCCTGGTTTGATCCTGAGTTGTATGGTGATAGGGCGGTGCACAATTGGTCAAGCTTCATCCGGGTTAGGGGCGGTTTTCGCCAGTGTAGGCCGTCATTGTTAAATAAGAATTTGTTCTCAACTGACTTGCCTAATTAAATAAAGATAAAATAAAACATCTCAATCAAATGATCCATAGACTATAGGCTACAAAGTGTTCAGAGAAGCACAGAGCAAGTTATATTTCTAAGAAAATGAACTCCCTTCTTCTTATTTTGCCCTTCTGGGATGGTGTAAATAAAACTAGGCTGCATTACACACTGCAATAGTTTTATGTTTTATGCTCTGCTCTTGCTAATCAAAACGTGTGTGTATGCTGTGCTGTGTAGGCTTACAGTGACAGTTCAGGAGGAGATTCAGAATTCTTCCCCAAAAATGTTTTGATTAGGAATATTCCCAAAAATTATATATCTTGCGCACGGACTAGCCTATAGCTTATGTTTTGTTGACATTTGACATTTTTGTCATTTAGCAGACGATCTTATCCAGAGTGATTAACAGTAGTGAGTACCTACATTTCCTTAGTTTTTCTTACTGTTCAGTTTGAGAAGGAAAGTGTGAACATGAGAAGGATAGCTTGCCACTACTATAATTGATTTTAATAAAAACAATGTTTCTTGCCCACGTTGGATTTATCAGTTATTGACCTCACCTGATTCAAGTAAGTTACATTACGTGGCTGAAAGTTGAAGCAGCAGCCGCGGCACAATCAATCATTCTCAAAGTAGGCAAATTCGAGGAGGCATAATTATTTTCAACCGTCTTCATTTTAATAAGACTTTACTAACAACACAAGGGCTTTGTGTAGGAGCGTATTTCCTCCTATTCAAGAAATAAGAGGTAGGCCTACCTGTTTAACAGATGGAATTTGGCTATAGGCTATATCAATAGATTTGTCTGACAATTCCTCCACCCACTATCCACTCTTTAAAAGCCTACATCCGTGTCAGTGAAGGACTGTTAAGAGGGTATGCAATAGCCTACCTTTTATTAAAGAAAATTACAAAAAGCAGAGGCATTGTTAGCTGAAGATTTTGAAAATAATAAAACATATCCGATTATAAAAAGTGGTCTATAACAGAGCTTTGTTCCGTGATGCTTTATGCTATACTCTTAGAAAAAAGGGTTCCAAAAGGGTTCTTCAGCTGTCCCCATAGGGGAACCCTTTTTAGCTCCAGGTAGAACCCTTTTGGGTCACATCTACCTGGAACTAAAACGGTTCTACGTGTAACCAAAAAGGGTTCCTCAAAAGGTTCTCCTATAGGGACAGCCAAAGAACCCTTTTAGGTGCTAGATGGCACCTTTTTTTCTAAGAGTGTAGAAACAAGGTCTTAAATACACAGGAAAGATGTGACTTTGATGCATATGGGGATATCATTGTTTAGTTTCTTTGACATTGAGGCTGAGGTACAACCTTCTATTGCCAAGGAGACCATTTTTTTTACTTTGCTTGGGAAATAATCAAATTCTGTCACATTCAATTGATTAAGCTATTCACTTTCTTTACAATACAATATGTTTAAACCCAGACAGCTTTCAGGGAAACACTTGTGACCTGACTTGCTACGAAAGAAGAGTAGCCAGCAGTTAAAGCTTACATTTTTGTGCATTGGTAGGCCTACTCTGTCTGGGGTGGAAAGGTAGGTCTAACTTTTGAAAGTATCGTGCTCAGATTACTAATGACAGCAAGCAGCAAACAGGGACAGTTTTGTTGCTAACTGATTTGGCATTGGAGAAATATGATGAGATGAACACATAGGACTATCTCTCTGTCCATTCTTAGCCTGTAATTTCAGTAATTTATGTGGTATGAAAAATGATTCTGCTAATGTAGAATTGCATGAAGTGTTTATAAAAGGGAATTGATAGATTCATGCAATGCTTTTACTATGAAGGAGATAATTTCACCCCTACTCTTGTCCACGGTGGTCTATGAACCCACAACCTTCTGGCCCACTGCCCTGTGCTTTATCACAATTCCTGCATTGCCATGTAATGCTTACAGGATGAAGAACATTTTCTAAAACAGCATATCTAAGGCTCTGGTCTGTCCAAGAAGTGAGGCTAAACAATAGGTATGCTTTCAGCTATCAACTTTGATTTCATTATTATTTTGGGTATAGGGGAGGGTGTAATGACTGTCGTGGGTTGAAGAATGTGAGGACCAAGGTGCAGCGTGGTCATGATGATATTTATTAAACTCAGAACCCTAAAACAAAAATAACAAAGAGAATGACACGAAATGAAACAGTCCAGTCTGGTGAAGACACAAAACAGAAAACAATCACCCGCACCACACAGGTGGGAAAAGGCTACCTAAGTATGATTCTCATACAGAGACAATGAACGACACCTGCCTCAGATTGAGAACCATATCAGGCCAAACACAAAACCACAACATAGAAAAAAGAACAGACTACCCACCCAACTCACGCCCTGACCATACTAAAACAAAATAACTAAGGTCAGAACGTGACAGTACTCCTCCAAAGGCGCAGACGCCGGCCGCAAAACCTGAACCTATAGGAGAGGGTCTGGGTGGGCGTCTGTCCGCGGTGGCGGCTCTAGCGCGGGACGTGGACCCCACTACATCATAGTCTCGGCCCACTTAAGTGGCGCCTTGGGAGCGGCAACCCTCGCCGCCGACCTTGGACTGGGGACCCTTGCCGCGGATCCCAAATGGACTAGAGACTCCGGCAGCACCGGACAGGCAGGAGACTTCGGCAGCGCCGGAGTGAAGGGCGATTCCGGCAGCTCCTGACTGACGGGCGGCTCTGGCAGCTCCTGACTGACGGGCGGCTCTGGCAGCTCCTGACTGACGGGCGGCTCTGGCAGCTCCTGACTGACGGGCGGCTCTGGCAGCTCCTGACTGACGGGCGGCTCTGGCAGCTCCTGACTGACGGGCGGCTCTGGCAGCTCCTGACTGACGGGCGGCTCTGGCAGCTCAGGACAGACGGGCGGCTCTGGCAGCTCAGGACAGACGGGCGACTCTGGCAGCTCAGGACAGATGGGAGACTCTGGCAGCGCTGGACAGGCGGGAGCACCTGGAGGAAGGAGACAGAGAGACAGCCTGGTGCGTGTGGCTGCCACCGGAGGCCTGGTGTGTGGAGGAGGCACCGGATAGACCGGACCGTGGAGGCGCACTGGAGGTCTCGAGCACCGAGCCTGCACAACCTTACCTGGCTGTGGCTGCCTCTTGTCCCAGCCGCGCTGCCGTTCTGCCTCCTCATACCACAGCCGCTCAGCTTTCGCTGCCTCCAGCTCTGCCTTGGGGAGGCGATGTTCCCCAGCCTGTGCCCAGGGTCTTTCTCCATCCAGAATCTCCTCCCATGTCCATGAGTCCAGAGATTTCTGCTGCTGCCCGATACCATGCTGCTTGGTCCTTGGTTGGTGGGTGATTCTGTAACACTCGTCTTTGGAATGAGGTGAGGACCAAAGCACAGCGTGGTAAGTGTTCCTCATTATATTTAGAGAACACTAAACAAAATAACAAAGGAAAACGAAACTAAACAGTTCTGTAAGGTGACATGCACATAACAGAAAACAATCACCCACACCGCACAGGTGGGAAAAGGCTACCTAAGTATGATTCTCAATCAGAGACAACGAACGACACCTGGCTCTGATTGAGAAACATACCAGGCCAAACACAAAACCAGAACAAAAAAGAACATAGACTACCCACCCAACTCACGCCATGACCATACTAAAACAAAGACATAACAAAATACCTAAGTTCAGAACGTGACAGAGGGTCACTTGTTTTTTTAAGCGTTCAGGTAGGATTCCGGTAAATATATATTTTGCTGAAGGGAGGGCCACCATTTTCAATTGAGAGAGGTTAGATTTTCTCCATGTAACCCTTATTACAAATCACGTTCAGATTTTATGGATAACTTATGAATGTCTTCAGTAGTTCTTTGAGGATTTCTTATGAACGTGCAATGGATGTCTTATGAATGTCTTCAGCAGTTCTTTGAGGATTTCTTATGAACGTGCAATGGATGTCTTATGAATGTCTTCAGCATTCTTCCTGTTGTTCATGTCATTTCAGTGCTTTTCAGTCAGTTACAGTAAACAGCAGAGATGATCATGACACCGTTCATCATGACACCCCCACAACAGATTTTTTATTGGTCTTCCTGTGTTTACTGGTTAAGGAGTGCCTCTACATTATCCACCTATCAAAGTTATCTTTTCAGGATTCATCTAACGCACACCATGGGACTGACAGATGGCCAGATGTGAATCTACCCTGTGGGCCCTGGTGTATCTGTGAAACTGCACCTTGGGAATGATCACACATCTAAGTGTCCCATATGACCACAACAAAATGGCATGTAAGACAGTTCACACTGACGTGACAGAGTCTACCGCCTCACATCTGTTCATCGGCACATGATCACATTAGGTCTTCATCAACTTTCATATGAAACATGCATGAAGCCAGTAACAAATGCAAGTTTGTGCCTATATAGGTATCGCATTGTGTTGTACTATTGTGTCACAAAATATCATGTGAAAAGTAAACAAATTATTAGGTATATAATGTATTAAGTTGACATTATAATGCATTTTTGCAATTAATCATGTATGACCCCCTTATAATAGTCTATCATAAGCGCTTGACTAAATATCGCCCCAAAAGGGTTAGTTGAAAATATACCAAATAGGAAACATAACACACTGTAAGCCTTGTCATAAAAAAAATGTAAAGGCTTACACATGCTTTATAACAGTCTTTTCAAAGTTTTTCCCCATTACAAACAGTTGTTTAAGGCTTAGTATTAGTGAAGCAAATCAATCTTTAAGGTTCAAGTGTGATATGCACTGAGTGTACAAAACATTAGGAATTACCTTCCTGATCTGGAGTTGCATCCCTTTTGCCCTCAGAACAGCCTCAATTCGCCGGGGCATGAACTCTACAAGGTGTCGAAAGAATTCCAGAGGGATGTTGGCCCATGTTGACTCCAATGCTTCCCACAGTTGTGTTAATTAGGCTGGAAATCCTTTTCGTGGTGGACCATTCTTGATACGGGAAACTGTTGAGTGTGAAAAACCCAGTTGCATTGGCATTATTGATGCAATCAAACCGGTGCGCCTGCCACCTACTACCATACACCGTTCAAAGGCAGTTAGATATTTTGCCTTGAACCATTCACCCTCTGAATGGCACACATTCACAATCCATGTCTTAAGGCTTGAAAATACTTATTTAACTTTACTCCTCCCCTTCATCTATGCTGATTGCAGTGGATTTAACAAGTGACATCAATAAGGGATCATAGCTTTCACCTGGATTCCACTGGTCAGTCTATTTCATGGTAAGATCATGTGTTCCAAATGTATTGAACACTCAGTATATTTAGCCATTTAGTCGTTAATTTGTCTTTTTTTAGTCATCTCTCGGATATCACAGTAGACTAGGAGGTGCAGTGATGTCATGCTACCTCTCAAGAGTGTGGTTCTGCTAGAGCTAGTTAACAAGAATCTGACCACATGACTGTGGTAGTACCGCCCATTTTTTCAATTTCACATTAATACAACAGCTACCGATTGGTACCAGTATACTGATGGACAGTTCTGCTAGAGATAACACACTCATTTTCTGTGCTTTAAGGAAATATGATTTATAATTCAGAGAATAAAAAATTATAGGACCTCAGAGAATATTGCAGCACGTTGCACATTGCTCAGCCTCACAATTCTGGCAACCGAGGAGGTGGGATAGCAAATCTTTGTCGCTCAGGATTGAAAGTGTACCGTATTCCAATAGAAAACCCAGCTTAAATTGAATGTGCAATTTTAAAATGGATCACTACTTATGAAAATATGGTACTCATTGTGGTCTATCGCCTTCCTATATCATATGTGTGCATTTTGAGTGACCTTGCAGAACTACTCACTCAGCTAACATACACATTGATGACTCCCATAGCAAACTTGCTGATTAGTTTTTTTCTGTACTAGACTGTTGTGATTTGTGTCAACATGTTGATTTTAAAACACATAACTGGGGGCACATTATGGATCTGGTCTGCTCTACTGACCATCCTACCGATCCTCGACTTCGGCAATGACATTTACAAAATAGACTCCAACACTATACTCACCAAAGCACCATATACTACCCACCACTGCAACCTGTACGCTCTCGTTGGCTGGCCCTCGCTTCATACTCGTCGCCAAACACACTGGCTCCAGGTCATCCAGAAGTCTTTGCTAGGTAAAGCCCCCCCTTATCTCAGCTCACTGGTCACCATAGCAGCACCCACCCATAGCACGCGCTCCAGCAGGTATATCTCACTGGTCACCCCCAAAGCCAATTCTTCCTTTGGCCGCCTTTTCTTCCAGTTCTCTGCTGCCAGTGACTGGAACGAACTGCAAAAATCACTGAAGCTGGAGACTCATATCTCCCTCACTAGCTTTAAGCACCAGCTGTCAATGCAGCTCACAGATAACTGCACCTGTACATAGCCCATTTCTAAATAGCCCATCCATCTACCTCATCCCCATACTGTATTTATTTATCTTGCTCCTTTGCACCCCAGTATCTCTACTTGCACATTCATCTTCTGCACATCTACCATTCTAGTGTTTAATTGCTATATTGTAATTACTTCGCCACCATGGCCTATTTATTGCCTTATCTTACCTCATTTGCACACACTGTATATCGACTTTTTCTACTGTATTATTGACTGTATGTTTGTTTATTCCATTTGTAACTCTGTGTTGTTCTATGTGTCGAACTGCTTTGCTTTATCTTGGCCAGGTCGCAGTTGTAAATAAGAACTTGTTCTCAACTAGCCTACCTGGTTAAATAAAGGTGAAATAAAAAAATGGAGTGGACATCAGTGAGCTGACCTCAGTCGAATTGAGCTTATCTGACCACAGGGCCCTTCTCATGACTGCCTCCATCCCAATGCCAATCTGAAATCTAAAAAAACATAATTTGCATGAATCCCTTCATCTTCAACCTCATTTGAAATGGCAGTTCAACAATATAACCAGGCACTGTCAACATTGCCCAATTAAAAACTTGGGAGATCTCTTTCAAACGCTCTGTATCTTGGTTTAACAGGGATCAAAGTTCTATGAAAGATGCTGAGCATAAACTGGAAAGAAGATGAACGAAAACAAACCTAACTGTGTATGCCTAGGCCCTGTCATATTATCACACTGCAAACAAAGAGGCAATGAACACTGCACACAAGTTATATTATACCAATCTCATTGCAAATGGTTAGGGAAACACCAGAATGCTATTTCTGGTTTAACTAGAATTTACTTAAACCCTTGGATAACTCCTCCTTTACCCCCTCCAATGAGCAATTTCTGCATCATGCAAACTACCCCTTGCTTCGGATCTGCCCCTCTGATTCATACTGATGTCGTGATGTTGCTATCGTTAATACAGTCACTGGGCCTAATTCCCTGAAAACTGCCTCCTTTATACCAACCATGAAAAAACCTGGACTGGACCCTAACACCCTAAGCAATTACAGACTGTTTTCCAACCTGTCCTTAAACATGTGGTCTCAGTACAGCTACAGAACAACCTTTCAACCAACAATCTGCATGAACCTTACAGTTCAGCTTCCGTGGACGGCACAGTACAGTGACAGCCCTAGTAAGAGTAACAAATGTCTTATTAATGGCAGCTGATGATAAAGACATTAGCATCATTTTACTTCTGGACATGACAGAAGCCTTTAACACAGTGAATCATGAGATTATTGTTGGCAGATGTATTGTAAAGATACACCATTTTGAATGTTATTGTTTTCGTGCATCGTTGAGCGATGTTCTACCGATTCCTTGGGTCATTTCATGTTTTCATGTCTGAGGTATTACCGTTCAAGCAGGCAGAAATTTGGCTGGTATGATGTAGCATTGCGATAATGCCGCTCTCACTACACTGGAAGTTAATAGAAATATGAATTTTAGATCGTGAAAACATCTAGCATACATGTCAGATTTCAATACTGGCTGATGTCATAACGCGGGAGGTTGTCTTCTCTCGCATGAGCCATTGATCGTAATTTTGCGATATACCTACCTCAAAATGTTTTTGTAATTTAACAGAGAGTCGAACATGTTTCTCCTATTTGTCTGCCTCTTTAGTACAGGGTGCATTGCATGGTGCCATTGTGAATGCCAGACACTCTGAGAGGAACATCGATCTGTAGGTTGACAATGGTAGATTGTAGACTCCTAAATTCATAGTGCAGTATGTTTAGGCAATTTTACAGCTAACTAGCTACTCCACATGATGATATTGACTTTAGTTTTATTGTTTGTAGCTACTTTTGCCAGCTAGCTAGCTATTTAGCTAGCCAGCCAGCCAGCCTTAAATAGAGCATTGCATTGTGGGTTTTGTAGTCGACTTGAGTTGCAAAGATCATATCAGTGACACACCCCTCCTAGGGACGGTATGAAAGAGCCCTAGTAAGCCAGTGACTCAGCCCCTGTAATAGGGTTAGAGGCAGAGAATCCCAGTGGAAAGAGGGGAATCGGCCAGGCAGAGACAGCAAGGGCGGTTCGTTGCTCCAGAGCCTTCCCGTTCACTTACACACTCCTGGGCCAGACTACACTCAATCATATGACCCACTGAAGAGATGAGTCTTCAGTAGAGACTTAAAGGTTGAGACCAAGTTTGCGTCTCTCACATGGGTAGGCAGACCATTCCATAAAAATTGAGCTCTATAGGAGTAAGCCCTGCCTCCAGCTGTTTGCTTAGAAATTCCAGGGACAATTAAAAGGCCTGCGTCTTGTGACCGTAGCGTATGTGTAGGTATGTACGGCAGGACCAAATCAGAGAGATAGGTAGGAGCAAGCCCATGTAATGCTTTGTAGGTTAGCAGTAAAACCTTGAAATCAGCCCTTGCCTTGACAGGAAGCCAGTGTAGGGAGGCTAGCACGGGAGCAATATGATCTTTTTTTTTTATTCTAGCAGCCGTATTTAGCACTAACTGAAGTTTATTTAGTGCTTTATCAGGGTAGCCGGAAAGTAGAGCATTGCAGTAGTCTAACCTAGAAGTGACAAAAGCATGGATACATTTTTCTGCATCATTTTTGGACAGAATGTTTCTGATTTTTGCAATGTTAAGGAGATGGAAAAAAGCTGTCCTTGAAACAGTCTGATATGTTCTTCAAAAGAGAGATCAGGGTCCAGATTAACGCCGAGGTCCTTCATAGTTTTATTTGAGACGACAGTACAACCATTAAGATTAATTGTCACATTCAACAGAAGATCTCTTTGTTTCTTGGGACCTAGAACAAGCATCTCTGTTTTGTCCGAGTTTAAAAGTAGAACGTTTGCAGCCATCCAATTCCTTATGTCTGAAACACATGCTTCTAGCGAGGGCAATTTTTGGGCTTCACCATGTTTCATTGAAATGTACAGCTGTGTATCATCCGCATAGCAGTGAAAGTTAACATTATGTTTTCGAATGACATCCCCAAGAGGTAAAATATATAGTGAAAACAATAGTGGTCCTAAAACGGAACCTTGAGGAACCTTGATTTGTCAGAGGACAAACCATTCACAGAGACAAACTGATATCTTTCCGACAGATAAGATCTAAAACCAGGCCAGAACTTGTCCGTGTAGACCAATTTGGGATTCCAATCTCTCCAAAAGAATGTGGTGATCGATGGTATCAAAAGCAGCACTAAGGTCTAAGCACGAGGACAGATGCAGAGCCTCGGTCTGATGCCATTAAAAGGTAATTTACCACCTTCTCAAGTGCAGTCTCAGTGCTATGATGGGGTCTAAAACCAGACTGAATCATTCTGTGTATATTGTTTGTCTTCAGGAAGGCAGTGAGTTACTGTGCAACAGCCTTTTCAAAAAAAATTGAGAGGAATAGAAGATTCGATATAGGCCGATAGTTTTTTATATTTTCTAGGTCTGATTGTTGCCTGGCCAGCTGCCCCAAACTAAACTTAAACTATATTGAAATTAACTTCAAACATAGAATAAAAATAATAGATTTGGCTTAAAGCACTTCTTCCATATCATCCTACAGAGGTCCATGCAGATGTTTTGATTGCTATCCCCAATCAGAAAGAGCAGATTCAGATTATTTATGGAAATTGACTAGTCTCTCCCTATCCCAGTCTGTTGTCCCCACATGCTTCACGATGTCCACCATTGTTCCTGTACCCAAGAAAGCAAAGGTAACTAAACTAAATTACTATCGCCTCGTAGCACTCACTTCTGTCATCATGAAGTGCTCTGAAAGACTAGTCAAGGATCATATCACCTCTAATTTACCTGACACCCTTGACCCATCTCAAAATTGGCTTTACCGCCCCAACAGAGCCAAATACGATGCGATGGCCATCACACTGCACACTGCCCTATCCCATCTGGACAAGAGGAATACCTATGTAAGAATGCTGTTCATTCACTATAGCTCAGCATTCAACACCACAGTACCCTCCAAGCTTATCATTAAGCTTGAGGCCCTGGGTCTCAACACCGCCCTGTCCAACTGGGTCCTGGACTTCCTGTCGGGTTGCACCCAGGTGGTAGGAAACAACACCACTTTGCTGATCCTCAACACTGGGGCCCCACAAGGATGCATGCTCCTTACTCCCCCCTTACTCCCTGTTCACCCATGACTGTGTGGCCAGGCATGCCTCCAAATCAATCATCAAGTTTACAGATGATACAACAGTATTAGGCCTGATTACCAACAATGAGGAGACAGCCTACAGGGAGGAGGTGAGAGCTCTGGGAGTGTGGTGCCAGGAAAACCTCTCACCCAAGATCAACAAAACAAAGGAGATGACTGTGGATTTCAGTAAACAGCAGAGGGAGCACCCCCCTATCCACATCTACGGGACCGCAGTGGAAAGGTCGAAAGCTTGACGTTCCTCGGTGTACACATCACTGACAAACTGAAATGGTCCACCCACAAAGACAGTGTGGTGAAGAAGGGATATCAGCTCCTCATCAACCTCAGGAGGCTGAAGAAATTTGTCTTGGCACCTAAAACCCTCACAAATGACCGCCTGGTATGACCACCTGGTATGGCAACTGCACCACCCGTAACCGCAGGGCTCTCCAGAGGGTGGTGCAGTCAGGAAGGACAAAAAGATCATCAAGGACAACAACCAGCCGAGCTTCTGGCTGTTCCCCATGTTATCATCCAGAAGGTGACGTCAGTACAGGTGCATCAAAGCTGGAACCGAGAGACTGAAAAACAACTTCTATCTCAAGGCCAGCAGACTGTTAAATAGCCATCACTAGCATATTAGAGGCTGCTGCCCTATATACATAGACTTAATAATGTTTACATATTTTGCATTACTCATCTTATATATACTGTATTCTGTCCTATGCTAATGTATCTCATTCTATGCCACTTTGACATTTCTCCTCCAAATATTTATGTATTCTTAACCCATTCCTTTACATTAGATTGAGTGTATTGTTAAATATTACTGCACTGTTGGAGCTGGAAACACAAGCATTTTGCTACACCTGCAATAACGTCTGCCCTAACACGTGTATTTGAAAAATGAAAAATGATTTGATTTAACTTACCATCTGTGCAATTTGTACAGTTATCTGTTTAAAAATATTAATTTTTCCTGCAATAACCTTGGCTTCATGCATTTCTCATGTGAGTAGGCTAATGGTGACAATGTGGAATAGCCATTTGGGATATTACATTATATTCTTACTGTAAAATATATGTGTGTTAATTGTGCTATGGCAGGGTCTTTGATCAAATCAAATGTTATTAGTCACTAACCAGCAATGCAGTTTGAAAAATATGAATAAGAAATTAAAGGAACAAGTCATTAAAGAGCAGCAGTAAAATAACAATAGCGAGACTATATACAGGGGCTACCGGTACAAAGTCGATGTGCGGGGGCACCGGTCAGTCGAGGTAATTGATGTACTATGTACATGTACGTAGAGTTATTCATGTCTGCTAGGCAAACAAGTTGATTTCATAAGCATGGCACAGCCATAGCCTTGGCTACTAAGCACAGATAAATACAATTCAAAACATGCTAATCTGTTCTTTTGAAATAAATTGTTTTGTATCATGCTTTATATGACATTTCTTTAAACTAAATATTAATGGATTTATCTGCGATTGTGTATATTAACACTAGAAAGGCAGAGTATCATAATGACTCAAGGGATTTACATTTTTAATTACTCAGGCATTTTTTAAGTCATGTCCACCTCATCCTTGCCTTTCCCTAAATAACTCTATATACCACACTATTGTTGTTGGAATCTTGGTAGGTTTTAAATTCTGGTTCAATAATCCAGATGGATAGCAAAGAAAGCTCAGGATAGATTTATTCACGACACTGGGTGTTGTAGAATCAAGAATAAATACATAGTCACGGGCACACCTCCAACCATGCCCCCCTCCCAAACAGACCCCGTTCTGTGTCTAGGATGAACAATCAATCTCTGTGGCTGGGCAGGTGGTGTTATTGTCCCAGCTTGAGTCCTGTACTCCTCCATGCATCTCGCAGGTCTTCTTATCAGAGGCCTTGAGGTTAGGGAGTACACATTTCTTCTGTCTACTACAGTCCACTACCTAATTATCCTTCTCATACACAAAGAGAACACTTCATTATTCATATTCTAAGATAATATAATGATATAAAACATATTAAGAGGACGTAATGAAAAACAGTGAAGATATAAGACAGTGTTATAGAACAGTAATTTATGATTCAAACAGAGCTGGAGTTATAACAAGTTTTAGGAGGGTGTGTCATTGTTTAAATGATTTCCCCTGGCCTGCTCTTCTCTGTCTCTGAGAGTTGAATGTGCCATGCCCGGTTGAAAATCTCCTCGATAACCAGTGGTGATTTTAGAATGTAAATCTTGGTGGGGCAAACATGTGTGATGCATGCCAGAAAAGCCACTACACAACACAGCACTAAACCTTACATGAATTGTACTTTAACGATGACAAACGGTGCCCACAAACTGTTAGGGCCTACATAAAGCTGTCCCAACAATAGAGTCCCAAAAGCAGTCCCAACACCTTACCACTGCTACACCTGGCTATCAGCGGAGCTTTGTCTGGCAGCGAAACAGTTCACTCAGCCTCATTCACTTCCTTTAAAAAAAACATAGCTGATATGGCTGACACGCTTAAACAAATGTGGTTTCTACTGACAATTAGGATGTACAAACTATGGCATAAGGGGACGACAAGCAGATAAGAGGCAATCTGTAATTTCAATTAAGACATTAATGAGCAAGCGACAACGGACGTAGTCAATATAACTAACTATTTGTTCAGCATTTTTGAAAATGTACAGCGACAAAATTCAGAACATGGGCCGTTCTTACAGTGTACTCCCTGTACACCAATTCAGAACCGTAGGAGAAATTAAGGGGGCATATAAGCAGACAATGAAAGCTCTTACAATATCCGATGATTACATTTCTCTAAAACAGGTTATAGGCTACATGTGCACCACCAAGTTAGAACAAGAGGTGAAAATAGACAAAATTATTAGGGTGAGGCACATGGGCAACTAACAGCCTTCGACACAACATAAACTTTGTATTACTTTCTTAGCTACAGTAGACATATCTCCCTTACATATTACCTCATTTATGCAGCAGCATAACGTTACAACACATTTTTGGACTCACCTTGTGTTGTGCTCACTTAAATAGGAAGGTAGCGCAGCGGCCCTTTGTTGTCATCAAAATCTGGCATTCTCTGGATTTATGGTGAGAACTCTGAAAATAACACACAGTGCTTTGCAATGCTTGCGGTTAATAACCACTGATTCCTTCCAAACCACTCATTGTTGAATTTGCGATTTCCAACTTGTTGTGTAATGTTTGCGGGCTGCCGCATAATTCTATGGCACGTTATTTAAGTTTCAGCCATTAATACTAGTTAGTGCTAGTTTGACCACCAGAGGGCATCTTTGAGAAGCAGTTCACTGTTTTTAATATTGGCTGTTCTCGAGAATTTAAAAGCCTTTTTTTATTAGAACATGGGATAGGTTTTAAGAAATGTTGCTTAATATATGGTGTTTCTATTCCAATAAAAACAAATAACAAAACCCTCAGGGTTTCCATTGGGAAAATATGGCGTTGTACAACGTGACTGGTCGGGAGTAGGTTACTACAGTCCCTTGCAAAAGTATTCATCCCCGTGGCATTTTTCCTATTTTGTTGCATTACAACCTGCAATTTAAATTGACTTTTATTTGGTTGTAATGTAATGAACATACACAAAATAGTCCAAATGAGTGAGATTAAAAAAATTCTAAGTAATTACAAACGGAAAAGTGGTGCGTAAATATGTATTCACTCCCTTTGCTATGAAGAGCCTAAATAAGATCTGGTGTAACTAATTACCTTCAGAAGTCACACAATTAGTTAACTTCTCTAGGGTAGGTGGCAGCATTCGGAATATTGGATGAAAAGCATGCAAATTAAACTGCCTTCTACTAGGGCCCAGAAGATAGGAAAGAAAACACTCTAAAGTTTCCAAAACTGTTAAAATAATGTCTGTGAGTATAACAGAACTGATTTGGCAGGCGAAAACCTGAGAACAATCCTTTCAGGAAGTAGGATTTGTTTTTGGATTTGTAGTTTTCTATTCAATGCCATTACAGTATCCATTGACTTAGGACTCAAATTGCAGTTCCTATGCCTTCCACCAGATGTCAACAGTCTTTAGAAATTGTTTCAGGCTTCTATTCTGAAAAATGAGGGAGTAAAAGCAGTCTGAATAAGTGGACCCTGCCGTGTCGCAGAGCTTTTTCATGCGCGTGACCAGAGAGAGTGCATTTCTTGTTTACCTTTTATATTAACGACGTTATTGTCCGGTTGAAATATTATAGCACATTTAGGCTAAAAACAACCTGAGGCTTGAATATAAACATAGTTTTACATGTTTCTATGAACTTTATGGATACAATTTTGATTTTTTTGTCTGCCTGTTGTGACTGTGTTTGAGCCTGTGGATTACTGAAGAAAACACGCAAACAAAATGGAGGTTTTTGTATATAAAGAGAGACTTTATCGAACAAAAGGAACATTTGTTGAATAAATTAATGTCTTCTGAGTGCAAACATATGAAGATCATCAAAGGTAAGGGATTAATTTTATCTCTATTTCTGACTTGTGTAACTCTTCTACTTGGCTGGTTACTGTTTGTAATGATTTGTCTGCTGGGCTATGTTCTCAAATAATTGTAAGGTATGCTTTCGCCGTAAAGCATTTTTTAAATCTGACACCGTGGTTGGATTCACAAGACGTTAATCTTTACACCTATGTTTAATAGTTGTATCTTTTCTGAATTTTAATAATGAATATTTCTGTATTTGAATTTGGCGCTCTGCAATCTCACTGGATGTTGGCCATGTGGGACACTAGCATCCCACATACCCTAGAGAGGTTAAATAAAGTCACCTGTGTGAAATCTAAGTGTCACATGGCCCCAGTATATAGACACCTGTTCTGAAAGGCCCCAGAGTCTGCAACATAACTAAGCAAGGGTCACCACCAAGCAAGCAGGACCATGAAGACGTAGGAGCTCTCCAAACAGGTCAGGGACAGAGGTCTGGAGAAGTACAGATCAGGGTTGGGTCATAAAAAAATATCCAAAGCTTTGAACATCCCAGGGATCACCATTAAATCCATTATTCAAAAATGGAAAGAATATGGCACCACAACAAACCTGCCAAGAGAGGGCCGCCCACCAAACCACACGGACCAGGCAAGGAGGGCATTAATCAGAGAGGCAACAAAGAGACCAAAGATAACCCTGAAGGTGCTGCAAAGCTCCACAGCAGAGATGAGAGCATCTGTCCATAGGACCACTTTAAGCCGTACACTCCAAAGAGCTGGGCTTTACGGAAGAGTGACAAGAAAAAAGCCATTGCAGACAGAAGAGAAATTATCGAACACGTTTGGTGTTCGCCAAAAGGAATGTGGGAGACTCCCCAAACATATGAAAGAAGGTACTCTGTTCAGATGAGACTAAACTTGAGCTTTATGTCCATCAAGGAAAACGCTGTGTCTGGCGCAAACCCAACACCTCACATCACCCCGAGAACACCATCCCCACAGTGAAGCATGGTGGAGGCAGCATCATGCTGTGGGTATGTTTTTCATTGGCAGGGACTGGGAAACTGGATGATGCTAAATACACAGAAATTCTTGAGGGAAACCTGTTTCAGTCTTCCAGAGATTTGAGACTGGGATGGAGGTTCACCTTCCAGCAGGACAATGACCCTAAGCATACTGCTAAAGTAACACTCGAGTGGTTTAACTTCTTATGGTATAGGGTACGCTTGCGTCCCACTTGGCCAAAAGCCAGGGAAAATGCAGCGCGGCAAATTCAAATAAAATGATATAAAAATCTAACTTTCATTAAATCACACATGTAAGATACTAAATTAAAGCTACACTCGTTGTGAATCCAGCCAACATGTCAGATTTTAAAAAGGCTTTTCGACGAAAGCATAAGAAGCTATTATCTGATGATAGCACAACAGTAAACAGAGGGTAGCATATTTCTACCCTGCAGGCGCTACACAAAACGCAGAAATAAAATATAAAACATGCCTTACCTTTGACGAGCTTCTTTTGTTGGCACTCCCATAAACATCACAATTGGTCCTTTTGTTCAATTAATTCCTTCCATATATATCCAAAATGTCCATTTATTTGGCGCGTTTGATCCAGAAAAAAACAGCTTCCAAATTGCGCAACGTCACTACAAAATATTTCAAAAGTTGCCTGTAAACTTTGCCGAAACATTTCAACCTACTTTTGTATTACAACAACGGGTCTATCTGTTCAATACAGGAAGACAACAAACCAAGCTACTTTTCAAGTCTTGCGCAACTCTTAACAGTGTTACTCAGTTCCTAGATGGCCGTACTTCTTCATTGCACAAATGACTAACCTCAACCAAATTCCAAAGACTGGTGACATCCAGTGGAAACGGTAGGAACTGAAAACAAATTCCTAAGAAATATTGTTTCCCAATGAGACCTCAGTGAACAGACAGACCTAAAAAAAACATCTGAAAGGTTAGTCCTCGGGGTTTTGCCTGCTACATAAGTTATGTTATACTCACAGACATGATTCAAACAGTTTTAGAAACTTCAGAGTATGTCCTATCCAAATCTACTAATAATATGCATATTTTATATTCTTGGCATGAGTAGCAGGAAGTTGAAATTAGGCATGCTATTTATCCAAAAGTGAAAATGCTAACCCCTATACCTTAAGAAGTTAAGGGGAAACATTTAAATATGTTGGAATGGCCTAATCAAAGCCCAGACCTCAATCCAATTGAGAATCTGTGGTATGACTTAAATATTGCTGTACACCAGCGGAACCCATCGAACTTGAAGGAGCTGGAGCAATTTTGCCTTGAAATCCTAGTGGCTAGATGTGCCAAGCTGATAGATATATACCCCAAGGGAATTGCAGCTGTAACTGCTGCAAACGTTGGCTCTACAAAGTACTGACTTTAGGGGGATGAATAGTCATGCAAGCTTCAGTTATTTTGTCATATTTCTTCCTTGTTTCACAATAAGAAATCCTTTGCATCTTCAAAGTGGTAGGCATGTTGTGTAAATCAAATGATACAAACCCCCCAAAAATCTATTTTAATTCCAGGTTGTAAGGCAACAAAATAGGAAAAATGCCAAGGGGGGTGAATACTTTCGCAAGCCACTGTAAGTGACTGCGAGTGAGAAGCAAAATCATCCTAACATTTCCACACCCTGATTGTAGGCTAACCAATACCAATAGTGATGAGCAATATAATCCAACAATTTCCACACCCTAATTGTAGGCTAACCAAGACCAAACAGAGATTAAATGAAAATAAAAATCTCATTGATTAATCAAGACCAGTCCCTATGCTTGTCTCAGAGCAGCGTGAAATGGTGCATAACTAGTTGGTTGATCACACACAGGTAGGCTATTGCTTCATATCCTTTTGTAACAATTGGATGACTTTGACTGTTCCAGTAAGCAACAGTTTGTTGCCTTCATTAGCCTACTTTATTTATTCCCATAGTAATTTGTTATGGTTCCAGAGAACAATGCATTTGGTGGACTCAGTAAGATTCTATTGTCTTGCTGATAGCCCATCAAGGGTGCATGGCTTCTTTTGTATTCTTTAAAGAACTCCAGCACAGAGAAGAGAATGGAGCCTTGAATATTTAAACATGTTGGTAAAATACTGCTTAAATAAATTGACTGCTGGTCTTTACTGTATGCTGCACACTGTTACATTGTATTCCATTTCCAGCGAGACTATTCAAGCCATCGACTCACTGATGGTTGAAGATGATGAGCGATCAGCAAATGCAATCTGGAATCTGATGGCATGATGGCACATCATCACCATCGCTCTAATCACAGTCTGACAGTTGAAAAAACTTGAGTGGACTTATGGAAAGGCTCTGTAAGACATTTAATATATTTACACTACCATTCAGAAGGTCGGGGTCACTTGTCCTTGTTTTTGAAAGAAAAGTACATTTTTTGTCCTTTTAAAATAACATCAAATTGATGAGAAATACAGTATAGATAATGTTAATGTTGTAAATGACTACTGTAGCTGGAAACGGCAGATTTCTTATGGAATATCTACATAGGCGTACAGAGGCCCATTATCAGTAACCATGACTCCTGTGTTCCAACGGCATGTTGTGTTAGCTAATCCAAGTTCATCATTTTAAAAGGCTAATTGATCATTAGAAAACCCTGTTTTCAATTATGTTAGCACAGCTGAAAACTGTTGTTCTTATTAAATAAGCAATAAAAATGTCCAAAAACACAGCATCTACGTGGAAAAATACGTTATGTAAATCATTTTTTTATTTAAACTGATCGCTAGGTGTTTGGCAAAACCATAAGCAAGTAGGTAAACTTTGATATGAGGTAATAAAGGTGATTATTCTACACATAGACTGGTATTTCCTTTCCATGTTGCAAGATTTTAACTATTTTTGCAAATTTTCTATAAAAATGTATTGGAGTGAGAATTTCTTTATTTCGGGATACATATACCGAGTATGTCCACCTCCCATTCAGTCCATTTTATTGGTAATGTCACACCCTGATCTGTTTCACCGGTCATTGTGCTTGTCTCTATACCCCTTCAGGTGTCGCCCATTCTCCCCATTATCCCCAGTGTATTTATACCTGTGTTCTGTTTGTCTATTGCATGTTAGTTTTTTTCGTCAAGCCCACCAGCAGTTTTCCCCTTGCTACTGTCTTTTTCTAGTTCATGTTTTCTAGTTTTGACCATTTATGCCTGCATTGACCCTGTGCTTAACTGCCGTTCTGTACCTTGTCACACCACCCTGGATTATTGACCTCTGCCTGCCATGACCCCGACTGTACCTTTTGGACTCTGATCTGGATTACTGACCTCTGCCTGACCTTGACCTGTCGTTTTGCATGCCCCCTGTTCTAGTAATAAACTTTTGTCACTTCGACACTGTATGCATCTTTGTCTTCTCCTGAAACGTGATAGGTAAACTACATGGTAATGTTAAAGTTATATTTTTTTGTGATCCAATACGTAATATAGTAAGTGAAAAAAAATCAAGCTTGCAACACGCATCTGAATATTCATTATGAATAGGATATATTTTGTTTACATTCTTCATTGTAACCACTGCCACAAATAATTGAACACACAGAACACGAGCAGACTAACTTGGTCAGAAGAGTCCAAACATTTCTTTATTAAAGACTATCAGAAATAATGTTGGTACTTATTTATTTTGATCAAAAGCCATTAATGAGTGAATGATCCAATAATAATTGGTATGACACGGCTCTCAGAACTCATTAACAGGAGTTGCAGATTAATAAAATGTCCCTGTACTGTAGATCTAATTAAATTTAGATGATTGGAGGATTCTAAATGAATATCTAAAGAGCATTTTTCATATGGGCAAATATTGTCTGAGAATATCTAAGGGGCTTCTATATATGTTACGGCTCTCGTTTGTGGAATGACCGGACCATGGTGCAGTGTGGTAGATGTTCATTGTTCTTTTTATTGAGGACACCAAAAGCAAAATAACAGCGATAAAAACGAAAGCGCACAGTTCTGTAAGGCAAAATAAACTATACAGAATACAAGATCCCACAAAACCCAAAAGGAAAATGACAACCTGTATATGATCCCCAATCAGAGACAGCTGCCTCTGATTGGGAACCATACTCAGCCTAAAACACAAAGAAATAGAAAACATAGATTTTCCCAACCCAGTAACACCCTGACCTAACCAAACATAGAGAATAATAATTATCTCTAAGGTCAGGGAGTGACAATATAATTATAATGCAGCGTTAGTAATAATAATTATCGTTGGATAAAAGATAGAAGCAGCTTCTTAAAGAGTTCTGTGAGTCTATCTTCAAATATGCTTTAAATGCTTTATTATCCAAATGTTTAAAGTGAGTGGGCAACGGAGAGAAACAAACTATTGCAGTTTGAGGCAATGAGGCGGAGTGAGCTTGCAACATGCATCTGATTATTTAATATGAGTAGGATTTATTTTGTTTACATTCTTCGTTCTAACCACAATGTCACAAATAATTGAACACGCACAACATAAGCATATTAGCTTGGTCAAAACAGTCAAAACATTTATTTATTAAAGTCTATCAGACTGAAAACACCTCCATTAATTTACGAACAGATAGTCAATTTGTGCCACAGTTTAGACTACTGATAGATCAGAATTCTAACTCCCCCTTGTGATAGTGTGGTGCAATGACAGAATGCCACCATCTACCACTAACGTGTTGCTACAAGATCTGAATGAAAACATCTCAGATGATGGGGAAGAAATTAATCATGACATCTCTGATGATTAATATTCTGATTCGTGCTGAATGGCTTTCCATATCTGGGTAAGGATCCATATCGGGCATCAAGTGTGCAAGTGTCGGAAAATGTTTAGGGGCAGATGGCATGACTGTACTAGGTGCAAGGTGGAACTTCCTGCTGACCTGTTGTTGTGTTCTACAACATGCTTGTGTTGACTACAATCAACGCACACATGTTCAAGCAGATGACTTCATCATGAGTCTGGTGCACTGGCTACCTGAGTGACATATGAGGGCCAAGGAAAAAGCAAAGATTCCATGTGAGCCATTGGGAGAGCCAAATTGAGCACAGATCCAGGGGAGGAGAAACTGCAAGGTGGGCAGATGCACTCAGGAACAGAACCCATGACACCTGCAAGTGACTTGTTTTTGTCAAAGTGTTGCAATCAAGTTATGAAGATTTGTGGTGACTGTTAGGACAAGCATAACAGCTAAATGAGATCCAACTGTTGCGTGAAGATGCACAGCAAGCACGAGCAAGACCACAAATAATGTGTCCGATAACTGACAATAATATACTATTTTTGACCACTGTCATTATCGACACTTGTATTCATTATGCCATTATTGCTTTTGTGTTGATTTTCACTATTCACAAGCATGCTTGGAACCTATACTGATTTCCAGGCTACTAATATTTTCTTCATTGACCACGTGTCTTGCAGTTTGGGTATTTTATTTATTTTCCTGTTATAAAAACAAACTTTTACTGTGTTTCATAGTAGTAACAAAGGCACTCCACAAATCACATATATTTTACACTTGGTGATACTACGATGCCCGGCTATTCTACTGTAAAAATGTAAATGGTCATATTGACAGGTCGGTTCAAGGTTTTTATTGAAATGAAGTTATTGAAATTACAAAATTGAAAACGGTCAGATTGACCATTTTGCTGGTGTGATGCACCTAAATATATATGCCAACTTCTAGAGAACTATTCCCCCAGCATGCATACTACAATCATCAGACTCAAAGAACCTGGTCACACCAGCCACAAGCCTGTGCAGCATGGACACTCCCCTTCCTGTTCGGGTGGCGCTCGGCGGTCGTCGTCGCCGGCCTACTAGCTGCCACTGATTATTTCCTCCCCCTCCTTATGTGTTTATTGAGTGCACCTGTTTTGAGTTAGGTAGTTAGTAGTAAGGCTTTATTAGTCAGCCGGCCCGCATGGTTCCATGCGGGATTAATTATTGTGACCGTCGGTTTGGTGTACTTGTGTGCACGTCTATGGGTTTTGTGTTTTCCCATGTTGTGGGGTTTTCCTGGACATTTTAAGTCCCCCTGTTTGGGGCATTTGTTTGTTCATTTACGCCCTGTTTTTTCGTGAGGGTTGGCTTATGTTCGCCGTTTCTCTGCACATTAAAATAGCACTCCCCTGAACTCTCTGCTTCCTGCGCCTGACTCCTCACCCACTACACTCAGACCGTTACAGAATCCCGCACCATTGGAATGGAGTCAGCAGGAGCAACAGCCACTCCCCTCCCATCGATGGAAGAGAGGGTTCTACATCACACCACCGTTCTCCATCGGATCGGAACGGCGATGGATCTGGTGATGGAGAGAATCGACCGATGGGATAGAAGCGGTCTCCTCTCTCCACCTTCGGCCCCCCCTCCTCAGGACTCCCCATCTCCCGACTCCAGCACCCTCCGTCTTACGCTCCCGAGGGTCTATGATGGAGCGGCAGCAGGGTGCCAGGGGTTCTTACTCCAGCTAGAACTGTACCTGGCCACCGTCAGACCCACTCCCTCGGGAGTGGAGAGGGTGAATGTCCTCATCTCCTGCCTCACGGGTCGTGCTCTGGAGTGGGCAAACGCAGTTTGGAATGGCCCAGACTCAGCAAAGGAGCACTACCCCGAGTTTTCTCGCCGCTTCTGTGCCGTGTTTGACCATCCTCCAGATGGCCGAGCGGCGGGAGAACGACTATTCCATCTCCGGCAGGAGAAGAGGAGCGCCCAGGATTACACGTTGGAGTTCCGTACCTTGGCAGCAGGATCCGGGTGGAACGACAGGGCCCTTATCGACCACTACCGGTGTAGTCTCCGGGAGGACGTCCGCAGGGAGCTAGCGTGTCGGGACACCGCTCTTTCCTTGGATGAGCTAATTGACATGTCCGTCCGACTGGACAATCTGCTGGCTGCCCGCGGGCGTTCGGAGAGGGTCCTGTGTGTTCCACCACCCAGCACCTCCACTCCTGTTCCGATGGAGGAGGGGTACCGGAGGAGGAGGCTCCCTCTGCACCAACTGTGGTCGGAGAGGACACACGGCCGATCGGTGCTGGGGGGGTCCGTCTGGGAGTCGAGATGGCAGGCGGAACATTTCTCGATCACCCCAGGTGAGTCAGCACCAAACTCACCCAGAACCCCCTGTTGGTCACATGTTTGTCTTGATTTTTTTTCTTACATTTTTCCCCTCTTCCCAGCATAGGGCGCTAGTCGATTCAGGCGCAGCTGGGAACTTTATGGATCGCGGACTCGCTATTAAATTAGGTGTTCCGCTTGTGCCGATAGATTCTCCCTTTCCCGTGCACTCCCTAGATAGCCGGCCATTAGGGTCAGGGGTGGTCAGGGAGACCACGATCCCACTGGACATGGTAACGCAGGGGAATCATAGGGAGCGTATCAGTCTCTACATTATTGATCCGCCTGCGTTTCCAGTGGTGTTAGGGATTCCCTGGCTGGCCCGGCACAATCCTAAAATTTTGTGGAGACAGGGGGTTCTCCAGGGGTGGTCAGAGTAGTGTTCTGGAAGGTGTCTGGGAGTTTCCGTCGGTGCCACCTCGGTGGAAAGTCCAGACCAGGGTCCCACAGTGCGCATTCCCCCCAAGTATGCCAATTTGGCAATCGCTTTTAGTAAAAAGAAGGCGACTAAATTACCACCACATCGACCGGGAAGGGATTGTGCGATAGATCTCCAGGTAAACGCTGCGCTTCCCAAGAGTCACGTGTACCCATTGCCCCAAGAGGAGACATATATCACGGAGTCTCTGGGACAGGGGTACATTCGGTCCTCCATTTCACCCGTCTCCTCAAGTTTCTTTTTGGTGAAGAAAAAGGAGGGAGGATTGCGTCCGTGTATTGATTATAGAGGTCTAAATGCCATCACAGTGGGGTTCAGCTACCCACTACCTCTCATTGCTACGGCAGTGGAATCCTTTCAGGGAGTGCAGTTCTTCACAAAATTGGATCTCAGGAGCGCGTATAGCCTGGTGCGTATTCGGAAGGGAGACGAGTGGAAAACCGCATTTAGTACCACATCGGGCCACTGTGAGTACTGCGTCATGCCGTATGGTTTAAAAAATGCTCCAGACATATTTCAATCCTTTGTAGACGATATTCTCAGGGACTTGCACGGGCAGGGAGTGGTTGTTTATATCGATGACATTCTGATCTACTCAGCCACTCACGCCGCGCATGTGTCTCTGGTACGTAAGGTGCTTGGTAGACTGCTGGAGCCTGACCTATACGTCAAGGCTGAGAAGTGTGTGTTCTCCAAACGAGCCGTCTCCTTTCTGGGTTATCGCATTTCCACCTCGGGGGTGGAGATGGAGGGTGACCGCAGTTAGGCCGTGCGTAATTGGCCGACTCCGACCACGGTAAAAGAGGTGCAGCGGTTTTTGGGTTTTGCCAACTACTACCGGAGGTTTATCCGTGGTTTTGGCCAGGTAGCGGCTCCAATTACCTCACTGCTGAAGGGGGGACCGGTGCGGTTGCGGTGGTCAGCAGAGGCGGACAGAGCTTTCAACAAGTTGAGGGCGCTGTTCACGGATGCACCCGTGTTGGCGCATCCAGACCCCTCTCTAGCATTCATAGTGGAGGTGGACGCGTCCGAGGCTGGGGTGGGTGCCGTGCTATCACAGCACTCGGGTACGCCACCAAAACTCCGCCCCTGCGCTTTCTTCTCGAGTAAGCTCAGCCCAGCGGAGCGTAACTATGATGTGGGGGACCGGGAGTTGTTAGCGGTGGTCAGGGCTCTGAAGGTGAGGAGACACTGGCTTGAGGGGGCTAAGCACCCCTTTCTCATCTGGACCGACCACCAAAATCTGGAGTATATTCGGGCAGCTAGGAGACTGAACCCGCGGCAGGCAAGTTGGGCCATGTTTTTCACTCGATTCCGGTTCACTTTATCATATAGACAGGGCTCCCAGAACGTGAAGGCGGACGCACTGTCCCGCCTTTATGACACGGAGGATAGGTCCACCGAAGCTACTCCCATCCTTCCGGCCTCAAAGCTGATGGCACCGGTGGTATGGGAGGTGGACTCGGACATCGAGCAGGCGTTACGGGCTGAACCCGCGCCTCCTCAGTGTCCGGCGGGGCGGAGGTACGTGCTGCTTGGTGTTCGGGACCAACTGATTTTGTGGGCTCACGTCCTACCCTCCTCGGGTCACCCTGGGGTGAGGAGGACAGTGGGGAGCCTTCGCTGGCCTACCTTGGCTAGGGACGTTAAGGTTTATGTCTCCTCCTGTTCGGTATGCGCCCAGAGTAAGACTCCTAAGCACCTTCCTAGAGGGAAGTTACAACCCCTCCCCGTTCCACAACGGCCATGGTCACATCTATCCATAGATTTCCTGACCGACCTTCCCCCGTCTCAGGGTAACACCACGGTTCTGGTGATTGTGGATCGGTTCTCTAAGTCCTGCCGTCTCCTCCCGTTGCCCGGTATCCCAACGGCCCTACAGACTGCGGAGGCATTATTCACCCACGTCTTCCGGCACTACGGGGTGCCGGAGGACATTGTTTCTGATCGGGGCCCCCAGTTCACGTCCCGAGTATGGAGGGCGTTCATGGAGCGTCTGGGGGTCTCGGTCAGCCTGACCTCCGGTTATCACCCCGAAAGTAATGGGCACGTGGAGAGAGTAAACCAGGAGGTGGGTAGGTTTCTGCGGTCGTACTGCCAGGACCGGCCAGGGGAGTGGGCGAGATACATCCCCTGGGCTGAAATGGCCCAGAACTCACTACGCCACTCCTGTACTAATGTGTGTCCCTTTCAGTGTGTGTTGGGATACCAGCCGGTCCTGGCACCGTGGCATCCGAGCCAGACCGAGGCTCCTGTGGTGAGGAATGGGTGCAGCGCTCCAAAGAGACCTGGAGGGCCGTCCAGGAATCCCTTCAACAGGCTAGTGGACGGCAGAAAAGGAGTATTGACCGCCACCGCAGTGAGGCCCCCGTGTTTGTACCAGGGGACAGGGTCTGGCTCTCGACCCGAAACCTGCCCCTCCGCGTGCCCTGCCGGAAGCTTGGGCCGCAGTGTGTAGGGCCGTTCAAAGTCCTGAGGAGAATAAACGAGGTGTGTTATCGATTACAACTCCCTTCCTATTATTTTATTAACCTCTCGTTTCATGTGTCTCTCCTCAGTCCGGTGGTAGCTGGTCCCCTACAGGACGGTGAGGTGCTGGAGGTCCCTCCTCCCCCTCTGGACATCGAGGGGTTCCCGGCGTATACGAAACGGGCCATTCTGGACTCGAGATGCCGGGTAAGGGGCCTGCAGTACCTCGTGGACTGGGAGGGGTACGGTCTGGAGGGGAGGTGCTGGGTACCCACCAGGGACATTTTGGATCCGTCAATGTTGAGGGATTTCCATCGCCTCCATCCGGATCGCCCTGCGCCTCGTCCTCCGGGTCGAACTCGAGGCCGGTGTCAGCGCGCTGCGGGAGCCACGCGTCAAGGGGGGGGTACTGTCACGACTCCGACCGAAGGACACTCCCCTTCCCGTTCGGGTGGCGGTAGTCGTCGCCGGCCTACTAGCTGCCATTGCTTATTTCCTCCCCCTCCTTATGTGTTTATTGAGTGTAGCTGTTTTGAGTTAGGTAGTTAGTAGTAAGGCTTCATTAGTCAGCCGGCCCGCATGGTTCCTTGTGCGGGATTAATTATTGTGACCGTCGGTTTGGTGTACTTGTGTGCACGTCTATGGGTTTTGTGTTTTCCCATGTTGTGGGGTTTTTCTGGACAGTTTAAGTCCCCCTGTTTGGGGCATTTGTTTGTTCATTTACGCCCTGTTTTTTCGTGAGGGTTGGCTTATGTTTGCAGTTTCTCTGTGCATATAAATAGCACTCCCCTGAACTCTCTGCTTCCTGCGCCTGACTCCTGTCCCACTACACTCAGACCGTTACACCTTCTCACATGTGTCCCCTCAGCACTGGAATGCTCTACCTACAAATGTCAAGGAGGCAGCTTCAATTTCCTTGTTTAAAACACAAAAGATTGACATATTCAAGCTAGCATTTAATGTTTCATCGCTTAATCTGACTAAAGTCTGCATTTGGTATTAGTAGGTAATGGTTTGATGTATTGTGCTTGTTTTTAATGTATTATTGCTGAATTTTGTTTGGTTTTTGTTTTCTACCTTATGAGCATTGAGTGTGGGAAATGTGCTTTACAAATTCAACATTATTGTTATTTTTATTACACAAGCTAAACCCGATGTGCTGGTATGCGCCATGTGGTGAAAATTTAACATATCACAGAGAAACTCTTTCCAATGGAGCAACAACAGCTTTTGCACGTAGCAACGGACACTTCCGCTCAACTTCCGACCCGATACATAGCTTCCTCTCCCGATCGCGTCCTGTCAGCCTGATTGTAGCCATACTAGCCTCAAAATCGCACGTTTTATCATTACCTCAGTGTATTAATATAATCCTATTTCTATAGCATTTTTTTATCATTATTGTTGATACTGAGCTAAGAGCCAAATGGGTCACCAATGTTCGCAGGGAAAAGTCACTCCAAGGTATGTGGTAGACACTTTTTACCACATTATTTCATTGAACCTTCTTGTGGGCTTTGATGTCTGAAGAAGGGAGCAGTACCTTTGCTATTCCAGTGGAATAACTACCATGTCCAAGCAAGAGCAAGTGTTTGGGAAAGAAGGGAGAGATCAAGGACTGGATGTGTAGAGGACAACCATGTTGAAAATGAAGAGGATGAAAGGATGGAAAGCTACCATGACCATGACTACTGTGCAGTGCCTGGGCCTACTGCAGTTGATCTGGTTTTGATTGAGAGGGAAGAGATGCAGAGAGAGATTGAGGACCGGACTGTGAGAAGTGTTTTTGACGGCAGTGATTTGTGGGATCAGATGCACAGATCCAGTCCTTCACAAGGTGGGTAAACCTAGCCCTGCTTGGTATTGTTACATCAAACTTTACACCGTTTGCTTTCTGGCACTATTTTCCCTAGCTACCAGCATTACTGTCTTAGGTTTATGATACTACATTTAATGTTAGACTTGTGAGTAAATAACTCCTATCAATGTTTCTTCCCATGTAGATTTGCCTCATATGATCATCTGATAGCTTTTTGGTCCATCATCGAACCATCAACTGCCAATATTGTCCTTGTCACATGAGCAAGGAGAGCGAAGCTGAGGAGGTGACACTTCCATGTACCTATTCAGTAAGTTCTCCCATTTCTGATGAACTGATTTGTCTTACCAAAGTTACTTTTCACTTTAACTAAAAGCTACAGCCTTCTGTAAATATATATTAGTGATTTGTGCATTTGTCCTACAGAGACATGCCGTATACATGCTGGATGAGCTGTTCCTCTTCCTCGTGTACTTGTCCTTGGGGTCAACTGAGATGGACCTCGCTGACCGATTTGGCATCTATCACTCGACAGTAAGCAGGGTGGGATCTGCTGGGATCTGTCTCTATCTGGATGTCTTCGGAAGATGTCAAGGCTGTGTTGCCGAAGGAGTTCAGTAGGTATACAGACACTCAAGTCATCATTGACTGTACTGAGTTGAGATGCCAGCAGCCAGTTAGTCTCCCTCTACACCCTGAGATGTACTCTCATTACAAGTCCCACTAAACCTTGAAAGGCTTGCTTGGGATGACCCCACATGGAGCAGTTACTTTTGTGTCAGAATTGTATGCTGGCTCCATCAGCGACAAAGAGCTATTCAAACAATCGGGACTGTGTGGCTTGCTCACTGAAAACATGGCAGTGATGGCAGACAAGTGATTCCTGATTGATGACTGTGTGCCAGGCAAGGACTACTGTCCACCCTTTCTGTCTAAACAGAGCCAAATGACAGCAGCACAGGTCCATCAAATGCAAGATATTGCCCATCTTAGAGTCAAAATTGAGAGATTAATTGGCAGAATTAAACTGAACAAGCTGTTTCAGTCACAGATCCCCATGTCGATGATGAGAAGCATCAACTGCATCTGGGCTGTGGCTTGCTGTCACACCCTGATCTGTTTCACCTGTCCTTGTGATTGTCTCCACCCCCTCCAGGTGTTCCTTGTTTTCCTAAGTGTATTTATCCCTGTGTTCCCTGTCTCTCTGTGTCAGTTAGTTTTGTATGTCCTCCTGCTTTTGACCCTTGTCTGTTTCTGGACTCTGTACCCGCCTGGCTGACTATTCTGCCTGCCTTGACCTTGAGCCTGCCTGCCACTCTGTACCTCCTGAACTCTGAACTGGTTTTGACCCTTTTCCTGTCCACAAGCATTCTCTTGCCTACCCCTTTTTGGATCAATACATTTCTAACACTCCAACCATCTGCCGCCTGTGTCTGTCTCACCTGATACTTACCTTCTCACAAAGTACCAGTGTGGGCCTATTTTTAAGGCATGGGCCAAGGAGCAATGAGCTAATATTGCAATGCATCTTTCCTTCTTTTTTTTTTGCTGTGACCATCCACATTGTTTAACACTTTTATAGATAAGAAACACTACTGCTTGTTGTCACACCCTGATCTGTTTCACCTCTCTTTGTGCTTGTCTCCACCCCCCTCCAGGTGTCGCCCATCTTCCCCATTATCCCCAGTGTATTTATACCTGTGTTCTCTGTTTGTCTGTTGCGAGTTCGTCTTGTCAAGCACACCAGTGTGTTTTCCCGTGCTCCTATTTTTTTTAGTGTCTGGTTTCTGGCTCTGACCTCTTCTGCCTGCCCTAACATCGAGCCTGCCTACCCCCTGTACCTTTTCACCTCTGACCTGGTTAATGAACTTCTGCCTGTCCTCATCCTGCCTATTTCCTGCCCCTAGTGGTTTAATAAATACCAGCGACTCGAACCATCTGCCTCCTGTGTCTGCATCTGGGTATCGTCCTGTGCAATTGTAGCTTACATTCCAAACACAAAATGTTGTAAAGAGTCTATTTACAGTAACAACAAATGTTTAATTATTAATTAATTAATTGAACAGACCGTTGTTAGTTTGTTTCTCTTACATTAATTCAAAGATAAAGGAACATGTCCGTTGTTAAGAAATGTTGCAAGTACAAATATAAGTAGTACCAGGCACCCTTCTTTTTAATTAGTGAGAACATCACTGGGTATCTGTATTCTCTCGACCAGAATGTCCTCATGCACACAGACAACAAAGTCACAAAACTCCAACCCAGTGAAGCAGAGCTGACCTTGAACTTGCTAGTTGTGGAAATGCTGCTTCTTCAGGGAAGGTTCACCATTATGCATGTGAACGTACTTGCAATCCACAAAACGCTTTACGTTCAGGTTCTTAATCTCAACTAGGCCAAAAGGTTGATGCTCGAGAGGGTCATAGACCAGGCCATCAGGAGAAGAGGCAAGCCAAGGGATAGCAGGATGTATATTGAGGCCACAGGGTGAGGTAGACAGTATGCATCTTTGTAGAAGTCACTGGCTGCTTCCATCTCCAACTCCAGTCCCCTCTTCATGTCAGCTGTTGGTGCTGTGCTTTTGAGGATCATTTCAGCTAGATTTCCTGCGGATGTCAGCCATCTCACATGGCAAGCCCCTCAGAACCATGAGGAGGTCAGTCTTGGTTTCCGGGGGATCTGCCCGTCAGAGATAGCACGCTATTCTCTAGTAGCTTCCTCTATTTAATGGGCTGTTGCGAAGCTCACCTGAATAGACTATGTGAAGCTGGTCTTCTTCATTGAGCACAAATGTGGAGCCTTGAAGTTGCTCTCCAGTCTGTAGCCATCCAGGGGCAGTGAAGGGAATGGTGATGTCTCTTTATGGTGAACTATGTGTTGTGTTGTGATTGGAGGCTGCTGGTAAGACAGGAGGCTCCCCACCTGTACCTTCCCAAAGTGGGAATCGACTAAGAGCTTTTCAGCAGACATGCTGCAGATCAATGGCTTGGATAGAGGGTCAAAGTTCTTGTATGCCTCTTCTATCTGGAGAACTCAAAGTTCAGGGAGCGGTCCAAGAAAGGTGCTGTACAGTGTACTTCTGCAAAGCAGCCGCTGACAATCAATGTACTTGAAACCACCTGAATTGTAATAATTGTATATAGTCAAAGTGAAATAGGACATGACCAGCTACTACCTACTATACTGGCAATGAGGGAACACTCAACTAATCCTTTCTTCTGCCATGTGCTTTTTGGTGGGCTTGGTGAAGGTCATTTTGCCAATATGCCCAGGTTTCAGACCCTGTAAAAAGACAGAACAAGGGCACTATTCTAAATCTAATCATGAGACAATTCAAGTTTTCATTAAATAAGTTAATTGCATTATGATGTGATTATAACCATATTATTTTGATATGTTGTATAGCTTTTAAAAACATACCATAGTCCTTGGCTAATGCCACCGCTGCTCGGCCTTTGTGGGCTCAGAGGGCTTCTGTACAACATGTGTGGGGATATAAAAAGAAAATGATTATACTATAAAATCACTCAACATGTTTCTTAACCTGTCTAGGACCCGTCCGTTAGCGGAACCCCTCGCCAACAGCCAATGAAATTACAGGGCGCCAAATAGAAATAAACAGAAATGTCATGAATCAAATTTCTCAAACATCAAGTATTAGGCACAATTTTAAAGATACAATTCTCGTTAATCCAGCCACCGTGTCCGATTTCAAAAATGCTTTGCAGCGAAAGCTCCACAAACATTATGTTAGGTCACCACCAACTCACAGAAAAACCCAGCCATTTTTCCAGCCAAAGAGAGGACTCACAAAAAGCACAAATAGAGATAGAATTAATCACTAACCAGATGACACTCATAGGAATCCATGTTACACAATACATGTATGTTTTGTTCGATAAAGTTCATTTTATATCCAAAAATCTTTTTTTACATTGGCGTGTTATGTTTAGTAGTTCCAAAACATGCAGTGATATTTCCGAGAGCCACATGAATTCACAGAAATACTCACTATAAATGTTGATGAAAATTCAAGTGTTATGCATGGAAATTTAGATGCACTTATCCTTAATGCAACTGCTGTGTCAGACAATTCCATTGTCTGTAGAAAAGCAATGGAATGAGAGATACCTCTCATGTGAAATGCGAGTGACTGAGAACGAGACTGCTGGCAGACCCCAGTCAAACAGCTCCAATCCGGCCCCCCTTCACACGAGAAGCCTGAAACAACGTTCTAAAGACGGTTGATATCTAGTGAAAGCCTTAGGAAGTGCAAAATAACCCATAATCCACTATGAATTCGATAGGGGCTGCCACGGCCGTCGAAAGAACTGGACCAAAGCGCAGCTTGGTGAGCGTACATTTTCCTGTATTTAAAATAAAGCCAACAAAACAGTAAATCATACAAAACGACCGTGAACCTTAAGGGATATAGTGCCACAAACAAAGACAACCTCCCACACAGAAAGGAGGGAAAAGGGCTACCTAAGTATGATTCCCAATCAGAGACAGCGATAGACAGCTATCCCTGATTGAGAACCATACCCGGCCAAAACAAAGAAATACAAAAACATAGAAAATAGAACATAGAATGCCCACCAAAATCACACCCTGACCAAACCCAAAATAGAGACTTAGATCGCTCTGAGGTTAGGGCATTACAGTACCGGAGACCAGGAGCCCTGAGCCGGCACAATCCCTCCTGGCTGAATGCCAACTCTAGCACAGCAACTGTGGGGAGCTTGCAGAGAGCGCACCGGGTTATGAGAGCGCACTGGAGACACATGACGCAGAGCTGCATAACCTGGTGCCTGTCTAGTCACTCTCTCCCCACGGTAAGAAAAGGTAGTTGGCTCAGGACTCCGCCAATCTCCCCGTGTGCCCCCCAAATCTTTGGGGGCTGCCTCTGGTACCTGCTTTGCTGACTTGCCTCCTCAATTCGCCGCAACTCTGCTTCAACTGCCTCCAGTTCCTCCTTTGGACGGCGATACTTCCCAGCCTGCCTCCAGGGTCCCTTACCGTCCAGGATCTCCTCCCATGTCCAGGAGTCCCTTTCACCATGCCGCTTGGTCCTTTGGTGGTGGGAGGTTCTGTCACGGCCGTCAAAAGAACTGGACCAAAGCGCAGCTTGGTGAGCGTACATTTTCCTTTATTTAAAATGATGCCAACAAAACAATAAACCATACAAAATGACCGTGAATCTTAAGGGCTATAGTGCCACAAACAAAGACAACCTCCCACACAGAAATTGAGGGAAAAGGGCAACCTAACTCTGGTTCCCAATCAGAGACAACGATAGACAGTTGTCCCTGATTGAGAACCATACCCGGCCAAAACAAAGAAATACAAAAACTTAGAAAATAGAACATAGAATGCCCACCCAAATCACATCCTGACCAAACCCAAAATAGAGACATAATAAGCTCTACGGTCAGGGTGTGACAGGGGCTGAGTTCAAAAACTACAAACCTCAGATGTCCCACTTCCTGTTTTGGATTTTTTCTCAGGTTTTTGCCTGCCATATGGGTTTTGTTATACTCACAGATATCATTCAAACAGTTTTAGAAGTGTTTTCTATCCAATACTAATAATAATATGCATATATTAGCATCTGGGACTGAGTAGGAGGCAGTTCACTCTAGGCACTCTATTCATCCAAAAGTGAAAATGCTGCCCCCTATCCCAAAGAAGATAACCGGCAAACAGAAGTGAATAGTGCAGCATGCAACAGCCACTAAATTCATTACATCGATACAGATTTATACTTTTCTATTAAGGGTATATGCCCTTGTTTAAAATGAGTCTAATGCGTCCAACTTAACAGAGTTTACAGAAACAGCAAGGAAGACGACTGAACAATTGCTACGCTAAGAACGGTTTCATAGACATGGGTTAAGCCTAGACCTAGACTAAGCAATGCCTCTTAATGCAGATCTCCATTGACAGGAACTTCTTAGTCTAAGACTAGACTGTGTTACCGGCATGTAGTGTATCGCAAACAGCTGACTTTTCACTCTATACTCAAACTGTGTGGTTTCTCATTTTTCCTCATGGACCCTTATGCTGACCTCTCCCGTCACTTTTTCCCTGTTCGAAACGGTTTTGAATAAAAAAGAGTGAGCAATCATAATGTTAGCTAGCTACTGTAAAAGGCATGTCTTAAACTATGTTACAGCTTTGAGTAAACACCCTTGTCTGGTCTGATGGCAACTTGGCTACATTTACCTTCATAGTTGAAAAGGTAACTGGATACAAAGTTTGAATCCTTTTTACAACTTAGAGGTCAGTGCTTTGCTACTTGTCTTGGCCAGACGATGTACATCCATCACTGTTATCTTTGGCAGCTCCTGCGAGCACCTTGTGTAAAACAGTGCGCTAACTAGCCACCTTACTAGTTAGCGCATTTATAACTAGCTAGCTAAGAGACAAAAAAAGACACAGAACACAATAATTGACTTACAAAAATCCCTAGCTGAACGGATAAACACAATTTTCAATAACAATGATAAAAAAACGCGATATAAATTATTATATTAATATACTGATTACCTCAGTATATTAATAACAAAACGAGCGATTTCGAGGCTAGTATGGCTACAATCAGGCTGACGGCGCGATCGGGAGAGGAAGCTATGTATCGGGTAGGAAGTTGGCGTTGCTACATTGTGCAAAAGGACTATAGGACTCATCTCATTGAATATATTTTCTAATGAAAAAATTTTGGATAAATGTCTTACAAGCTCCTTGCATCACCCACACACTACACCCTGACAAACATATTTTTTGCATGTTTACAATGTGTCATTCTCTCACAATAGGGCTTGAGCATGCATTGTAAGTTGTTATTTCACAAGGGTTACTGTATCTTACCTATGACTTACAAGAACAAGGTCAGCCTAACACTAAGAATGTCTTATGGAAGATCATTACTCATTCAAGGCGCATTCACTTAACATTCCCTCATATGGCAATGATTCTGTAACAAAATGGCTAGCAAATCATTATCCAAGTTATCCATCATTGAAAACTGTACAAACAAATCATGTGAGGCTGTGTTAGCCACCTTAGTTAATTCTGACATGTCTTACATCATTATAACCAGACAACAGACCTACTTCTGTGAAAACATTTAACAAACATGGAGTAAGTAAAGTTTATATTTATCTTTATCTTTGTCCTTTAGGAATTTTGGAGGAATTGTGTAAAATGAAAGGATTGGGCAGGATGACTGCAATCAAGGCACTACCTACAACCTTCACCGTAACATTCACGGTTACCAGGAATTTAGTGGCAAGATTGAACTTAATCACTCTAGAAATATGTAGAGGAAGTTGATGTGCTCTGTCGTTGTAGTCTTGTGGGAACCATTGGTTTTGCTTTAGTGACAGAACTATAAAAAGTTACTTTACTCGAGGTAACTGTCAAATTGCCTGACGAATTGCCTATGCTATGTGACATTTTGTGATATTTTGGCTAGTCTTTATAATGATTTTCATGTGAGCAATGTACTCATGTCCCTGTGCATTACTTCAATGGCTCCATCACTGAGGTAGGAAAACAAAATAATTCCAATCACCGTATTGGAACTTCACATCAAAATAGGGCATTGTTTTTTTGCTAGTTGTGACATGCACTGTTTATGTCGTGGAATTGGTCAGGAGCAGGGCCCTTGAGAAAGAATAGAGACACCCCGTAAGCCCTCTTAGCGACTCAGTCTGACTGTCTGTCACTCACATTTATAATTTACCCACATAACCTCTTCCCTCAGGAACCCTGCCATTAACTCCCTCACACATCTCTTTCCTCCCACATGCTTTGACTGGAAATCAAGATGATTGCATCCAGGGCCCAGACACAGTGCCTCTTTCCATGCCAATTCCACAGTCCTCGTCTTAAAGGTGTGAGTAATTAATGAGCTGATATATGAATAATGCATTGTTGAAAGGAATGGAAATGGTTAATTTTGAGTGCCATCGTGAAAGTCCGGAGCATGACTAAGGACCAAAGAGGAAATTATTATTCTCTCTTACCACACCACCAGTTGGAAATCTCACAAAGGTTTGACTGACATGTTAATTGATATTTTACTCACTATAAATATGCAGTAACTAATTCATGAACTGTCTGGTGAATATTTATGAAGCATTAAAAATGGAAAATGACTGTTCACCCACTATTCCCACTTCAGTGGTACAGAGGTGTATTGTCAGGTTCTATTTGGTAGACGTGGCACAAGTGTACTACCAAGTAATGCCTGCAAGTAAAGCTGCAAGTAAAGCTAGTCTAGTTGAACTTGCACACCTTCAGTACAAGGGCACTGGGACAGAGAAATGGGTGCTTTGCAAGCAATCTCTTGAAGGGCTATTTTACTCAAAACTATATTTTAGAATTTTGTTCATTAGCCCAGTGTAGAATCCCCCAAAATCTGGGCATATCAGAAATCAAATTTCAAGACAGAGAACTTTCAATAAAGAGCTAAAAGTTTGATGACGAAGCAAAACGCATTTAATTCTTTACTGTCTGAATAAAGTAGTGTGAATTTGATCGTTGTTTCACGTTCTCGCCCTCCCTGATGTTACGCAATGAATGGCTCACAAAAAACACTTTGTACAGAACAGAAAGCTTGTGAGAAAACATTTACTAAAACATGTTTCAGAGGGAAATGACACAACTGACAAAATTTACTTCACTGACAAGTTGTCATGTAAACACTGCCAAGTGTGTTTCTGTGGCCATAAAGATTGAAACAGCCTAGTGTGTGGGATGGTTGAAGTCTATATTGTACAATCTACAGTTTGGAAGACTATATTTGGTCATTTCACCAATGACAGGTGGGTGTAGCCTACATTTGCTGTGCTGGTATCTTTAGATCAAGAGAAAGCATTTAACCGTGAATTACATTATTATAATATTTTATATGTTTAGCCCTGGTGACAGTTTGATATCCCTGTTTAAAGTTGTGGTTAAGCATCTCATGTATTCAACTTTTCTTTTCTTTTTTATTTATTGACCGTGTCCGTTTGCTAATTCAATAAAGGGCATCTAAAGTCAAAGTCTATCACTCTCCATTTCCTCCTCAGATCTGTGAATACACAAAAATTCCCCATTCATGAATGGGGCTGGAGAGGAGTATCTGAATGACCTGGCGCCGGTGGACCTGGCAGCCGAACTAGGCTGAAACCATGGCATGACACGCACTGTGTTGCTTTTGAGTGTGTGTGTGTGTGTGTATGTGTGTGTGTGGGGGGGGGGGGTGTCTAAAACAGAGTTTGGAACCTCAGTGCATCACAACGAGTAAATGAAGATTGGGTTAGGATAAAAATGAGGTCAACAAATCATGCCCCATTTTGTCAAACTCCACGTGCAAATTGCCCCTCGGCACACTTCAGTTTCCCTTCATTAAATGGGGCTCGGTTGTTTTATCTCCCCAAAACGAGATCACAGCCCTATATAGACTGACCATGCCTCCACAGCCAAAGTTCCAGGGTTTGCATACCCTGCCGAAGAATACAGTGAGCTCCAAAAGTATTGGGACAGTGACACATTATTGGTTGTTTTGGCACTGTACTCCAGCACTTTAGATTTGAAATGATACAATGACTATGAGGTTAAAGTGCAGACCATCAACTATAATGTGAGGGTATTTTATCCATATCGGGTGAACCGTTTAGTAATTACAGCACTTTTTGTACATAAAGTGGTTTGTCCTTTAAAAGTTGCAGCGTGCTGCGGTGTAAAGTGTGAACCACTGGTAACATTAGTGCTAGTTTGACCACCAGAGGGCATCTTTGAGAAGCATTTGATAGCCTTCAATAATGGCCGTACTAGAGAATGCAGGCACGCGGGAGATGGGAGTTCAATTCCCCAACGGGGTGGAAGGAGTAGGCTGTCCTTATAAATAATAATTATTATGGTGTTTCTATTCCAAGAAAAACAAAAAAATCCTCTAGGTTTCCGTTAGGATGGAACGGAAAATATGGTGCTGTACAACAGTACAGTTCGGGAGTACAGTACTGGGCAATTTAGCTAAAGAATCTGGGGAGGAAGGAGTAGGCTGTCCTTGTAAATAAGAATGTGTTCTTACCTGACTTGCCTAGTTAACTAATTATGTGACTTCTGAATGTAATTGGTTGCACCAGATCTTGTTCAGGGACTTCATAGCAAAGGGGGTGAATACATATGCACACACCACTTTTCCATTAAAATTATTATATATTTTTTAAACATGTTAATTTTTTACATTTCACTTAACCAATTTAGACTATTTTGTGTATGTCCATTACATGAAATCCAAAATAAAAATATATTTAAATGACATGCTGTAATGCAACAAAATAGGAAAAATGCCAAGGAGGGTGAATACTTTTGCAAGGCACTGTATAATATTTGTAAATGATATCATAAATTGGACTGGTGAAGTTATGTCACACATGCAGCCAACACAAATATCTGAAAATGTCTGCTCTACCCTAAATTCCAACCAACTAATTGTAACATTAGAACAAAAATGTAAGAGGAAGGGGGAAAAAGTAAGGAACTTGTCTGTCGGCCCTGGAGGAATTTTGAAATCATGGTTTCAAACATTTGTTTTTCGCAAGGGCTATTAGCAGGACAATAGCCACGATGTGGTCCCAAAAAAAACCTCTCTGACATAGGTCCAGCATATCTCTTTATGATGTAATTTAATGTCTCGCCAGCTTTGATCCGTGCCTGGGCCTGCAACACGCAAAGATCTTTCTTTGTCAGATGCACGTGCATTTGCAATATGTTTCAATGGGCATGTACCATCACAAATTTGTCATGCTCAAAAATCATGCAGAATTGCAAAATTGACTGGCCCGATGAACTCGGGATAGACGGGCAGTGATAGTTGTTCCTTTCCATTGCTCGTTTTGTTGATTTCATTATGTCCATTTGTTTACGTTTTCTCAATTTTGCAAATTCACTGTGCATTTGCAATATGGTTCAATGGGCATTTACCATCACAAATTTGTCATGCTCAAAAATCCTGCAGAAATGCAACATTGACTGGCCTGATGAACACAGGATGGCTGGGCAGTGATTCTGGTTCCTCTCCATCGCTCGTTAGGGTTGATTTCAGAATGTCACTTGGTGATGGTACCTCACTATTCAAACATATTGCAAATGGACAATAGTCACCAGCAAGTCACCGTCCATCAGTCAATTTGATGTCATTCTAACAACAAACTGATACAAACTGACACCAAACCCACTTTTTCCAACTCGTTTAGTAGCCAACTATCACATACTTCAGAGCTGGCCCAAAATTCACGCCTTCTGTTCAAACCATAATAAAAACGTAAAACACATAGTTAGGTTCTAGCTGTGGGTCCAGTTCTGATATTATGTGTAGGCCTAGCTGAGGCGACCGCGAATCCCAAGTTTCGGCTCGATAGGTAATTTGGTGTCCGAGCAAGACCCTAATTGGTGCTGAAAATCCACTTTTTTCCATGCCTTGCTACGGGTTCTTGAATGAGCTATCGGACAGAAATGTTGGGGTCTGTCTATATGGGCTGAGGCGGTCGCAATGCACCTAGTCTTGCGACTCTGGGACATTTCTTAATGTCGTCATTTTCGTGATGCAAAAATTAATTGAAGTTATTGCAAATGTACGAGGCTGTTTCTCGGTCCGAGAACCTTCTAGAGCCACGTAACTCACCACGCACTATCGAACTGAGGTCTAGAACAGGTTTCTAAAGTTCCGGAACTCTAGATCTGACGGTTCTTTGATAGTTCCAACAAGGTTAACTAATGCAGGCAGTGTATGTCTCTACGCACCCCAATATGTCCCTCATTCCAAGCTGTGTGTGTGTGATTTAGTTTTACCTTGACATTTTATGGGAGAATTGACTGATTTACAGTTCATGGGGGTTGCCTAATCACACATATGAAGTTTTGGAAAGATCTGACTTTTTTAACCATTCGAAACAGCCACTGAGACACCAATTATGGCACTTCCGGTAGGCACAGGAAGCTATAAGTAAACACATATCCTGATTGGGGTATGCTTTTACAGAATCCTGAGTTTTAAGTCTTTACGTTAAGAACTGACTGACTTACACAGGGTTGAATGCACTATTTCTACCAAACTGCAGGTTGGGTATGGATATACACTTTTAGGGTGATTTTAACCACTTCCGGTTGGTCCAGGAAGCTTAGAATAGACACAGGTAGACCTCATAGAGGCGGATGGACTGTCATCGAAGACAGGTTCATACGGCATTCATAACCCACATATGCTTCAGGTTGAATTTAGGGGTGCAGGCAATGTATTCCTATGGGGAGAGAAGTCATTGTAATCTGTGAGAACAAAAAACCCTGTTTTACTGTTAAGGGTTAATGCCACACGGTCAAGGTTAGGTTTGCACGGATCGGGAGGACCTCAGGAACGTACCTGAGGTCGAATTGTGCTTCTCATCCTAACGGTTCTCTCACTGTCACCCAAAAGCAAATTACATTTAGGGCCAGGCTTTATTTTGGGCCTTCTCTTTTTCAAGGTCGCTACACTCAGAGCGAGCTACGGTCAAGCGGGGCATCTCGTTGAACTCGGCACAGTCTGGAGACTATGGTGATGCCATTTTTAGTGTTGATTTCAGAATGCCATTTTGCTGATGGTCCCTCTCCGTTTAAACATATTGCAAATGTACAAAAGTCAACTAGCAAGTCAGAGTCCATCAGTCAATTAGATGTCATTCTGACACCAAACTGATACCAATTGACACCAAACCCACTTTTTCCAACTCATTTAGAAGCCAACTATCACATATTTCTGAGCAGGCCCATAATTCACAGCGCCTTCAGTTTAAAACATAATAAAAACATAAAACACATAGTTACGTTCTAGCTGTGGGTCCAGTTCGGACATTATGTGTAGGCCTATGTGAGGCGACCCCAAATCCCGAGTTTCGGCTCAATAGGTCATTCGGTGCCCGAGCAAAACCCTAATTGGTGCTGAAAATCCACTTTTTTTCCATGCCTTGCTACGGGTCCTTGAATGAGCTATCGGACAGAAACATTGGGGTCCGTCTCTATGGGCCGAGCCGGTTTCAATTGCGCCTAGTCTTGCATCTCTGAGACTTTTCTAAATGTCGTCATTTTCGTAATGGTCAAAATGAATTGAAGTCATTGCAAATGTACGAGGCTGTTTCTCGGTCCGAGAACCTCCTAGAGCCACCTAACTCACCACGCACTATCAACCTGAGGTCTAGAACAGGTTTCTAAAGTTTCAGAACTCTAGGTCTGACGGTTCTTTTTTAGCTCGAACAAAGCTCACTATTGCAGGCTCTGTCTGTCTCTACGCCGCCCAATGGGTCCCTCCTGCCAAGCTGTGTGTGTGTGATTTAGTGTTTCTTTTAAATTTTATGAGTCATGACTGATTTACAGTTCATGGGGGTTGCCTAATCACACATGTGAAGCTTTGAAAAGGTCTGACCATTTTAACCCTTCAAAACAGCCACTATGACACCATTTAAGGCACTTCCGGTTGGCACAGGAAGCTATAAGTAAACTCATATCCTGATCGGGGTATGCCTTTACAGAATCCTGAGTTTTAAGTCTTTACGTTAAGAACTGAGTTATTTACGGAGGGTTTCGTGAGTGTGTGTTATTTCAGAAAATCACAGAAATCTCGCAGAGCTCTGCAGCGCACTTTAAAAAGATTTGTATGAACACCCAGCAACTGGATCTGTAACTGTTTAAAAAAAACTATTTTTGAACATCACCAATTTGACATTGTACGATTTCTCTTAAACGACGATAGATAAATGTCTGGTTCTTTTTATATTGACACCGGAGGCTCCTTGACTTTGACGTGAAGCGCAAAAATTATTGCTCTATTTTCATTTTGGACCTTTAATCCCAGAAAAATGGCCATAACTCAAAAACCGTTGAGGCCTAGACGCCATCTTGTTCGGGGCCAGCTGCCCATTATGCCAAACCTACGCTCACCAAGTTTCATATTCAAAGTCTTTTCCGTTTTGGAGATAAGGCCACGTCGTGATTCGTGATCTTTTGTACATTTGCAATATGATTCCATTTGCCCTCTTGTGGGATTTATCGTGACAGCGGAAAAATGACCAAAATTTGATTATTTTATAAAACGGAAACCGAATGTCCGAGAGAGTTCGTTTGATGACTTCCCGGTAGATTCGGCCCTGCCGCACGGCCCGACGCCATCCGCAAATTTTACAAACGTTTTCGGACGTCTGGTAAGGGACCGTACATTTGCAATGTGGACTTTCTCACTAACCATATGGCGAATGTCAAAATGTTCCCTTAAGGTATGTGAATAGCACTGTCCATGACCATAATCCCCAAGTCTAACAGTATTTTACTGACATGTTTAATTATTCAAGGTTCCATTCTCTTCTCTTTGCTGGAGTTATTTTAGGAATACAAAAGAAGCCATGCACCCTGGATGGGCTATCAGCAGGACAATAGACTCTTGCCGAGTCCACCAAATGCATTGTTTTCCAACCACATCTGGATGGATCCATGATGAATTACTATGGGAATAAATACTGAATTACAGAAATATTGGGAAAAAGTAGGCTGATGAAAGCAACAAATTGTTGCTTACTGGAACACCCAAAGTCATCCGTTTGTTGTAATAGAATTTGAAGCAATAGCCTACCCGGGTGTGGCAACTGTATCAGCACCGTTTTGCACTGCTCTAAGACAAGCATGGGTACTGGTCTTAAATTGTATTGTTTATTTACGTATTAGGGTACCTAAGGTTTGATTATTAACATTGTTCGACTTGTTTGGAAAAGTTTATTAGTAACATTTGGGATTCATTTTGTATGCATTTTGAAGGAGGGAAACTGGGTGATTTATTGACTGAAGCGCACCAGATAAAGAGTATTTATGGATATAAAGAAGGACATTATCGAACAAAAGGACCATTTGTGATGTATCTGGGACCTTTTGGAGTGCCAACAGAAGAAGATCATCAAAGGTAAGGCATTTATTTTATCGCTATTTCTGACTTTTGTGGCGCACCTGCCTGGTTGAAATATGTTTTTCATGCTTTTCTTGCGTGGCGCTGTCCACAGATAATCGCATGGTGTGCTTTCGCCGTAAAGCCTTTTTGAAATCTGACACAGGGGCTGGATTAACAAGACGTTAAGCTTTATTTTGATGTATTTCACTTGTGATTTTATGAAAGTTAAATATTTACAATTCTGTAGTTTGAATTTCGCGCTCGCAATTCCACCGGAAGTTGGCCAGGACGCTACCGTCCCACCTGCCCATAAGAAGTTTATAGCAACAATGGCTGACACAATACTGTACAAAAGTTTGAGGTCACTTAGAAATGTCCTTGTTTTTCCATTGAATTAACATCAAGTTGATCAGAAATGCGGTGTATACATTGTTAATGTTATAAATGACTATTGTAGCTGGAAACTGATGATTTTTTATGGAATATCTACATAAATATCTACATCTACATTTGTTTGCGCTCTCTCTGGATTGCGCATCAAAAAGCTCTGTGACACGTCAGGGTCCACTCATTCAGACTGGTCTTACCCCCACATGTATAAGAATACAAGCCTGAAACAATTTCTAAAGACTGTTGACATCTAGTGGAAGGCATAGGAACTGCAAATTGAGTCCTAGGGATACTGTAATGGCATTGAATAGAAAACGACAACAGAAAAAAACTTCCTGAATGGATTTTTCTCAGGTTTTTGCCTGCCAAATCAATCAGTTCTGTTATACTCACAGACACTAAACTAAACGTTAGAGTGTTTTCTATCCAAATCTACCAGTTATATGCATATCATATCTTCTTGGCCCAAGTAGCAGGCTATTTAATTTGGGCATGCTTTTCATCCAAAATTCAGAATGCTGCCCCCTACCCTAGAGAGGGAACTATACAGTCACCTCTCATGGCAGACCTTGTGGATCTGCTGACATGTGTTTGGTTTAACAAAGATACTGATTGGAGGGGGAGCCAGGGTATTTAGGATCTTGAATACAAGACATGCGTTGGTGTATTGCACAAGATTTTCCCAACTCGGGTGCTCATGCTTTCTGAGGATGTAACAGTGATTTTATTTATTAATTTACATTTTTTTTAAGATGAATGCAGTAACTGTAAGTTGCTCTCTATAAATGCATCTGAAATGTTTAAAAAAAACTGCCTAAATTCTCTCGGCATGGATTCTACGACATATCAGAAATGTTTGTTGCTCAATTGGTGTGAAAAGACCTAACATGTGCCAGGAAAACACTTCCCACACCACTAGCCTGTACAGTTGACACCAGGCAGAATGGGTCCATTCACTCATGCTGCTTACACCGAATGCTGACTTTGTCATCAGCATAACGCAACAGCAATCATCGGACCATGCATTGTTTTTCCACTCCTAAATTGTCCAGTGTTGTTGATTGCGTGCTCACCGGAGCTAGTTATTCTTGTTTTTAGCTGATAGGAGTGGAACCCGGTGTGGTCGTCTGATGCAATAGCTCATCCGTGACAAGGATCGACAAGTAGTGTGTTCCGAGATGCCTTTCAACACACCACTGTTGTACTGCGCTGTGTTATTTGTCACTACGTGACCCACCTGTTCGTGACCCACCGATTCATGCCATTTTCATCCAACCTCTCTCATCAATGAGCTGTTTTCGCTGACAGGACTGCTGCTGACTGGATGTTTATTGTTTGTCGCACCATTCTCAGTCAATCATACAAATTGTTGAGCGTGAAAAGCCCAGGAAGGCTGCCGTTTCTGAGAAACTGGATCCGGCACGCTTTCCACCAATGATCATACCACGCATCACTCGTTTTGCCCATCCTAACGTTCAATCAAACAGTGAATGACTGCCTCGATGCCTGTCTGTCTGCTTTATATAGAAAGCCACAGCCACGTGACTCACTGTGTGCAGAAGCGATCCATTTTCATGAACGAGGTGGTGTACCTAATAAACTGGCCGGTGAGTGCATGTCGCCCATATGTTACTTACGTCATTACCTACCATTATCTACCTCATCCAAGAGAGTGCATTTTACCAGCATAAACCTATCGACATGGGCCACTGAGTGGGACACGTGTGTCTGTCAGGTGTCATTAGGAGACAGGGATGCATTAAGAGGCCTGGCAGGTAACAAGTAATGGGGTTCTCCTCTAATTTCTAACAGGGATAGAGTCAATACCGAGAGCAAATTGGAAATGGTGTCTAAATAGAGGGGAGGCACAACTGAGGAGGGGGGAGAGAGATATACATTTGAGATAAAATTCTTAACAGCAGGAGACAAAGTGCAGCACTGCACAAAGACCGACTTCATTTGTTAGTCTGTTATTATTTATAATTTGAGGGACTGCGCCAAAGAAGAATTAATATGATTCATTGTGTTGCCTTTATTTCACAATTCAGAAATCTTCAATGACCTCCACGTACATATTGTTAAAAAGACACCCAATCATCCTTCCGATCAATGGTTAAAACTGCACAATGAGGCAAAGATTTCAGTTTGTTTATTACTTTCACTGGTTTAAAGGTGCAATATGCAGAAATCGTTCCACCATTTCCTGGTTGCTGAAATTGTAATAGTTAACCGAATATCATTTTATGTGACAAAACAAGCAAATAGAGTGTAGAGAATCATTGTACCACCGAAACAAATGTGCAATATATTTTCCATAACCAAAAATATTGTATTTTCAGCTGTTTGAAGCTGGTGTACAAACCTGACAGTAGAAGATGCAAAAACGAACCCTTGCCTGTTTTATGGACTCCGTACCCGCCTGCCTGATCATTCTGTCTGCCCTGAACTCGAGCCTGCCTGCCACTCTCTACCTCCTGGACTGAACTGGTTTTAACCTTTTGCCTGTCCACGACCATTCTATTGCCTACCCTTTTTGGATTGTTTAATAAATATCAAGACTCAAATTATCTGCCTCCCTTGTCTGCATCTGGGTCTTGCCTTGTGCCCTTAAACTCTCTCTGTCCTTCTCGTGGTCCAAATCACACATAGGATTATTGGTAAGGAGGAGTTGGGAAGGAGAGAAAGACAGAGAGAAAGAAAGAGAGAGAGAAAGACAGATACAATGTTGAATGTCCAGTTGGGATTTAAAACACCTCAGCAGAGATTGAATTCAGAGCTCACAATCACCACAAGCTTTGTGTGAAGCAAATCAGCTGTTTTGTTCTAGGGCGGTTTAATGTCCTCTCAGAGCCTGGCTGGAGTGATTGGAGTGAGTTGGGAATGACCTGCCAGCCAGGCAACAGTAGCCAGGGAGAATTTGGAGCATAGCAGACCATCATTGGAGGTGGAAATGTGTTGCATGGACGAGCAACAAGTACGACTGTACATCTAATGCTTTATTTGAACACTCTGTTTCTAATGCATGTTAAAATTTGATAAAACATTGTTTAACTGACTCATTCCTAACGTTAAGGGCTTTAATGAGGAAAATTGTCATTTCAGTTCAATTCTTGAATTGACTGAATTGAAATCGTATTGACCCCAAACCTGGTCAGTCAAAACATTATGTACACCTAGAGGCAGGTAACTTGGTCACGAAAATCAGAAAAGCATTCAAATTAATTGTTTACCTTTGATGAGCTTCGGATGTTTTCACGCACGAGATTCCCAGTTAGACAGCAAATGTTCCTTTTGTTACATAAAGATATTTTTTATATCAAAATACCTCCGACAGTTTGATGCGTTATGGCTAGGAATCCCCCGGATATAGCGGTCACGACAACGCAGACAAAAATTCAAAATTATATCCATAATATCGACAGAAACATGGCAAATGTTTTTTATAATCAATCCTCAAGGTGTTTTTCAAATATACAGTGCCTTGCGAAAGTATTCGGCCCCCTTGAACTTTGCGACCTTTTGCCACATTTCAGGCTTCAAACATAAAGATATAAAACTGTATTTTTTTGTGAAGAGTCAACAACAAGTGGGACACAATCATGAAGTGGAACGAAATTTATTGGATATTTCAAACTTTTTTAACAAATCACAAACTGAAAAATTGGGCGTGCAAAATTATTCAGCCCCCTTAAGTTAATACTTTGTAGCGCCACCTTTTGCTGCGATTACAGCTGTAAGTCGCTTGGGGTATGTCTCTATCAGTTTTGCACATCGAGAGACTGACATTTTTTCCCATTCCTCCTTGCAAAACAGCTCGAGCTCAGTGTGGTTGGATGGAGAGCATTTGTGAACAGCAGTTTTCAATTCTTTCCACAGATTCTCGATTGGATTCAGGTCTGGACTTTGACTTGGCCATTCTAACACCTGGATATGTTTATTTTTGAACCATTCCATTGTAGATTTTGCTTTATGTTTTGGATCATTGTCTTGTTGGAAGACAAATCTCCGTCCCAGTCTCAGGTCTTTTGCAGACTCCATCAGGTTTTCTTCCAGAATGGTCCTGTATTTGGCTCCATCCATCTTCCCATCAATTTTAACCATCTTCCCTGTCCCTGCTGAAGAAAAGCAGGCCCAAACCATGATGCTGCCACCATCACGATTGACAGTGGGGATGGTGTGTTCAGCTGTGTTGCTTCATTCCAAACATAACGTTTTGCATTGTTGCCAAAAAGTTCAATTTTGGTTTCATCTGACCAGAGCACCTTCTTCCACATGTTTGGTGTGTCTCCCAGGTGGCTTGTGGCAAACTTTAAATGACACTTTTTATGGATATTTTAAGAAATGGCTTTCTTCTTGCCACTCTTCCATAAAGGCCAGATTTGTGCAATATACGACTGATTGTTGTCCTATGGACAGAGTCTGCCACCTCAGCTGTAGATCTCTGTAGTTCATCCAGAGTGATCATGGGCCTCTTGGCTGCATCTCTGATCAGTCTTCTCCTTGTATGAGCTGAAAGTTTAGAAGGACGGCCAGGTCTTGGTAGATTTGCAGTGGTCTGATACTCCTTCCATTTCAATATTATCGCTTGCACAGTGCTCCTTGGGATGTTTAAAGCTTGGGAAATCTTTTTGTATCCAAATCCGGCTTTAAACTTCTTCACAACAGTATCTCGGACCTGCCTGGTGTGTTCCTTGTTCTTCATGATGTTCTCTGCGCTTTTAACGGACCTCTGAGTCTATGACAGTGCAGGTGCATTTATACGGAGACTTGATTTACACACAGGTGGATTGTATTTATCATCATTAGTCATTTAGGTCAACATTGGATCATTCAGAGATCCTCACTGAACTTCTGGAGAGAGTTTGCTGCACTGAAAGTAAAGGGGCTGAATAATTTTGCACGCCCAATTTTTCAGTTTTTGATTTGTTAAAAAAATTGAAATATCCAATAAATGTCGTTCCACTTCATGATTATGTCCCACTTGTTGTTGATTCTTCATGTTTGAAGCCTGAAATGTGGCAAAAGGTCGCAAAGTTCAAGGGGGCCGAATACTTTCGCAAGGCACTGTATGTGAAAAACATCTTGAGGATTGATTCTAAACAATGTTTGCCATGTTTATGTCGATATTATGGAGCTAATTTGGAAAAGAGTTCGGCGTTGTAAGTGACTGCATTTTCCGGTATTTTTCTTAGCCAAACGTTATGAACAAAATGGAGCTATTTCGTCTACACAAATATTATTTTTGGAAAAAATGAACATTTGCTATCTAACTAAGAGTCTCGTCATTGAAAACATCCAAAATCTTCAAAGGTAAATGATTTCATTTGAATGCTTTTCTTGTTTTTGTAAAAATGTTGCCTGCTGAATGCTAAGCTTAATGCTATGCTAGGCTATCAATACTCTTACACAAATGCTTGTGTAGCTTTGGTTGAAAAGCATATTTTGAAAATCTGAGATGACAGTGTTGTTAACAAAAAGCTAAGCTTGTGTTTCAATATATTTATTTCATTTCATTTGCGATTTTTATGAATAGGAAACGTTGCGTTATGGTAATGAGCTTGAGGCTATGATTACGCTCCCGGATACGGGATTGCTCGTCGCTAGAGGTTAAACTGTTTAAATGATGTCTGTGAGTATAACAGAACTCATATGGCAGGCAAAAACTTGAGAACAATTCAAGCAGAAAGTGGGAATTCTGAGATTTGTGTGTTCAAGTGAATGCCTATCCAATATCCAGTGTCTGTGGGGTCAGATTGCACTTTCTATGGCTTCCAGTAGATGTCAACAGTCTTTAGAAGTTGTTTCAGGCTTCTATTGTGAAAGGGGAGAGAATAAGACCACTCAGAGTGGCTTAGCTGAAAGCCATGAGTTGTTTATCGCGCGTGGCCATGAGCGCGTCGTTGGTTGTCTTTCTTTTCTATTGTCAACACTGCTGTCCGGTTGAAATAATATTTAATATTTATGATAAGATCCTAAGGATTGATTATAGATATCGTTTGACATGTTTCTACGAACTTTAATGGAACTTTTTTGACTTTTCGTCTGGATGTTGTGCACGCGCTTTGTGCATATGGATTACTGAACTAAACGCGCAAACAAAAAGGAGGTTTTTGAACATAAAGATGAACTTTTTCGAACAAAACAAACATTTATTGTGTAACATGGAGTCCTGGGAGTGCCACCAGATGAAGATCATCAAAGGTAAGTGATTCATTTTAACGCTATTTCTGACTTTTGTGACACCTCTCCCTGTCTGGAAAATGTGTGTATGGTTTTTGTGGCTAGGCGCTGTCATATGCTTTCGGTATGCTTATGGTATGCTTTCGCCGTAAAGCCTGTTTAGAATTGGACACTGTGGTTTGACTAACAATACGTTTATCTTAAAAATGGTGCATAATACTTGTATGTTTGAGAAATTTTTATTACGAGATTTCTGTTGTTTGAATTTGGCGCCCTGCAATTTCCGCTAGCGGAACACCCTTCCCAGAAAGGTTAAATGTCTTTCTCATGACGGCCACGGAGAACGAGAGCCCATAGCCCTCGGGAGCGGCCGGCATCAGTGGTACTGTGTTATCCTTAAAGTGGCCGAATAACGTGTTTAGCTTGTCAAGGAGCAAGACATCGGTGTCCGCGATGTGGCTGGTTTTCCCTTTGTAATTTCTGATTGTCTGGAGACCCTGCCACATACATCTTGTGTCTGAGTTGTTGAATTGCGACTCCACTTTGTTTCTGTACTGATGTTTTGCCTGATTGATTGCCAGAGGGCATAACTGGACTGTTTGTATTAAATCATATTCCCAGTCACCTTGCCGTGGTTAAATACGATGGTCCGCACTTTCAGTTTTGCGTGAATGCTGCTATCTATACACGAGTTTTGGTTTGGGTAGGTTTTAAGAGTCATAGTGGGAACAACATTCCCTATATAGTCACAATCTCAGTGTATATGTCAATGTTAATCTCAGAGGTAATCTGGAACATATCCCATTAGTCAGACCAGCGTTGAATAGACCCTGATGCAGTAACTTCCGGTTTCTGCCTATAGGAAGGGAGGAGCAGACAGGAGAGATAGGGAGGGTGGGGGAAGACTTTGTATCCATCCGAGAATGTTTTATTTATTTATTCAACCTTTATTTAAGAATTTAGGCTGTTCTAGAGGCAAAGTGGGTCCGACCTATTACTAGGGTGTATCTAATAAACTGGCAACTGAGTGTATGTTGCTATAAGAATTGGACAAAATTTGTAGAATCTTAATGAAAATGATTCACACCAGTAATGGCTTCCAAAGGTACTTCCATACAGAAGGGAACATTTTGACATTTGCCATATGGTTAGTGAGAAAGTCCATATTGCAAATACTAGACTAGACGTCCGCGAACGTCGGGCCGACGAAACTTGGTGAGCATAGGTTTGACATAATGGGCAGTTGCAACCGAACAAGATGGCGTCAAGGCCTCAACAGTTTTTGAGTTATGGCCATTTTTCTGGGATTAAAGGTAAAAAAATTAAATATAGCTATAATTTGACCGCTTTACGTCAGAGTAAATGAACCTACGGTGTCAGGAAAAAAAGAACCAGCCATTTATCTATCGTAATTTAAGAGAATAAAAATTTTAAAAAATGTAAGTTACAGATCCAGTTGCAGCGTGTTCAGACAAATCCTTTTGAAGTGTGTTTCGGAGCTCTGCAAGATTTTTGTGATTTTCTGTGATTTCCTGAAATAACACATTCAACCCACTCACACACTCATTCAACCCTCTGTAAAAAAGTCAGTTCTTAACATAAAGACTTAAAATTATATAAATTCCTACCCCAAGGAGGATATCTGTTCACTTTCAGCTTCCTGTGTCAACCGGAAGTGCCTTAAAATGGTGTCATAGGTGCTGTTTCAAAGGGTTAAAAAGGTCTGATCTTTTCAAAACTTCATATGTGTGATTAGGCAACACTCATTTCTCCCAACAGATGTGAAGGAAAGCTCTCTCTGACGCACGCACGCACGCACACACACACACACACAGCAAGGATGGAGTGACAGAGTGCGGTGCTTAAGGACACTCAGAGCATGCAGTGGCATTATCATAATCTCTAGGCTGTGCCGAGTTCAATGAGATGCCCCGCTAGACCGTAGCTTGCTCGGTCTGAGCTCAGCGACCATTAGAAAAGTAGGCCCATAATGAAGCCTGGCCCTAAATTGCAGGTGCTTTTGGTCGACAGCGAGATAACCCGTTACGGTGAGAAGCACAATTCCTGAAGTCCTCCCGATCTGCGCAAGCCTAACCTTGACCATGTGGCATTCACCCTTAACAGTTAAAAGAAGGTGTTTACATCAAACAGTTTTCAATGACTTCTCTCCCCATAGGAAAACATTGCCTAAATTCAACCTGAAGCCTATGTGGGTTATGAATGTCTTATGAACCTATCTTCGATGACAATCCATCAGGCCACTATGAGGTCTACCTGTGTTGATTCTAAGCTTCCTGGAGCAGCCGGAAGTGGTTAAAATCACCCTAAAAGTGTTTTTCCATACCCAACCAGCAGTTTGTGATAAATAGTGCATTCAACCCTGTGTAAATCGGTCAGTATTTAACGTAAACACTTAAAACTCATGATTCTGTAAAAGCATACCCCAATCAGGATATGTGTTTACTTATAGCTTCCTGTGCCAACCGGAAATGCCTTAAAATGGTGTCATAGGGGCTGTTTCGAAGGGTTAATTAAAAAGGTCAGATCTTTTCAAAACTTCATAGGTGTGATTAGGCAACCCCCATGAACTGTAAATCAGCCATGTCTCCCATCAAATTTCCAAGAAAAACTCACACACACACAGCTAGGACAGGGGGACACAGTGTGGTGCGCAGAGACAGACAGAGCCTGCAACAGTTACCTTTGTTCGATCTAAAAAATAACCGTCAGACCTAGAGTTCTGAAACTTCAGAAACCTGATCTATACCTCAGGTCGATAGTGCACAGTGAGTTACGTGGCTCTAGAAGGTTCTCGGTCCGAGAAACAGTTTCTTACATTTGTTATAACTTCAATTCATTTTGACCATTACGAAAGTGATGACATTTAGAAAAGTCCCAGAATCACAAGCCTAGGTGCATTGAAACCGACTCGGCCCATAGAGACGGACCCCAATGTTTCTGTCCGATATCTCATTCAAGGACCCCATAGGAAGGCATGGAAAAAAGTGGATTTTTTGCACCAATTAAGGTCGTTGCTCGGGCAACGAATGACCTATCGAGTCGAAACTCGGGGTTGCCTCACATAAAAAAATTCAGGGTCGCCTCACATAATGTCAGAACTGGACCTGCAGCTAGAACGTAACTACGTGTTTTACGTTTTTATTGTTTTAAGGGGGTGATAATTTTAGATTTTTTTTCACATTTTCAAAATGTTACTCTTGGGTCTTGACTTGTGTTACATTTGCAAATGGAAAATTACGGTGGAGCGCACTCGCCATCTATTGGATTTTTGCAGTGTTACACTTGGCATTTGCCATATGGCATTTGCAATCAACTTTGAATGAAACCATATCCAATTGAGTGGTATTGGACACTGTGTATATGTTTCGTATAGTGCCAATATGTTCCAATTCATTTTTGTCCATTTCAGGGGGGTTTTCCCTTACACAAATTATTAATTTAGGTGATTGGAGACTTATCCAATTGTAATTTTTCCGGCATTTTTTTTCTTAATTTAGAATTGTTTTTTAAACTTTCTTTCACTTTGAAAATGTGGAGTAGTTTGTGTAGATCTGTAGGATTTTTTTTTAGCTCTTTATAACAGGTGTAGAATTTCTATTGGCACTGTATGTAATATTTTGTTTTGATCTATTGTTCTAGCCAAGTTTCATTTGAAACAATAGAAAATAAATTGGTATTACTTGACATTCTTGATTTAAGCCCTTGGCTTTATCAAGTACTCCACATTCTTGTTTTCATTTGAACTTTAATTTTCAGGTTTCTCTCAACTGTCCGCATTTTCGACTTTGCCAGTTGACCAGATGTTCTTGTCTTTTTAATTGTTTGACTACATTGTTAGGAGATGGTAACATACAAGTGGCAAGGAAATAATGTGAACCCATTGGAAATACCTGTATTTCTGCATAAATTGGTCATAAAATTTGATCTGATCTTCTTCTAGGTCACAACAACAGACACACAGTCTGCTTAAACTAATAACACACAAACATTATACTTTTTCATGTCACACACCGTGTAAACATTCAAAGTGGATGGTGGGAAAAGTATGTGAAACCTTGGATTCAAAAAAGTTTTCTCTAGTTGCGGACCAGACCTGCACAACGGTCAGGAGGAATGTTGGACCATTCCTCTTCACAAAAATGTTTCTTTTCATCAATTTTCTTGGGATGTCTGATGTGAACTGCTCTCTTAAGGTCATGCCACAGCGTCTCAATCGGGTTGAGGTCAGGATTCTGACTGGGCCACTCCAGAAGGTGTATTTTCTTCTGTTGAAGCCATTCTGTTGTTGATTTACTTCTGTGTTTTGGGTTGTTGTCCTGTTGCATCACCCAACTTCTGTTGAGCTTCAACTGGCAGACAGATAGCCTAACATGCAAAATGTCTTGATGAACTTGGGAATACATTTTTCCATCGATGATAGCAAGCTGTCCAGGCCCTGAGGCAGCAAAGCAGTCCCATACTATGATGCTCCCTCCACCATACTTTACAGTTGGGATGAGGTTTTGATGTGTTTGTACTGTACCTTTTAATCTCCACACATAGTGTTGTGTATTCCTTCCAAACACCTCAACTGTAGTTTAATTTGTCCCCAGAATATTTTGCCAGTAGCGCTGTGGAACGTCCAGGTGCACTTTGCAAATTTTAGACGTGCAACAATGTTTTTTTGGACAGCAGTATCTTCTTCCGTGGTGTCCTCCCATGAGCACCATTCTTGTTTAGTCTTTTACATATAGTAGACTCGTCAACAGAGATGTTAGCATGTTCCAGAGATTTATGTGTCTTTAGCTGACACTCTAGGATTATTTTAACCTCATTGAGTATTCTGCGCTGTGCTCTTGTAGTCATCTTTGCAGGACGGCCACTCCTAGAGAGAGTAGCAACAGTGCTGAACTTTCTTTATTTATAGACAATATGTCTTACAGTGGACTTATGAACATCAAGGCTTTTAGAGATACTTTTGTAAACCTTACCAGCTTTATGCAAGTCAACATTTCTTAATCTTAGGTCTTCTGATATCTCTTTTGTGCGATGCATGGTTCACATCAGGCAATGCATCTTGTGAATAGCAAACTCAAATTTTGTGAGTGTTTTAATAGGGCAAGGCAGCTCTAACCAACATATCCAATCTCGTCTCATTGATTGGACTCCAGGTTAACTGACTCCTGACTCCAATTAGCTTTTGGAGAAGTCATTAGCCTAGTGGTTCACTTACTTTTTCCAACCTACAGTGTGAAAGTTTAAATTGTGTATTCAACATAGACAAGAAAAATACATTAATTTGTTTGTTATTAGTTTAACCTGTCTGGCACCAGTGGGACGGTAACGTCCCACCTTGACAACAGCAAGTGAATTGCAGGGCGCCATATCAAAACAACAGAAATCCCATAATTAAAATTCCTCAAACATACAGGTATTATACACCATTATACACAGATGGAACTCAAATGACATCATGTTACACAATAAATGTGTGTTTTGTTCGATAAAGTTCATCTTTATGTCCAAAAACCTCAGTTGAAATTGGCGCATTATGTACAGTAATCATTGTCTCAAACAAACAAAATTTCAGAGAGCCACATCAAATTGCAGAAATACTCATCATAAACATTGATGAAAAATACTAGTTTTATACATAGAATTAAAGATAAACGTCTTGTTAATCCAGCCGCTGTGTCAGATTTCAAAAAGGGTTTGCAGCAAAAGCACACAATGCGATTATGTTAGATCAGCGCCTAGCCACAGAAAACCATAGAGCCAGGTGTAATAAAAGTCAGAAATAGCAATAACATTAATCACTTAACTTTGATGTTCTTCATCTGGTGGCACTCCCAGGTCCCAATGTTAGACAATAAATTATCATTTTGTTAGATAATGTCCTTCTTTATGTCCAAAAACCTCAGTTTTGTTGGTCCGTTTAGTTCAGTGATCCAAAGGCACAATGCGAGCTCTCAAAATCCAGACAAACAGTAAAAAAAAAAGTACATTGAAAGTTCGTAGAAACATGTCAAACAATGTTTAAAATCAATCTTCAGGTTGTTTTTGTCATAAATAATCAATAATATTTCAACCAGACAAAAGCTTTGTCAATAGAATAGGAGAAACAATTAAGGTGCACTCCCAATCACGGGCTTGGCTCATGTCTGGAAATGTCGACTGTCCACTCATTGAAAGTGCTGTATCTCCCTCATTTTTCAGGGTAAAACCCTGAAACAATGCCTAAAGACTGGCCACAAGTAGAGGAAGCCATAGAGATCATGAACTGGGTCCTAAGTCTTTGTATGGTGGATAGGCTTTCAAGGGAAAACAGCCTTTCAAAATAATAGTACTTCCTGGATGGATTTTCCTCAGGTTTTCGCCTGCCATATCAGTTCTGTTATACTCACAGACATTATTTTAACAGTTTTGGAAACGAGTGTTTTCTATCCAAATCTACTAATTATATGCATATCCTAGCTTTAATTTGGGCATGCTTTTCCTCCAATATTCCGAATGCTGCCCCCTACCCTAGTGAAGTTAAGCTCACTATGTTTGTTAATTGTTGTGACTTAAATGAAGATCAATTTGGGCAGAAATCCAGGTAATTCCAAAGGGTTCACATACTTTTTCTTGCCACTGTAAGTGTTTCACTACACCACTATAACACCTGCTAAACTGTGTAGGGCGATCAATACATTTTATTTGATTTAAAATCCTCATTAGGCATTAGTTTCTGAATGGTGAACAGTAGTTGTTGACTGAAGATCAGCATGTTTATGATTCATACATATCCTATTATCACCTGTTTCAAAATGTAGTTGAAGATGCAAGGTTTGGTATTTGTTTAGGTGTTTTGTTAGTTCTTTATCTTCTAGGTTGAACATCACCCTGGCTTTGTTGATTCACATTTTTATTTTAGAATCTGTGCCTCCAGTGCTGTCTGCCACATCCCTACAAAGGTAAAAGACACCGCCTCCAGGGTAGTGTCAAGCATCCTGATGTGGCTGTGACTCTTCACGTAGTTCTAACATCAAATGGGTCTTTGTAGTGTTTGGTGATGAAGGTATTTTTATTGCTGTTAATGAGAGGGTGTCTTTTCTTTTGCATTTATGTGTGTTTGTGAAAGGAGACTAATGTCATCTGAAATGAGAGCAATGTCAAGTTTATATATTCTGTTATTACATTTTTCAGGAACTGTGGATCGGACTTCTGCACCACATCATTATTGTGCACGCATGGATCCTGTGGATGTATGCACATGACACCCTAGAAGACAGCCATTCCGAGTGGATGGAGAAAGTGTCACTGGCTCACCAGGCCCTCACATACATTGTCCTCAACCATCGCTGTTTAAAATACATCCAGAAATGCCTCAGCTTCAGGTAAGTAATGTGTCTTCATTTATTCCAACTAACCAACCAACAAAAAACTACACTGAAAAAAATATAAACGCAATATGAAACCATTTCAAAGATTTTACTGAGATGCAGGTCATATAAGGAAATCAGTCATTTGAAATACATGAATTTGGCCCTAATGGAATTCACGACCGGGAATGCAGATATGCATCTGTTGGTCACAGATAATGTGGATAATAGCACGGGAGGGGATGGCAGCCGTTTTACAGGCTCCTAACCAACTGTGCTATTTTGGTAGTTTTTTTAGCATAGTTTGTAACTTATTTTGTACATAATGTTGCTGCTACCGTCTCTTATGACCAAAAATAGCTTCTGGATATCAGAACAGCAATTACTCACCTCGAACGGGACAAAGATGTTTCTTTAATGAGTCCTACGCGAACGAAATACTGCTTCCCCGAGACCAGGCCCAAATCCCCGTCATTCACGTGAATAAAATAAGTAAATACAGGGGGCGGAGATCGGGGTGCCTTGTGAGAATTCGTCGGCAAGTGGGAAACCCGCCTGTACCATCCGTTCTATTGACCAACGTGCAATCAATGGAAAATAAAATGGGATGACCTCCATTTGATATTATCCTACCAACGAGACATTAAAAAGTGTAATATCCGAGTAGTGGCTGAACGACGACACTTCCGCCTGGTATGGCACCTGCTTGGGCATTCCGACCATAAGGCGCTAAAAAGGATGGTGGATACAGCCAAGTACATCACTGGGGCCAAGCTTCCTGCCATCCAGGACCTATAAACTAGGCGGAGTCAGAGGAAGTCACCCAAGTATGGCGCTCCGGTACAGCAAGTGGTACCGGAGCGCCAGATCTAGGTCCAAAAGGCTCCTAACAGCTTCAAGCCCCAAGCAATTAATACAATTCCCACCTGGACTATGTACATTGACACCCCTCCACTTTGTTTTTACACTACTGCTACTCGCTATTCATTATCTATGCAGTCACTTTACCCCTACCTACATTTACAACATACCTCGACTAACCTGTACCCCCCCCATATTGACTCAGTACCGGTAACCCCTGTATATAGGCTCGCTATTGTTATTTTATTGCGTTCATTTTTCTTTTTTCTTTTACTTTATTTAGTAAATATTTTCTTCACTTTTCTTCTTGAACTGCATTGTTGGTGAAGGGCTTTTTAAAATTGTATTTCACCTTTATTTAACCAGGTAGGCCAGTTGAGAACAAGTTCTCATTTACAACTACTACATGGCCAAGATAAAGCAAAGCAGTGCGACAAAAACAACAACACAGAGTTATACATGTGATAAACAAATGTACAGTCAATAACAATGAAAAAATATGTATACATTGTGTGCAAATGAATGAGTAAGGCTTGCATTTCACAGTAAGGTCTACACTTGTTGGATTCGGGGCATGTGAAAAATAAAATGTGATTTTTTTTATTTGATTTGATACCTTTAAAAAAGGTAGTGGCGTGGATCAGAAAAAACAGTCAGTATCTGGTGTGACCACCATTTGCATCATGCAGCGCAACACTTCTCCTTCTCATAGAGTTGATCAGGCTGTTTTTTTTTTTTTTTTATCAGCTTAAACCGTGTTACACCTCGCAATGCTGCCCGCCAGCCGGCTGGAGTGTTTACGGACATTTTAAATCTCTCTCTATCCCAATCTGCTGTCCCCACTTGCTTCAACATGTCCATCATTGTTCCTGTACCAAGTAAGCAAAGGTAACTGAACTAAATTACTATCGCCCCGTAGCACTCAATTCTGTCATGACGATGTCCTTTGAGAGGACTAGTTAAGGATCATATAACCTCCACCTTACCTGACACCGTAGACCCATGATATTTGCACAATAGATCCACAGATGATACAGTCGACATCACAATGCAGACTGCCCTATCACATCTGGACAAGAGGAATACCTATGTAAGAATGCTGTTTATTGACTACAGCTCAGCCTTCAACACTATAGTACCCTACAAGCTCATCATTAAGCTTGGGGACCTTGATCCTGGACTTCCTGACAGGCCGCCCCCCAGTGGTGAAGGGAAGAAACAACACCTTCAGTAACATGGGCCCACAAGAGTGCATCCTCAGCTCCCTCTTGTACTCCCTGTTCAACCATGGCCTTGCACGCCTCCAACTCAATCATCAAGTTTGCAGATGACACAACAGTTGTAGGCCTGATTACCAACAATGCTGAGAAAGCCTACAGGGAGGAGATGAGGGCCCCGGCGGAGAGGTGCCAGGAAAATAACCTCTTCCCCAATGTCAACAAAACAATGGAGCTGATTGTGGACTTCAGGAGACAGCAGATGGATCACCCCCCCATCCACATTGACGGGGCCACAGTCGCAAATGCTTCACCCACACAGTGTGGCAAAGTAGGCACAATAGCGCTACTTGAAGTTAGTAGGCTGAAGAAATTTGGCTTGGCCACTAAGACCTTCACAAACATTTACAGTTGCACAATTGAGAGCATCCTGTCGGGCTGCATCACCGCCTGGTACGGCAACTGCACTGCTCCCACTGCAGGGCTCTCCAGAGGTGGTGCGGTCTGTCCAACGCATCACCGGGGGCACACTGCCTTTGCTCCAGGACACCTACAGCACCCGACGTCACAGGAAGGCCAAGAAGATCAGCTTGTTAACCTGGCTTTTATCCAGAAGGCGAGGTCAGTACAGGCGCATCAAAGCAGGGACAAAGAGACTGAAAAACAGCTTATATCTCAAGGCTATCAGACTGTTAAATAGCCATCACTAGCCGGCCACCCCCAGAACCCTGCCCTGAACTTAGTCGCCGGCTACCACCCGGATACTCAACCCTGCACCTTAGAGGCTGCTGCCATATGTACGTACAGTGCATTGAGAATGCATTCAGACCCCTTGACTTTTTCCACATTTTGTTAAGTTACAGCCTTATTCTAAAATGTATTAAAACATATTTTTTATCAATCAAAACACAATATGCCATAATGACAAAGCAAAAGCAGGCTTTACATTTTTTTGCAAATGTATTGTAAATAAAATACTGAAACATCAAATTTACATAAGTAATCAGACTCTTTATTCAGTAATTTGTTGAAGCATCTTTGGCAGCGATTACAGCCTCGAGTCTTCCTGGGTATGATGCTAAAAGCTTGACATACTTGTATTTGGGGAGTTTCTGCCATTTTTCTCTGCAGATCCTCTCAAGCTCTGTCAGGTTGGATGGGGAGCTTCCCTGCACAGCTATTTGCAGGTCTCTCCAGAGATGTTTGATTGGGTTCAAGTCTGGGCTCTGGCTGGGCCATTCAAGGACATTCAGAGACATTCCCCGAAGCCAAATCCTGCGTTGTCTTGGTTATCTGGTTAGGGAAATTGTCCTGTTGGAAGGTAAACCTTTGCCCCAGTCCTGAGCACTCTGGAGCAAGTTTTCATCAATGAACTCTCTGTATTTTGCTCCATTTATCTTTCCCTCGATTTTGACTAGTCTCCCAGTCCCTGCTGCTGAAAAACATCCCCACAGCATGATGCTGCCACCACCATGCTTCACCGTAGGGATGGTGCCATTTTTCCTTCAGACTTAACACTTGGCATTCAGGCCAAAGTGTTCTAGCTTGGTTTCATCATAGCAGAAAATCTTGTTTCTCAGGGTCTGAAAGTTGTTTAGGAGCATTTTGGCAAACTTCAATTAGGCTGTCATGTGCCTTTTACTGGGTAGTGGCTTCTGTCCTGCCACTCTACCATAAAGGCCTGATTTGTGGAGTGCTGCCGACATGGTTGTCCTTCTGTAAGGTTCTCCCATCTCCACAGAGGAACTCTGGAGCTCTGTCAGAGTGACCAAGGCCCTTCTCCCCCAATTTCTCAGTTTGGCCAGCTCTAGGAAGAGTCTTGGTGGTTCCAAACTTCTTCCATTTAAGAATGATGGAGGCCGCTGTGTTCTTGGGGACCTTCAATGCTGCAGACATTTTTTGGTACCCTTCCCCAGAGCTTTTCGGACAATCCTTCGACCTCATCATGGCTTGGTTTTTGCTGTGACATGCACTGTAAACTGTGGGAAAACGTATGGCGTATGCCTTTACAAATCATGGATAAAAGAGGAGACTAAGAGCTAGAAAATTGTATATCATACACAACAGTTGAGGAACAATGGGAAAGTAATTTTGCTCTGATAGTTTATACATTTGTCACCTCACTTTTGAGAAATTGGCCCGTGAATGTTTAGGTAAACCTACTGAAAAACTCTTCTTTGTCTACACACATTCAGCATCACATTCAGCATTCACACCCTCTTAAGCCTTAGCTCAACCCATCTCTTTGATTCACATGTGAGGCCATGTACTAAACAATCAAAGATTTCAAGACTAAAGGCTGTTTTATATTACGTCGATCGACAGTCATGAACATTGTATTGTCGTCCAACATCAAACACGTTTTAAAAAAGTATGAACACAAAAACTAGAGTCCGCATGACACCAGCAGCCTGCTGGTCCCAAAATAGCATAACTAGTTTAGTTTAACACCAATTAACCCACCCATTTTAAAATTAATTTAGTTTATGTCAATCTAGCAAACCAGCAACTTTCTAAACAATGTTTTGGTTCATTTCTAGTTTGTTAGCTAGCTAGCAAATGTTACATTTGCTGACAAGCTAGTTCAAATAATGACTATATCATATAACTTCTTCACTTTAGCTCATTTGTCTTCATTATTACAGGAAATTAAACTCCCAAAAATATCATTATAGACAAGTTAATGGCGAGCCAATTACAATAAAAAGATTACGGTTGTGAGTGTGACAAAGTTATATTATGTTGGAACATTTTACAACTTGGACAATGTCTCGTTGGCCTAATGTTATATTCTAATTTAAGTTTGATGCAGGTCATGTTCTTCACATTACCATCTCTGGTAAACACATTCTATATCAAATACAATCTGACTTTATTTGTCACATGCACAGGACACAGAAGGTGTGGTGAAATGGTTACTTGCATAGTGGAGTCTTTTGTTTAGACATGAAGCATAATCCTAACTCATAACATTACTACCCTGCATGTAAGCTATTGTCGAACTGGGATTCCTGGGAGTGCCTTCTGATGAAGATCATCAAAGGTAAGTGAATATTTATGGTGTTCTTTCTAACTTTGTTGATTCCAAAATGGCGGATATTCCTCTGGCTGTTTTGGGTTCTGAGCGTCGTTCTCAGATTATACTTTTTCCGTAAAGTTTTTTTAAAATCTGACACAACGGTTGCATTAAGTAGAAGTCTATCTTTAATTCTGTGAATAACACTAGTATCTTTTATCAATGTTTATTATGAGTATTTCTGCAAAATCACTGGATGTTTTGGAATCAAAACATTACTGCACGTAAGGCGCCAATGTAAACTGAGATTTTTGAATATAAATATGCACATTATCGAACAAAACATGTATTGTGTAACATGATGCCATATGAGTGTCATCTGATGAAGATCATCAAAGGTTAGTGATTCATTTTATCTATATTTCTGCTTTTTGTGACTCCTATCTTTGGCTGGAAAAATAGCTGTGTGTTTTTTCGACTTTGCGGTGATCTAACATAATCATATGTTGTGCTTTAGCTGTAAAGCATTTTTGAAATCGGACACGATGGGTAGATTAACAAGATGTTTATCTTTCATTTGCTTTATTGGACTTGTTAATGTGTGAAAGTTACATATTTCAAAAAAAATATTTTGGATTTTCGCGCACTGCCTTTTCAGCGGAATGTTGTGGAAGCCTGCGCTAGAAAGGTTAAAATATTCCACTTGAGAATGTAAATCTGGCAATTTTACTTATTAGTTCAATTGAATGAGACATCGATATCCGTCTGGATATCGTAAGTAATGACTTGAGTGTCACCTGGCTTATTCAGGTAACGAATTCAGGTAACGAGTGGAGGACAGAGGAGTTACAGGTCTGTGAGAGCCAGAAATCTTGCTTGTTTGTAGGTGACCAAATACTTATTTTCCACCATAATTTGCAAATAAATTAATTAAAAATCCTACAATGTGATTTTGTCTGTCATAGTTGAAGTGTACCTATGGTGAAAATTACAGGCCTCTCTCATATTTTTAAGTGGGAGAACTTGCACAATTGGTGGCTGACTAAATACTTTTTTGCCCCACTGTATACTGATTACAAATTATGTCATAAAGGAAAACATCCCTAATGGACGGAACAGATATGACAGCTGGTTACACAAAGAGAATGGGGTTGGGTTTGAGTGAAAGAGCGGGAAGACTGAGTAACAAAGGGAGAAGCTATGCTATCGTAAATACAGTATCTCATGCATTCTAAATTACCACCCAATTGAAAAATGAAAATACAATAAATATTTACTCTGAGCTGCGCTTCTGTAGATTGGTCGTAGATCGTAGGCCGAGGTTCTCCATTGAAGAAAGTCTGGTGGTAGGACGGATTTTCTGTACGTTCTCTCCTAGCCCACGTCTACAGTTGCTGCACTAACGCGACGGCTAGGAGGTATCACTTCTTTAGTCAACAAGAGTTCAAAGTTCATACCATGTTGCCATACTTTAAGCTCATGCTATATTCTGGCTGGTATAGTCGAAATTCATTCTTCCGGCGTTTAGGTCGTCACCTTCACATTTAAATTCGATGCCAATTTCGTTAGGTTCTTGCTGAGGTTGGCTTAGTTCTGTAGGTGGTCTTTGTCCTTTCAAGGTGGGGATGGTAAGTCCTCACATCCTTGGAACAAGAAGTTACATTTTCGTCAAGGGGCTTATATAGGATTGGGAGAGAGGGCCGTGTTTCATAGTTTACAACCACTGTCTGTTCACATTGGCGGGGCCACTGAGTTGGCAGAGTTTACTCTGTGACAAACCGTTCTCTCATTAAGAAGCTAAATTACATTTAATCTTTTCACAAATAGTTTCATATTTCAACATTTAAATTGCACAAGAATTCCATGTGAATCTGATAACTATAATGTGTAGACTTTCCAAGATACAGTTTTTGTCATCCTATCATCAGTAATCATGTCTCAGACTCCAACTGAACTGACATCATATTCATTAAGTCCAAACGCATATTTTCAACTGGTTGGATTACCGAAATATGGTTCCGTTTGCCATATTTTGATGTCACCAGACTCTCTGTCAATGTTAACAAAGGGATTTTCAAAAGTCACATCAGTAGAGTAGAGAGAGGAAAGATGGGAAAGGTATTTAAGGGTGTCATAAACCTCCCCCCTCAGGCCAACGTCATGACACTGCACTCTGTAAAAGGAGGTACTCGCCGCTGGCCTGTTGCGGTGTTCTACAACGTACTCGACATGAATGCTATAAACACACACGTGTTGTATAAGCAATGCCTTGACAGGAGAGATTTCTTCATGATCTCGCATGTGAGTTTCCCGAGAGCCACATGAGCACCAAGAATGAAGCTGCAGCCACCAAGCAGGCTGCCAAGGCAGCACCAAGCACCACAGCTCCTAGTCAGGAAAAAAAGGACACAATGTCAAGTTATATTATAATTATCATCTTTTTTGTTTCTACTTTGTCAAACGCAGCTGTAACTGGACTTTGTGAATTACTATAATTACTATAATTATTTATTAATTATTTTTCTACAAAGAAAAGGTGAACAAATGGATTACACTGTAATGTTTTTAAGGGAAATGAAATAGGCTATAGGCCTACGTTTTTTCTTGGACTTTGTTCAATTATACAAAAGATATCCTTGACTCTGTCTAAACAAATAACTATTGTTCTTTTTATTTATATTTTTTCACAAATATTTCAAAATTATTTTCATCCTTTACAATAGTTTATGCACTATTTGTCAAGTGTTTAATTATCAAGCATGTTTGCGCACCTTGCAGGTTGATATGCATCTGATGCACATGCTAAAGATGACACCCGGCAACATTCAGGCAGTTCTAGTATTGAAACCCGTACTGATGCCGGTACTAAACAGTTCTCTTGGTTTTGCACTCTGATGTCAGCACTGCATATTCATTGTATTAGATGATCAAGCTTTACTGACACAGTGTGAATGATATGACACTGTACCTGTACACAGAGCTTTGGTGAGTTGTAGCACAATATAGCATTATGCCTGACCCTGTCTGTCATAGTAATAGAGATAGAAGGACATTATCACAGTCCATTGGACAAGAGTGGAAACTGGAAATGTAAGTGGTGTAATATCTTATTAAGGGTCTCACAGGTCTCGTCCAGTAGGCTCCATAGAGAAAGGCTAAGTAGGTTGCCTAGACAATATGGAGTGAGATATTTGGAGTGAGAAAAAACTCTAGATCACCTTTACTCCACACACAGAGACACATACAAAGCTCTCCCTCCATTTGGCAAATCTGATCGTAACTCTTATCCTGATTCCTGCACACAAGCAAAAACTCAAACTGGAAGTACCAGTGGCATGCTAAATACGGAGGAAGTCCGATAAAGCAGACATGAAGCTACAGGACTGTTTCACTAGTGCAGACTGAAATATGTTTCAGGATTCATCCGATGGCATTGAGGAATGTACCACATCAGTCACTGGCTTCATTAATAAGTGCATCGACAAAGTCATCCCCACTGACCGTACGTACATATCCCAACCAGAAGCCTTGGATTACAGACAACATCCGCACTCAGCTAAAGGCTAGAGCTGCCGCTTTCAACACTAATCTGGGCGCTTATAAGAAATCCCGCTACGCCATCCGACGAACCATTAACAGGCAAAGCATCAATACAAGACAAAGAATCCTACTACACCGGCTTTGATCCTTGTCTGTTTTGGCAGGGCTTGCAAAATATCACGGATTACAAAGGGAAACCCAGCCACGAGCTGCTCAGTGATGAAAGCCTACCAGATGAATGCTAAATGCTTTCTATGCTTGCTTTGAGGCTAGCAACACTGAACCATGCATGAGAGCACCAGCTGTTCCAGATGACTTTGTGATCATGCTCTCCATAGCCGATGTGAGTAAGACCTTTAAACAGGTTAACATTCAGAAGGTTGCAGGGCTAGTCGGATTACCAGGATGCACACTCAGAGCATTCGCTGACCAACTGACAAATGTCTTCACTGACATCTTCAAACTCTCCCTGACCCCGTCTGTAATACCTATATGTTTCAAGCAAACCATCAAAGTTCCTGTGAATGCCAAGGTAAGTAGCATTCACATATGTAGCCATGAAATGCTTGTAAAGGCTGGGCATGGCTCATATCAACACCATCATCCCAGACACCCTGGACCCACTCCAATTTCCATTCCGCACCAACAGATCCAGAGATGATGTGATCTCTTTTGCACTCCACACTGCCCTTTCCCACCTGGACAAAAGAAACACCTACATGAGAATATGCCTTTCAAGCTCATCAGTAAGCTAAGGACCCTGGGACTGAACACCTTACTCTGAAACTGGATCCTGGACTTCCCAACTGGCCTCCCCCAGGTGGTGAGGGTAGGCAACAACACATCCGCAACGCTGACCCTCAACACCGGGGCGCCTCAGGGGTGCGTACTTCGCCCCCTCCTGTACTCCCTGTCCACCAATGACTGTGTGGCCGCGCACCACTCCAACACCATCATTAAGTTTGCCGACGATACGACGGTGGTAGGCCTGATCACCGACAATGATGAGACAGCCTACAGGGAGGAGGTCAGAGAGAACCTCTCCCTCACCGTTATCAAGACAAAGGAGCTGATTGTGGACTACAGGAAATGGAGGGCCATGCACGCCCCTGTTTACATCGACGGGGCTGTTGTGGAGTGGGTCGAGAGCTTCAAATGTCTCTGCATCACCAAGGACCTATCATGGTCTAAACATACCAACACAGTCGTGAGGAGGGCACAACACCCCTTTCCCTTCAGAATTCCGAAAAGATTTGGCATGGGCCCTCAAAAGGTTCTACAGCCACACCATCGAGAGCATGTTGACTGGCTGCATCACCACTTGGTATGGCAACTGCTTGGCATCCGACCGCAGGGCGCTACAAAGGGTATTGCATACGGCCTCTATGCCAGGCGGTGTCGGAGCCCTAAATATAGTCAAAGACTTCAGCTACCCTAGTCGTGGACTGTTCTCTCTGCCACCCCATGGAAAGCGGTACCAGTGTGCCAAGTCTGGGGCCAAAAGGCTCCTAAACAGCTTCTAATCCCAAGCCATAAGACTGCTGAACAGTTAATCAAATGGCTACCAGGACCATTTGCATTGACCCCCTTTTTAATTGCACTGACTTTCTTGCACTGGCTCACTGGACACACTCACACAGTCTACACAGACACTCCCAAATGCTCATACACACACACATGCATATTGACGCCACACACACACATTCACACATAAATGCACATTCACACTCTTCACATATACTGCTACTACTCTGTATATTATCTATCCTAAATGCTGAGTCATTTTTACCCCTACCTACATGTACATGTACTCGGTATTGGTACTCCTTGTATATTGTCTCGTTATTGTTATTTTGTGTTACCATTTCCTTTTTCTGTCAAAATTACTTTTGAACTTTGTATTGTAGGGAAAGGGCTCGCAAGTAAGCATTTCACGGTAAAGTCTACAGCTATTTTATTCGGCACGTGACAAATAAATCTTAGTTGAGTAGTATTTAGTTTAGGATAAGCTAGATGCGTCTGTTGACTGGGTCTCTTGTGAAATGTGAAGTGTTTTGATCCCAATTCACACACAACTGGAGAAAAACTGTAAATGCACCCAAATGTGAAATATACTATAATTTTGTTTCTTTTATTTTTGTCACTGAGTCTTAAAAAGCATATTGCATTGACTCTGTCATGTATGGTTCATTTATTGATGTTGATTGTTGTTTGTGAGGGGCATAAACGCACAATGTGAGGGATCAGAGAAAGTGTGGACGCAGTAGAGTGGAAACAAATGGCGAGCGGAAACATAAAATGGTTCAGCAAGCATTAGCCCAGGACATCTGGACCTCTTCCCCTACGCACTTGACAGCCACTGCCCGAATTCCCCTTAACCAGTCCAATCTGATTCATCCATGTAAACTCGTTGCCTCTATCCCTTCTCTCCCGGTCACACCCCATCTTGTCTCACCCTGAATTAACATAGAAACAGCCCAAGTTATATGTATTTTATTATTGATCCATCCATTTTTAATGGCTAATGTGCTTCCCGGGGCTGTCCCATCCATGTACAAACAGGCCGACGATGCTGTCAGAGACCGTTTCAGGGCTCGACTGTTGAAAGAGAGGGCAACCTTGGAAGTACATTAACCGGGGCCCAGGGGACAAAGGCCTGCACATCAAAGCACCAGTTCACAGTGAGACCTGAATTCCATGCACAAACCCTTCCCGGTGAAGCAGCAATCCCAGAGCCCAGCAGCACTTATGCTCAAGAGGTCAAAGGTCAATCGAACTTGCATATGGTGCTCCAATTGGTTGTCATGTCCATTAACGGAGGTTATTTGATAAGGTTGACACCGAGGTCACTTGCTGTGATGAGGACATAAAACCAGGACTATCCCTTCTAATGATTAAGACGTACAACTGACGGGCCTCCGGATCCATCACAATCTCCCATCCGTCTAGACTTCCTTTCATTATTTTCATCCTTTGCTTTTTTATCCTCCACTCACTAATTACCCAGCAAGATAACAGCGAAGTCGCCAGCAAAAAGCTTCAGACCCTTAATGAACAATCAAAATGCTGTCTGGACAAACGGCAGACATTTAATTGTGCAGGAGAAGGAGGGAGGGGAGGGGCTGTAATTTTGAAGTCTCGACGGTGAAGTCTCGACGCTGATCTCATAATCATGGTAAGAGTGTCTAAATTTGCAGATGCCATAGTGTAGAGCAGGCCTGGGCAATTATTACCCAGGCCTTGCCACATTAGAATATATTTTTGCCATTCGCGGCCCAGAATCATATTACAGGATTATACATCATGTGTATGACTGTGTTGACAGATATATCTACTGTAAAGCACATCCAGATGTCCTACTTATTTAACATGCACAGAAAAAACCCACATCCATGTTCTCCTTTGGGTAGGTATTTTCATTATTAAACATGCAATGAACGGAACTCTTGTTAACTGTTATGCACAAAAACACAACAAGAGAAAGAGCTCAACATTACATTTAAACTACTCAGTCAGTGTGAGGAGTGAAGTCTCTGATGTGCATTGACTAGAGCAGTCAGGTATAGTTTCTGACGACACTATGCACAGGATTGCTGAAAGGTGAGAGACAGTAAGAGATGATCTGTGCCTTGACTTGTTATTTTTCGTCAAAGAAATGTCTGTTCACATATATGTTGACCGAAACAGTACATACATCTTCTGAGCATAACTCCTAATCTTTTGAAAGTTTTATTTATCGAGAGATGTATAGTACCTCGTCAGTGAAATTGTTTTGAATAGTTCTACAATCACTGCATCAGACTGAAGATTGATAAACTCAAGTTGCAGGTCGGTGGGAGCGTTATCCACATTGATGGTGAAAGGAGAAGACACTTTGAAACCCTCAAAACAATGAGAAACTATTCAAAGCTTGCAGCAGCGATGTATACTTCTCCCGGTGGTCATCTGATAGGGAACAGCCTAGTAGTGTCAGAAGGTGGGTGAGATTGTTGTCTTCTATTTGGCAGGTCAGTAGGAGTCATTTTCCCTTGAAGGCTTTGACAAGGCTATAGTTCTGATGTGCAAAAAGGCCCTTCCCCTGTAGTTTGGAATTCAGTTCATTCATGAGGGCCATGTTGTCCACAGTGAAGACAAAATCAGCCAACCATTCTTTATCTTGCAGTTGAGGGAAATCCACATATTTTCCTTTCATTTGCAAAAACTCAGCAATCTCCGACTTTAGATCCGACACCCTTTTAAGCACCTTCCCCAAACTCAGCCATCTCATGTTTGTGTGGTAGGGGAGATCTGCATGACCCGACTCTCTCTTCCAACAGTGGGACAAACTACCTGTGGTTTAAAGATTATTCTCTTATGAAGTTTACCACTTTCGTGACATGGCTCATTTTCAGCACACATTTACAGAGCACCTTCTAATGAATAATGCAATGCAGGAAAAAAAAAATATTATCTGGTTTCAGCTCAGCTATTTGATCTTGTATCCTTTTCAAAAGGCCAATGTTTTTTCCTGTCAAGTTTGGGCACCCATCAGTGGTCGCAGTGGATAACTTTTCAAAACTCAGTCCCAGCTTTGCCACACACTTATTAACCTCCTCCAATAAATATTTCCCTGTGGTTGTGCTCTTCATGGACTGCACTGAAGCAAGCTCCTCTGTAATTTCAAAGTCTGGGGTTGTGCATCGTAAGAATATCAACAACTGTACCGTGTCACGTGCATCACTGCTCTCATCCTGGGCCAAGGAAAATTGGTGAAATCCTTTACCTTGTATTTTAACTGTTGTTCCATATTCTCTGTGATATCCTCAACACGCCGTGTCACTGTTCATCTTGGGAAACATTTTCAAACAGCTCTTTCTTGTCGGGGAAAAGTATTGCTGCAGAGTCAATTTAACACTCTTTAATAAATTCGCCCTCAGCGAATGGCTTGTTATGTTTAGCAATTTTGTGGGATAGTACATAGCTAACTCTCACAATTCTGTTGTTTGCTGAATGCAGTTTTGTGAAAAGTCCTTGCTGATTTTGCAACTGAAAGAGCAACTCTTTCGATGCACTTGTCCTCTGCTCAGAATACAAATTCCTATTTCTCTGCATGCTTTGTCGGGAAGTGTCAGACAAGTTGTAGTCTTTCAAGACAGCGATGCTCTCTTTGCACACTAAGCACACAGCTTTCCCTGATACCTCAATAAATACATATTTCAATGTCTACTCTTGCTGGAACACCCTACATTCATTGTCTACTTTACTTTGAATTATTATTTTTTTGCGCAGTTTCTATCTAGCTATTATTTGTAACTATGACGTGTGTGTCAGCCTGTCAGTCACCGTCTGTCCTTGTGCAGTTGTTATTTATATGTGCCTTCAAAGTAAATGTCCCACAAGCAGTGGGAGTTAAATCACTACACAAAGGCGAGTATTCATTGGGCTTTTATTTTGAATAACAAATACGTTTTTCAAAACTTTGATGTAGCAAATTCTTAATGTGATCTGAGCATGATTCCGCGGGCCTTTCGGGACGGGCCCCCGGGACGGCCTTTCTCCAGGTGTAGAGAAAAGAGATGATAGCTATTGATTAGAAACCCAATTAAAGCCAGATGGTACAATAGCCCCTGTGATAACTGAGTGCATGTTATGAAGACTGCTATTTCTACTATTTGGTTTTAACGAAAATGTAACCTGCTTCATCTCACATAACACTCACGTCCACACACACACACACACACAGGGAAAATGAAACACATACACCCTTGGCATGTGCTTTAATCTCCCCGTACTTCCACAATGGTAAACTTTGCATTATGCAGGAACGGGGTCTCTAGCCGCTCGCCGGGGCCAGTGTTGGCTATGATGCTAATGAGATCAGTGGCATCCAATTCGGTGAGGGTCAGTGCTCATTTCAGGCAATTCATTTTTAATTGAGCTCAAATATAATCCATTTCGTAATGTCAGCTCCAATGCTCATCATATTGGCCCTGCGGTTCTTCAGTGAATCAGTGTGATACTTTGACATAACTTACTGCTAGATGGCCAGCTGTGCTCTTGTTATTTTTGTTTGTGTTGAAATGTTGCGGTTTCCTTCTTTTTGATCGTTCTTGTGAGTAAAGTTCTTGAATCTAAAGTATATAAAACAGTATTTTTGGCAACATTTTATTTGAAGATACTGCTATAACACATTCGTAAATGTCATAAATATGTAATGAAAGTATTATGACATATGTGAATGCTTTGTGACATATATTTTAGTATTTTCTTGCATTATGACCATAGAAATACAATCCCCCTGGATAAAAAGGTGAAATAGATTATATTTCTAATCTCATGACACCCTGATTATAATGCAGATGAACCTTTTGGGATAGGGGGCAGCATTTTCACTTTTGGATGAATAGCATGCCCAGAGTTAACTGCCTCCTACCCTGTCCCAGATGCTAATATATGCATATTATTATTAGTTTTGGATAGAAAAAACTCTGAAGTTTCTAAAAATGTTTGAATGATGTCTGTGAGTATAACATAACTCATATGGCAGGCGAAAACCTTCCAACCAGGAAGTGGGACATCTGAGGTTTGTAGCTTTTCAAAGCTTGGCCTACCGAGTACACATTGGGATATGGATGAGGTTGCACTTCCTAGGGCTTTCACTGGATGTCAACCATCTTTAGAAACTGGTTTGAGGATTCTGCTATAAAGGAGGGGCTCATGAGACCTCTTTGAGTCAGTGGTCTGGCAGAGAGCCTTGGTCTCATGACGTGCCCTCCCGACAGAGTTACCTCTCGTTCCAGTGCTTTTCTGAAGACAAAGGAATTCTCCGGTTGGAACATGATTGATGCTTTATGTTAAAAACATCCTAACGATTGATTGCATACATCGTTTGACATGTTTCTAAAGGACTGTAATGGAACCTTTCGAGTTTTTGGCTGGAGGAAGTGCCTACGCCTCATGAAGATGGATTACTGGGCTGAACACGCTAACAACAAGTGGCTATTTGGACATAAATTACTGACTTTATGGAACAAATCAGTCATTTATTGTCGACCTGGGATTCATGGGAGTGCCTTCTGATGAAGATCATCAAATGTATTTGAATATTTATGGTGTTGTTTCTAACTTTGTTGACTCCAAAATGGCGGATATTCCTCTGGCTGTTTTGGGTTCTGAGCGCCGTTCACAGATTATGCTATTTCCAAAAAGTTTTTTTGAAATCAGACACAGTGGTTGCATTAATAAGAACTCTATCTTTAATTATGTGAACAACACTTGTATCTTTTATCAATGTATATTATGAGTATTTCTGCGAAATCACTGGATGTTTTTGAATCATAACATTACTGCACGTAAGGCGCAAATGTAAACTGAGATTTTTGGATATAAATATGCACATTATCGAACAAAACATGCATGTATTGTGTAACATGATGTCCTTTGAGTGTCATCTGATGAAGATCATCAAAGGTTAGTGATTGATTTTATCTATATTTCAGCTTTTTGTGACCTAACATATTCATATGTGGTGCTTTCGCTGTAAAGCATTTTTGAAATCGGACACGATGGGTAGATTAATTAAAACCTCTTGAAGCTAGGGGCACTATTTTTACATTTGGAAAAAATAACGTTCCCAAAGTAAACAGCCTATTTCTCATGACCAGATGCTAGAATATGCATTTAATTGGATAGATTAGATAGGTTAGGATAGAAAACACTCTAAAGTTTCCAAAACTGTAAAAATATTGTCTGTGAGTATAACAGAAATTATATTGCAGGCGAAAGCCTGATAAAAATCCAATCAGGAAGTGCCTCTTATTTTGAAACCTCTGTGCTGCTACGCATGCCTGTCCTTCATTTAAAGGGATATCAACCAGATTCCTTTTTCTGTTGTATCCCTAAGGTGTCAACAGTTTTTAGACATAGTATCAGGCTTTTATTTTGAAAAATGAGCGTGAAGGATCACATTGCGTAAGTGGATAGGTGGGGGCTCTCAGAGTGAGTTTGTGTGCAATTGAGTAAATCGGCCATTGTTCCTCCCGCTGTTATGGAAAAAGCCACACACTCGGTTGATATATTACCGAATACATATTTTAAAAACTGAATGATTATAAAAAACGTTTGACATGTTTCTGTGGACATTATGAAGACTATTTGGAATTTCCGTCTGCGTTGTCGTGACCGCTCTTTCCTGTGGATTTCTGAACATAACACGACAAATGGAACAAAAGGAACATTTGCTGTGTAACTGGGAGTCTCGTGAGTGAAAACATCCGAAGATCATCAAAGGTAAACGGTTAATTTGATTGCTTTTCTGATTTTCGTGACCAAGCTTTCTGATGCTAAGTGTACATAATGCTTTGCTAGGCTATCGATAAACTTACACAAACGCTTGGATTGCTTTCGCTGTAAAGCATAATTTCAAAATCTGAGAAGACAGGGTGAGTAAAAAAAGGCTAAGCTGTGTTTCAAAATATTGCACTTGTGATTTCATGAATATTAATATTTTCTAGTAATATTAATTGACTGTTGCGCTATGCTATTCAGCGGTTGCTGACGAAAACTATCCCGCTACAGAGATGGGTATCGTCAAGAAGTTAACAACAAACTTGTATGCCATCTGTAAATATATAAAAAAAGTTAAATTACGAGCCCAGTTGGATAAGCCACAGAGAAGGCTAGCCATGATTGGCTGAGATAATGGGTGGGCTGGACATGTTGAGAGATGAGTTTGGATTGGTCTGCCATGTAGCATGCTTCTGTTTATGTCATGAGCTGGTCAGTGTATGTATAGGGAATCCTTCCTAACACAGCTTTTTTGAAAGATATCATGCAGCAGAACGGCAAAGATGTTGCTCTCTACTTTCTGGAAGAATGCACAGTGGAATTAGAGTATGATAGCTGTCATGACGTTGCCCTCTTTGGGTACAGCGAGCACCACATCCCTCTCTCTGTCTCCTACACTCAGGCTGCTGCGACCTCAGGTCGTAAATTCCTGGAGGAGATTATCTCCTCATGGCCGCAGTATAGAGAGAGAGTGAGTTTTCATAGAGAGAACAAAGGAATTCCTTCCACCTCACAGAACTTGAGGTCTGAACAACATTTATGTTCTGGAGAAGGTATAAAAGATCGGTGGAGAATCCAGCTACAAACTGGTCCATTTGGTACAATTTTCTGAAACTCATGGCAGATGATAAGGCCACTTTACCATAACGCTATTTATAGAATAGCCTTAGATATGAGGTTTACATCTAATTGGTGTATAATGTAAACTGAGATTTTTGGATATAATTATGCATATTATTGAACAAAACATATATGTATTGTGTAACATGATGTCCTATGAGTGTCATCTGTTGAAGATCATCAAAGGTTAGTGATTAATTGTATCTATATTTCTGCTTTTTGTGACTTCTCGCTTTGTCTGGAAAAATGGCTGTGTGTTTTTTCGACTTCACTATGACCTAACATAATCATATGTGGTGCTTTTGCTGTAAAGCTTTTTTGAAATCGGACACGATAGCTAGATTAACAAGATGTTTATCTTTCATTTGTTGCATTGGACTTGTTAATGTGTGAAAGTTACATTTTTCGAAGAAGAAAAAATGAATTTCACGCGCTGCCTTTTCAGCGGAATGTTGTCGAGGGATTCCGCTAGAAAGGTTAACTAAATCAGAGGACCGCCCATGAGCACAGTTAGGAGCTGGCGTCATGAGACAGCCTTTTTCTGCTATTCCAAATAAAACCCCCACCATGAGAATTTCTCAACAGACCATGTTTCTCTCAATTACGAGAGGCCTAAGGTTGAGACCAGCTTACCTCGATAACGAGAGGGCCAAGGTTTGAGAGGAGACCAGCTTACCTCGATGACGAGAGGGCCAAAGTTTGAGTAGATGGATGAATCTTTTAACCATACCACGTGGTTAAACTAGTATCTAGCTCATCTTGATCATGTGTTGTTCCTTCTCTCTTTTTAGAAGCTATCAGTTACAAGGCAAAAAAAAACAGATTGAGGCCTTCAATCAAACTGAGGACAGAGAAATATGCGTGCACCAGGTCAAGTCTTCTTGCGTGCATGGCCTTGAAAGGTAAGTTAACAATAATTCATTTTTTTTAAATAATATGAATTACCATTAACCTCTCTAGGGTATGTGGGACGCACATTATCGAACAAAACATACATGTATTGTGTAACATGATGTCCGATGAGTGTCATCTGACGCAAGAACATGTAGCGTCCCATCTGGCGAACATCCAGTGAGGTTGCAAAGAGCCAAATTCAATTACAGAAATGCTCATTATAAAAATTCAGAAAACAAAACATATTTTACATAGGTTCATGATTAACTTCTTGTTAAACCAACCACAGTGTCATATTTATAAAATGCTTTTCGGCGAAAGCATACCTAGCCCACAACATACATAGCCTAGTTGACAAATTATTACAAACAGTAAGCAGCCAAGCAGAAGCGTTACAAAACTCAGAAATAGAGATAAAATTAATCCCTTACCTTTGATGATCTTCATATGGTGTTAATCAGAAGACATTAATTTACTCAATAGTTCCTTTTGTTCGATGAAGTCTCTTTATATCCAAAAACCTCCGTTTGTTAGCGCTTTTTTTTCAGTAATCCACAGGCTCATTTCAATCAAAACAATCAGACAAAAAATCTTAATTGTGTCCGTAAAGTTCATAGAAACATGTAAAACAATGTTTATATTCAATCCCAATGTTGTTTTTTAGCCTAAATGATCTATAATATTTCAACCGGACAATAACGTCGTCAATATAAAAGGTAAACAAGAAATACACATGCGCCTGAAAAAACTCTGCTTCACGTTTGGGTCCACTCGTTCAGACTGGTCTTACTCCCTCATTTATAAGAATACAAGTCTGAAACGATTTCTAAAGACTGTTGACATCTAGTGGAAGGCATATGAACTGCAAATGGAGTCCTATGTCAATGGATACTGTAATGGCATTGAATAGAAAATGACAAAACCAACAAAAAAAACTACTTCCTGAATGCATTTTTCTCAGGTTCTCGCCTGCTAAATCAGTTCTGTTATACTCACAGACACTATTTCAACAGTTTTGGAAACTCTAGAGTGTTTTCTATCCAAATCGACCAGTTATGCATATCATATCCTCTGGGCCCGAGTAGGAGGCCGTTAAATTTGGGCATGCTTTTCATCCAAAATTCCGAATGCTGCCCCCTACCCTAGAGAGGTTAATTGTTATGTAGCTTTTCTTCCACCCAAGCCTTATACCTGAGTCAGAAAGAAGGGACAACTAGTAGACAACTGGCTCTGAATGATGACTAGATTGATAATCATAATTAGTTGATTGTTTTGAATTAGTGGCTTGGCTGGAGAAAAATCTTGTATACTTTGGCTCTCTAAGAACAGGTGGCCACACATTTAATGGTAGATTTAGTAGGCCTAAATCCCAGTTTATGCTAGCTGCATCATTTGTTTATATTGCATTTCTACAAGGCAGATTGTTTCTTTGCTGAAAAAAATATATAATGCCAGTTTCAGTGAAAAGAATAGCAACATCAAGGCAACTTTGTAATAGCTAAAACAATTGCCCATTAGCTCCTGACCAGAGGTTGGAACCAAAATGATTTTCCAATCATTTTGTTTCTGAACAGAAACACTATTTTTGTCATTCCACTATTCCGACCAGCAGATTAAAGTTCTGAACTGCTTTATCTAATTAAATTACTTCACCAATCAGTGCAGATAGAGCAGGCAAGCTAGCTGTTTACATGCGTGATGGACAGACAAGGGTAGCCTATGGGACAGGATGTGACTGGAATTTTGCTGGTGGGGAGAAAGCAAGAGGAACCTCTTTGGGCTGAGATCCCGCTAACGGGATCGATATGACAACAGGCAGTGAAAGTGCAGGGTGCCAAATTCAAAACAACAAAAATCCCATAATTACAAGTACCTCAAACATACAAGTATTTCACACCATTTTAAAGATACACGTCTTGTTAATCCCACCACAGTGTCCGATTTCAAAAAGCTTTACGGCGAAAGCCAACCAAACGATTATGTTAGGTCAGAGCCAAGACACAGAAAAACACAGCCATTTTTTCCAGCCAAAGAGAGGAGTCACAAAAAACAGAAATAGAGATTAAATGAATCACTAACCTTTGATGATCTTCATCAGATGACACTCATAGGACTTCATGTTACACAATACATGTATGATTTGTTCGATAAAGTTCATATTTATATCAAAAAATCTCAGTATACATTGACGCGTTACATCCAGTATTTCCAAAACATCCGGTGATTTTGCAGAGTCACCTCAATTTACAGAAATACTCATAATAAACATTGATAAAAGATACAACTATTATGCACGGAATTATAGATGCACTTCTCCTTAATGTACCTAGTTTTGTGCTACTACCATGTTGTGTTGCTACCATGCTGTGTTGTCCTGTGTCGCTGCTTTGCAATGTTGTTGTCTTCGGTCTCTCTTTTTGTAGTGTTGTGGTGTCTCTCTTGTTGTGATGTTTTTTATTTTTAATCCCAGCCCGTGTACCTGCAGGAGGCATTTTGCAGTCATTGAAAATAAGAATTTATTCTTGACTGACTTCCCTAGTTAAGGCACATGAAAGTCCACATTTTCCAGATGGCATTTCTGCCAAAAACATTCTGATAAAAAAAACAAGTTTACGTTCAAATGGCTCTCATGTGAAGTAGTGCCACACGACATACACCCTGTTTCCTAAAATGAGTTAAAATTAGAGACATACGAGTTACCAGACCCGGATACAGGGAGGCTAACTCTAGAGGTCCCGTTGATCACTACGGAATTCGGTAAATCTGCATAATTTTTTTTCTGCCCGTATATGGTATGATCTGCAGAGCTCTCTGCACCTTGATGCTCTGGTGCCACTAGGGTAGATCAAGTTGTTAATAGAGGAATGTGTTTTCTTCTGAAATTGCTTGTAGTATTGCATGCTTTTATTACATTGTATGTTTGAATGTTGAACATTTTATGAATTGTGTTCATGCAGGCCTCCCTTGAAAACACAAGCTCCAAATATTCCAGAACACAGCAATAAGAGCAGCCTACCGCCTCCCTAATCTCAGTGCCATCAGAAAGTATTCACTCCCCTTGACTTTATCCAAATGTTGTTGTGTTACAAATTAGGATTAAAATTGATGTAGTTATCTTTTTTAAAGGATCGACACAAAATACTCATGTCAAATCAAAATCAAATCAAATGTATTTATATAGCCCTTCGTACATCAGCTGATATCTCAAAGTGCTGTACAGAAACACAGCCTAAAACCCCAAACAGCAAGCAATGCAGGTGTAGAAGCACGGTGGCTAGGAAAAAAACCCTAGAAAGGCCAAAACCTAGGAAGAAACCTAGAGAGGAACCAGGCTATGTGGGGTGGCCAGTCCCCTTCTGGCTGTGCCGGGTGGAGATTATAACAGAACATGGCCAAGATGTTCAAATGTTCATAAATGACCAGCATGGTCGAATAATAAAAAGGCAGAACAGTTGAAAATGGATCAGCAGCACGGTCAGGTGGACTGGGGACAGCAAGGAGTCATCATGTCAGGTAGTCCTGGGGCATGGTCCTAGGGCTCAGGTCAGTTGAAACTGGAGCAGCAGCACGGCCAGGTGGACTGGGGACAGCAAGGAGTCATCATGTCAGGTAGTCCTGGGGCATGGTCCTAGGGCTCAGGTCCTCCGAGAGAGAGAAAGAAAGAGAGAATGAGAGAATTAGAGAACGCACACTTAGATTCACACATGACACCGAATAGGACAGGAGAAGTACTCCAGATATAACAAACTGACCCTAGCCCCCCCGACACATAAACTATTTCAGCATAAATACTGGAGGCTGAGACAGGAGGGGTCAGGAGACACTGTGGCCCCATCCAAGGACACCCCCGGACAGGGCCAAACAGGAAGGATATAACCCCACCCACTTTGCCAAAGCACAGCCCCCACACCACTAGAGGGATATCTTCAACCACCAACTTACCATCCTGAGACAAGGCTGAGTATAGTCCACAAAGACCTCCGCCCCCTGGGGGGGGCGCCAACCCAGACAGGATGACCACATCAGTGAATCAACCCACTCAGGTGACGCATCCCCTCCAGGGACGGCATGAGAGAGCCCCAGTAAGCCAGTGACTCAGCCCCTGTAATAGGGTTAGAGGCAGAGAATCCCAGTGGAAAGAGGGGAACCGGCCAGGCAGAGACAGCAAGGGCGGTTCGTTGCTCCAGAGCCTTTCCGTTCACCTTCCCACTCCTGGGCCAGACTACACTCAATCATATGACCCACTGAAGAGATGAGTCTTCAGTACAGACTTAAAGGTTGAGACCGAGTTTGCGTCTCTGACATGGGTAGGCAGACCGTTCCATAAAAATGGAGCTCTATAGGAGAAAGCCCTGCCTCCAGCTGTTTGCTTAGAAATTCTAGGGACAATTAGGAGGCCTGCGTCTTGTGACCGTAGCGTACGTGTAGGTATGTACGGCAGGACCAAATCAGAGAGATAGGTAGGAGAAAGCCCATGTAATGCTTTGTAGGTTAGGAGTAAAACCTTGAAATCAGCCCTTGTATTGACAGGAAGCCAGTGTAGAGAGGCTAGCACTGGAGTAATATGATCAAATTTTTTGGTTCTAGTAAGGATTCTAGCAGCCGTATTTAGCACTAACTGAAGTTTATTTAGTGCTTTATCCGGGTAGCCGGAAAGTAGAGCATTGCAGTAGTCTAACCTAGAAGTGACAAAAGCATGGATTAATTTTTCTGCATCATTTTTGGACAGAAAGTTTCTGATTTTTGCAATGTCACGTAGATGGAAAAAAGCTGTCCTTGAAATGGTCTTGATATGTTCTTCAAAAGAGAGATCAGGGTCCAGAGTAACGCAGAGGTCCTTCACAGTTTTATTTGAGACGACTGTACAACCATTAAGATTAATTGTCAGATTCAACAGAAGATCTCTTTGTTTCTTGGGACCTGGAACAAGCATCTCTGTTTTGTCCGAGTTTAAAAGTAGAAAGTTTGCAGCCATCCACTTCCTTATGTCTGAAACACATGCTTCTAGCAAGGGCAATTTAGGGGCTTCACCATGTTTCATTGAAATGTACAGCTGTGTGTCATCCACATAGCAGTGAAAGTTAACATTATGTTTTCGAATGACATCCCCAAGAGGTAAAATATATAGTGAAAACAATGGTGGTCCTAAAACAGAACCTTGAGGAACACGGAAATTTACAGTTGATTTGTCAGAGGACAAACCATTCACAGAGACAAACTGATATCTTTCCGACAGATAAGATCTAAACCAGGCCAGAACTTGTCCGTGTAGACCAATTTGAGTTTCCAATCTCTCCAAAAGAATGTGGTGATCGATGGTATCAAAAGCAGCACTAAGGTCTAGGAGCACGAGGACAGATGCAGAGCCTCGGTCCGATGCCATTAAAATGTAATTTACCACCTTCACAAGTGCCGTCTCAGTGCTATGATGGGGTCTAAAACCAGACTGAAGCATTTCGTATACATTGTTTGTCTTCAGGAAGGCAGTGAGTTGCTGCGCAACAGCCTTTTCAAAAATGTTTGAGAGGAATGGAAGATTCGATATAGGCCGATTAGTTTTTTATATTTTCTGAGTCAAGGTTTGGCTTTTTCAAGAGAGGTTTTATTACTGCCACTTTTAGTGAGTTTGGTACACATCCGGTGGATATAGGAGGGCCAAGCACAGGAAGCAGCTTTTTCAGTAGTTTAGTTGGAATAGGGTCCAGTATGCAGCTTGAAGGTTTAGAGGCCATGATTATTTTCATCATTGTGTCAAGAGATATAGTACTAAAACACTTGAGCGTCTCTCTTGATCCTAGGTCCTGGCAGAGTTGTGCAGACTCAGGGCAACTGAGCTTTTAAGGAATGCGCAGATTTAAAGAGGAGTCCGTAATGTCAAAGTGGAACAACATTTTTCTGTATATTTGTTTTAGATTAATGAAAAATATTCAAGTATTCAACCACCTGAGTCAATACATTTTAGAATCACCTTTTTGGGGTATGTCTCGAAAAGCTTTGCCCATTACAATTTTTTTAAACTCTTCAATCTCTGTCAAATTTTTTGTTGATCATTACTACACAGACATTTTCAGGTCTTGCCATAGATTTTCAAGCCGATTTAAGTCAAAACTGTAACTAACCCACACAGGAACATGCATTGTCGTCTTGGTAAGCAACTCTCAGAAGAGGAAGGGGAGGACCATCCTTCTCAATGAATTCCGTAAAAATTGAAATGGTAAAACATTTTTAGAGAAAACTAAATATCATCATGTCACCAAATAATTGATTAAAACACAGTATTTTGCAAATACAGTACAGTAGCCTCAACAGCTACTCTGTAGGGTAGCACCATGGTGTAGATGGAGGACATCTAGCTTCCGTCCTCCTCTCGGTACACTGGTTCTCACACACTTCCATAGACTTCCATAGTAATTATGACAACTTCTGAAGCAGGTACTCCAATCTATCAGAGCTCTTGCTGCATGAACTGACATGTTTTCCACCCACTCAAAGGATCAGAGAATGAATCTCGTACTGAAAGCATAAGCTACAACTAGCAAACACTGCAGTGCATGTAATGAGTAGTTGACTCGAGAAAGAGAATAGTTGAACAGTTTTGAACAAATTAATTTATTCCAAAATTAAAGAGAAGTAAGAGAGAAATACATATACATAGAGAGAGAGATTGTCCTTTTTTTCACTTTCAGATTTGCTTATTTGGCTAGCAAATGCTTCTAGCTAGTTTAGCCTACTGAAACACCCTTTTCAAACAGAGGGATGCTATGTTAGATAGCTGGCTATGACTAGCCAACACAACATTGGAACTCTTACAAGTCAAGGTAAGCCTTTGGTTTTGTAGCATTGTCATGCTGGAGGGTCATGTCAGGATGAGCCTGCAGGAAGGGTACCACACGAGGGAGGAGGATGTCTTCCCTGTAATGCACAGCGTTGAGATTGCCTGCAATGACAACAAGCTAAGTCCAAAGATGCAACACCGCCCCTGACCATGATGGACCCTCCACCTCCAAATTGATCTCGCTCATTCCTTTGACAATAAACGCGAATCCGACCGTTCACTCCTAGTGAGACAAAACCACGACTCATCGGTGAAGAGCACTTTTTTGCCAGTCCTGCCTGGTCTAGCGAAGGTGGGTTTGTGCCCATAGACGATGTTGTTGCCGGTGATGTCTGGTGTGGACCTGCCTTAAACAGGCCTACAAGCCCTCATTCCAGCCTCTCTTAGCCCATTGCGGACAGTCTGAGCACTGATGGAGGGATTGCGCATTCCTGGTGTAACTCGGGCAGTTGTTGTTGCCATCCTGTACCTGTCGCGCAGGTGTAACGTTCGGATGTACCAATCCTTTGCTGGTTTTGTTACACCTGGTCTGCCACTGCGAGGACGATCAGCTGTCTGTCCTGTCTCCCTGTAGCGCTGTCTTAGACGTCTCACAGTAAGGACATTGCAATTTCTTGCCCTGTCCACATCTGCAGTCCTCATGCCTCCTTGCAACATGTCTAACGCACGTTCACGCAGATGAGCAGGGACCCTGGGCATCTTTCTTTTGGTGTTTTTCAGAGTCAGTACAAATGCTTCTTTAGTGTCCTAAGTTTTAATAACTGTCACATTTATTGCCTACCATCTGTAAGCTGTTAGTGTCTTAACGACCGTTCCACAGGTGCATGTTCCTTAATTGTTCATGGTTCATTGAACAAGCATGGGAAACAGTGTTTAAACCCTTTATAATGAAGATCTGTGAAGTTACGTGGATATTTACGAATTATATTTGAAAGAGAGGGTCCTGGAAAAGGGAAGTTTCTTTTTTTGCTGAGTTTATATCAGCTAGATGCAGGCAAGAGGGTGCAAGGCAGTATTGAATGTCATTGTCTGCATGTGTCTCTGTGCACCTTCAACGTAAACTTTCATTCATAGGCTAGGGTGTAGCAACCTCATTATTGATATATGGAACATTTGAGTATCATGTAATAGCCTAAACCTATCGCTGTTACATTGACCTGAGTGAATGGAATATGAATGACAGTCATCCAATATGCTGTTATAGAAATAAGGCCATGCTCATTTATACCCTTCAGTCAATAGGTTTCCTTCTTCAAAAGGTATTGGAAATATCCCTGGTCTTTGTGGTTGAAATTCACTTCTTGACTGAGGGATCTAACAGATAATTGTATATGCGGAGTACATTCAAAATCATGTTAACCACTATTGTTGCACACAGACTTAGTCCATGCAATTTAGGTGACCCAAGCAAAACAAAAATCCTGAACATATTTAGACTTGCCGTATTTAAGCTTAAAAATAATTGACTCAAGACATTTCAGCTTTTCATTTATAAAAATGTCAACATTTTTATTTTTACTTTGAGATTGTGGGGTATTGTGTGTAGATCAATGGCACAAAACCAATATCTAAATATTTGTAAATTCCGGCTATAACACAACAAATTGTGAAAAAAGTCAAGTGGTGTGAATACTTTCTTTGGGAACTGCTGGACCGTAAGGTTAGCTAGTGCACTCAAATATGGTAACGTCAAAACCAACATAGCAACATTTACTAGCTCTTGCTCTCCGCTATAAATATTACCTTACATCTATCTAGATAGTCATCTAACATTAATTGTATTATGTTCCAGAATTTGTTTTTAACATGTAGCCGAGCTAGCTAGCACCACATACTTTGTTAAGTGCCACATGAATTCACAATGCAGAGAATGTGGTGAAATTATGTTTACTAATCATATATTCATAGGTCAATTTTGGCCCATACAATGTCTTTACCTAGCTAGCTACTGAAGTTAGCTAGTTGGCATTTATATTTAGCCTCCAGGATATATATTCATATTCATGAAATTACAAGTGCAATATTGCAAAACATAGCTTAGCCTATTGTTAATCCACCTGTCGTCTCAGATTTTGAAATTATGCTTTACAGCAAAAGCAATCCAAGCGTTTGTGTAAGTTTATCGATCGCATGACAAAACATTAAGTACACTTAGCATCAGGTAGCTTGGTCACGAAAATCAGAAAAGCAATCAAATTAATCGTTTAAAATTCCAATATATTTATATGAGGTTACAACCTCAATCTCCTTGCCCTGACAGGTAGTAATTGATGAAAGGTTCAGAGGTCTATTTCTTGCATTAGAAAACACAATTAGTTTAGTTTTGCTTCAATTGACACAAGGTATGTTGAACATTATAAAAAGCAGTTTTCATGTTCTGGAAAGCTTTTGTAAGAGACGAGGCACAACAGTAAATAACAGTATCATCAGCATAAAAATGATGTTGTGCATTTTGAACATTTTTGTCTAAATAATTTATGTAATAGTGAATAAGAGGACCAAGGACAGAGCCTTGGGGCACACCATTCAAGACAGACAATTTAACAGACATAAGGCCATCAAATTGAGTGCACTGAGTTCTATCAGACAGATAGTTAGCAAACCATGCAACTGACCTACACTCAACAATCTCTGCCTTAGTATAGCATGATCAACTGCATCAAAAGCCTTAGAGAGATCAATAAAAAGTGAGACACAGTGCTGTTTTTTGTCAATGGCTTCAGTGATATCATTTAAAACCTTCATGGATGCTGTAATTGTGCTATGCTTCTTCCTGAAGCCCGATTGGTACATTGATAAAATAGAGTTAGTAAATAAAAACTATTTTAGCTGTTCACTTACTAGTGTTTCAAGTATTTTCACCAGGGGTGACAGCTTTGAGATTGGCACATAATTATTTAAAAGAGTTGGATCTCCCCCTTTTAAAAGTGGTAGGACAAATGCTGATTTCCAGATCTTTGGAATTTCATTACATTCCAGGGTTAGATTGAACAGAGATGTAAGTGGTTCAGCTATGAAATCAGCTGCCAGATTTAAAAAGCAGGGATCCAAAAGATCAGGACCTGCAGGCTAAAAGTTTGACCAGCTCTCACTGGTTCATCCACACAGGGTTGTACAGAGACAGAGGACACTGAATCAAACAGCCTACCAGATGATACAAAGTGCTCACTGAAACAATTCAGCATTTCAGTTTTGTCATATACAGCAACAGAGTCCTTCAAAACACATGACGGTAATTCATTAACATTACTGTTACCAGACAGATTTAATAGCCTTCCAAAACTTTCGAGGGTCATTCAGGTTATCAGTGGTAACAGGCATAACATATTCAGACTTGGCCTTCCTGAGAGGAAAATAACACTTGTTTCGGAACTGCCAATCAGCATCAGAACATGATTTCCTTGCTTTAGCCCAGGCTAGATTACGGTCGTGAATAATACAAGACAGCTCAGAAGAAAACCATAGATTATCCCGCCCTTTAACCCTGAACCTGCGGAATGGGGCATGTTTGTTTACTTTTTATTTGCCTATATTGTTAAGGAAGGCAAATAAAGAGTAGAAACAATTTCATGTTATGATATGGTCAAATGTACTTTAGACAGATGGCAAAGTTTGTCAAAATATTAATCAATCAATCAAATGTATTTATAAAGCCAATCTTACATCAGCTATGTCACAAAGTGCTGTACAGAAACCCAGCCTAAAACCACAAAGAGCAAGTAATGCGGGTGTAGAAGTGGCTAGGAAAAACTCCCTAGAAAGGCCAGAACCTAGAAAGAAACCAGGCTATGAGGGGTGGCCTGTCCTCTTCTGGCTGTGCCGGGTGGAGATTATAACAGAATAGGGCCAAGATGTTCAAATGTTCAAAGATAATAATAATCACAGTGGTTGTCCTGGGTGCAACAGGTCAGCATCTCAGGAGAAAATGTCAGTTGGCTTTTCATAGCCGATCATTCAGAGTATCTCTACCGCTCCCGCTGTCTCTAGAGAGTTGAAAACAGCAGGCCTGGGACAGGTAGCACATCCGGTTAACAGGTCATGGTTCCATAGCCGCAGGAGGAACAGTTGAAACTGGAGCAACAGCACAGCCAGGTGGACTGGGGACAGCAAGGAGTCATCAGGCCAGGTTGTCCTGAGGCATGGTCCTAGGCCTCAGGTCCTCCGAGAGAGAGAAAGAAAGAGAGAGAGAATTAGAGAGAGCATACTTAAATTCACACAGGACACCGGATAAGACAGGAGAAATACTCCAGATATAACTGACTGACCCTAGCCCCACGACACATGAACTACTGCAGCATAAATACTGGAGGCTGAGACAGGAGGGGTCGGGAGACACTGTGGCCCCATACGACGATACCCACGGACAGGGCCAAACAGGTCGGAGATAACCCCACCCACTTTGACCACGCAGAGCCCCCATTCAACTTATCTAAAGGCTTTGTTGCATCTTGTCAATTTCAAATTATTTTTTAACAATTTGTATTTTCTAACAATTTGAATTGTAGTGTGTTCCGCCTCCTCATTAATTCACATAGAAGTTGGCCATTTCAGTGTTACTGACAATTTATGTTTGAGGCTTTACCTACCTTACCAATCTTCCCTTCTTCAAGGAGAACCCTTCCCCATTTTTTTTCGCACATCAAGTATGCAGACATTGCTCAGTCTTGAACAAACAGGCACATTTTCCGGCTGGTGCCCGCATTGCCTCCATTGTTGTTTAACTTACAAATAATAACTTTGGTACATGTGTGCATTTCTATTAAAGTCTGTACCTTATTTTCTGTATACCGTGTTGTCCTTTCTACTGTAGCATAAAGCATATGTGGGGCATAATGTTTTTACAGTTTTATTCACATGTTTTTAAGTACTGTGACAAATAATGCTTTCCAATTATTGCATAGATTATAATGGACACCTATGATGTGTGTAAAATATTTTATTAAGGTTGTACTGATTATAATGAGCTAATGCTAAGCTATTTGCCAGCTATGTGTGGCACCATTATACAATGCATTTTGGGTGTCACGTAAACGTCTGTCAGACCAAAGATGTAATAATGAGGTGATGGAATGGTTCACTCATCTTTCAGGTACAATTCCGTAAGTGAATGAAGGGAAGTGAATGATCATAGACGACACACCCCCTTCAATATGTTTACTGCAAACAGACCAAACACATCTTGTCTCCTCTTATTATTTTTGTTGGACGTGAAAAACAAACATGGAGGCGCGCACAATTGTCGAATTACTTTTGATTTCTAGAAAGTGTTTTAATCAATTATTTCGATCAATGTTGAGCTCACCTGTGATGTGATGAATTATAAATAGTAATTGCCATTAGCTAATTCATATTGTGGTTTCTCTCAGCCAAGAGTTATCTAAATATGACCACTTGAGTTACTTCAATATTACCTCAGTTAGCTCTAGGATGGTAGCTTACATTTTCCGGTTTGGATGATTGGGTATGCTGTCACTACTTCTGGGAAATTCTGAACATTGCATCCAAAAATAAACTTGTCACATTCAGGACATCTCTTTGTAAGGACTGTGTTTGAGCAAAATGTTTTTGTGAAAAAAGTGTGGCCATTTCAAATGCTGACTGTTGCGTCAATCAAAACTAGATGTTCCAAGTAAGCGTTCTAATCAAACCAGTTTGAGCGTACGCTGCGGGAAACACTGTAGAATGATCACAACCCTTTGTTGGTACGTGTGAAAAGGTTAACTACCGGTATTTACCTAATCCAGTTTCAGCATGAGAAAATGAGTGAGGTCCCAAATTCCCACAAGATATTGCAAACATTTGCTCTCTAACTGTCACAGATCACAGATTAGAAGCCACTCCCCTTAATTTATGGAGGCTGTGAATTTTTTCAGCTTTTTGTTAAAAATCGCGCAAAATTCCAACGTCCTGCTACTCATGCCGGGAATATAGTATATGCATATGATTAGTATGTGTGGATAGAAAACACTCTGAAGTTTCTAAAACTGGTTAAATCATGTCTGTGACTATAACAGAACGTGTGTAGCAGGCAAAATCCCAAGGAAAACTGTTCACAAAACCCCCCCCCAAAAAAAACCCTCTCCCAGTCTCTGCATTGTCTATGGCAAGGGAAAATAGATAGCGACCAGTTTACAGTTCCTACAGCTTCCACACGATGTCGCCAGACTTGGCAATTTGGTTGAAGTTAATCCTTGATGAAATGAGGAATAGGCACTTCCTGTCGTCGAGTACACCGGAGGAAGTTATGGAAGAGAGAATATGGACCATGATTTCAAGACTTGCTGCTCTTGAATACAGATCACCCCGTGATCAATTTGAGCGATTATTAACGTTTACTAATACCTAAAGTTGGATTACAAAAGTAGTTTGAAGTGTTTTGTCAAAGTTTATAGGCAACTTTTTTAATTTTTGAAAAATGACGTTGCGTTTTGGAAAGCAGTTTTTTCCTGGATCAGACGGGCTTCATAAATGGACATTTTGGGTATACATGGACGGATTTAATCGAAAAAAATACCCAATTGTGATGTTTATGGGACATATAGGAGTGCCAACAAAGAAGCTCGTCAAAGGTAATGAATGTTTTATATTTTATTTCTGCGTTTTGTGTAGCGCCGGCTATGCTAATTCTTTTGTTTACGTCCCCTTTAGGTATTTCGGGGGTTGCATGCTATCAGTTAATAGCTTCTCATGCTTTCGCCGAAAAGCATTTAAAAAATCTGACATGTTGGCTAGATTCACAACGAGTGTAGCTTTAATTGAGTACCCTGCATGTGTGTTTTAATGAAAGTTTTGAGTTGTATCGAGTACTATTAGTTGTCACTCTGAAATTTCCGCTGATGTTGATCCCTGTACAGGGACAGCAGCCATAACAGCAAAGGATTTAGTCAGTTGTCCAACTGAAATGTGTCTTCCGCATTTAACCCAACCCCTCTGAATCAGAGAGGTGTGGGGGGCTCCCTTAATCCATGTCTTCAGCACCCAGGAAACAGCAGGTTAGGTTAACTGCCTTGCTCAATGGCAGAAAGACAGATTTTTATCTTGTCAGCACAGGGATTTGATCCAGCAACATTCTGGTTACTGGGCAAACACTCTAACCGCTAGGCTAACTGGGTTGTTTGGATTCTGTATACGTACACTTCGCTGACAATCTGAAATGGTCCCCCCCACACAGACAGTGTGGTGAAAAAGGTGCAGCAACAGTGCCTCTTCAACCTGAAGAAATTCGGCTTGGCCCCAAGGACCCTCTAATTTTTACAGATGCTCAATTGAGAGTATCCTTTCGGGCTGTATCACCGCCTGGTATGGCAACTGCACTGCCTGCAAACACTGTGCTTTCTAGAGGGTGGTGTGGTCTGCCAAACAAGTCACTGGGGGCACACTGCCTGCCCTCCAGTACACCTACAGCAACCGATGTCACAGAAAGGACAAAAAGATCACCAAGGACATCAACCACCTGAGCCACTGTCTGTTCACCCCATTATCATCCAGAAGGCGAATAGAACAAGTGTAGACTTTACCGTGAAATGCTTACTTACAAGCACTTAACCAACAGAGCAGTTCAAAAATAATGAAATATTTAACAAGTAGACTAAAATTAAAGGTAATGATAAAAATTAACAATAAGAATAAGTGTGCGGGGGTACAGGCTAGTTGAAGTAATCTGTACATGTAGGTGAGGGCAAAGTGACTATGCATAGGTAACAAACAAACAGCGAGTAGCAGCATTGTACAAAAGGGAGGGGGGTCAATATAAATTGTCCAGTGGCAATTGGGGGTAGAAGCTGTTGAAGAGCCTTTTGATCCTAGACTTGGCGGTACCGCTTTCCGTGCGGTAGCAGAGAATACAGTCAATAACTGGGGTGACTGGAGTCTCTGACAATTTTATGGGCCTTCCTCTGACACTGCCTATTATATAGGTCATGGATGGCAGGAAGCTTTTCCCCAGTGATGTACTGGGCCATTCTCACTACCCTCTTTAGTGCCTTACGGTCAGATGCCGAGCAGTTGCCATACCAGGCAGTGATGCAACCGGTCAGGATGCTCTCAATAGTGCAGCTGTAGAACCTTTGTAGGATCTTGGGAACCATGCCAAATCTTTTCAGTCTAATGAGGGGGAAAAGGTTTTGTCGTGCCCTCTTCATGACTGGTATGACTGGTATGTCATGGTATGTTTGGACCATGATAGTTCATGGTGATGTGGATGCCAAGGAACTTGAAACTCTCGACCCGCTCCAATACAACCCCGTCGATGTTAATGGAAGCCTGTTCGGCCCGCCTTTTCCTATAGTCCACAATCAGCTGCTTTGTCTTGCTCACATTGAGGGAGTAGTCGCTGTCCTGGCACCACACTGCCGGTTCTCTGACCTCCTCCCCATTGGACGTCTCATCATTGTCGGTGATCAGGCCTAGACCTGTTGTGTCGTCAGCAAACTTAATGATGGTGTTGGAATCGTGTTTGGACACACAGTTGTGAGTGAACAGGGAATACAGGAGGGGACTAAGTACATGTGGCAGAAGTGTTGTTGCCTACTCTTACCATCTGGGGGCGGCACATCAGGAAGTCCAGGAACCAGTTGCAGAGGGAGGTGTTTAGTCCCAGAGTCCTTAGCTTAGTGATGAGATTTGTGTGCACTATGGTGTGGAACACTGAGCTGTAGTCAATGAACTGCATTCTCACATAGGTGTTCCTTTTGTCCAGGTGAGAAAGGGCAGTGTGGAGTGGGTCATCTTAGATTCCGTCGTCTATGGATCTGTTGGGACGGTATGCGAATTGGAGTGGGTATAGGGTGTCCAGGAGGATGCTGTTGATGTGAGCCATGACCAGCCTTTCAAAGCACTTCATGGCTACCGATGTGAGTGCCACGGGGCGGTAATCATTTAGGTAGGTTACCTTCGCTTCCTTGGGCACAGGGACTAAGGTGGTCTGCTTGAAACATGTAGGTATTACAGACTCGGTCAGGGAGAGGTTGAAAATGTCAGTGATGACACTTGACAGTTGGTCCGCACATGCTTTGAGTACACTTCCTGGTAATCTGTCTGGCCCAGTGGCTTTGTGAATGTTGACCTGTTTAAAGGATTTGTTCACAATGGCTACAGAGAGCATCATCACACAGTCATCCAGAACAGCTGGTGCTCTTGTGCATGCTTCATTGTTGCTTGCCTCGAAGTGAGCATAAAAGGCATTTAGCTCGCCTGGTGGGCTCGTATCACTGGGCATATCGCGTCTGAGTTTCCCTTTGTAGTCCGTAATAGTTTTTAAGCCCTGCCACATCTGACAAGCGTCAGAGCCGGTGTAGTAGGATTCAATCTTAAACTCTCTGGGATATTCGGGAAGGTAGCGTCCCTCCTCAGCAACAGCCAGTGAAAGTGCAGGGCGCCAAATTCAAAACACCAGAAATCCCATAATTAAAATTCCTCAAACATAGAAGTATTTCACGCCATTTTAATGAAAAACTTGTAAATCCAGCCACAGTGTCCGATTTCAAAAAGGCTCACGACGAAAGCACACCAAACGATTATGTTAGGTCAGTACCTAGTCACAGGGTAACACTGTTGAGAGTTGCGCAAGACGTGAAAAGGAGCATGGTTTGTTATCTTCCTGTATTGAACACAGATAGACCCGTCTACAATTTGATCGATTATTAAAACTTCATAGAGATAGGGCTGACTTCTGCCCCCTTTGAATTGGGTACCCATAGTAAACTGAAAAGAAAATCTGTCAAAAATTGCTAATATATGCATATAATAATAATTATTATTATTTCTATTGGATAGAAAACACTCTAAAGCTTCTAAAACCGTTGGAATTATGTCTGTAAGTATAGCAGAACTCACAGGGCAGGCATTCTTCCAAACTAGTTTTTGTGGTCATGAAAGTTGGAGCAACTTTGACGTCATCGCCCCCACCCTTCCCAACCAGTTATGGATCTGGGGAGACTTTCTATGTCTTCCACTAGATGTCCTCATTCAGTAGAGCTTTTAATCGTTCAAATCCCGCGAGAATTGGCCCTATGGGAGTGAAATTAGTGTGTGCCACGAGAAAATACCTTGTGCGTTGGGGCGCGAATTGGTCCCGGCCATTCCTTTGTTCCAGCACTCCTGGGAAGAGCTAACGATGACCGGTTGAATTGAAATTTGTTTTGTGTGTTTAAAACGTCATAAAGCTTGCTTCTGCACTTAGTTTGACCTGTTTAGTCGACATATAATATGTAATTTTGAAGTTTTGTTGCGCAACTTTTCCGGACCAGAGGACATTTTGGGTGCATTTCAGCTGATGTTATTAGCAGTAGCTAATACAAAGACGCAAGACTTGAAACCAAACGATGTATTGGGTAAGTATGAACCCTTCCAGAACATTCTGAACGAAGACCATCGAAGGTAAGGGAATATTTATGCTGAAATCTGTGTTTCTGTTGACTCCAACATTACGGAGAAATGTAGCTTATATCTGAGCGCCGTCTCAGAATATTGAATAGTGTGCGATTTCTGTAACGTTAAAAATAAATGTAACAAAGCGATTGCATAAAGAAGCAGTGTATCTTTCTAACTATACTGTATGTAGAACATATATATTTAGTCAAAGTTTATGTCTATTTACGTTATCTTGCCACGCTACCTAGATTTCCTGCGGACATTTTTGAGTATTTTCTGAACATGAATTCAATGTAAATGGACATTTATGGATATAAATGGCATATTATTGAAAAAAAAAATTTACTGTGTAACATGTCCTATTACTGTCATCTGATGAAGATTTTCAAAAGGTTAGTGAATGATTTATTTTTTAATCCTGCGTTTGTTGATTGCATGTTTTGGCTATTCAAATGAGCTGTGTCTGGTGGTGGTTTGACATATATATGTGCTATGTTTTCGCGGTAAAACATTTTAGAAATCTGACTTGCTGGCTAGATGAACAAGGTGTTTATCTTTCATTTGAGCTATTGGACTTGTTAATGTGTGGAGGTTAAATATTTCTAAGAATATTTTTGCGTTCCATGCGCCACCGTTCCAGCTGAACGTGGGAGGGTAGGTTCCCAGCTGGGAACCAGGATCTCTAACAGGTTTTAACTTTTAAAAATACCTAAAGTTGTATTACAAAAGTAGTATGAAATATTTTGGCAAAGTTATAGGCAACTTTTGAAATATTTTGTAGTGACGTTGCGTTTTTTGGAAGCGTTTTTTTCTGGATCAAACGCGTCAAATGAATGGACATTTGGATATATATGGATGGAATTAATCGAACAAAAGGACCAATTGTGATGTTTATGGGACATATTGGAGTGCCAACAAAAGAAGCTCGTCAAAGGTAATGCATGTTTTATATTTTATTTCTGCGTTTTGTGTAACGCCTGCAGGGTTGAAATATGCTAACCTCTTTGTTTACTATTGGGCTATCATCAGATAATAGCTTCTCATGCTTTCGCCGAAAAGCCTTGTTAAAATCTGACATGTTGGCTGGATTCACAACGAGTGTAGCTTTAATTGAGTATCTTGTGTGATTCAATGAAAGTTAGATTTTTATATCATTTTTTTTTATTTGCCGCACTGCATTTTCCCTGTTATTTGCCCAAGTGGGACGCAACCGTTAAAACCTGTTAGGGATAAGGGGCAGCATTTTCACTTTGGATGAATTGCATGCCCATAGTGAACTGCCTCCTACTCTGTCCCAGATGCTAATATATGCATATTATTACTATTGGATAGAAAACACTCTGAAGTTTCTAAAACTGTTTGAATTATGTCTGTGAGTTTAACATAACTCATAGGGCAGGCAAACTTCCAAACAGGGAGTGGAAATTCTGGGGCTGGTTGATTTTCAACTCATCGCCTATTCACATCCAAATAAGATATGGATCTGGTCGCACATCCTACGCCTTCCACTAGATGTCAACAATCAGTAGAACGCAGCTATTTCAGTCACTGGTCTGGCAGAATGCCAGTTCCTGGTTATGCGCAGTAGTCATTATATGGCCTTGCATTCCACGTTCTGTAGACAAAAACGAATGCTCCGGTTGGAACGTTATTGGATATATATGATAATAACATCCTGAAGATTGATTCTCTACTTAGTTTGACCAGTTTATTCAACCTGGAATATAACTTTTTAAAGTTTTCGTCCGAGTTCGCCTGAACCGGTGCCAGCTTTTGGACATGTGAACTAAACCTGCTAGCAAAAGTAGCGAATTGGACACTAGTAATGGACATTATGGAACAAAACAATGATTTATTGCAGAACTAGGATTCCTTGCACTGCATTCTGATGAACGATCATCAAAGGTAAGGGTCATCAAAGGTATCGGAATTAATGAATCAGTGCGCCTTCATAAGAATATCATCATGTTCATGTTGCTGTCCAAATCATCTATTTTATTTCTCAACTCGCACATAACTCCCCCTTGCTTCTAGCCTAGCATTTGATTTCATCTCTGTTGCATGCATAGAGTGAACGGTGCCTAGATGGGATAAGACAACTTTTTCTGAGCGATGTGAAATAACGCATGTCATAATCACAGAATTATCCAAGTAAATGCCAATATAAAAAAAGCTAAAACAAAGGAAAATGCAAGTCTACTGTCATTCCAGGTGCAATGTTTGTTGTAACTTACTTACACTACATCACCAAAAGTATGTGGACACCCCTTCAAATTAGTGGATTCGGCCATTTCAGCCACACCCGTTGCTGACAGGTGTATACAATCAAACACACAGCCATGCAATCACCATAGACAAACATTGGCAGTAGAATGGCCTTACTGAAGAGGTCAGTGACTTTCAACGTGTCACTCTCATAGGATGTCACCTTTCCAACAAGTCAGTACATCAAATTTCTGCCCTACTAGAGCTGTCCCGGTCAAATGTTGGTGCTGTTATTGTGAAGTGGAAACATCTAGAAGCAACAAGGGCTCAATCGTGAAGTGTTAGGCCACACAAGCTCACAGAACAGGACCGAGTGCTGAAGCAGAAGAAGAAATTCCATTTATTTTATTTTTTTTGACTACAGAGTTAGCAAAACTGTACTTCAAATCTATGACACTCCTCCACTTAACATACTGCTTGACTTGTTGGGCCCAAGCATGCTGTACAACATTAAAACCTATTCAGTCTGTCTACAAACAGGATCTCAAAGTGCTTGATAGGAAGCCCAATAGCCTGGGTAGCAGGGTAGCCTAGTGGTTAGAGCATTGAACTAGTAATCAAATGGTTGCAAGTTTGAATCCCAGAGCTGACAAGCTACAAAGCTGTCACTTTGCCCCTGAACAAGGCAGTTAACCCACTGTTCCTAGGCCATCATTGAAAATAAGAATTTGAATTTGTTAACCAGGTTAACAGGTTAACTGACCTGCCAAGTTAAGATAGCTAGGTGGGACAACCACATATCACAGGCATAGAAAGTACATTTTTCCTCAATAAAGTAGCTATCAGTAGAGTCAGAGCTAGAAGGGAAGGGGAGGGTTATTTAAAATAGTGTTTTTTGATGGAGGGCAGGGACTCTGCTGTCCTAGCTTCAGGGGGAAGCTGGTTCAACATTGGGGTAACAGGACAGAGAAGAGCTTGGACTGGGTTAAGCAGGAGATGTTAGGGCCAATAGACCTAAGGTGGCGGAGTGCTCAGGTTGGGGTGTAGGGTTTGAGCATAGCCTGATGGTAGGGATGGGCAGTTCCTTTTGCAGTTCCTCTTGCTGGAAAACACCATGGTCTTGTAGTGAATGCGAGCTTTGACTGGAGGTCAGTGGAAGGTGCGAAGGGGCAGGGTGACATGAGATAACTTGGGAAGGTTGAAAACCAGGCAGGCAGAGCCAAGCCAACAGCGAGTTGCAGTAATCCAGACAGGAGAGGACAAGAGCCTGGATTAGGACCTGCGACACTTCCTGTGTGAGGTAGGGTCATACTCTATGGATGTTGTAGAGCATGAACCTGTAGGAGCGAGTCACTGCTTTGATGTTTGCAGAGAAATAAAGGGTGTTGTCCAGGGTCACACCAAGACGCTTTGCACTCTGAGAGGGCGACACTGTGGAGTTGTCAACCGTGATGGTGAAGTATTTTAGCAGGCAGGCCAAGTTGAGATATATGCCAGGCACACAGAGATGCATGTCACCACCTGTGTGTCAGAAGGGGGGAAGGAGAAAAGTAGCTGAGTCTCATCCGCATAGCAATACTATGAGAGGATATGATGGAGCCGAGTGACTTGGTGTATAGAGAGAATAGGAGAGGGCCTAGAACCGAGCCATGGGGGACACCAGTAGTGATGGTACGTGGTGCAGACACAGATCCTCTACACGTCACCTGATAGGAGCGTCCTGCCAGGTAGGATATAATCCAAGAGTGCAGAGCCTGAGATGCCCAGCCCTGAGAAGGTGGAGATCTGATGCTTCACCGTGTCGAAGGCAGCAAATAGAACTAGGAGGATGAGAACAGAGGAGAGAGTCAGCTTTGGCAGTGCGGAGAACCTCCGTGACACAGAGAAGAGCAGTTGAGTGACCCGTCCTGAAGCCTGACTGGTTAGGATGAAGAAGGTATTTCTAAGAGAGATAACAATAAAGTTGATCAGAGATAGCACTCTCAAGTATTTTGGAAAGAAAAGAAAGAAGGGATTCAGATCTATAGTTTTTGATACCAGTTGATTTGAGTGCTGGTTTCTTGAGTAGTGGAGCGACTATTTTGAAGTCAGAGGGGACACAGCCAGTGGTCAGGGATGAGATGATGAGATAAGTAAGGAAGGTCTCTAGAAATGGTCTTGGGAAGGGAGGAGGGGTCGAGCGGAGAGGTTGTCGTGCAGCCAGACCTTACTAGTCGCAGGAAAGAGAGGGGAGAAAGTGGTCAAGGCATAGGGTAGTTTTGTGTGAGTGAGACTAGTGGACTCAATAGGCTGAGTGAATGAGTAGCGGATGTTATCAAACCTCTTTTCAAAGTGGTTGACAAAGTTTCTGCAGAGAGGGAGGATTAATGAGGGAGGAGAGAGTAGAAAATATTTTCCTAGGATTAGAGGCAGAAGATTGAAATTTAGAGCGGTAGAAAGTGGCTTTAGCAGCAGACACAGAGGAAGAGAAGGTAGAGAGGAGGGAGTGAAAGGATGATGGGTCCTCCGGAAATTTAGTTTTTTTTACATTTTAGCTCAGCTGCCCACAGCCCTGTACTGTAAGCTGACAATGGATCAGGAGGAGCGTGCTGAGCCGGCCAGGAGGAAAGGGACGGAGCCAGTCATACAATGCGGAAAGGGAGGAGAGTATGATCGAAGAGGCAAAATCAGGAGACAGGAGGGTGAAGAATTTAGCAGAATGGAGAGATGATAGGATAGAAGAGGAGATTGAGAGAGAGAGAGAGAGAGAGAGAGATAGAATATTGTAATGCCGCATGACCATCTTGGTAGGGGCTGAGTGGATAGGATTGGGGGAAAGGGAGACAGAAAAGGAAACATCAGAGACCTGGAAGGGGGTTGCAGCGAGATTAGTAGGCGAGCAGCCTCTAGTAAAGATCAGGTCAAGCTTATTGTGAGTTGGAAGGGATTGGGAAAGGGTGAGGTTCAAAGAGGCAAGTAGGGAAAAGATAAAGTTGAAAAGAAATGAATCGAAGGCAGACATGGGGAGGTTGAAGTTACCAAGTACAAAGAGCAGTGAGCCATCATCAGGAAATTAGCTTATCAAGGTGTCAAGCTTATTGAGGAACTCTCTAAGGGCACCTGGTGGCTGACAGATGACAATAAAGTTAAACTTGAGTGGACAAGTGACAGTGACAGCTCGGAATTCAAATGAGGAGATGGACAGGTGAGAGAGGGAGAAAAGAGAAAATCTCCACATAGGAGAAATGAGAAGACTTGTACCACCACCATGATGACCAGATGCTCTCAGACTGTGAGATGAAACTTAGTCAGAAGAAGAAAGAGAAGCTAGAGTAGCAGTGTTCTCTGTGGTGATCCATGTCTCCGTCAGGGCCAAAAAGTCAAGGAACTGTTCTGTAAGCAAAGTGGTCCAGCCCAGTGCTACTTAACAAACTAGCCTGTGAGTGAGTGTATGATGAATTGGCTCATTATAACTCTGACATATGTTATTATGGTTTCATTTCCTGTTAGCCATGGGAATAATTATCAAGTGTTGGCCTGTTTGCAGAATAGTACAGATATTATCTTATACTGTCCATTCCACAGGTGGCTGGTGGTTCCTTAATTTGGGTGGACGAGCTCATAGTAATGGCTGGAATGAATGGAATGTTTTCCATGTGTTTAATACCATTCCATTTACTCCATTCCAGGCATTATTATGAGCCGAGCTCTACATTCACTCTGTTATGTCATAGCCTGGTTTACATGTCCCAAAGTGACCGGTCAATGTTTGGGTGGAACCCAAAGAGGAGACAGAAAAGCGAGGTTGTAATAGCAATGGAGGCAAGCCCGCTGAAAGCTGCCCACTAATAAAGAGCCCATACAGCTGCACCGTAAATCCCTGCTCAGATGTTTTATGGCACGGGTGTGTCTTACACTGCCCACCGGACCAGAGTCCCCATGTAAAACACACAAAATGAAAATGAATAGTAGCACAGTAACATGAAGCCACATAACGTTGTAAACACTCCATTTTCAATTCACAAGCTCTCTTTTTATATTATGGGACCAGCATACCCATATTCATTTTATTATGAAGTTTTGGGCTGTAATATTAAGTGAAAATCGAATATCATCACATATCGGTGTCCTTGGTGGTTTGTTTTTGGAACACAATTTCACCTGCTGTTGTTACAAGGAAGCATTTGTGACAAATGTCCCAAAGAGCCAATGTGGTGAGGTGTATCTCACAAGGGGCTTTGGATGCTAAGGGAGGAAATGAGACCTGTTATGTACCAATCAGAAATGCAACAACAAAAGCCCATTGTCTTCCTCTGGTGTGTGTTTGCGTTCATCTGTGTGTCCATTCATCTCTGTGTGTTTGTGAGTTGCCTGGGCTCCTTCTCAGTGTGACTCCTCGTATACGTGGGGTTCCCAGCTGTTTTGCTGTGTCTACACAGCTGGGGAGGAACTGAGTCAGGTATAGGAGGGATTCTAGGTTTACATCCCAAATAGCACCCTATTCCCTACGTGGTGCACTATTATTGACCAGGGCCCATGGTCAAAAGTAGTCCACTACATAGGGAATAGGGTACGATTCATGATGCAACCTTGGTACCGTGTGTGTTTCCAGGGGGGCATCTTACTCATTACAAGAGGATGAAAACCATGCAATTCAATTGTCCCCGGGAAAGAGAGATTGAGAAGAGAGAGAAAGGGTGACAACAGACACAGACAATCGGAGTGAGGGAAGGGGTGGGGAGTTGGGACAGATACTAAGAGAGCGAGAGAGAGAGAGAGAGAGAGAGAGAGAGAGAGAGAGAGAGAGAGAGAGAGAGAGAGATTGAGAAGAGAGAGAAAGGGTGACAACAGACACAGACAATCGGAGTGAGGGAAGGGGTGGGGAGTTGGGACAGATACTAAGAGAGAGAGAGAGAGAGAGAGAGAGAGAGAGAGAGAGAGAGAGAGAGAGAGAGAAGACAGAGACAAGGGGAGAGAGATGTAAAAACAGGAGTGACTCAGAGGTAAGATGGGAACAAGAGAGTGATGAGTGAGAAAATTAAGGAGGGAGACATGCAGTATTATAGGCTGCCAAAGAACAGCATGAGAAAATGTATCTCCTACAGTGACATAAGACCAAGCTGTCATATGACATGTGGTGCCTCAAAGACCCCAAATCTTTCAAACCATTCCCTAACTCCTCAAAATCCTCATTGACATCTCAGTAATATTTAATTCATACTTAATAATGGAAATCATTTTTTCTATTCCCCCAACCCAAGATACTTTCATTGTCTCTCTTAGTTAGATATTGTAGGGAGTACCCGTGTGATTCTCAGCTATGTACAGGTATATGCATGAACTGCTACAATTGTTTGGCATTTCAATGTAACTGCTGATAGAAAGTTGCTGAAGGTCATTGATTGAATTCCAAATTACACTATTACGTTACCATATTGACTTTTGTTTGAAGGACATAACCCAAAATATAACATTGCCTTTTTGAGAACACCTAGATTTTCTAGATTTTCTCACTTTCCAAAATGCTTTCTGGTAATTCCATGGATTCAAGTTTAATGTGATTTACTTCTATCCTTCTCTTGTGCAATTGCAACTTTGCAATTTAAAAGTACTTTGCTGCAATTTCTTGCAGAGAGCATTTTGAAAGTATCATATTGCCCAATGAGCGAGTTTAATTATGTAATGTGAGATTATGCATGCAGTATTCAAGAACAGGGGGAACTAAACGCCAATATCACTCCTTGACATATTTATAGTTTGGAAAATACATTTTAATCCATCAATAATGATAAACCACCTGGTAAAAATGTATCACTAGCCACTTTAAACAGCGCCACTTAATATAATGTTTACATACCCTACATTACTCATCTCATATTTATATACTGTACTCTATACCATCTACTGCATCTTGCCATCTTTATGTAATACATGTATCACTAGCCACTTTAAACAATGCCACTTTTATGTGTACATCCCCTACATTACTCATCTCATATGTATATACTGTTCTGTACCATCACTCATTCATATATTTTTATGTACATATTCTTCATCCCTTTACACGTGTGTGTATAAGGTAGTTGTTGTGGAATTGTTAGGTTAGATTACTCGTTGGTTATTACTGCATTGTCCGAACTGGAAGCACAAGCACTTCGCTACACTCGCATTAACATCTGCTAACCATGTGTATGTGACAAATACAACATGATTCGATTTGATTTAACAAAAATAGGCTTTTTTTTAGCTGATTTACATACACATATTGAAATATAAACATAGAAAACTACCAATGTTTCAGCTAAGGCTTAACCAAGGGAAGGAGAAGATATTATTATTATTATTGAATATCTTCCCAGATTTTCCTCACGTAACGTATTATGGTAGATGACACTTCAATTATACAATTAATACTTTTGCAATCTTTTTATTTATTTTTATTGTATTTATCAATTCCATCATGTTAGCCCTGTTAACTTCTTCGATATAGGGGGCGCTCTTTTAATTTTTGGATGAAAAACGTTCCCGTTTTAAACAAGATATGTTGTCACGAAAAGATGCTCGACTATGCATATAATTAATATATATATATATAATATATATATAATATAAAGAAAACACTCTGACGTTTCCAGAACTGCAAAGATATTGTCTGTGAGTGCCACAGAATTGATGTTGCAGGCGAAACCCAGATAAAAATCCAATCAGGAAGTGCCGCATTTTTTGAAACCGCCTCATTCCAATGACTCCTTATATGACTGTGGAGGAGCTAGGAGTCAGCTTACGTTTTCCACGTTTTTCCCAAGGTGTCTTCAGCATTGTGACGTATTTGTAGGCATAGCATTGGAAGATTGACCATAAGAGACTACATCTACCAGGTGGTCGCTTGGTGTCCTCCGTCGCAATTATTGCGTAATCTCCAGTTGCAGTATTTTTCCGTTTGCCTTTGATGAGAAACCGACTGCCAGGAATGATTTTTCATTGAATAGAATTGTGAAAAACACCTTGAGGATTGATTCTAAACAACGTTTGCCATGTTTCTGTCGATATTATGGAGCTAATTTGGAAAAAAGATCAGCGTTGTGTTGACTGCATTTGTTTTTTTTTCTTAGCCAAACGTGATGAACAAAACGGAGCTATTTCTCTTACACAAATCATATTTTTGGAAAAAATGAACATTTGCTATCTCACTGAGAGTCTCATCATTGAAAACATCCGAAGTTCTTCAAAGGTAAATTATTTTATTTGAATGCTTTTCTTGTTTTTGTGAAAATGTTGCCTGCTGAATGCTAGGCTTAATGCTATGCTAGGCTATCAATACTCTTACACAAATGCTTGTGTAGCTTTGTTTAAAGCATATTTTGAAAATATGAGATGATTTGTTAAGGCCCAAGCCTTGGAGCCGTGCCAGTAATGAAAACATCTAAGCAAAGGGGCTTCCAGACAGGCCCCAACACCCATTGTGGTAATGAGTAAATAGATAAATGAAAGGCCCAAACCTTGGAGCCATGCCAATAGCAAAATCATATTTATAGCGAGAGTAAAATAGCCAGATCCGTAACCTATGGGATAAGGATTGGCACTAAGAGAAGGCCGGACGAAGCGTGACCTCGAGCGGAGGCCATTGAGAGAAGAGGTCGCAGAGTGAGCTAAGTAAAGCAGGTAGTACCTCCTGTGAACCAAAAAAAGGTGACGCCAGTGGGTTGGGAGCCACTGGTGGAAACCCCCCCTCCCCCCCGGCACCGGATCGGGGCGTCCAAAGGGCCAGTCCGTAGGGCTGTCCGTTGATTACGCCGAACATCCGCTCGTTCAACTAAGGCTGGGTTAAAGCGCTAGAATTGAGGAGTTTTTGGGAATTGTCGCCACGAGTGTGTTGCATCGTGGTTATGTCACCTGTAAGGCCTCCGGTCGGAAGGAAGGCGGCAAGGAAAACGTGGAAGTGTCAAGCTCGTCGGGCTTGACGCGACCAGGTGTCAATTTGATGATATCTAAACAGCGGGGCTCATGTAATACCCTCGTGCTCCTCATGCAAAGCGTGTAAATATCGGGGTGAACACGCTTCGGCGAGAGCAACTATGACTCTCTTAACAAAAGGCTAAGCTTGTGTTTCAATATATTTATTTCATTTCATTTGCGATTTTCATGAATAGGAAACGTTGCGTTATGGTAATGAGCTTGAGGCTATGATTACGCTCCCGGATAAGAACCCCGAACCATCATTTTCCATTATAGCAGTTATTTCATAAACATTGTTTACAACAACATTGTTTCCCCACTCCTTTCAAATGTTATTTGCGATCTCAATGCCCTTGTCACTTGAGCTCCCTCTCCAGCCTCTAGGTCACCAGGCTGCTCGTTATGGCGCACATCTGTCACCATCGTTACGCGCACCTGCATGTCAGCAGACTCACATGGACTCCATCACTTCCCTGATTACCTTCCCTATATATTTCACTCCCTTTGGTTCCTTCCCCAGCCATTATTGTTTCTGTTCCTGTGTCATGCCTGTGCTTTTTTGTGTTTTCTTGTTTTGTATTATGTTCGGTTTATTTATTAAACCACACACTCCCTGAACTTGCTTCCCGACTATCAGCACACTCGTTACAGAATAACGCCTCACCTAAGGGAAGCATCAGGGAGTGTTTTCTTGTTTCGGTGTGAACAACGTTGGGTCCGGCTTTCATGCCTCAGACAGATCGCCAGGCTCCCCTGCCTCCGGCGATTCGTCAGGCTCTCATGCCTCAGCCGGATCACCAGGCCCCCCTGCCTCAGCCGGATCACCAGGCTCCCCTGCCTCAGCCGGATAGTCAGGCTTTCATGCCTTCGCCGGATCGCCAGGCTCTCCTGCCTCAGCCGGTCTGCCAGGTTCCCGTGCATCAGCAGAGGTGACCGGTACGCTCCTGATCCCCGGGATCGTCATTTTGGTCTGCGCCCTGCGGCTGGAGATGCGCGTTGTGGAGGGGGTACTGTCACGTGTCTCCCTCTTCGGTCACTAGGCTGCTCATTATGGCGCACACCTGTCACCATCGTTACGCGCACCTGCACATCAGCAGACTCACATGGACTCCATCACTTCCCTGATTACCTTCCTTATATATGTCACTCCCTTTGGTTCCTTCCCCAGGCATTGTTTCTGTTCATGTGTCATGTCTGTGCGTTGTTTGTTTTCTTGTTTTGTATTATGTTATGTTTATTTATTAAAACACTCACTCTCTAAACTTGCTTCCCAACTACCAGCGCACTCGTTACAGCACTTGTTTAATTACATTTCACAATAATTGATAATGACGATAGAGATCGTTACGTAACAGTAAACCTTTAAAAATCCCTTTTATTCTCGTACCTTTTTCACCTTGAACATTTTTTATAATTCGATTCATTTTATCTAAGGTGACTTTGAATGAGATTATTCATTAATGATATACTGAAAAACAATTCTGTTTTTAAAACTCCCACGAGTTGACAATGAATAAAACATTTGTTTGCAGGCCCCAAACATCAGTGCAGTGAATGTTAATAAAGAAGATGTGACAGTCTTTGAAGTTTGCAGGGAAATTGATTATCATGCCATATATACTATGCTTTTTAGTGCGAGAACCACTCTTATTTCTTTACCAAAATTGGTTGGAAAGGATACCAGTCCAAGCAAATAAATAACATTACTAATCTGAATGAGGTTGTGTATTTTTTCAAAGAAATAACAAGATAGATAAACACTTGTCTATAAATACCATAAAATATAATTTTTATAAAATGTTCCCTTTTTCTTATCTTTGCCCTCTGGAGCTGAAGTATAATACATATACACCTTACCTCTAAAAGCTAAATCTCACATAAAACTGTAGTACCTCCTCCCATATCTGACTCATTCTCCGTCTTCACACACATACTATACACATCCCCCTAACACACACACATTCACATGTATACCCCTCCCATAGTTATGTCCCCCACTACTCTCCCTCACACTATCAGACCTCAGGATAAGACCCAGATGCAGACAGTTCAAAGTAACAAAAGTGTATTACAAAAACAGCGGGCAGGAAAACGACAAGTCAAGGGCAGGCAGAGGTGAGTAATCCAGAGCAGAGTCAGAAAGGTACAGAACGGCAGGCAGTCTCAGGGTCAAGGCAGGCAGAGGTCAGTAATCCAGGGCAGTGTCACAAGGTACAGAACGTCAGGCAGGCTCAGGGTCAAGGCAGGCAGAGGTTAGTAATCCAGGGCAGTGTCACAAGGTACAGAAAGGCAGGCAGGGTCAGGGCAGGCAGAGGTCAATAATCCAGGGCAGAGTCAGAAAGGTACAGAATGGCAGGCAGGCTCAGGGTCAGGGCAGGCAGAGGTCAGTAATCCAGGGCAGTGTCACAAGGTACAGAACGGCAGGCAGGCTCAGGATCAGGGCAGGCAGAGGTCAGTAATCCAGGGCAGTGTCACAAGGTACAGAACAGCAGGCAGGCTCAGGGTCAGGACATGCAGAGGTCAGTAATCCAGTGCAGTGTCACAAGGTACAGAATGGCAGGCAGGCTCAGGGTCAGGGCAGGCAGAATGGTCAAAACCGGGTTAACTAGAGAACAGGAGCAGGGTATAAAAGCTGGTAGGCTTGACGAGAAAAGACGTACTGGCAACAGACAGAAAACACAGGTATGAATACACAGGGAATAATGGGGCAGATGTGCGACACCTGGAGGGGGTGGAGACAAGCATAAAGACATGTGAAACAGATCAGAGTGTGACACACACACACTCTCTCTCCTCCGGTATTACTCAGTCCCCAGTCGGGATTGTTTACTGCATGTCCAGGCTGAACCCTGCGTTCGCCCGAGGAATGCCTGGAGCCATGCAGCAATCAAATTAGTATCATCTGCTTCACCTGACCCCTGGGACCATGAGAGAGAGAGAGAGAGAGAGAGAGAGAGAGAGCAAGGAGTGAGCAGAGGAGGAGAGAGAGAGAGCAAGGAGTGAGCAGAGGAGGAGTGAGAGAGAGAGAGAGGGAGTGAAAAGGAGGGAGAGAATGAGAGAAAAGTATAATGAGAGATGGAGATTTTATCGAATGAGTAAAGAGAGAGTGAAAGGTAGAGAGATGAAGGTATGTAAAGGAAGAGATAGGGGACAAGGAAGCATGGGCAGGGGAGACAAAAATGGTTTGAGAAATTCAACCCAGTGTGCCGGCGCTATGGAAAAGATGACACGAGAAGAGAAAAGAGACAGAGGGAGGAGTGACAAGGGGGAAAATGAAGGACATAGACAGGGAGGGAGGGAGAGAGAATAAGAGCAGAAATGTAGAAATGTGTGTCCACTCTAACATATTGTATCATCCCCAGGTATTGGCCATCCACTTTGAAGGACGCCTCCATTCATCTTCCAGTTATCATCCCCTGCTTCCCCCAGTCACTTTCCCTCTAGTTTTATCCCATCAGAAAAAGAAAGTGGCATCCATGATATACAATAGTGCCTTCAGAAAGTATTCACACTCCTTGACTTTTTCCACATTTTGTTGTGTTACAAGTTGGGATTCAAATATATCTAATTGTCATTTTTTTGTCAACGATCTACACCACAAAATATTCTAATGATAAAGTGAAAGAAAAATTCTAACATTTGTTTCAAATGTATGAAAAATACAAAACTAATATTCAGTATCTTGATTAGATAAGTATTCAAACCTGAGTCAATACTGTACATGTTAGAATCACCTTGGGCAGTGATTACAGCTGTGAGTATTTCTGGGTAAGTCTGTAAGAGCTTTGCACACCTGGACCATACAATATTTGCACATGATTATTGTTAAACTTCTTCAAGCTCTCAAGTTGGTTGTTGATCATCTTGACCCTATGGTACATAAGAAGTGCCCATCAAGCCAATCCAACTTGTGGAAGGTGCTTCAGGAAGCATGGGGAAAAATCTCTTCAGATTACCTCAACAAATAGACAACAAGAATGCCAAAGGTCTACAAGGCTGTATATGCTGCAAATTGAGGATTCTTTGACAAAGGCAAAGTTTGAAGGACACAAGTATTATTTAAATTAAAACTCATAATATATAACCTTGTCAATGTCTTGACTACATTTCCTATTCATTTTGCAACTCATTTCATGTATGTTTTCATGGAAAAGGAGGACATTTCTAAGTGATCCCAAACTTTTGAACGGTAGTGTATATACTGTATTTTATATTGCATCTTGCCTATGCCGATCGGTCATCGCTCATCCGTATATTTATATATACATATTATTATTCCATCCCTTTAGATTTGTATGTTTTAGCTAGTCGTTGTGGAATTGTTAGATTATTTGTTAGATATTACTGCACTGTCGGAACTAGAAGCACAAGCATTTTTCTACACTCGCATTAAAATTAAAATTAACATCTGCTAACCATGTGTATGTTACCAATAATTTCTCTGCCACATTTTTTGTAGTTTTACTTTAGTGCCTGCCTTATTGCAAACAGGATGCATGCTTTGAAAAAACAGTTATGTACAGGCTTCCTTCTTTTCACTATCATTTAAGTTAGTTTTGTGGAGTAACTACAATGTGGTTGATCCATCCTCACTTTTCTCCTTTCACAGCCATTAAACTCTAACTATTTTAAAGTCACCATTGGCCTCATGGTGAAAACCCTGAGAGGTTTCCTTCTACTCTGGCAACTGAGTTAAGAAGGGCACGTGTATCTTTCTAGTAACGGGGTTTATCGATGCACCATCCAACGTGTAATGAATAACTTCACCATGCTCAAAGGGATATTCAATGTCTGCTTTTTATTACATTTTGACTCATCTACCCATAGGTGCCCTGCTTTGAGAGGCATTAGAAAACCTCCCTGGTCTTTGTGGTTGAATCTGTGTTTGAAATTCACTGCTTGACTGAGGGACCTTACAGATAATTGTATGTGTGGGGTACAGAGATGAGGTAGTCATTTAAAAAGCGTGTTAAACACTATTATTGAACACAGACTGAGTCCATGCAAATTATTATGTGACTTTTGTAGCAAATGTTTACTCTTGAACTTATTTAGTCTTGCTATAACAAAGGGGTTGAATAGTTATTGAATCAAGAAATGTTAGCTTTTCATTTTGAATTAATTAATAAAGATGTCTAAAAAACACAATTCCACTTTGACATTGTTTGGTTTTGTGTGTAGGCCAGTGAAACAAAAATCTCAATTGAATCAATGTGAAATTCAGGCTGTAACACAACAAAATGTGGAAAAGGTCAAGTGGTGTGAATACTTTCTGAAGGCCCTGTATGCATGCGTTCCCTCTCTCTTGCGCTCTCTCGCACCATATATACCATATTATTTTCCTTCTAGTATCCCAAATCAGGATGTTACACCTTACTTCACAAGGAATAGACATGTCCTCTGCAGGGAGTTTGATTCTAAGGTGGTTTGGAAGGTTGAACATGTTTTAAGTCCTCTTTGGCTTCATCTACATCTGATTATTTTTCATACTTGAGCCATGTGCTGGCTATTCAAGTGATTGTATTTCCATCTTGGTACTCTTGGAGAAGTGGAAAAAAAGAGCCAGAGTAGTGAAAGAAAAACAAAAGAAGGTGTTGGTGTCTCTGTAAAATAAAATATAACTTTTGCACACAAGATTTTGACAGGGATTCAATCCAAAACCTAATTTTATCCCGTTTGACATTTTAAGTTAATGTCCATATAAACCGACATCTGCAGTGTTTACAATTGCCTTTATAAGGCGCATTGTCGACAGAGGTATACGGATTGACTCGCGGCCTAAATCTCTGAACATTGGTGCTGTTGCCTGGCACACATTTAGTTATTGTATGTACAATAACATTGTCCAGGCATCAGCATTGCCATCTCTGTTGTGAATGTGTATGTATTTACTGTCCATGTTTACTGCTGGTGGCAAACCTTCATTTCCCAAACTTCTCATCCAGGTCCTGTGTGTCATTGGAATGAATGATGCAGCCTACCACCCTTCCAGGCTCCTGGAAAAAAGTTGCCCATATTGGCAGATTTCTAGGAATAGCTAAGTTTTGCCAAATTATACACTCTAAGAAGGTGATATCTAGAAGCTAAAATGGGTCTCCGGCAGTCCCCATAGGAGAACTCTTTAAAGAACCCTTGTTGGTTCCAGGTAGAACCCTTTCCAAGAGGGTTCTACCTGGAACCCAAAATGTTTCTACCTGGAACCAAAAGGGTTTTCCTTTAGGGGCAGCCGAAGAACCATTTTGGAAACCTTTTTTCTAGGAGTGTAGCATTAATCACTATGGGGAAAACACAGTAATGACCTTAGATCAGTGTATAGGAGGCAACTTCATCCTGCTTCCCCCTTGTGGCTGAGTGACAGCACATGATCCCTTTTGCTTTGGCTTTTTGGGCGTCCTGTTAAATTCCCTTTCATTACCTACTCTCACAGTCTATTGGGGATGCCACCACTAGCCCCGCCTGCCACACTGATTGTTTCATACTGGGAATTTGTTGGAGTAACACTTGTGTATACGTGCTTGCATTTGTTGCTTCGAGAATTCTGTGAAAGCAATTCACCGTTAGCTCGGCTCACTTCATATAACCTTGTTTGTCATCGACAAACACATTTCTCCTCTGGGCCAGAGGTCACCACGTCCTTGTCCCTCGCCATCCAAAGCACTCGTTTCCATGGTTGCAGCCGCTGACCTCATGATAGACACTCTTCAGACCACAGGACTCAATAACTGATCTGTCATGTGATACCTTTTGACCTAATATGCAATGCAATTCCTTGTGGTGGTTCTACTCCAGCGCAATGTCGTGTGTGTACACACTCAACATATATACTACTACTCCTTTTGAGAAATTCAATCTCAGCACCAAGCCCACCTCTTTGTTATCTCTCCTAGGAGGGCATGTATCTACATTGCTTCGCGACAGAAGGGAGGGGCTGTCTCGCCCCAATAATAATAGGAATCCTGGGGATGATGGCATGGCAAAACAAGAAGAGGTTGGTGGGGTGGAAAAGAGATGGGGTAGCAACATTTGTATCCGTCACGGTGTAGCGAAAGCAGCAATGATGGGCAGCTGCGAAGACGGCCACCCGGTCTCCCTAATAAGAGACACAAATGGATCTGCCTCTTATCCCAGCGACTCCCGGCCCACCGTCCATAAAGGTGGCTTTCAGACAGAGAGGGAAGCTCATTTGCACTCCTGTTTATTTCGATTATCACCAGGCGAGCGGAAGATCGGGACCGGAGTCGGGCTCGAGCATGGCAGCGCATCTTCCCGTGACACTCCGTCGCAGTCCGAGCCTCAGGTGTTTACCAGCCTGTCACTTCATGTGAGTCCAGAGAGGCGTGAAACACCACATCCTGCTTCCTCGTCTTTGTTGATTTGGACTCCCTTGTCCCAATTATCACCTTTATTTACTGCCGGGTGTACTATTTTCAAATCACTTTCTTCCAGTGAATGTGTCAGTGGCCTCACAATTAAAAAATAAATAATATATGTGTGTATATATATATATATATATATATATATATATATATATATATATATATATATATATACACAAATGTAATCCTTCCTAAAATGTTTTCTAACAGTCAGGGAAAACAACTTAGATTCCAATGCTATCATTAAGTGTCAGTGTTTAATTAGACTCTTTCTGATATCAAAAAGCTTTGGAGCCAGCTACTGGGAGCCAACATCCCCCAAACTGACCTCACACTGAAGAACATGGAAGAATAGTGATATAAGGGGACGATTGTATCAAGCACATCCGAGAAGAAGGGCTGATCTAGGATCAGGTCCCCCAGTCCACGTGATCGTATACATTTTATCCATCCTAACAGGCAAACTGATCCGAAATCCGCACTCCCACACTCGATACATGCAGGTAGCCTAGTGGTTAGAGTGTTGGGTCAGTCACCGAAAGGTTGCTGGATTGAATCCCCGAGCTGACAAGGTAAAAATCTGTCGTTCTGCCCCTGAACAAGGTAGTTAACCCACTGTTCCCCGGTTGGCAGTCAATGTAAATAAGAATATGTTCTTAACTGACTTGCCTAGTCAAATAAAGGTTACATAATAATAAAGCAAATCCCAGATACCATTGGGCATCAAAGAGCTTTTTTTTGTCTCCAAATTGAGTGTTGGGTCAGTGATATTGTAGACCTGTATGTTAGATGTCATGAAAACCTCATCTATCCAACTCCTTGAGATTCTTATTTCAAGTGAAGAAGGAATCATTTTTTTGATGATTCAAACAGGGCCTGGTCCTCTGCAAGTTGCTAGAAGAGGAATTATTGAGTTGTTGAGGCCCAGGTGGATCAGTGTTATGAGGATCCATGGGGGGGGCACAATGCTCTCCAGCCCCGGATGAAAGCATCATTAACACAGACCCTTCAACCTTCTCCAAAAGGGACGGCATGCCTCCCTTACATGCTATTTCACGGCAATACCCCGCAACTTTGTCTGACTTTGAGGATGAAACTGCTGTCTTCACAGGTTATTTTTCGGTTGCTGCGTCTGTAAACGAATGTTTGATTTTGACTGGGAACATGTGTGTTATGTTTTGTAGAGTGTGTGTTATGTCTGGGAGACTGTTAAGTCTGGGCTTGTCATTTTATATTGACCAGTGTGTATATTCTTTCCAAGACTTTGTTGTGTACGTACATTTGCTTTTTTAGCCCAGTCTGTGGTTCTGAGTGTGTGTGGGTGTTTTCACTTCTCAGACATCCTGTATTATAAAGTGACTGAGGCCAGTCTGAGAGCTCCGGAGAGTAAATCAATAACATCAAACAGTGGCTGGTTCCTTCGTCTCAGGCTGGTTGAGTCTCACTCCGCCACTGGGGAGCGATTCTTCCGTGATGTCACCAAGGTTATAATAGTTTTGTGTTTTTATATTCGTTTTTATTTCTATTCGTTTTGGTTTTCAGACCCGATGTAGTCATAGTTGTACAAAAATATTTATATTTCATTTTTAGATGATTTAGTTTCAGTTTCATCTTTAGGGACAGAAAGCAAGTGTGGGATGCTAGGAGATCTTTTGGTTGTATAGGAAGTGTCTCTATATGATTGAGGGAATAGGGAATGTTTTTTTAATTTTGGGATATCACTTCTTGGAACTGGGGGGCAGGAATACATAAGGTGATGGGTCTGGTCATAGGTGTGGTTAGCACTTCTCATGACAACTCATTCCACGTCCCTTTTGATTAGTTCAGTTGATTTGGCTGGTGCCGACGAAAAACAATCTTGGTCTGTTCTTTCGACAAATCGGTCAAAATTTTAAAATGTGTATTTTACCATGTAGAGACACTTCCTATGTGTTTTAAACAAATCAACTATATACACGGAGCTTGTCTGATGCTTTAACCAAACTGTTTGATGAAATAATTCAAATCAATTGCAGTCGGACTAAAAGGAGTCTGACTGCAATTGATTTGATTGTGCCGCTTGAGTCACTGTGTGACAAGCACCCGTTCTCTCTCCCTGATGCAGTGACCACCACCAAACATCAGTGTGTATAGCGCTGTCCGCATTGCTGCAAAATAATTACAGCCAATTCAGACTGAAAAGTTGCTATCGAAATTCATAATTTGTTTAGATAAAACTTTCCCCAGTCTCAACCCTTGCTCTCTTTACATGATACATGTACTGTATGCTTCACATGCATGTGACCAATAGGGCCTGACTTACAAGATAGCATAATATAATCACGTCAATAAATTGGTTATAACAAACTCTGAACACATGTGACAGGACAATGGATGCAGAGGACTTGACAAACTCAAAATGTGGAAATATTTACTGGTTGCGCAGGAGATAAAAGGGAAGTCAGATATGTGGAATAAATTTGACTAGTTGTGGAAAATACTGGAGAACAGGAAAAATGAGCTATGGAGCTGTCACACCCTGACCTTAGAGATCCTTTTTATTCCCTATTTTGGTTAGGTCAGGGTGTGACTAGGGTGGGTAGTCTAGTTTTTCATTTCAATGTTGGCCTGGTATGGTTCCCAATCAGAGGCAGCTGATCGTTGTCTCTGATTGGGGATCATATTTAGGCAGTCTTTTTCCACTGGGTTTTTGTGGGATCTTGTCTTTGTATAGTTGCCTGCAAACACTACATTGGATTCACGTTTGGTTTTGGCGCCTTATTGTTTTCTGTGAGTTTCATCTAATAAACATGTGGAACTCTATGCACGCTTCGCCTTGGTCCAGTTATTCTAACAACGCTCGTGACAGGAGCAAGTGCTTGGAACAATGTAAACAATGTTTGGAATAACGTAAACAAAACAAAATTAACACACAAGAACAAACACATACATGTAATAGTGCCAGACATACACACAAATATATAAAGCAGGCATTGCTGTTACGATTTCAGTTGTCCTTGATGTCCTTCACTATAAATGTATTATTATTAATATTTATTTTTTTGCATTGTTGTTTGTTGTTTTCTTCTGTCTTTTCCTTTTTTCTCTTTAGTTCATTCTCTTGGTTGTTGGTGCATTGGGTGGGCGGGGGGGGGGGGTTCTTGGGGATGGGGAATGGAATTAATTGTATTTTTTTCCGGGGGGGGAGGGGTCTCGAATGGTTGAGGGACAGCTATTGGGGAACTGTGGGGGGATCTTGTAGGGTTCGGATTTCACAAGATTGATCATGAAAGAGGAAACTATGACATATATTTTATATCACTATCATGCACACACAACCTCACACATAAGGATGGCTCTGTTGCGGAAAGACTGATACATGTTTGATAGTGTCTTGATGCTGTATTGTTTGTCCTTCGTGTTTTAATACTTTAACTTGTTATGGTTGCAATCCCACTAACGGGATTGATATGACAACTACCAGTGAAAATAGAGGGCGCCAAAATTTAAACCACAGAAATGTAATAATTACAATTCCTAAAACATACATGTGTCTGATATAATTTTAAAGTGAATCTTGTTGTTAATCCCACCAAAGTGTCCGATTTCAAATATGCTTTTCAGCAAAAGCACTACAAACGATTATGTCAGTTCTCCACCAAACCACAATAAGCACAGCCATTTTTTCAGCAAAATATAGCATTCACAAAAAGCGGAAATAGAGATAAAATGAATCACTAACCTTGAATTATCTTCATCAGATGACACTCATAGGACTTCATATTACACTATACATGCATGTTTTGTTTGATAAAGTTCATATTTAAACAAAAAAATCTGAGTTTACATTGGCGTATTAGATTCACTAGTTCCAATAACATCAAGTGATTTTGCACTGATGTTGAACTGAAGAGAAAAAAGGAAAAGACAGAAGAAAACAGTAAACAACAATGCAAGAGGTTATTTTCCTGGCACTACACTCCTAGGGCCTTCACCTCCTACCTTTAGGCTGTCTCGTCATTGTTGGAAATCAGGCATACTACTATAGTGTCGTCTGCAAACTTGATGATTGAGTTGGAAGCGTGCGTGGCCACGCAGTAATCAGTGAACCAGGAGTACAGGAGGGGGCTGAGCACACATCCTTGTGGGGCCCCAGTGTTAGGATCAGCGAAGTGGATGTGTTGTTTCCTACCTTCACCATCTGTGGGGGCGGCCCGTCAGGAAGTCCAGGACCCAGTTGCACAGGGCGGGGTTCAGACCCAGGGCCTCGAGCTTAATGATGAGCTTGGAGGGTAGTATGGTGTTGAATGCTGAGCTATAGTCAATAAACAGTATTTTCACATAGGTATTCCTCTTGTCCAGATTGGATAGGGCAGTGTGCAGTGAGATGGCGATTGCATCGTCTGTGAATTTATTGGGGCGGTAAGCAAATTGAAGTGGGTCTAGGGTGTCAGGTAAGGTAGAGCTTATATGATCCTTGACTAGTCTCTCAAAGCACTTATGATGACGGAAGTGAGTGCTACGGGGGCGATAGTCATTTATTTCAGTTACCTTTGCTTTCTTGGGTACAGGAACAATGGTGGACATCTTGAAACATGTGAGGACAGCAGAATGGGATAGGGAGCAATTGAATATGTCCGTAAACACTCCAGCCAGCTGGTCTGCACATGCTCTAAGGAAGTGGCTGGGGAATGCTGTCTGGGCCAGCAGCCTTACAAGGGTTAAAACCTCTTACAGCTAGGGGGCAGAATTTTCACTTTTGGATAAATAGCGTGCCCAATTTCAACTTCCTGTTACTCATGCCAAGAATATAAGATATGCATATTATTCATAGATTTTGATAGAAAACACTCTGAAGTTTCTAAATCTGTTTGAATCATGTCTGTTAGTATAACAGAACTTATGTAGCATGCAAAACCCCGAGGACTAACTGTTCAGATTTTTTCCCCCATCTCTGTTCACTATATTGTCTTTGCCATTGGATATTTAGTAGGAACCAATTTTCAGTTCCTACCGCTTCCACACGATGTCGCCAGTCTTTGGAATATGGTTGAGGTTATTCCTTTGTGCATTGAAGAAGGTGGCCAACTCGGAACTGCACTTATTTGTGAGTTGCACAAGACTTGAAAAGCAGCGCTGGTTTCTTTTCGTTCATGTATTGAATACCGATTGCCCAGTCTACAATTTGATTGATTATTAACGTTTAAAAATACCTAACGTTGTATGACAAAAGTAGTTTGAAATATTTTGGCAAAGTTTATAGGCAACTTTTGAAATATTTTGTAGTGACGTTGTGTTTTTGGAAGCAGTTTTTTTCTGGATCAAACTCGCTTTATAAATGGACATTTACGATATATATGGACGGAATTAATCGAACAAAAGAACCAATTGTGATGTTTATGGGACATATTGGACTGCCAACAAAAGAAGCTTGTCAAAGGTAATGCATATTTTATTTCAGCGTTTTGTGTAGCGCCTGCTATGCTAGCTCCTTTGTTTACTGCTGGTGCAGATGGGTGCAGGCAATCAGAAAGCTTCTTATGCTTTCACCAAAAAGCATTTTTAAAATCTGACATGTTGGCTGGATTCACAACGAGTGTAGCTTTAATTGAGTATTTTACATGTGTGATTTAATGAAAGTTTGAATTTTATAGCATTTTATTTGAATCTGGCGCTCTGCATTTCCCTTGGCAATTGGCCAGTTGATACGCTAGCATCTCCCCTATCCATAAAAGGTTATCACTTCGGCCACAGAGAAGGAGAGCCCACAGTCCTTGGTAGAAGGTCGCATCGGTGGCACTGTGTTATCTTCAAAGTGGGCGAAGAAGGTGTTCAGCTTGTCTGGAAGCAACACGTCGGTGTCTGTGACGTGGCTGGTTTTCCCTTTGTAGTCCGTGATTGTCTGTAGACCCTGCCACATACGTCTTGTGTCTGAGCCGTTGAATTGTGACTCCACTTTGTCTCTATGCTGACGTTTTGCCTGTTTGATTGCCTTACGGAGAGAATAACTGCACTGTTTGTATTCAGCCATATTCCCAGTCCCCTTGCCATGGTTAAATGTGATGGTTCGCATGAGAACCTTATGGCTGTATGGCCTTGGTTCTCAAGAGCTAAGGTTAGGTTAGGTTTAAAATATAGTGAATCTCAATGTGACCTCGTCCCCAGGATATTGTGCATATAAGCCTTGTACATCATCAATTCAAAATTGGCCTTAGTGGGACTGACCATAGACTTCTAAGGGAGTGACCTGAGTGAATAAAGTATTTGTCATCATTTAATTTGAGCAAATCAGTCAACTGCGAGGCATGGCCCTGTGCTTGCGGTGTGCTAGCGTACAGGGGAGGGTTAGGGGGAAGGTGTTGTGGGAGATGATTGGTTGATAGTTTAAGTCGATTAAGCCAGCCCCATAGGCATTGAGTTTCTCCCGGTCTTTCTGTATTGGATAACAAAGGCGACGTTTGATCCGTTTTAGAATCAAAGATAATAGTTTCAGTATAGTTTCAGTTTTTCAAACGGGTTCGTTAATCATTTTATTTCAGTTTTCTGAATCGTTTTTTCATGATTAGTTCAATTTTTTATTTCAGTGTTAGTTTACTATAAAACCTTGGCTAGTGCTCCAGCGTCTTCATAGAGCCACACCCCACAGTTTACCTTTTTTTTTATCTATGGGTCCCAAATGAGAAATTGACTGTCCTCTCATGACCCAAACAGTCCTCCAAATTAAGAAATAGTGTATGAATATAGATGCATTCTCATAATTTGTGCCCCACACTTTCACATGCCCATGGTCCACTTTGGGTCCAGACCAATAGTCTAAGAAACACTGGCCACAGACACTCACTTCCCTCCTCCATCAAATGAGCCTGACAGGCAGCCTCTACCTGGTTATGAGCCTCTGGATAGGTGGGTCGGAGAACACATCGTTAATGAGGTGGAATAGCAACAAAGAGATGGTAGATTGTGTTTTGTTCTCTGCTTGAACTGCTAAGCCCTCTGGGAAAGCTTCAAACGAAGCTGGGGGTGTAGGAGAGTTTATCTCTACGTCTCGCCAGCTGACGAGGTAAGCTTACAAAAACGAGCCTAACAGGTTTGAAAGCACTTCTCGAGGAGGAGGATGAGGACGAGAAGGAGGGATGACTATGTACTAATGATCTGTTGAGGGGATTGTTTTTTACTGAGTAATTATGCCTCAATTTCCACTGATGTTTTTCTTTCAACCACTTCAACTGGGTCTGAAATACACTTGCGTCTTATTAATGACGCCAACGACAACTTCATTAGCACTATGAAAAAGCATTGTGGTTTTCCCATTTTCCTCTCAAGATTTTCGGGGAAATATTTAGTGTAAACAAATGACAAATAAAAGGTTTAAAACGCGTTACACACATGGACAAAGAGTTGTGGTTTTACTTGGATAGAATTTAAAGTCCTTACTAGAGTTATGCACTCCTCTCCCCCTCTCTATTGCTTCCCTCCTCTCTGCAGTTTGTGGAGATAATAGTGATGTCTGTCTACTATACGTTGCATTATTGTGGCAGTGGTAGTGCAATACCGTGGATATCATTCAAAAGTGCAGCCAACACAGGCTCACTCTAAAAAGAAACGCGCCGTGACAGACAAATTGGATGTGTCTTTGCTTGTCATCTCTTTTGCTCCTCCTGGACTGATTAAGGCCTCGCTCTCCTTCCTCCCTCGCTTTCTTTTCTCTTCTCATGTGTCCCTGTGGGCCTAACTGGAGAGGGGAAGTAGAATGTAGCCGTGACCTTTTGTCACCACCGATATCCTAGCAATTAGCTACTGAAAACGCTTGCGAGTTTATGCACACATTGCACGATTAGGAAAATTTAGTCGTGAATGAAAAAGTAATAAGGAAGGATGGTGAGGGATGTCCTCATAGCGATATTCCCCCTAATCCATCTCTGATCCGGTACATGTCAGGCAGGGAAGACGTATGTGGGAAGGGTTCCCCTGCTTCTCTTTAATTGCTACGCATTGAAATTAGCCTGTATTTTCTTCTGCCCCTTAACTAGCCTTCTCTTCAGCCCGAACGACAAGCAATCAAGTGAATATTGATGAGGAGGGAAGATGGATCAATCTGAGGGGCCCTGGGTTGCACCGGATTTTTCTATTTTCTTCCCACCCCCTCCTCCTCTTTCCCCATAATTGACAGCAATGTGAGTGATATATGACTCACTCACTCCATGTTCAAGTACGATAAAAAAAACGAGACTTAGGCAGCACAGAAATATAGAGGGGAAAATATGTGTAAGGAAGACTCAGGAGGATACTGTTGGGAGATGGAGGTGTTTTGCTCAGCTGGTTGAAAATGTCACAATCATAAACTACCAGAGGTATGATGTGACATGGTCAATTGGAATGACCGCCCACTTTTTCCACCTTCGAATCGTGACCTTTGACCCTAGAGAGATGGATTTGGAACTAAAGCAGTTCCCTCTGAGTACACGAACGCAGTAGATCTGACAATCTGAGTCGTCATCTTCTGGAGCAGGTGGAATGAAAGCACTTGGGAGCAGCATTTGCCTTGTGCTGGCTTTCTATCCTTATTCATGCTGAAAGGAAATACCTCATATTCCACAGCCTCTTCAGTCTGCCAGACACTTTGAGGGATTGTGGCATAATCTGTAACAATTGGCTATAGTCACATCGCATTTCATCAACACCCTCCCTAGGTGGCTTCCGGTTAAAGATGATATTGCCATTGTCATCCGGGTGTCATCGTTTGAATCGATCCGAGGACGGATTAGCTCTCTGCCGAGGGTGGTTATTTGCTTTGTGTTGTTCTTGTTTTCTTCCCCCTCTCTCACAACGTGACACAATTGACACCTTTGTATTGATCGGTCAATTATTGTAATGCATGAGAAATCTGTGCCAGACGGGGGGGGTATGGGCACATGGGGAGCCGATTAAAACAAACATACTGTTTTTGCCGATAGCTCCTACTGCCGGCCGATAATGGCTCAAGCACATGGGAAACCTGCAGGATAGCCGTGGAATACCACCCCATCGACAAGAGACAGGCTATAAGGAAAAGGGTTTGTGGTTAAACATGATGGAGATTGTATTATTATTGATGGCGGATGATTTGTTGGATGAGGTGAGTTTCCTTACTATGTAAAGCACTTTGAGCTCCTGGAAAAGCACTATATAAATCTACTAAATGATTATTAATATTGTACACTAGCTGCAGATAACCTTATAGTACAGTAATGTAACGTGTTGATTAATGTCAACACAGGCTATGTGCCTGTAAGCAAAAGTAATTTACCATCATCAATGGATATCCCCTGTATCTAATTTGCTCATTTGAGCAAATAATAATAGCCAAATCCTATCGTCCGACAATGAGACACTTTCTATATTATCAGTAAGTCACCGCAGCTGACAAAGTATGATCATTGGTTTAGAGGGGACCAATCAAATACCAAATATGAAGAAAGAGTGAGAGAGGTAGAGCAAAAGAGATGGTGAGAGAGAAAATAAGTGAGAGAGTCAATGCAGGGGATAATCAAGGTCAGCGGTTTCTCATATTAACCATTTTCTGTTCTGATTGACGTGTTCTACATAGAAAGAGGCATGACTGCGGTCGACATATGGAGACTTGGCATTTCTGCTGTCCGGTGGGGAGCGATGCATATAGGGAACAGGGGTATGTAGGAGTGGCATGGAGTCAGCATTGCGCAGATCGTGTTTGATCGTCTCTTAAATTAGCTGCTGTTGGCAACACTGTGCTAGCCTGGGAGCTTGGATGAGGGCTGGGCAGTCGGCACATATACACAGATACCAGGAATGCAACCGTTTCCCTGCTACTGCGTGACCCTGTTAGACATCCAACTGTCTAGTTTATGCAATGCCACAACTGACAATGGCAAGAGACACTTGGCTGTGTGAAATTTTTTGTGTCATATTGTAGCAACTGAGGGTGGAAGAGACTGAGCGGGACTTGAACCATCAACCTTGTGATTACAGGCCAAGCAAACTTCCATGTCTGGACCTCCTGGCAGAGGCTGTTTTGCTATCCTATTACATACAGGAGCACTACAATACTCTAAATGTAACGTAATTCATGCTTGTACAAGATTGACATATATGTCGTGTACTATAGATACGAACATTACAAGGCTACAGACACGTAGCTAATGTAAACTCCAATCATCAGTTTATGAATTTAAAACATCAGTTTAATTATGCAGCATACAAACTAAAAAAGTTGCTCCACAGAGAGAGAATGCAGAAAGGAAATTGTTGGCGTAAACACATCCAAATAACACACATTCACAGGAGCTGCATTTCAGACATCTATTGGAGTGCTATCTGAGCGGGGTGCGACAGTGATCGATTGCAGGCACATCTGGGCTGTAATAAGTAGGTCCCGTGTCCCACCTGTATTCAGGAGGGGAGAGACTCCCGCATAATTCGTTCTCATTCAAGGGGCAGGTTTTAGAGATCCTACATAGCAGGGTCACTTCAGTGAAAGAAAAGAAAGGATTTAATGGCAGGATCTGGAGTAAGTCCAGCAGTGTAGGTATATAAATAACCATTGCCGTATGGTATTGTAATAAAAACACCTTCAGTCTTGACCTGCAGATCGGTCACACGGCAGGTTGTCTTTGTCAGTGGTTGATTTTTGACTGTGGTGTGGTGTGCTCCCATATTCAATAATGTGTTATAGCAGTAATATGCTTTTCAGCATATATTTTCTGTATCTTCCCATGTCAATGTATAATTAGCGAAATTGTCTAAAAGGCTTTAATTAATTCCAAGAATTCCTTTTGCAACCCCTGTTTCCCATTATCTCAGTCTTTTATATCAGTCAATCAATCACGTGTATTTAAAAAGTATTTCTTACATCAGCTGATGTCACAAAGTGCTGTACAGAAATCCAGCCTATAACCCCAAGGAGCAAGCAATGCAGATGTTGAAGCACGGTGGCTAGGAAAAACCTAGGCCGGAACCTAGGAAGAAACCGAGAGAGGAACCAGGCTCGTAGGGGTGGCAGTCATCTTCTGACTGTGCCGGGTGGAGATTATGACAGAACATGGCCAAGATGTTCAAATGTTCATAGATGACCAGCAGGGTCAAATAATAATAATCACAGTGGTTGTAGAGATTGCAACAGGTCAGCACCTCAGGAGTAAATGTCAGTTCATTCAGAGTATCTCAGAGTCTGTTTGATCTGCGGTCAAACGACCACCCCTCATCACTGTCAAACGCTCCCTAAAATACTTCAGCAAGCAGGCCTTTCTAATCGACCTCATCCCGTCAGTAGAGAATGCATGGTTATTCTTTAAAAGTGCTTTCCTCGCATTCTTAAATAAGCATGCCCCATTCAAAAAAATGTAGAACTAAGAACAGATGTAGCCCTTGGTTCACTCCAAGGTTAGTTAGGATAGCAAAGGCTAGCTTTTCAAACAAAAAATGTGCATCCTGTAGCACAAACTCCAAAAGGTTTTGGGACACCGTAAAGTCCATGGAGAATAAGAGCACCTCCTCCCAGCTGCCCACTGCACCGAGGCTAGGAAACACTGTCAACATCGATAAGTCTACGATAATCAAGAATTTTGATTAGATTTTTAATACAGCTGGCCATTCTTTCTACCTGGCTACCCTTTCCCCGGCCAGCAGCTCTGCACTCCCCACAGTAACTTGCCCAAGCCCACCCCTCTTCTCCTTCACCCAAATAAAGATAGCTGGTGTTCTGAAAGAGTTGAACCCTACGAATCAGCTGGGCTAGACAATCTGGACACTCTCTTTCTAAAAATATCATTGCAATTGTTGCAACCCCTATTACTAGCCTGTTCAACATCTCTTTTGTATCGTCCGAGATCCCTAAAGATTGGAAAGCTGTCGCGGTCATCCCCCTCTTCAAAGGGGAGACACTCTAGACCCAAACTGTTAGAGACATATATCGATCCTGCCCTGCCTTTCTAAAGTCTTTGAAAGTCTAGGGTCTAGTTTCCTGAATTTCCGCCTGACTAACGTGCCCAAAGTAACCTGCCTGTTTAGGATATGCATAGAAATGGTAACATTGGATTGAAAACACTCTGAAGTTTCTAAAAAAATTCTGAGACTATAACAGAATTTACATGGCAGGCGAAAATCCAAAGAAAATCTGACCAGAACTTTTTTATCAGCTCCCAGGCTTATTATGGAAACCTATTGTTTCTATGTATCACCGTCACCGAGATTGCAATTACTATGGCTTCCACTAGATGTCAACAGTCTTTATTCATTTTTTCAGGCTTCTTTTGAATAACAAACAAGTATTTGGAGTTTCTGTTATGGGACCTGAAGCAAATCAGTCTTCCGTTGCGCGAGGGAGAAGGCGCGAGCTTCCGAATGTTCCTTTCCTATTGAACATACTACTTTCCTTGTGAAATATTATAGTTTATTTACATTTTAGAGTACCTGAGGATTAACTTCTTGCGACTAGGTGGCGCTATTAAAATTTTGGGATGAAAAACGTTCCCATTTTAAACAAGATATTGTGTCACGAAAAGATGCTCGACTATGCATATACAGTGCCTTGCGAAAGTATTCGGCCCCCTTGAACTTTGCGACCTTTTGCCATATTTCAGGCTTCAAACATTTTTTTTGTATTTTTTTGTGAAGAATCAACAACAAGTGGGACACAATCATGAAGTGGAACGACATTTATTGGATATTTCAAACTTTTTTAACAAATCAAAAACTGAAAAATTGGGCGTGCAAAATTATTCAGCCCCTTTGCTTTCAGTGCAGCAAACTCTCTCCAGAAGTTCAGTGAGGATCTCTGAATGATCCAATGTTGACCTAAATGACTAATGATGATAAATACAATCCACCTGTGTGTAATCAAGTCTCCGTATAAATGCACCTGCACTGTGATAGTCTCAGAGGTCCGTTAAAAGCGCAGAGAGCATCATGAAGAACAAGGAACACACCAGGCAGGTCCGAGATACTGTTGTGAAGAAGTTTAAAGCCGGATTTGGATACAAAAATATTTCCCAAGCTTTAAACATCCCAAGGAGCACTGTGCAAGCGATAATATTGAAATGGAAGGAGTATCAGACCACTGCAAATCTACCAAGACCTGGCCGTCCCTCTAAACTTTCAGCTCATACAAGGAGAAGACTGATGATCCATGGCCCATGATCACTCTGGATGAACTGCAGAGATCTACAGCTGAGGTGGGAGACTCTGTCCATAGGACAACAATCAGTCGTATATTGCACAAATCTGGCCTTTATGGAAGAGTGGCAAGAAGAAAGCCATTTCTTAAAGATATCCATAAAAAGTGTTGTTTAAAGTTTGCCACAAGCCACCTGGGAGACACACCAAACATGTGGAAGAAGGTGCTCTGGTCAGATGAAACCAAAATTGAACTTTTTGGCAACAATGCAAAACGTTATGTTTGGCGTAAAAGCAACACAGCTGAACACACCATCCCCACTGTCAAACATGGTGGTGGCAGCATCATGGTTTGGGCCTGCTTTTCTTCAGCAGGGACAGGGAAGATGGTTAAAATTGATGGGAAGATGGATGGAGCCAAATACAGCACCATTCTGGAAGAAAACCTGATGGAGTCTGCAAAAGACCTGAGACTGGGACAGAGATTTGTCTTCCAACAAGACAATGATCCAAAACATAAAGCAAAATCTACAATGGAATGGTTCAAAAATAAACATATCCAGGTGTTAGAATGGCCAAGTCAAAGTCCAGACCTGAATCCAATCGAGAATCTGTGGAAAGAACTGAAAACTGCTGTTCACAAATGCTCTCCATCCAACCTCACTGAGCTCGAGCTGTTTTGCAAGGAGGAATGGCAAAAAATGTCAGTCTCTCGATGTGCAAAACTGATAGAGACATACCCCAAGCGACTTACAGCTGTAATCGCAGCAAAAGGTGGCGCTACAAAGTATTAACTTAAGGGGGCTGAATAATTTTGCACGCCCAATTTTTCAGTTTTTGATTTGTTAAAAAAGTTTGAAATATCCAATAAATGTCGTGATTGTGTCCCACTCGTTGTTGATTCTTCACAAAAAAATACAGTTTTATATCTTTATGTTTGAAGCCTGAAATGTGGCAAAAGGTCGCAAAGTTCAAGGGGGCCGAATACTTTCGCAAGGCACTGTAATTGACAGCTTTGGAAAGAAAACACTCTGACGTTTCCAAAACTGCAAAGATATTGTCTGTGAGTGCCACAGAACTGATGTTACAGGCGAAACCAAGCAAATAATCCAACCAGGAAGTGCAGCATTTTTCATGCCAATGACTCCTTATATGGCTGTGAATGAGCTACGAATGAGCTTACGTTTTCCACGTATTCCCCAAGGTGTCTACAACATTGTGACGTCTTTTTAGGCATTTCCATTGAAGAATGGCTGTAAGGGACCTTACATAGCATGTGGTCACATGGTGTCTCGCGCAGAAAATCTTGCTTAAAATGATGAGGTAGCCATTTTTCCAATCGCTTCTTATGAGAAACCAATTCCCTCTACGGACATATTATCGAAAATATTTGTTAAAAACACCTTGAGGATGGATCCTAAACAACGTTTGCCGTGTTTCTGTCGATATTATGGAGCAAATTTTGAAAAAAGATTGGCATTATAGTTGCAGCATTTTCCGGTCGATTTCTCAGCCAAGCACGATGAAGAAACGGGAGCTATTTCGCCTACAAAAATAATATTTTTGGAAAAAAGGAACATTTGTTATCTAACTGGGAGTCTCCTGAGTGAAAGCATCTGAAGTTCTTCAAAAGTAAATTATTTAATTTGGTTTCTTTTCTTATTTTTGTTAAAATGTTGCCTGCTGCCAGCAGAGCCTAGCATAGCATTATGCCATGATAAACTTACACAAATGCTTGTCTAGCGTTGGCTGTATAACGCATATTTTGAAAATCTGAGATGACAGTGTTGTTAACAAAAGGCTAAGCTTGTGTTTGAATATATTTATTTCATTTCATTTGCGATTTTCATGAATAGGAAAAGTTTCTAGGGGTATTTATGTCCGCTGCGTTATGCTAATGCGTTTGAGGCTATGATTACACTCCCGGATACGGGATTGCTGATCGCAAGAGATTAAATAGAAACGTCATTTGACTTGTTTGGACGAAGTTTACCGGTAGATTTTGGACTCCTTTGTCTGCATGTTGAACGTGTGGATTACTGAAATAAATGGCACCAACTAAACTGACTTTTTTGGATTTAAAAAATGATTTTATTGAACAAAACGACCATTCATGTTGTAGCTGGGACCCTTGGGATTGCAAACAGAGGAAGATCTTCAAAGGTAAGTGTTTTCTTAAATCGCGATTTGTGATTTTGCGAATCCTGTGCTGGCTGAAAAATATGTTGATGGGGCGCTGTCCTCAGACAATCGCATTGTATGCTTTCTCCATAAAGCCTTTTTGAAATCTGACAACGCAGTTAGATTAACTTCTTTGGGACTGGGGGGCAGAATTGAGTAGCTTGGATAAAAATGTGCCCAGAGTAAACTACCTGCTACTAAGGCCTAAAAGGTAGAATATGCATGTAATTAGTAGATTTGGATAGAAACCACCCGGAAGTTTCTAAAACTGTTTGAAAGATGTCTGCGAGTGTAACAGAACTGATATGGCAGGCAAAAACCTGAGAAAAAAATCCAACCAGGTAGTGGGAAATCTGAGGTTTGTAGTTTTTCAAGTCATTGCCTATCGAATATACAGTGTATATGGGGTCATATTACACTTCCTAAGGCTTCCACTAGATGTCAACAGTCTTTATAAACTTGTTTGAGGATTCTACTGTGAAGGAGGGGGGCATGAGATCTGACTGAGTCAGGTGTCTGGCAGAGTGCCGTGAGCTCAGTCTCACGCACTCCATGAGAGTTAGCTGTGTTCCATTGCGTTTCTACAGACAAAGGAATTCTCCGGTTGAAACATTATTGAAGATGTATGATAAAAACATCCTTTGACATGTTTCTACGAAGTGTAATATGAACTTTCGCCTCGACTTCCCGCACCTCCTAAGTTTGGATTTGTGTACTTATCGCGCAAACAAAAAGGAGGTATTTGGACATAAATTATGGACTTTATCGGACAAAACAAACATTTATTGTGGAACTGGGAATCCTGGGAGTGCATTCTGATGAAGATCATCAAAGGTCAGTCAATATTTATAATGCTATTTCTGACTTCTGTTGACTCCACAACATGGCGGGTATCTGCAAGGCTTGTTTTTGTGTCTGAGCGCCGTACTCAGATTATTGCATGGTTTGCTTTTTCCGTAAAGTTTTTTTGAAATCTGACACAGCGGTTGCATTAAGGAGAAGTGGATCTAAAATTCCATGCCTAACACTTGTATCTTTTAGCAATGTTTCTTGTTAGTATTTCTGTAAATTTATGTGGCTCTCTGCAAAATCACCGGATGTTTTGGAACTGCTGAACGTAACGTGCAAATGTAAATTGAGATTTTTGGACATAAATATGAACTTTATCGAACAAAACATACATGCATTGTGTAACATGAAGTACTATGAGTGTCATCTGATGAAGATCATCAAAGGTTAGTGATTAAGTTTTTCTCTATTTATGATTTTTGTGACTCCTCTCTTAGGCTGGAAAATTGATGTGTTTTTCTGTGACTAGGTGCTGACCTAAGATAATTGTTTGGTGTGCTTTCGTCACAGTGCCTTTTTGAAATCGGACACTATGGCTGGATTTACAACAAGTTTATCTTTAAAATGGCGTAAAATACTTGTATGTTTGAGGAATTTAAATTTAGGAATTTCTGTTGTTTTGAACTTGGCGCCCTGCAATTTCACTGGCTGTTGGCGAGGTGGGACGCTACCCTCCCACATATCCAAGAAAGGTTTTAACCTGTTGGTGTTAGGGGGCAGTATTTTAATGTTTGAAAAAAAATGTTCCCATTTTAAACGGGATATTTTGTCAGGAAAAGATGCTAGAATATGCATATAATTGACAGCTTTCGATAGAAAATACTCTAACGTTTCCAAAACTGTATAGATATTGTCTGTGAGTATAATAGAACTAATGTTGCAAGCGAAAGCCTGAGAAAAATCCAATCCGGAAGTGCCCCAGGTTTTGAAAGCGCTGCGTTCCAATGACTCCCTATATGGCTGTGAATGTACCATCAACGAGCTTACACTTTCTACGTATTCCCCAAGGTGTCTACAGCATTGTGACGTAGTTTTACGCATTTCTGATGAAGAATAGCCGTATGGGGGCACGTAAGGGGTCACATGGTGGCTCCAAGAGAGATTCTTGCGTAAAGTGCAGAGGTAGCCATTACTCTAATCGGTCCTAGAGAAAAATGAATAGTCCCGACGGATATAATATCGAATAGATATTAGAAAAACACCTTGAGGATGGATTCTAAACAACGTTTGCCATGTTTCTGTCGATATTATGGAGCTAATTTGGAAAAAAATGTGGCGTTGTGGTGACCGCAATTTCCGGGCAATTTCTCAGCCAAACGTGAAGAACAAACTGAGCTGTTTCACCTACAAAAATAATATTTTGGGAAAAAATGAACTTTGGCTATCTACCTGGGAGTCTCGTGAGTGAAAACATCCGAAGTTCATCAAAGGTAAACAATTTAATTTGATTGCTTTTCTGATTTTCGTGACAAGGTTGCTTGCTGCTAGCAAGGCATAATGCTATGCTAGGCTATTGATAAACTTACACAAATGTTTGCCTTGTTTTCGCTGTAAAGCATATTTTGAAAATCTGAGATCTACAAAATATTTCAAAAGTTTCCTGTAAACTTTGCCAAAACATTTCAAACGACTTTTGTAATACAACTTTAGGTATTTTTAAACGTTAATACCCTCTTGTAACTACCCATCCCGGATCCGGGAGCATAATACTCAACTGACACTAATTAGCATAACGCAAAGGACATACATATTACTAGAAAATATTCATATTCATTAAATCACAAGTGAAATATATTGAAACACAGCTTAGCCTTTTGTTAATAATCACCCTGTCAAAGATATGCTGATAGTGGACAACCTTGTTTTACTCCTCTAGAGAGTTTAAAACTTTCTGAGATGTAGCCATTATTTACAATTTTACACCTAGGGTTACTATACATAACTTTAAATTAACCCATTTTATAAGAGATTCCCCAACATTTTCTAGGGATTTATATTTAAACTCCTGTCGTACTTTATCAAAAGCATTTTCATTTATGAGAACTTTGTCATTTTTAAAATAGCCATGGAGAAGTCTTTGTGTCTCTGAACAACTGGTTATCAATTTATAGTTTATCAACGACGAGAGCTACTCGTTTCCCTTTTAATCTATTTTCTTTGAAAATTGGATACAGAACTTTACGCCGTTCTGCAATTTCCTTCGGAAACTGATCATTCATGCCAATTTTGATCACAGAAAGTATTTCACCCAGGCTTTTAACCATTATTTTATCTTTAACACTTGTGTCATAAATTAGGTAGAAGGGGCATCTACCTCCTGCTCTTCAGTATTACTAAAGGAATGCCCTTTGTCAACAGAAGACGTTTGCAACCAAAACTATAACATCCAAAAAGGTGAATATTGGATCAATATTTCTAAGGTAGGAATGTTAAGAATGGTCAATGGGGATCTAAAGAATAGTCATGTCACGTTGTTAATTATCTTGTAATGTCTTTAAAATGTGTATAACTTGGAAAGTGTACACTGTAAAGGTTCTGAAACGACAGACGCTGGGAGACGAGAAGCAAGTACAGGGTGTGGATTTAAAAATATATAGACATGAAACAAAACAAGAACATTTCCTGGAAAGGAAAAACATAAAAACATCAATGCTGAATCAGGACAGAAAATGAGTAATTGACAATAATAGGCGAGGTAAATGACATAATGGAGTCCAGGTGAGTCCCATAATTAAGCACAGGTGCATGTAACAATTGTGGGAAGTGTGTGTAATGATGAGTGAACTGGTGATCTCAAGCATCGGAGAGGGTGCTCGAGGTCACAATCCAATATGTGGTGTGGACAATATGGAAATGATTAAACTATTTTTGTAAAGACAGGAATGTGGTTTTAGTTTTCTAGTTTTCTAGTTTTAGATCATCGTTTTTGATTATACTTTGTACAGTAACTAGCCACGCCCCGAATGAGATTAGAGCGCTTGTCAGCGTGATGGAACCGCCCTTTTCGACCAGAGTGCTTAAAACCTGTCTAGGACACACGTTCCGCTAACGGAAAGCCCCAACATTCCGCTGAAAAGGCAACGCGGGAAACTCAAAAATATTTTTGGGAAATATTTAACTTTCACACATTAACAAGTCCATTACAGCAAATGAAAGATAAACATCTTGTTAATCTACCAATTGTGTCCGATTTTTAAAAGGTTTTACAGCGAAAACAACATATGTTTATGTTAGATCACCACCAAATCCAAAACAACACAACCATTTTCCCCAGCCAAAGATAGTCACAAAAGCAGAATTAGAGATACAATGAATCACTAACCTTTGATAATCTTCATCAGATGACACTCATATGACATCATGTTACACAATACATTTATGTTTTGTTCGATAATATGCATATTTATATCCACAAATCTCGGTTTACATTGACGCCATGTTCAGAAATGCCTCCAAAATATCTGGAGTAATTACAGAGAGCTACGCCAGATAACATAAATACTCATCATAAACTTTGACGAAAGATACATGTTTCACATATCATTTAAGATACTGGTTAATAAATGAAGAAAATTTGGCAATGATTGGGCGTTCATACCTTTGACCTCTCTGTCCGAAGCGGTTTCCACGTTCAAGTTGGATTTTGTCGATAGCTTCGCGTGGGATCTGAAGTGCTGTAAAGAGGAACTCTCTAACTACAAATTCAGGAACTTCTCCTTCTTTCTCCTGGATACCTGTAAGTACCACATTCTCTCTCATGGATCTAGTTTGTATGTCCAGTAAGGTTTCTCTCAGAACGGTGTCGTCCTTTTTAATTTCAATCTCATTGACTGTCCCTTTTAGCTTGTTTGTTTCCTTCTCCAATGTTGCAGCTTTTTCATCACTCATCTCGAGGCTTGCCTTCAACTCTTTTATATCCTTACTAACTAATTCAAGTACACCCAGTTTGTCATTTATTGATTTTAACATATCGGTTTCGACCTTTACCATTCCCGGTGGTGAAAATATGAACTCGTCTGTGTCTGTAGAAGAGTCACGTTTTTGTTAACTGCATTGTTGGTTAAGGGCTTGTAAGTAAGCATTTTGCTGTAAGGTCTACCTGTTCTATTTGGCGCATGTGACAAATACAATTTCATTTGATTTATACTTTATCACATCATGAGTGAGCTCACTAATGATCTAAATAATTGAATAAAACACTTTATAGAAATCGAAAGTAACCCGGTGATGGGTAGTTTGGTCGCACCAACCAAAGATAATAAGAGGAGACAAGATGAGTTTGGTCTGTTTTATAGTATGTATGTTGAAGCCCCCCTTCAACATACATACTATAAAACAGACCAAACTCATCTTGTCAACTACGATCATTCACTTCACTTCCGGAAATTTACTCACTCCCTTCCTTCACCCCGTTATAACATCTTTGGTCTGACAGATGTTTATGTGACACCCAGAATACATTGTGACACACATACACATAGCTGGCAAATAGCTTAGCGTTAGCTCAATATAAATCAGTACAACATTCAAAAAACTATTATACACACGGAATGCATTATCTGTCACCAGGATTTGAAAACATTCGTATAAAAATGTTAATACAATATGCTCCTTAAGTAGATTCATACATACAGTTGAATTCGGAAGTTTACATACACTTAGGTTGGAGTCATTAAAGCAAATTTTTCAACCACTACACACATTTCTTGTTAACAAAAGTCGGTTAGGACATCTTTCCTTTGTGTAATGAAGAAGTACGGCGATATTGAACGAGGGTCACTTGAAGTGTATTGTTAGATAGAGGCGCGTGACCAGAAAGCTAGCTACAGTTTTCCTCCTGTATTGAACACAGATCATCCCGACTTCAATTGTATTGATTATTTACGTAAAAAAATACCTAATGTTGTATTACAAAAGTAGTTTGAAATGTTTTGGCAAAGTTTACAGGTAACTTTTGAGATATTTTGTAGTCACAAGTTGGAACCGGTGTTTTTCTGGATCAAACTGGTTTTGAATATGTATCGACGGAATTAATTGAACAAAAGGACCATTTGTGATGTTTATGGGGCATATTGGAGTGCCAACAAAAGAAGCTCGTCAAAGGTAAGGTATGAATTATATTTTTATTTCTGCGTTTTGTCTACAGGGTTGAAATATTCTTCTCTCTCTTTGTTCACGGAGGTGCTATCCTCAGATAATAGCATCGTTTGCTTTCGCCGAAGAGCTTTTTTGAAATGTGACGTGTTGGCTGGATTCACAACAAGTGTAGCTTTAATTTGCTATCTTGCATGTGTGATTCAATGAAAGTTATTTATTTATTTATTTGAATTTGGCACTCTACATTTTCCCTGGCTTTTGGCCAGGAGGGACACTAGTCCCGCATATCCCAGAGAGGTTAAACAGCTTGGAAAATTCCAGAAAATGATTAAATGGCTTTAAAAGCTTCTGATAGGCTAATTGACATAATTTGAGTCAATTGGAGGTATAACTGTGGATGTTTTCCAAGGCCTACCTTCAAACTCAGTGCCTCTTTGCTAGGCATCATGCGAAAATAAAAAGAAATTAGCCAAGGCCTCAGAATTTTTTTGTAGAACTCTACAAGTCTGGTTCGTGTTTGGGAGCAATTTCCAAACTACTGAAGGTAGCATGTTCATGTATAAACACCATGGGACCACGCAGACGTCATACCACTCAGGAAGGAGAAGCATTCTGTCTCCTAGAGATGAACGTACTTTGGTGCAAAAAGTGCAAATCAATCCCAGAACAACAACAAAGGACCTTGTGAAGATGCTGGAGGAAACCGGTACAAGAGTATCTATATCCACAGTAAAACGAGTCCTATGTCGATATAACCTAAAAGGCTGCTCAGCAAGGAAGAAGCCGAAGAACACCATCTCAACCGTGAAGCACGGGGATGGCAGCATCATGTTGTGGGGGTGCTTTGCTGCAGGAGGGACTGATGCACTTCACAAAATAGATGGCATCATGAGGTAGGAAAGTTATGTGGATATAATGAAGCAACATTTTAAGACATCAGTCAGGAAGTTTATGTTTGGTCGGAAATGGGTATTCCAAATGGACAATGACTCCAAGCATACTTCCAAAGTGTGGCAAAATAGCTTAAGGACAACAAAGTCAAGATATTGGATTGGCCATCACAAAGCCCTGATCTCAATACCATAGAAAATGTGTGGGCAGAACTGAAAAAGCATTTGCAAGGAGGCCTACAAACCTGACTCAGTTACACCAGCTCTGTCAGTTGGAATGGGATAAAATTCACCCAACTTATTGTGGGATTCTTGTGGAAGGCTACCCGAAACGTTTGACCAAAGTTAAACAATTTAAAGGCAATGCTACCAAATACTAATTGAGTGTATGTAAACTTCTGACCCACTGGGAATGTGATGAAAGAAATAAAATATAAAATAAATAATTCTCTACTATTATTCTACTATTGTTCTGACATTTCACATTCTTAAAATAAAGCGGTGACCATAACTGATCTAAAACAGTGCATTTTTACTAGCATTAAAATGTCAGGAATTGTGAAAAACTGAGGTGTATGTAAACATCCGACTTCAATTGTACCTACATACTGTATGTGCCTACAGTAGAAACAATAACACGATATACAGAAAATAAGGACCTTACTTTGAAAGGAACACACACATGTCCAAAGTTATTATTTGTATGGAAAACAACAAGGCAATGCGAGCGCCATCCAGAAAATGTTCCAATTCGTGCAAGACTTTGCAAATATGTGTCTTTAGTCAGAGTTTGAAGCACTTTACATGTGCAGCTGCAGACTGTTGGTATCCTGGTCTGGTAGGTGAGGTTCTTCTTCCTTTTGTGTTGGTTCAACGTTTCAACTATTTCCCAAATGTAGCTAATGCACCACACTTTTCTGGTCTGGTAGGTGAGATTATCTTCTCATCTAGTGTTGTGGTTGAGAGTTTCCGTGTTTCCAGCATTTCAATGTGTGGACCACGGTCTCACATATTTTGGTCTGATGTATTAATTCTTAGTCAGTCGTTTTTAAGGTGTCAAAACCGGCCCAGCCCGCCCCTCGCCTCACCTCTTCTGTGGGTGAGAGGGGTCTCGTCATCATCAGCTATTTGCCAAGCAGATCTGAGGCCTTGGATCCTCATCCAGGAGAGTCATGACACAAGCTTTGTCATCGATTCCTTGTAGAGACACCACACCGCTGCTTTTGTCACATGAGATGGCAGCAGCTTTCCACCAAAGTGTTTGTGTCCTGGGTGGCATCCTGGTAATACTATTGCATTATCCTCTGCATAGTTGTTGATGAAGTTGCCTCATGCTTCAGGTGCAACCTATGCTTGCTTGGGCCAGTTATCTTTTTGATGGGAGGCATTAGACCATACCATAAATTAACACAATATATGTCACAACAGGTCTCCTCAGGTGTGAAGACAGTGTTATGACCATATTATAACAGGCTATAACATGTTATGTTAGCTGTTGACATATTATGAAACGGTTATGACCGTGTTATGACGCTGGCAAAGTGTTACCGAAAAAGTAATTTAGAAATTCTTCGGTCTTCATTAAAAACAAGTTGTCATCCAGTAGGCCTTGATTAAATGTCCATTACCCTCGCCGTTGTGGAAATTCTATACTAGGAAGGTGTATACCAATTATTTGACAGTCCGACTGCATTCTGTCCCCTATCAACACTTTTTAAACTTTTGGTGTCAGCGAGAATGACATAAGAAAGTAATCAAGATGACTAGCTCGATTGAGCTTCCGCAATGTATATCTCACTAGGTCAGGGTATTTAAGCCGGCATAATGGTAATAGTGTGTAGTGTGATTTCCTTTACAGTACATTGAGGTACTTAAACCTGTTGTATAACCTCCCATCATAACAATAGAGTTATGTATTACCATTAAGATCGATAAATTATTAGATATATTTTCAAAGAAGAATGGATCATGATTATTTGGACCGTATAGATTAATGAGCCAAATCTGTTTATGGTCCAACAGCATATTTAAAAGATGTCACCTTCCTTGCGGATCTGTTTATGGTCAAACAGCATATTTAAAAGATGTCACCTTCCTTGCAGGTCTGTTTATGGTCCAATAGCATATTTAAAAGATGTCACCTTCCTTGCAGGTCTGTTTATGGTCCAATAGCATATTTAAAAGATGTCACCTTCCTTGCAGATCTGTTTATGGTCCAATAGCATATTTAAAAGATGTCACCTTCCTTGCGGATCTGTTTATGGTCCAATAGCATATTTAAAAGATGTCACCTTCCTTGCGGATCTGTTTATGGTCCAATAGCATATTTAAAAGATGTCAACTTCCTTGCGGATCTGTTTATGGTCCAACAGCATATTTAAAAGATGTCACCTTCCTTGCGGATCTGTTTATGGTCAAACAGCATATTTAAAAGATGTCACCTTCCTTGCAGGTCTGTTTATGGTCCAATAGCATATTTAAAAGATGTCACCTTCCTTGCAGGTCTGTTTATGGTCCAATAGCATATTTAAAAGATGTCACCTTCCTTGCAGATCTGTTTATGGTCCAATAGCATATTTAAAAGATGTCACCTTCCTTGCGGATCTGTTTATGGTCCAATAGCATATTTAAAAGATGTCACCTTCCTTGCGGATCTGTTTATGGTCCAATAGCATATTTAAAAGATGTCAACTTCCTTGCGGATCTGTTTATGGTCCAATAGCATATTTAAAAGATGTCACCTTCCTTGCGGATCTGTTTATGGTCCAATAGCATATTTAAAAGATGTCACCTTCCTTGCAGATCTGTTTATGGTCCAATAGCATATTTAAAAGATGTCACCTTCCTTGCAAGTCTGTTTATGGTCCAATAGCACATTTAAAAGATGTCACCTTCCTTGCGGATCTGTTTATGGTCCAATAGCATATTTAAAAGATGTCACCTTCCTTGCGGATCTGTTTATGGTCCAATAGCATATTTAAAAGATGTCACCTTCCTTGCGGATCTGTTTATGGTCCAATAGCATATTTAAAAGATGTCATCTTCCTTGCAGATCTGTTTATGGTCCAATAGCATATTTAAAAGATGTCACCTTCCTTGCGGATCTGTTTATGGTCCAATAGCATATTTAAAAGATGTCACCTTCCTTGCAGATCTGTTTAAGGTCCAATAGCATATTTAAAAGATGTCACCTTCCTTGCAGGTCTGTTTGAACAGTTTGAACATTTGGTTCTAAATTATTGTAAATTTAATATCATCAACTATTTTGAGTTTCTTTGCCCATGGGAGAAATATATTTGACCCCCCCCCCCCCCCATGTCCTTTTTACACACAACTTCATCTAAAAGTGTTGAATGAGTTTTGTGTAAACAATAGATATGCCCCCTATTATATTAATCCAGACGTTAGACAGGATTCAATAGTGGTATGAGCAGTACTTGTATGCAAAGCTATTTCCAATCCATTTTAAAGGAACTTGCAAGAAGATGGATTTGCTTTGCATAATCACCATAAGAGCTCCTCTCATCTCATCAATGGCTAATAAATCAGTAATCAAAGAGCTCTCTGCCCATTTGAGACATAATCAATTAATGTTAAGTACATGTTAATAACACTTAATTGATCCCCCTTTTGCTTATTGAGAGTGAGTCGTGAAACATGGCACTGGGTTGCATACTTATGTTTCAACCCATTAACAGCTGTAAAGACAGCTAAACAATGACCGTGTCCTAATACCCATACTTGCGTCCTAAATAGTAGGCCTTTTGAATATGTAGTGTGTGACATTTAAAAAATGAAGTATACTTTAAATGCCAGGATGTTATACTCATTTTGGCTTTTCATCTATACTAAACGAAAATATAAATGCAACCTGTAAAGTGTTGGTCCTATGTTTCATGAGCTAAAGTAAAATATCCCAGAAATGTTCCATATGCACAAAATTCTTGTTTCTTTCAAATTTTGGGCACAAATGTGTTTACATCAATGTTAGTGAGCAGTTCTCCTTTGCCAAGATAATCCATCCACCTGACAGGTGTGGCATATAAATAAACTGATTTTACAGCATGGTCATTGCACAGGTGTACCTTGTGCTGGGTACAATAAAAGGCCACTCTAAAATATTCAGTTTTATCACACAACACAATGCCACAAATGACTGAAGTTTTGAAGGAGCGTGCAATTGGCATGGTTACTGCTGGAATGTCCACCAGAGCTGTTGCCAGAAAAAGTCATGTGTAACCATGCCGGTACAGGACCTCCACATCCAGCTTCTTCACTTGTGAGATTGTGTGTGACCAGTCACCCGGACAGCTGATGAAACTGTGGGTTTGCACGACCAAAGAATTTCTGCACCAACTGTAAAAATTCATCTTGGGGAAGCTCATCTGCATGCTCGTAACTGACTTCAGTGGGCAAAAGCTCCCCTTCGATGGCCCCAGGCATGTGGACAAGTGTGCTCTTCAGGGATGAATCCCAGAATTTCGCAGCCACAATGCATTGGAAGAGGGGGTCTACGAGCTTTGATAGCTAGAGCTCTTCAAGTAAAAAACAACGACTTGGAAGATGACGAATAACAAAGCTTCTGCGGGGTTGGTCAAATGTAACTCATAGCAACATTAAATCCATTATTAAAAATTATGGCACCACTACAAACCTTCCAAGAGATGGCCGCCCACCACAACTCACAGACCAGGCAAGGAGGGCATTAAATAGAGAGGCAACAAAGAGACCAAAGACAACCTTTAAGGAGCTGCAAAGCTCCACAGAGGAGATTGGAGTATCAGTCCATAGGACCACTTTAAGCCATACAATCCACAGAGATGGAAAAAAGCCATTACTTAAAGAAAAAAATAAGCAAACACCAAAAGGCATGTGGGAGACTCCCGAAACATATGGAATAAGGTTCAGATGAGACTAAAATTGAGCTTTTTGGTAATCAAAGAAAACGCTACATCTGGTGCAAACCCAACACCTCTCATCAGCCCGAGAACACCATCTCCACAGTGAAGCATGGTGGTGGCAGCATCATGCTGTGGGAATGTTTTTCATCGGCAGGGACTGGGAAACTGGTCAGAATTGAAGGAATGATGGATGGCGCTAAATACAGGGACATTCTTGAGGGAAACCTGTTTCAGTCATTTTGGAATGGCCTAGTCAAAGCCCAGACTTCAATCCAGTTGAGCATCTGTGGATGACTTAAGGATTGCTGTACACCTGCGAACCCATCCAACTTGAAGGAGCTGGAGCAGTTTTGCCTTGAAGGATGGGCAAAAATCCCAGTGGCTAGATGTGCCAAGCTTATAGAGACGTACCCAAAAAGACTTGCAGCTGTAATTGCTGCAAAAGGTGGCTCTACAAAGTATTGACTTTGTGGGGGTGAATAGTTATGTATGCTCAAGTTTTCTGTTTTCTTTTATTTCTTGTTTTCTTCATAATAAAACATATTTGGTTGTCAATGAAATTATACAACCCCCCCAAAAAATCTATTTTAATTCCATGTTGTCAGGCAACAAAATAGGAAAAATGCCAAGCGGGTGAATACTTTCTCAAGTCTCTGTACATTCCTATTTTCCACAGTGGTGCTGGTCCCAATACTTATATTTTATTCTAGTGCTCCTGATTGTCACATCGGTTTATGTGTTTAATGACGTGATACTCTTGCTAATATCACTTTATTAAAGCTTACATGTTGGCCTCTTGGCCTTCGTCATTTGCTCTACTAAACTAAATAAACCATCTTCGGTATAAAAATGTATTACATTTCAATAGCGCTTTTCATAATCCCAAAGCGTATCAAAAGCAAAAAACAAACAAGCAATACTTCATGAGTAGCCTAGCTATAATGTGCTAGGTCAACCAACAAAGGCCAAGTCTGAGTGCATGCATTCTACAAAGATGGAGAGGGACCGTTCATGGCTCGATAAGAGGAAGGTCTTCAGAGAGATAAAGGTGGAGTCTGCTGCTCCGAAGATCACTGACTTCTCAATTTTTTTCCCAGTCTGAGCTCGTTTTGTTTTCCCGAATTCACAGTTTTCTGTTTTCTTAAATGCACCAAAAGTATTATGTTTCGGCCATGACATACTATATACTTTTTACTAACCAGTATGTGCTAAATAATATGTAGTACGATTAGTACACAATATGGAGTTTATGTAAATGCAGATTTCAGACACGTCCAGTCTGTAGCCCTAAAGGAATTGTACATGATTAAAAACATGTTGTACAATAATTACACAATAAAATGTTGTACAAATTGAATTGTAACACATAGAAATGCATTCCATTCAGCTTTGCTGTACGTCATTAAGTTACAGTGCCTTGCGAAAGTATTCGGCCCCCTTGAACTTTGCGACCTTTTGCCACATTTCAGGCTTCAAACATAAAGATATAAAACTGTATTTTTTTTGTGAAGAATCAACAACAAGAGGGACACAATCATGAAGTGGAACGACATTTATTGGATATTTCAAAAAATTTTAACAAATCAAAAACTAAAAACTTGGGCGTGCAAAATGATTCAGCCCCTTTACTTTCAGTGCAGCAAACTCTCTCCAGAAGTTCAGTGAGGATCTCTGAATGATCTAATGTTGACCTAAATGACTAATGATGATGAATACAATCCACCTGTGTGTAATCAATTCTCCGTATAAATGCACCTGCACTGTGATAGTCTCAGAGGTCCGTTAAAAGCGCAGAGAGCATCATGAAGAACAAGGAACACACCAGGCAGGTCCGAGATACTGTTGTGAAGAAGTTTAAAGCCGGATTTGGATACAAAAATATTTCCCAAGCTTTAAACATCCCAAGGAGCACTGTGCAAGCGATAATATTGAAATGGAAGGAGTATCAGACCACTGCAAATCTACCAAGACCTGGCCGTCCCTCTAAACTTTCAGCTCATACAAGGAGAAGACTGATCAGGGATGCAGCCAAGAGGCCCATGATCACTCTGGATGAACTGCAGAGATCTACAGCTGAGGTGGGAGACTCTGTCCATAGGACAACAATCAGTCGAATATTGCACACATCTGGCCTTTATGGAAAAGTGGCAAGAAGAAAGCCATTTCTTAAAGATATCCACAAAAAGTGTCGTTTAAAGTTTTCCACAAGCCACCTGGGAGACACACCAAACATGTGGAAGAAGGTGCTCTGGTCAGATGAAACCAAAATTGAACTTTTTGGCAACAATGCAAAACGTTATGTTTGGCGTAAAAGCAACACCCTGAACACACCATCCCCACTGTCAAACATGGTGGTGGCAGCATCATGGTTTGGGCCTGCTTTTCTTCAGCAGGGACAGGGAAGATGGTTAAAATTGATGGGAAGATGGATGGAGCCAAATACAGGACCATTCTGGAAGAAAACCTGATGGAGTCTGCAAAAGACCTGAGACTGGGATGGAGATTTGTCTTCCAACAAGACAATGATCCAAAACATAAAGCAAAATCTACAATGGAATGGTTAAAAAATAAACATATCCAGGTGTTAGAATGGCCAAGTCAAAGTACAGACCTGAATCCAATCGAGAATCTGTGGAAAGAACTGAAAACTACTGTTCACAAATGCTCTCCATCCAACCTCACTGAGCTCGAGCTGTTTTGCAAGGAGGAATGGGAAAAAATGTCAGTCTCTCAATGTGCAAAACTGATAGAGACATACCCCAAGCGACTTACAGCTGTAATCGCAGCAAGGTGGCGCTACAAAGTATTAACTTTAGGGGGCTGAATAATTTTGCACGCCCAATTTTTCAGTTTTTGATTTGTTAAAAAAGTTTGAAATATCCAATAAATGTCGTTCCACTTCATGATTGTGTCCCACTTGTTGTTGATTCTTCACAAAAAAATACAGTTTTATATCTTTATGTTTGAAGCCTGAAATGTGGCAAAAGGTTGCAAAGTTCAAGGGGGCCGAATACTTTCGCAAGGCACTGTAGGAGTGCAGTTTTGTTCATAAACGCATTACAAATGTGTCAAGTCCTTCTGTTCACCTGATTTAGAATTCCTCACAATCAAATGTCGACCGCATTATCTACCAAGGGAATTCTCTTCGATTACAATCACAGCCGTATATATTCCCCCCCAAGCAGACACATCGATGGCTCTGAACAAACTTTATTTGACTCTGTGCAAACTGGAATCCATTTATCCGGAGGCTGCATTCATTGTAGCTGGGGATTTTAACAAGGCTAATCTGAAAACAAGACTCCCTAAATTTTATCAGCATATCGATTGTGCAACCAGGGCTGTAAAAACCTTGGATCACTGCTATTCTAACTTCTGCGACGCATATAAGGCCCTGCCCCGCCCTCCTTTCGGAAAAGCTGACCATGACTCCATTTTGTTGATCCTTGCCTACAGACAGAAACTAAAACAAGAAGCTCCCGCGCTGAGGTCTGTTCAACGCTGGTCCGACCAATCTGACTCCACACTCCAAGACTGCTTCCATCACGTGGACTGGGATATGTTTCGTATTGCGTCAGACAACAACATTGACGAATACGCTGATTCGGTGAGCGAGTTCATTAGAACGTGCGTTGAAGATGTCGTTCCCAATAGCAACGATTAAAATATTCCCAAACCAGAAACCGTGGATTGATGGCAGCATTCGGGTGAAACTGAAAGCACGAACCACTGCTTTTAATCAGGGCAAGGTGACCGGAAACATGACCAAATACAAACAGTGTAACTATTCCCTCCGCAAGGCAATCAAACAAGCTAAGCGTCAGTATAGACACAAAGTAGAATCTCAATTCAACGGCTCAGACACAAGAGGTATGTGGCAGGGTCTACAGTCAATCACGGATTACAAAAAGAAAACCGGCCCCGTCACGGACCAGGATGTCTTGCTTTCAGGCAGACTAAATAACTTTTTTGCCCGCTTTGAGGACAATACAGTGCCACTGACACGGCCCGCAACTAAAACATACGGACTCTCCTTCACTGCAGCCGACGTGAGGAAAACATTTAAACGTGTCAACCCTCGCAAGGCTGCAGGCCCAGACGGCATCCCCAGCCGTGCCCTCAGAGCATGTGCAGACCAGCTGGCTGGTGTGTTTACAGACATATTCAATCAATCCCTATCCCAGTCTGTTGTTCACACATGCTTCAAGAGGGCCACCATTGTTACTGTTCCCAAGAAAGCTAAGGTAACTGAGCTAAATTAATTCCGCCCCGTGGCACTCACTTCCGTCATCATGAAGTGCTTTGAGAGACTAGTCAAGGACCATATCACCTCCACCCTACCTGACACCCTAGACCCACTCCAATTTGCTTACCGCCCAAATAGGTCCACAGACGATGCAATCTCAACCACACTGCACACTGCCCTAACCCATCTGGACAAGAGGAATACCTATGTGAGAATGCTGTTCATCGACTACAGCTCAGCATTTAACACCATAGTGCCCTCCAAGCTCTTCATCAAGCTCGAGACCCTGGGTCTCGACCCCGCCCTGTGCAACTGGGTACTGGACTTCCTGACGGGCCGCCCCCAGGTGGTGAGGGTAGGCAACAACATTTCCACCCCGCTGATCCTCAACACTGGAGCCCCACAAGGGTGCGTTCTGAGCCCTCTCCTGTACTCCCTGTTCACCCACGACTGTGTGGCCACGCACGCCTCCAACTCAATCATCAAGTTTGCGGACGACACAACAGTGGTAGGCTTGATTACCAACAACGACGAGACGGCCTACAGGGAGGAGGTGAGGGCCCTCGGAGTGTGGTGTCAGGAAAATAACCTCACACTCAACGTCAACAAAACTAAGGAGATGATTGTGGACTTCAGGAAACAGCAGATGGAACACCCCCCTATCCACATCGATGGAACAGTAGTGGAGAGGGTAGTAAGTTTTAAGTTCCTCGGCGTACACATCACAGACAAACTGAATTGGTCCACCCACACAGACAGCATCGTGAAGAAGGCGCAGCAGCGCCTCTTCAACCTCAGGAGGCTGAAGAAATTCGGCTTGTCACCAAAAGCACTCACAAACTTCTACAGATGCACAATCGAGAGCATCCTGTCGGGCTGTATCACCGCCTGGTAAGGCAACTGCTCCGCCCACAACCGTAAGGCATTCCAGAGGGTAGTGAGGTCTGCACAACGCATCACCGGGGGCAAACTACCTGCCCTCCAGGACACCTACACCACCCGATGTCACAGGAAGGCCATAAAGATCATCAAGGACAACAACCACCCGAGCCACTGCCTGTTCACCCCGCTATCATCCAGAAGGCGAGGTCAGTACAGGTGCATCAAAGCTGGGACCGAGAGACTGAAAAACAGCTTCAATCTCAAGGCCATCAGACTGTTAAACAGCCACCACTAACATTGAGTGGCTGCTGCCAACACACTGACTCAACTCCAGCCACTTTAATAATGGGAATTGATGGGAAATGATGTAAAATATATCACTAGCCACTTTAAACAATGCTACCTAATATAATGTTTACATACCCTACATTATTCATCTCATATGTATACGTATATACTGTACTCTATATCATCTACTGCATCTTATGTAATACATGTATCACTAGCCACTTTAACCATGCCACTTTGTTTACATATACATATGAGATGAGTATACTGCACTCAATACCATCTACTGTATCTTGCCTATGCCGCTCTGTACCATCACTCATTCATATATCTTTATGTACATACAGTATTCTTTATCCACTTACACTTGTGTCTATAAGGTAGTCGTTTTGGAATTGTTAGCTAGATTACTTGTTGGTTATTACTGCATTGTCGGAACTAGAAGCACAAGCATTTCGCTACACTTGCATTAACATCTGCTAACCATGTGTATGTGACAAATAACATTTGATTTGATTGGATTTGATTTGACAAAAACACAAAACGTGTTAATAACTGATCCCCAACTGAGTCTAGTTTTCTCTGTGTCAGATTGACCTAAGTATGGTTAAAATGGATGTTGTTTCTGGGTAAATGTTGTTTATACTACAACATCATGTGACAGTCATAGCAACATGTTGTTGATTTGCTGTTTCCTTTGATCCTTTGATAAATTGCCTGATGCTTTCATGTAGCCATGAAAACAGATAAAAAAATTGGCTGTAGGGAACTACATGCTGTAAGGTAGCTGTGTGGTAAGACAGGTGTACTCTGTTCTGATCAGAGCACAAGCAAACTGAAACAATCGTACCACGTTTTTTTAACCACCAAATATATTTAAGATATTAGACCTGCAATCAGCTTCTATTGGTTACTTGTCATGTAGTGGGAGGTAGACTGGGGTGTGGAGGGGAGTTCCAAATCCACTTCATTTCACACATTGCTACCGATCTACGAGAGGTAATTTTTTAAGACGGAGCAACGAGAGCTCCGTTGGGGATAGCTGGCTGTTCAGCACCCGGGCAGTTTGGGATGCAGTGACCCTTTACCGTAGCCCGCTGACCTTGGGTGATAAACTTTACACCTGGTGAATGTAAAGTGGAATGGATTAATTAGCTAGCTAGTGCCATAGGTCTCCGCGAGGGTTGGCGGTGGGCGTGTAAGCACAGAGGGTGAGCCATGACCGTTTTGTCTGTACTAGAGGAAAACATCAGTCATTATTGCGGAACCTCTCCCCCGGCGAGTGATACTCGGCAAGTCCCATGGGGATGCTGTCTCTGGCAAGTTGAGTTCAGGAAGTGGTCAGGGATGCATTGTGTGCAGATTTCTCCTCAGTGAGCGATGTCTTCAGCACTCCTCCCACAAGTTTCTAGAAAACTTGTGTTTAGGGACAGAGAGGCCCCTTTCATTATAACGTTAGAGGAAATACTGTACATTACTAGCGTGTGGGGGATGTGTTTGCAGTCCTCATAAGTGCTAGTCAGCTAACTAATATTTATTTAAAAAAAATTGGGTTATGCTAACCTGTTTGCAATCCCTTTAGCGTTGCTTGCTAGCTTGCTGCTAGCTACAAAGGTTAGATGCCTAGTTACAGAAACTACAGTTGTTAGCTTTAGTGGCAAGAAAAAGTAGGTGAACCCTTTGGAATTACCTGGATTTCTGCATAAATTGGTCATAAAATTTGATCTGATCTTCATCTATGTCACAACAATAGACAAGCACAGTGTGCTTAAACTAACAACACACAAAGTATTGTATTTTTCTTGTCTGTATTGAATACATCATTTAAACATTCACAGTGTAGGTTGTAAAAAGTATGTTAGCACAATGAATTATGTTAGCACAGCTGAAAACTGTTGTCCTGATTAAAGAAGCAATAAAACTGACCATCTGGAGCGTCAACATTTGTGGGTTCGATCAGAGGCTAAAAATTGCCAAAAACAAAGACCTTTCTTCTGAATCTTGTCAGTCTATTCTTGTTCTGAGAAATGAAGGCCATTCCATACGAGAAATTGCCAAGAAACTGAAGATGTCATAAACTAGTCTCTTCACAGAACAGCGCAAACTGGCCCTAACCAGAAAAGAAAGAGGAGTGTGAGGTCCCGGTGCACAACTGAGCAAGAGGACAAGTACATTAGAGGGCCTAGTTTGAGAAACAGAACAGAACAGCTTCATTAAATAGTACACGCAAACGACCAGTCTCAACGTCAACAGCAAAGAGGCGACTCCAGGATGCTGGTCTTCTAGGCAGATTTCCTCTGTCCAGTGTCTGTGTTATTTTGCCCATCTTAATTTTTTATTTTTATTGTCCAGTCTGAGATATGGATTTTTCTTTGCAACTCTGCCTAGAAGGCCAGCATCCCGGAGTCGCCTCTTCACTGTTGACGTTGAGACTGGTTTGAAGTCGAGTGATTGTGGAGGCCAGGTCATCTGATGCAGCACTCCAACACTCTCCTTCTTGGAAATTGTCCTGTTGATAGTCCCATGAAGCGCAAACCAGATGGGATGGCATATCGCTGCAGAATGCTGTGGTAGCTATGCTAGTTAAGTGTGTCTTGAATTACAAATAAATCACTGACAGTAGGAACCACACATGTGGAGAATATCTGTTCTCCTACTCTGCGTCTCAAAAAGACACAGCGGTTGGAACCAAAAATCTAACATTTGGATTTATTAGACCAAAAGACAGATTTCCACCGGTCGAATGTCCATTGCTGATGTTTCTTGTCCCAAACAGGTCTCTTCTTCTTATTGGTGTCCTTTAGTAGTGGATTCTTTGCAGCAGTTCGACCATGAAGGCCTGATTCTCGCAGTCTCCTCTGATCAGTTGATGTTGAGTTGTGTCTTACTTGAACTCTGTGAAGCATTTTTTGGGGCTGCAATTTCTGAGGCTGGTAACTCTAATTAACTTAATCTCTTTATCAGAAGTAACTCTGGGTCTTCCACTCCTGTGTTGGTCCTGATGAGAGACAGTTTCATCATAGCATTTAATGGGTTTTGCGAATGCACTTGAAGAAACTTTAAAAGTTCTTCACATTTTCTGTATTGAATGACGTTCATGTCTTAAAGTAATGATGGACTGTCATTTTTCTTTGCTTATCTTGCCAGATTATGAACTTGCTTTTTTACCAAATAGGGATATAATATGTATACCACCTCTACAGTGGTTATTCTTGTAAAAGTTGCGTCATACTGCAGCACAACTTGCGGGCTGCCACAGGATTCTATGGCAGGTTATTTAAGTGTCAGCCATTGTTGCAATTAATGCTTGTTAGTTCTAGTTTGACCACCAGAGGGCATCTTTGAGAAGCATTTGACTTTTTGTAATATTGGCTGTACTAGAGAATTTAAAAATTGTTTTGTAAGAATATGGGATTCATTTGATTAACATTATGAAAATTAGAATAACGAAACCCCCAAGGTGAGGGAAATGTGGCGCTGTAAAACGTAGGCTACTAAGAGCAAAATAATCCTAACATTTCCACGCCCTAAATGTAGTCTAACCAATACCCAAAAGGAGATTCAGTGAAAATATAAATCTCATTTATGGACTCTTTAATATTTACTCACACATCTAACCTTTATTTAACTAGGCAAGTCAGTTAAGAACAAATTCTTATTTATTAAGACAGCCTAAATCGGCTAAACCCGGACGATGCTGGGCCAATTGTGCACCGCCCAATGGGAATCCCAATCACGGCCGGTTGTGTTACAGCCTGGAGTCAAACCTGGGTGTCTGTAGGGACGCTTCTAGCACTGAGACGCAGTAGACCACTGCGTCACTCGGTAGCCCTGATTGAAGATGATGATCGATCAGCAAAGGCAATCAACATCGCTCTAATCACAGTCAGAAGACAGTTGAAGAATCTTGAGTGGACTTATGGAAAGGCTCTGTAAGACATTTTGTATTTTATATATATATATATATATATTTTTTTTTTTCTCCAGAACATGAACCATGTGTGTTCTCGTTTTATGCTGTTAGGTAGATTCGACCCAATTATTAATCTGACAAATAAAGACTTTGCGTGCTGCAGGCCGAGGCATGGATCAAAGCTCGCGAGACATTCAATGACGTCATCTTCAGACGAATCAACCGTGGCCCTTGAGCAATTTAATCAAAATTGCTACAGAAAAAAAGGAAGAAGATCATGCAGGCCGAGTTCCAAGCATTCTCTTCAAACTCCATGTGTGGGGAGCAATTTCTCGCCAGGGATCAGGCCCATATTTGATTTTTGATGGTAAGTTTAATTATTTACAAAGCTAAAGGTACATAAAATATTTTAGCCTACACCTCACGGACTGCTCTGTGTTCAAAATAATTCACTGTTTCCTCCTTTTTCAGGTATCATGGCTCGAGATTTCTTTGAGGCAGAAATCATCAAGAGATATGCTGGACCTTATGTCAGAGAGGTGTTTCTGGGATCACATTGTTTCTTTCAAGGTAGAATTGTGACAATATTTTGTTATGTTTAGGCCAATTTACATGTATATTTCTAGAATTCTAGTAATGTACCTAATGTAAGGCTAAATTAATTGTTTTATTCTCCAAATGCAGACAATGTCCCAAAACACACTGCCGCCCACGTTTGCATTGCAAATGAGGGCATGAATAATACAGTAGTAGTCGGAAGTTTACATACACCTTAGCCAAATACATTTAAACTCAGGTTTTTAAAATTCCTGTTATTTAATCCTAGTAAAAATTCCCTGTATAAGGTCAGTTAGGACCACCACTTTATTTTAAGAATGTGTAATGTCAGAATAATAATTTCTGTTTAATTTCTTTCATCACATTCCCAGTGGGTCAGAAGTTTACATACACTCAATTAGTATTTAGAAGCATTGACTTTAAATTGTTAAAATTTTGTCAAACATTTCGGGTAGCCTTCCACAAACTTCCCACAATAAGTTTGTTGATTTTTGACCCATTCCTCCTGACAGAGCTGGTGTAACTGAGTCAGGTTTGTAGGCCTCCTTGCTCGCACACACTTTTTCAGTTCTGCCCACACATTTTCTATGGGATTGAGGTCAGGGCTTTGTGATGGCCACTCCAATACCTTGACTTTGTTGTCCTTAAGCCATTTTTCCACAATTCTGGAAGTATGCTGGGGGGCATTGTCCATTTGGAAGACCCATTTTTGACCAAGTTTTAACTTCTTGACTGACGTCTTGAGATGTTGCTTCAATATATCCCCATAATTTTCCTTGCTCATGATAAAGGTTTACTTTGAAATACATCCACAGGTACAACTACAATTGACTCAAATAATGTTAATTAGCCTATCAGAACCTTCTAAAGCCATGATATAAATTTCTGGAATTTTCCAAGCTGTTTAAAGGCACAATCAACTTAGTACATGTAAATATATGACCCACTGGAATTGTGATGCAGTGAATTATAAGTGAAATAATCTGTCTGCAAACAATTGTTGGAAAAGTCACTTGTGTTGTGCACAAAGTAGATATCCCAACCGACTTGACAAAACTATAGTTTGTTAACAGGAAATGTGTGGAGTAGTTGAAAAACATGTTTTAATGACTCCAACCTAAGTGTATGAAAACGTCCGACTTCAAATGTAACTTGTTTAAAAAAAATACAAAAAAAATGAAGTGGCACGTGCATATGTATTCACCTCCTTTTCTTTGAAGCCCCTAAATAATTTCTGGTGCAACCAATTACTACCTTCAGAAGTCACATAATTAGTTAATTAAAGTCTACCTGTGTGCATTCTAAGTGTCACATGATCTGTCACATAATCTCAGTGTATTGTATCCCTGTTGTGAAAGAACCCAGTGTCTGCAACACCACTAAGCAAGGGGAACCACCAAGCAAGCGGCACCATAAATACCAAGGAGCTCTCCAAACAGGTCAGGGACAAAGTTGTGGAGAAGTACAGGTCAGGGTTGGGTTATAAAAAATATCTGAAAATTTGAACATCCCATGGAGCAACAATAATTCCATTATTTAAAATGTTTAAGCATATGGCACCACAACAAACTGGCCAAGAGAGGGTGCCTACCACAACTCACGGACCAGGCAAGGAGGGCATTAATCAGAGAGGCAACAAAGAGACCAAAGAAACCTTGAAGGAGTTGCAAAGCTCCACAGCGGAGATTGGAGTATTTGTCCATAGGCCACTTTAAGCCGTACACTCCACCGAGCTGGGCTTTATGGAAGAGTGGCCTGAAAAAAGCCATTGCTTAAAGATAAAATTAAGCAAACACATTTGGTGTTCGCCAAAATACATGAGGGAGACTCTCAAACATATGGAAGAAGGTTCTCTGGTCAGATGAGACTCTAATTGAGCTTTTTGGCCATCAAGGAAAACACTATGTCTGGCGCAAACCCAACACCTCTCATCACCCCAAGAACAGCATCCACACAGTGAAGCATGGTGGTGGCAACATCATGCTGTGGTGATTGTTTAATTGGCAGGGACTAGGAAACTGGTCAGAATGATGGATGGCGCTAAATACAGGGACCTTTTTGAGGGTAACCTGTTTCAGTCTTCCAGAGATTTGAGACTGGGACGGAGATTCACCTTCCAGCAGGACAATGACCCTACGCATACTGCTAAAGCAACACTCGAGTGGTTTAAGCGGAAACATTTAAATGTCTTGGAATGGCCTAGTCAAAGGCCAGACCTCAATCCAATTGAGTATCTGTGGTATGACTTAAAGATTGCTGTACATCCAACTTGAAGGAGCTGGAGCAGTTTTGCCTTGAAGAATGGGCAAAATTCCCAGTGACTAGATGTGCCAAGCTTATAGAGACATACCCCAATAAACTTGTAGCTGCAATTGCTGCAAATGGTGGCTCTACAAAGTATTGAATTTGGGGGGTGAATAGTTATACAAACCCAAGTATTCTTTTTTTTTTTGTATTATTTCTTGTTTGTTTCGAAATAAAAAATATTTTGCATCTTCAAAGTGTTATAGATCTTGTGTAAATCAAATGACACAACACCCCCAAAAATATATTATAATTCCAGGTTGTAAGGCAACAAAAAAGGGAAAATACCAAGGGGGTGAATACTTTTGCAAGCCATTGTATTTCGGACAGTTTTTTAGAGTGTGGTCTGGCCATTGGATCTCGTTGGTACGGATCCTTGCAGGTTTCCCACATTTCAAATCAAATCAAAGTTTATTTGTCACGTGCTCCAAATACAACAGTTGTAGACCTTACAGTGAAATGCTTACTTTCAGGCTATAACCAATAGTGCAAAAAAGGTATTAGGTGAACAATAGGTAAGTAAAGAAATGAAACTAAAGACTGTATACAATAGCGAGGTTACACACAGACACTGGTTAGGCAGGCTGATTGAGGTAGTATGTACATGTAGATATGTTTAAAGTGACTATGCATATATCATGAAGAAAGAGTAGGAGTAGCGTAAAAGAGGGGTTGGCGGGTGGTGGGTGGCGGGACACAATGCAGATTGCCCGGTTAGCCAATGTGCGGTAGCACTGGTTGGTCGACCCAATTGAGGTAGTATGTACATGAATGTTTGGTAATGTGACTATGCATATATGATAAACGGAGAGTAGCAGCAGCATAAAAAGAGGGGTTGGCTATAGTAAGATGCTAATGTAAAATATTTTATATTAAAATTGGGGCCCTGTTATATAAGAAAATATTCCTGCAGGTTATACAACTATTGATTAAGTGTGTTTGGGAAAAGCATTGTGTGAATGTGATATGAGAGTTGGATGAATGTGGAAATAAGTCAATCTGGAGTTTGCAAAATAACATATATAATTAGTATAATAAGATGATTGAAATGTGGATAATAAGCTTTAATATAACGTTATCCTGGGGTTCTGTCCATCACTGCCCATCATAGAATATCTCGAGATGGTATGGAGCGGGAGATGTTATTTTAGAAAATAGTGGCAAGTCGATAATTTAGAACTGTTGAGAAATCAAATCAAATCAAATTTTATTTGTCACATACACATGGTTAGCAGATGTTAATGCGAGTGTAGCGAAATGCTTGTGCTTCTAGTTCCGACAATGCAGTAATAACCAAGAAGTAATCTAGCTAACAATTCCAAAACGACTACCTTATAGACACAAGTGTAAGGGGATAAAGAATATGTACATAAGGATAGCGGCATAGGCAAGATACAGTAGATGGTATTGAGTGCAGTATATACATATGAGATGAGTATGTAAACAAAGTGGCATAGTTAAAGTGGCTAGTGATACATGTATTACATAAGATGCAGTAGATGATATAGAGTACAGTATATACGTATACATATGAGATTAATAATGTAGGGTATGTAAACATTATATTAGGTAGCATTGTTTAAAGTGGCTAGTGATATATTTTACATAATTTCCCATCAATTCCCATTATTAAAGTGGCTGGAGTTGAGTCAGTGTGTTGGCAGCAGCCACTCAATGTTAGTGGTGGCTGTTTAACAGTCTGATGGCCTTGAGATAGAAGCTGTTTTTCAATCTCTCGGTCCCAGCTTTGATGCACCTGTACTGACCTCGCCTTCTGGATAATAGCGGGGTGAACAGGCAGTGGCTCGGGTGGTTGTTGTCCTTGATGATCTTTATGGCCTTCCTGTGACATCGGGTGGTGTAGGTGTCCTGGAGGGCAGGTAGTTTGCCCCAGGTGATGCGTTGTGCAGACCTCACTACCCTCTGGAGAGCCTTACGGTTGTGGGCGGAGCAGTTGCCTTACCAGGCGGTGATACAGCCCGACAGGATGCTCTCGATTGTGCATCTGTAGAAGTTTGAGTACTTTTGGTGACAAGCCAAATTTCTTCAGCCTCCTGAGGTTGAAGAGGCACTGCTGCGCCTTCTTCACGATGCTGTCTGTGTGGGTGGACCAATTCAGTTCTGTCTGTGATGTGTACGCCGAGGAACTTAAAACGTACTACCCTCTCCACTACTGTTCCATCGATGTGGATAGGGGGGTGTTCCCTCTGCTGTTTCCTGAAGTCCACAATCATCTCCTTAGTTTTGTTGACGTTGAGTGTGAGGTTATTTTCCTGACATCACACTCGGAGGGCCCTCACCTCCTCCCTGTAGGCCGTCTCGTCGTTGTTGGTAATCAAGCCTATCACTGTTGTGTCGTCAGCAAACTTGATGATTGAGTTGGAGGTGTGCGTGGCCACGCAGTCGTGGGTGAACAGGGAGTACAGGAGAGGGCTCAGAACGCACCCTTGTGGGGCCCCAGTGTTGAGGATCAGCGGGGTGGAGATGTTGTTGCCTACCCTCACCACCTGGTGGCGGCCCGTCAGGAAGTCCAGTACCCAGTTGCACAGGGCGGGGTCGAGACCCAGGGTCTCGAGCTTGATGAAGAGCTTGGAGGGCACTATGGTGTTAAATGCTGAGCTGTAGTCGATGAACAGCATTCTCACATAGGTATTCCTCTTGTCCAGATGGGTTAGGGCAGTGTGCAGTGTGGTTGAGATTGCATCGTCTGTGGACCTATTTGGGCGGTAAGCAAATTGGAGTGGGTCTAGGGTGTCAGGTAGGGTGGAAGTGATATGATCCTTGACTAGTCTCTGAAAGCACTTCATGATATCGGAAGTGAGTGCTACGGGGCGGTAGTCGTTTAGCTCAGTTACCTTAGCTTTCTTGGGAACAGGAACAATGGTGGCCCTCTTGAAGCATGTGGGAACAACAGACTGGGATAGGGATTGATTGAATATGTCCGTAAACACACCAGCCAGGTGGTCTGCGCATGCTCTGAGGGCGCGGCTGGGGATGCCGTCTGGGCCTGCAGCCTTGCGAGGGTTGACAAGTTTAAATGTTTTCCTCACGTCGGCTGCAGTGAAGGAGAGTCCGCATGTTTTAGTTGCGGGCCATGTCAGTGGCACTGTATTGTCCTCAAAGCGGGCAAAAAAGTTATTTAGTCTGCCTGGGAGCAAGACATCCTGGTCCGTGACGGGGCTGGTTTTCTTTTTGTAATCCGTGATTGACTGTAGCCCCTGCCACATACCTCTTGTATCTGAGCCGTTTAATTGAGATTTTACTACGCTTAGCTTGTTTGATTGCCTTGCGGAGGGAATAGTTACACTGTTTGTATTCGGTCATGTTTCCGGTCACCTTGCCCCGATTAAAAGCAGTGGTTCGCGCTTTCAGTTTCACGCGAATGCTGCTATCAATCCACGGTTTCTGGTTTGGGAATGTTTTAATCGTTGCTATGGGAACGACATCTTCAACGCACGTTCTAATGAACTCGCTCACCAAATCAGCGAATTCGTCAATGTTGTTGTCTGACGCAATACGAAACATATCCCAGTCCACGTGATGGAAGCAGTCTTGGAGTGTGGAATCAGATTGGTCGGACCAGCGTTGAACAGACCTCAGCGCGGGAGCTTCTTGTTTTAGTTTCTGTCTGTAGGCAGGGATCAACAAAATGGAGTCGTGGTCAGCTTTTCCGAAAGGAGAGCGGGGCAGGGCCTTATATGCATCGCGGAAGTTAGAATAGCAATGATCCAAGGTTTTTCCAGCCCTAGTTGCGCAATCGATATGCTGATACAATTTAGGGAGTCTTGTTTTCAGATTAGCCTTGTTAAAATCCCCAGCTACAATGAATGCAGCCTCCGGATATATGGATTCCAGTTTGCAAAGAGTCAAATAAAGTTTGTTCAGAGCCATCAATGTGTCTGCTTGGGGGGGAATATATATGGCTGTGATTATAATCGAAGAGAATTCCCTTGGTAGATAATGCGGTCGACATTTGATTGTGAGAAATTCTAAATCAGGTGAACAGAAGGACTTGAGTTCCTGTATGTTGTTGTGGCCACACCACGTCACGTTAACCATGAAGCATACGCCCCCGCCCCTCTTCTTACCAGAAAGATGTTTGTTTCTGTCGGCGCGATGCGTGGAGAAACCAGCTGGCTGCACCTACTCCGATGGCATCTCTCCGTGAAGCAAAGAACGTTATAGTCTCTGATGTCTGGAATGCTACCCTTGGAATGCTACCCTATCCCATGACCTGGCGTTGGAAAGCCGTTGAAAACGCACATGGAGTGCAGGGGTTCATTAATGTGTGTACCTAAGATTCCAACATTCTACTATATGGACTCAGTGTATATATGAATATGATGAATTTTCGGTGTGGGTAATCAATAACTAGAGATTTGATCAAATAGTAATTGGACTAATATTCATGTACTAACTTGTGCACCCAGACGTATGTCAGGGTTGGGGAAAATAATAAATACATGTTTTCTGAGTTGGTCCCTTTTATGGATCATTTGATGAAGATGAGGTTTAAGCATTATTAAACTGTCATTAAAGTCTGGGCAATTGTCTCAGAAACTAATTGGAATGTGTCCACTTTTGTTTAAGCAACTATAAAACGCTTATGAGATTTTCTCTGCCCGGGTACTACATAAGGCAGTTTTTTATTCTCGCAGTATGAGAGGAGTTGCTATATTTAAAATGAAAAAAATAAAAACATCTCCATAGAGTGAATTAAGGTTGAATCTCAAAGTAATTTCTAACCTAGTACAAAGCCATTTTTTTTTTCATCAAACAAATTATCATTGCGGAGATAATGAAATGTAGTAAAGTAATTTATATGTATTGCATGGAAAACATAATCTGCTTTTATTAAATTAAAAGGCACAAAACCTGGTTTTACATCCGTGGAGGTCGATTTCACTCGTTGACTGCTATTTTATTCCTTTTGCACATGTGAAAATCTCTGTGGAGAAACACTTGGAGGACCAGTCAGGCTATTTCTGGTAGTTGTGTCTTTATTATGTATCAAGATGTTAAAACCTGTTAGAGCTCTAGGGGCGCTATTTCATTTTTGGATAAAAAACGTTCCCGTTTTAAGCGCGATATTTTGTCACGAAAAGATGCTCGACTATGCATATTCTTGACAGTTTTGGAAAGAAAACACTCTGAAGTTTCAGAATCTGCAAAGATTTTGTCTGTAAGTGCCCCAGAACTCATTCTACAGGCGAAACCAAGATGATGCATCACCCAGGAATTAGCAGAATTTCTGAAGCTCTGTTTTCCATTCTCTCCTTATATGGCTGTGATTGCGCAACGAATGAGCCTACACTTTCTGTCGTTCGCCCAAGGTCTTAGCAGCATTGTGACGTATTTGTAGGCATATCATTGGAAGATTGACCATAAGAGACTACATTTTCCAAGTGTCCGCCTGGTGTCCTGCGTCGAATTCGGTGCGCAATTGCCAGCTGCTTGTACTTTACCATTTGATTCAGGGGAGAAAGCATGTGTCCAAGAACGATGTATCAATGAAGAGATATGTGAAAAACACCTTGATGATTGATTCTAAACAACGTTTGCCATGTTTTCAGTCGATATTATGGAGTTAATTTGGAAAAAAGTTTGCGTTTTGAGGACTGAATTTATGGATTTTTTTTGGTAGCCAAATGTGATGTATAAAACGGAGCTATTTCTAATACACAAGGAATCTTTTTGGAAAAACTGAGCATCTGCTATCTAACTGAGAGTATCCTCATTGAAAACATCAGAAGTTCTTCAAAGGTAAATGATTTTATTTGAAGGCTTTTATGTTTTTGTTAATGTTGCGTGCTGGATGCTAACGCTAATGCTAACGCTAAATGCTAACGCGAAATGCTAACTCTAGCTAGCTACTTTTACACAAATTATTGTTTTCCTATGGTTGAGAAGCATATTTTGAAAATCTGAGATGACAGTGTTGTTTACAAAAGGCTAAGCTTGAGAGATGGCATATTTATTTCATTTCATTTGCGATTTTCATAAATAGTTAACGTTGTGTTATGCTAATGAGCTTGCTGATAGATTTACACAATCCTGGATACAGGGGTTTTTTCATAGCTAAACGTGACGCAGAAAACGGAGCGATTTGTCCTAAACAAATAATCTTTCAGGAAAAACTGAACATTTGCTATCTGAGAGTCTCCTCATTGAAAACATCTGAAGTTCTTCAAAGGTAAATGATTTTTTTGAATGCTTTTCTGTTTTTTTGTGTAAATGTTGCCAGCTGAATGCTAATGCTAAATGCTACGTTAGCCATCAATACTGTTACACAAATGCTTGTTTTGCAATGGTTGAGAAGCATATTTTGAAAATCTGAGATGACAGTTTTGTTAACAAAAGGCTAGGCTTGAGAGCTAGCATATTTATTTCATTTCATTTGCGATTTTCATGAATAGTTAACGTTGCGTTATGGTAATGAGCTTGAGTCTGTATTCACGAACCCGGATCCGGGATGGGGAGATCAGAAAGGTTAAGACTATAAATCATTTTAATTGGGTGATTTGCGGGATTTCTTTGTAATTTCAATAGCATTGGAGCTATGGTATTGACTAAAATCTGGGTTTCTGATTGTAAATTCAACTATTGGTATGTTTTGCTTAGACAGATACCACAGCCAGTGTTTGTTAAAGATATAAACTGGACGATTTTGCAGCTTACTTAGTTCAAATTGAACAACTGTTTAAACGCCTGATAGAATAGGCTACTAGGAATGTCGTAATTTGAATCGCAGAATCAAATATTAATGATAAGGTTATGAACTGAAAATATGCTTGTTAAAAATTCTAAGTGTGTGCTTTATTACCTGTAGCCTAATCAGAAGGGACAGTTACCTAAATCTCATGAATTAGAATAATAGCGAATAAGCAATTGCGATAGAGCTGTGACCATGATCATAATTAATAACGAAACATAGGTTTTAATTATTGCATGATACAACGAACTGAAGTTGTGGGCAGGAAGAGGCTCTTCTATTCCAAAATGAACTTTTTCCTGATTGATTGACTGATTTTGCACATTACATGTTACTTTTAAAGTATTGGGGCTTTCATAAGTGTGAAGCCGAAGGAGAAGAGAAAGTTGTCAAGGTGGTTTTTAACTTTACGATAGAGGTATGCACAGAACGTTGTTTGAGAATGGATTATATATATTTTTCCTACGGGTAAGAATAGACGAGGTATCATGTTTTAGTCTGTGGATGTCAACAACTGGTGCTCGCTGAACTTAAGTGGGCTGTAAGACACGAAGTGGGTTAGTTTGGTGTAAAGATATGACTAAGTTGAATGTGAGATATGTTTTGACAAATTTTTATTATTTTTTCTCAATTCTATAGTTAATGTTACACCAGTGAATTTGAGCAGGAAGGTCATGTCATTTACAACAATCTATTTCCGTTATGTAGAACAGTGTCTAGTCATTAAAGTGGATTGTAGTTAAATTTTGACTGTTGAGCAGATGAGTCATCACCAAATTTTTGCAGGTCCTACATTTATTTATTATGGATCCGGCACTTGTTTTCAAATTTTCGCCTAAAATGACATACCCAAATCTAAATGCCTGTAGCTCAGGACCTGAAGTAAGGATATGCATATTCTCGATACCATTTGAAAGGAAACACTTTGAACTTTGTGGAAATGTTAAATGAATGTAGGAGAATATAACAAATTAGATCTGGTAAAAGATAATAGAAAGAAAAAACAGGCGTTTTTTTTTTGTTGTTGTTGTTTGTACCGTCATCTTTGAAATGCAAGAGAAAAGCCATAATGTATTATTCCAGCCCAGGCTCATTTTAGATTTTGGCCACTAGATGGCAGCAGTGTATGTGCGAAGTGTAAGACTGATCCAATGAACATTGCATTTCTGTTCAAAATGTTGTATCAAGACTGCCATATGTGCACTCTTATTAATACATTTTCAAGTTCATAACTGTGCACTCTCCTCAAACAATATCATGGTATTCTTTCACTGTAATAGCTACTGACCAGAGTGCCTTTTTCCATGTGTTCAGGGTGTGTCCCACATACCTTTTTTTAATTTTACCTTTATTTAACTAGGCAAGTCAGTTAAGAACAAATTCTTATTTTCAATGACGGCCTAGGAACAGTGGGTTAACTGCCTGTCCCACATACCTTTTTTTTTATTTTACCTTTATTTAACTAGGCAAGTCAGTTAAGAACAAATTCTTATTTTCAATGACGGCCTAGGAACAGTGGGTTAACTGCCTGTTCAGGGGCAGAACGACAAATTTGTACCTTGTCAGCTCGGGGGTTTGAACTTGCAACCTTCCGGTTACTAGTCCAACTCTCTAACCACTAGGCTACCCTGCCGCCCCATATGAAACGCAGAATCAAATATTAATGATAAGGTTATGAACTGAAAATATGGCGAACACAGTGCAGTTAGATTAACAAGAATGTAATCTTTCTGACAAAATCAGATATGTCTATGTCCTGGGAAATGTTCTTGTTACTTACAACCTCATGCTAATCATATTAGCCTACGTTAGCTCAACCGTTCCTCAGGGGACCCACCAATCCTGTAGAGGATTTATTCATTAATAACTACTTCCCTCGCCTATATGACGGTGTCACCGGCAGTATTTAACATTATAACCAGTGTTGTATGGAGGTATCCGCTTCCCACTGGACATCTGCATCACAGAGTATCTGTACAATGTTAGCCTCTCTCGATTAGATAGCTAGCTAGCAAGAGTCCTGAGACAATGTCAGCCGGTGTTGTATGGAGTGCTGTCCTTGTAGCCTCTCTCAAATTAGCTACTGCCGTGGACACTGTGATACAGATGCCCAGTGGGAAGCACCTCTGGTTGGCAAGCACTCCATACAACACCGGTGCACTGTGATATAGCTGCCCAGTGTATAACACCTTACATCGGCAAGTACTCCATACAATTCTTGCTAACATTGCCTATGGGACTTAGCTAGCTAACTAATCAGGAGTGTCTGCATAGCCTCTTCTGTCTGGGACCCATAGAACAAGCAAGTAGGCTGAGCCAATAGAAAGAGGGGCAGAGGCAGGTTTCCTTTAGCAGTTTTTCCCTTGGCGGTCTTTCTCTGCATCTGGACCTCTAACTCACTCTCTCTCTCTCTCACACAGACAGTGTTGGGTAGGTGACTTTCTAAATGTAATTCGTTACAATTACTTGTAACCTGTCCAAAATGATATTCAGTAACATAACCTTTGGATCACTCCCCCCCTCCCCACCAAAAAAAAACAATGCTCAGTTGGCAGAAGGGCGGCACTGTGTACAGGTGTCCTAGCTAGCTAGCTACTTCCCTCGCTATTAGTGTTGCCAACTATGCTCGCCATAACGTTAACAGAACTGCCTGGATAACAGAAGTGACATTTGTGACATCTTAGATGGGCCTGCGACAGTAATTGGCCTGAGAGATGAGGGGGGGCCTTAACAATGAGGTATGCATATTGACTCTATTTGGCATTTCACATGCAACCAGGCATAACAAATTCCACCAGAGCCAGTATATTGGCAATCGCACAAATCTGCCACTTGCTCAATATTTAATGAGCTGAACAAATTAACCACACAAAGCAATCTATAGAGCCTTTCCTCCATACATCATGAAAACTCACTTGGCGTAGCACCTCACAAAAGGCTTGTTACAGCTGAGCTAATAGTTACCGTTCAGTCGATTTTGTCTGACTAGCAAAAGGGAAGGCTTACACTTACAGTGGCTTGTGAAAGTGTCCACACGCCTTGGCATTTTTCCGATTTTGTTGCCTTACAACCTGGAATTAAAATAGATTTTTGGGGGGGTTGTATCATTTGATTTACACAACATGCCTACCACTTTGAAGATGCAAAATATTTTTTATTGTGATTCGAACAAGAAACAAGACAAAAAAACAGAAAACTTGAGCGTGCATAACTATTCACCCCCTGAAGTCAATACTTTGTACAGTCACCTGTTTCAGAAATTACAGCTGCAAGTCGCTTGGGGTATGTCTCTATAAGCTTGGCACACCTAACCACTGGGATTTTTGCCCATTCTTCAAGGAAAAACTGCTCCAGCTCCTTCAATTTGGAAGGGTTCCGCTGGTGTACAGCAATCATTAAGTTATACCACATATTCTCAATTGGATTGAGGTCTGGGCTTTGACTAGTCCATTCCAAGACATTTAAATGTTTCCCCTTAAACCACTCGAGTGTTGCTTTAGTAGAATGCTTAGAGTTATTGTCCTGCTGGAAGGTGAACCTCTGTCTTAGTCTCAAATCTCTGGAAGACTGAAACAGGTTTCCCTCAAAAATGACCCTGTATTTAGCACCATCCATCATTCCTTCAATTCTGACCAGTTTCCAGTCCCTGCCGATGAATAACATTCCCACAGCATGATGCTGCCACCACCGTGCTTCACTGTGGGAATGGTATTCTCGGGGTGATGAGAGGTGTTGGGTTTGCGGCAGACATAGTGTTTAACTTGATGGTAAAAGCATAATTTTAGTCTCATCTGACCAGAGTGCCTTTTTCCATATGTTCAGGGAGTGTCCCACATACCTTTTGGCGAACACCAAATGTGTTTGCTATTTTTTTCTTGAAGCAATGGTTTTTATCTGGCCACTCTTCGTAAAGTGGTCCTATGGACAGATACTCCAATCTTCGCTGTGGAGCTTGCAACCCTGATCTGTACTTCTCCACAACTTTGTTGGAGAGATCCTTGGTCTTCATAGTGCCGCTTGCTTGGTGGTGCCCCTTGCTTAGTGGTGTTGCAGATTCTGGGGAATTTCATGACAGGCATACAGTGCCTTGCGAAAGTATTCGGCCCCCTTGAACTTTGCGACCTTTTGCCACATTTCAGGCTTCAAACATAAAGATATAAAACAATTTTTTTGTGAAGAATCAACAACAAGTGGGACACAATCATGAAGTGGAACGACATTTATTGGATATTTCAAACTTTTTTAACAAATCAAAAACTGAAAAATTGGGCGTGCAAAATTATTCAGCCCCCTAAAGTTAATACTTTGTAGCGCCACCTTTTGCTGCGATTACAGCTGTAAGTCGCTTGGGGTATGTCTCTATCAGTTTTGCACATTGAGAGACTGACATTTTTTCCCATTCCTCCTTGCAAAACAGCTCGAGCTCAGTGAGGTTGGATGGAGAGCATTTGTGAACAGTAGTTTTCAGTTCTTTCCACAGATTCTCGATTGGATTCAGGTCTGGACTTTGACTTGTCCATTCTAACACCTGGATATGTTTATTTTTTAACCATTCCATTGTAGATTTTGCTTTATGTTTTGGATCATTGTCTTGTTGGAAGACAAATCTCCATCCCAGTCTCAGGTCTTTTGCAGACTCCATCAGGTTTTCTTCCAGAATGGTCCTGTATTTGGCTCCATCCATCTTCCCATCAATTTTAACCATCTTCCCTGTCCCTGCTGAAGAAAAGCAGGCCCAAACCATGATGCTGCCACCACCATGTTTGACAGTGGGGATGGTGTGTTCAGGGTGTTGCTTTTACGCCAAACATAACGTTTTGCATTGTTGCCAAAAAGTTCAATTTTGGTTTCATCTGACCAGAGCACCTTCTTCCACATGTTTGGTGTGTCTCCCAGGTGGCTTGTGGAAAACTTTAAACAACACTTTTTGTGGATATCTTTAAGAAATGGCTTTCTTCTTGCCACTCTTCCATAAAGGCCAGATGTGTGCAATATACGACTGATTGTTGTCCTATGGACAGAGTCTCCCACCTCAGCTGTAGAGCTCTACAGTTCATCCAGAGTGATCATGGGCCTCTTGGCTGCATCTCTGATCACTTCTCCTTGTATGAGCTGAAAGTTTGGAGGGACGGCCAGGTCTTGGTAGATTTGCAGTGGTCTGATACTCCTTCCATTTCAATATTATCGCTTGCACAGTGCTCCTTGGGATGTTTAAAGCTTGGGAAATCTTTTTGTATCCAAATCCGGCTATAAACGTCTTCACAACAGTATCTCGGACCTGCCTGGTGTGTTCCTTGTTCTTCATGATGCTCTCTGCGCTTTTAACGGACCTCTGAGACTATCACAGTGCAGGTGCATTTATACGGAGACTTGATTACACACAGGTGGATTGTATTTATCATCATTAGTCATTTAGGTCAACATTGGATCATTCAGAGATCCTCACTGAACTTCTGGAGAGAGTTTGCTGCACTGAACGTAAAGGGGCTGAATAATTTTGCACGCCCAAGTTTTCAGTTTTTGATTTGTTAAAAAAGTTTGAAATATCCAATAAATTTCGTTCCACTCATGATTGTGTCCCTCTTGTTGTTGATTCTTCACAAAAAAATACAGTTTTATATCTTTATGTTTGAAGCCTGAAATGTGGCAAAAGGTCGCAAAGTTCAAGGGGGCCGAATACTTTCGCAAGGCACTGTATATATACTGAGATCATGTGACACTTAGATTGCACACAGGTGGACTATATTAACTAATTATGTGACTCCTGAAGATAATTGGTTGCACCAGATCTTATTTAGGGGCTTCATAGCAAAGGGGGTGAATACACATGCACACACTACAGTTATTTCTTTCACTTCACCAATTTGAACTATTTTGTGTATGTCCATTACATGAAATCCAAATAAAAATCCATTTCAATTCCAGGTTGTAATGCAACAAGAGAGGAAAAACGCCAAGGGAATGAATACTTTTACAAGGCACTGTATCCCAGAGGCTGCTCCTAGACGCCGCCAGCGGTGGAGAGGTATTTGGAGTGAACTTCTAGTCCGAATCAGGTGCGCACACCGCTTACAAGTGTACTACTGTCTAATGTTCAGTCTCTGGACAATAAAGTAGACGATCTCAAGGCGAGGATCTCCTTCCAGAGAGACATCAGGGACTCTAAGATACTGTTTTACAGAATCATGGCTCTGTCCGGAAATACTGTCCCCGTCCATACTGCCAGCTGGGTTCTCAGTACACCACGTAGACAGGAATAAAGAACTCTCCGGGAAGAAGGGAGGTGGTGTGTGTTTCATGATTAACCACTCATGGTGTGATTTTGATAACGTACAGAAACTAAACTCCCTTTTTTCACCCGACCTAGAATATCTTGCAATCAAAGGACGACCATATTATCGCTCAAGAGAATTTTCTTCGGTAATAGAGACAGCCATATTCCCAATCAAGCCGAGACCCACATCAAGGAACTGCACTGGACTTTATGAAAACTGGAAACCACATATCCTGAGGCCGCATTTATTGTAACTGGGGATTTTAGCAAAGCAAATTTGATGAAAACGCTACTGAAGTTCTGACAACACATTAACTGTAGTACTCGCATTGGAAAAACACTCGACCACTGCTATTTTCTCTTCCAGGATACCTACAAGGCCCTCCCCTGCCTTACTTTCGGAAAATCTGACCACAACTCCATTTTGGTCCTCCAATCCCATTCCTGCTCTCCTGCGCCTGACTTCCCGGCAACCAGTCACTCACCCCGTTACAACCTTGGAATTTCACCACCCTGTGAAGTTCAACCTCTGGTAGCCTAATAAACTGCATGATTTCCTGATGACTCGTGGTGGGAGGACTACAAAACATGTAATCTCGTGACATCAAGTTTACTTCGATATGATGGTTATTATATCAGCATTTGCGCATTAAACCATTTCCACCGACATTCCTCGCATAATTCATTTCACAGACACAAAACATCCCACAATGTCGAACAAACAAATGATACGTCAGCCTTTATAAAATTGTTGCGAAACTTCCAGTTTCCATCACAGCTGTTGAGATTTATTTTTATATGGTATAACTTTACACACAAAAACCGTTCTGTCCTCACATGTAGCTGAATATGCTTGATAAAATGGCGCCAGAGGGGATGGCTGACGTAACCAACTGTGCTATTTTGTTAGATTTTTTGTGTGGTTTGTAACTTATCAAGATTATACTACCAATGGGAAATTAAATGGGACATTAAAAACTGTAATCTCTTATGTTTCACCGAGGTGTGGCTGAACGACGACACGGATAATATAGAGCTGGCAGAATTTTCCATGCACCGGCAGGACAGAGAAGCTACGTCTGGTAAGACGAGGGGCGGGGTGTCTGTCTACTTGTCAATGACAGCTGGTGCGCGATGTCTAATATTAAATAAGTCTTGAGGTATTGTCCGCCTGAGTTAGAGTGCCTTATGATAAGCCGTAGACCACTCTATCTACCAAGAAAGTTCTCATCTATATTATTCGTAGCCGTCTATTTACCAACACAGAACGAAGCTGGCACTAAGATCGCTCTCAATCAACTCTATAAGGCCATAAGCAAAGAAGAAAATGCTCATCCAGAAGCGGCGCTCCTAGTGGCCGGGACTTTAATACAGGCAAACTTAAATCTGTTTGCAACCAGAGGAAAGAAAAATCTAGACAAAATTTACTCCACACACAGAGATGCAAACAAAGCGCTCCCCCGCCCTCCATTTGGAAAATCTAACCATAATTCTATCCTCCTGATTCCTGCTTACCGGCAACATTCGCACTGAGCTAAAGGGCACAGCTGCCGCATTCAAGGTGCGGGAGACTAATCCGGACGCTAATAAGAAATCCCGCTATGCCCTCAGACTAACCATCAAACAAGCAAAGTGTCAATACAGGATTAAGATTGAATCCTACTACACCGGCTCTGACGCTCGTTGGATGTGGCAGCGCTTGCAAACTATTACGGACTACAAAGGGACACCCAGACGCGAGATGCCCAGTGACGTGAACCTACCAGACGAGCTAAATGCCTTTTATGCTCACTTCGAAGCAAGCAACAATGAAGCATGCACGAGAGTACCAGCTGTTGTGGACAACCTTGTGATAACGCTCTCGGTAACCGATGCGAGCAAGACCTTTAAACAGGTCAACATTCACAAAGCCGCAGGGCCAGATGGATTACCAGGAAGTGTACTCAATGCATGCGCGGACCAACTGGAAATTATCTTCAGTGACATTTTCAACCTCTCCCTGACCGAGTCTGTAATACCAACATGTTTCAAGCAGACCATCATAGTCCCTGTGCCCAAGGAAGTGAAGGTAAACCTGCCTAGATGATTACCGCTGTGTGGCACTCAAGTAGGTAGCCATGAAGTGCTTTGAAAGGCTGGTCATGGCTCACATCAACAGCATCCTCCTGAATACACTAGACCCACTCCAATTTGCATACCGCCCCAACAGATGACGCAATCTCAAGTGCACTACACACTGCCCATTTCCACCTGTACAAAAGGAACACAAATGTGAGAATGCTGTTCAATGACTACACCTCAGCATTCAACAGCATAGTGCCCACAAAGCTCATCACTAATCTAAGGAACCTGGGACTAAACACCTTCTTCTGCAACTGGATTCTGGACTTCCTGACGGGCCGCCCCCAGGTGGTAAAGGCGGGCAACAACACGTCTCCTACACTGATCCTCAACATTGGTTATAGGGGTGCGTGCTCAGTCCCCTCCTGTACTCCCTGTTCACCCACGACTGTGTGGCCAAACATGACTCCAACACCACCATTAAGTTTTCTGACAACACAACAGTCGTAGGCCTGATCACCGACAACGATGTTACAGCCTATAGGGAGCTCAGAGACCTGGTAGTGTGGTGCCAGCACAACAACCTCTCCCTCAATGTGAGCAAGACAAAGGAGCTGATCGTGGACTACAGTAAAAGACAGGCCACCGTTAACATGGACGTGGGTGTAGAGGAGCGGGTCGAGAGTTTCAAGTTCCTTGGTGTCCACATCACCAACAAACTATCATGGTCCAAACACACCAAGACAGTTGTGAAGAGGGCACGACAACACCTTTTACCCCTCAGGAGACTGAAAAGATTTAGCATGGGTCCCAGATCCTCAAAAAGTTATACAGCTGCACCATGGTTGCATCACCGCCAAGTATGGTAACTGCTCGGCATCTGACCCTGCAGGTCATCTATGAATGTTTGAACATCTTGGCCATGTGCTTTTATAATCTCCACCCGGCACAGCCAGAAGAGGACTGGCCACCCCTCAGAGCCTGGTTCCTCTCTAGGTTTCTTCCTAGGTTCCGGCCTTTCTAGGGAGTTTTTCCTAGCCACCGTGCTTCTAAATCTGCATTGCTTGCTGTTTCCGGTTTTAGGCTGGGTTTCTGTACAGCACTTTGTGACATCGGCTGATGTAAAAAGGGCCTTATAAATACAGTTGATTGGTTGATACAGAGGGTAGTGTGTATGGCCCAATACATCACTGGGGCCGAGCTTCCTGCCATCCAGGACCGATATACTAGGCTGTGTCAGAGGAAAGCCCAAAAAATTGTCAAAGACTCCAGTCACCCAAGTCATAGACTGTTTTCTCTGCTATCGTACGGCAAGCGGTACCGGAGCATCAAGTCTAGGACCAAGAGGCTCCTTAACAGCTTCTACCCCAAAGCCATTCGAGTGCTGAACAATTCATCAAATGGCCACCGGATTATTTATATTGACCCCCCCCCCCCCCCCCCCCCCATTTGTTTTTTTACAATGCTGCTACTCGCTGTTTATTATCTATGCAGTCACTTCACCCCTACCTACATGTACAAATTACCTCACCTCACCTGTACCCCCCTCACCTGTACACATTGACTCGGTACCGGTACCCCCGTATATAGCATCGTTATTGTTATTTTATTCTGTTACTTTTTATTATCTACTTTAGTTTATTTTGTAAATATTTTCTTAACTCTTTCTTGAACTGTGCTGTTGGTTAAGGGCTTGTAAGTAAGCATTTCACGGTAAAGATCTACACATGTTGTATTCGGCGCATGTGACAAAGTTTGATTGGATATAATTCGACAGGAAACTCAACAACACACCATTATCAAAGCTCTGGAGACAGGATTTCCATTTATCTTCAGCTTTGAGTCAGAAATTGTTGAAACTGAGAAAAAGAGACAATCACCAAAATTGTCTTGAGTCCATACATAGGTTTAGTTCAGAAGTAACCTCCAACAGTATGGTATAAAGCCTCAACAAGATGACAGCTAAATACAGCTACAACCAATGTTGCTCAATGTACAGTGTATTTAAAATTAGCACACAACTAGCATAGACTTGCATAAGAAAACAACAAGAAAGTACGTAGATTTAACATGTAAACCAACAGTGCCAAGGCTATGCTAGCATTTTGCATCACAAAATAGAACTCTCCAAAATGATAATAAAATGAATTAAAGTTAACAATAAAAAGTAAATATGGAGATGCATACCAACAATGCTTCAGAAGACATACAATGATGGCAGATTGAAGAGGATTACAATAAGTAAAAGGAGTTCTGCATTAACACACTACTTCCTGATTAGCCAGGTCACATGACAGAGGTCCAGGTAACATTAAGTGAGCTAACGGTCAGCAGAGGGAGACAAGCATCTAAAAAGGTGACCATCAATACCCATGTAACAGAACAAAAACTGTGGATGGAAACGTGGTTATTGATATGAAAATTCACATACAATATTTAGTTCATAAGCATTGACTAATACACGTGTCAAACTCATTCCACGGAGGTCCAAGTGGCTGCGTGTTTTCTCTCTAGGTCAGGGGAAGGCAACCCTGGTCCCGCAGTTCAGCGGGCACTTCATGTTTTTGATTTATGCAACCTGGAAGACAAGATGTGTTTAATTTAGGTAATCACTGAACTGATCAATTAGCTCAGTTGGTCATGGCTGTGTACAGTACATAACATAATACATCGTTCAAGTGAACGGAAGCGATGCTGTACTGAACGACCAGTTGAAAAACAAGGAAGCGTTGGGTTGTGGCTTCAAAATGCACCACTGCTCTTTAAATACGTTACGCGTTGCTTCAAGCCACACACCGGCACACCCACGAGTTGGAACAAAATCCTTCAGTACCTGCGGCACTCCAGGAATAGGGTTTCCTCCTCCTGCTCTAGGGTCCTGTGCTTTGCAAGTTATTGGGCAACAGATGTCTTCTAGGGCCCATATTCACAAAGCGTCTCAGAGTAGTGACAGTGATCTCGGATAACCTCCCCATTGTCAATGTAATTGTACTCAGTGTGAAGGCAAGACTGATCATAAATTAAGTACTCCTAATCTGAGGTTGTTTGTGAATATGGAGAGTGGCCTGCCAGCAATGCAAACATGAAGTCAGCTAACAAGCAAATGAAACACTAATGTCAATGTGCACAAGCCTAATGAGTCAAATTATATGACACAGCCAATTTGCAGTGAAATTAGGAGGGGCATTTTTCTTGCCAACTTCAGTCAACAATACATCAATAAACAGGCAGGGGAACAAAAACTGCGGAATAGTCAGTAACTAAATACTCTTAAATTAACCCATTGACACGTGTGAACACACGGGTGTGATCATTCTACAGTGGTCCCTGCAGCATACACTAAAATCGGTGTGATTAGAAAACTTATTTAGAACATCCAGTTCCGATTAACGCAACAGTCGGCGTTTGAGCTGGCCACACTGTTTTTACATTTTGCAAAAACACGGTCTTTACAACATTATGTGCTCAATGCGAGCAGTTTATTTTTGGATGCAATGTTCAGACATTCACAGAAGTAGCGACAGCGTAACACCATTCTCATCCAAACTGGAAATTGTTGGCTACATTAGTCATAGCGCTAACTGAGGAAAGAGGGACCTAACACAAGCGGTCATATTTAGCTAACTCTTGGCTAAAACAAACCATTATATGAATTAGCTAATTTGTGAAGAAAAAGGAGGGAGGTTTGCGTCCGTGTATTGATTATAGAGGTCTAAATGCCATCACAGTGGGGTTCAGCTACCCACTACCTCTCATTGCTACGGCAGTGGAATCATTTCAGGGAGCGCAGTTCTTCACAAAATTGGATCTCAGGAGAGCGTATAGTCTGGTGCGTATTCGGAAGGGAGACGAGTGGAAAACCGCATTTAGTACCACATCGGGCCACTATGAGTACTGCGTCATGCCGTATGGGTTAAAGAATGCTCCAGCCGTTTTCCAATCCTTTGTAGATTCTCAGGGACCTGCACGGGCAGGGAGTGGTTGTTTATATCGATGACATTCTGATCTACTCAGCCACTCACGCCGCGCATGTGTCCCTGGTACGCAAGGTGCTTGGTAGACTGCTGGAGCATGACCTATACGTCAAGGCTGAGAAGTGTGTGTTCTCCAAACGAGCTGTCTCCTTTCTGGGTTATCGCATTTCCACCACTACAGGGTGCCGGAGGACATCGTTTCTGATCGGGGCCCCCAGTTCACGTCCCGAGTATGGAGGGCGTTCATGGGGCGTCTGGGGGTCTCGGTCAGCTTGACCTCCGGTTATCACCCCGAGAGTAATGGGCAGGTGGAGAGAGTAAACCAGGAGGTGGGTAGGTTTCTGCGGTCGTATTTCCACCGGCCAGGGGAGTGGGCAAGATACATCCCCTGGGCCGAAATGGCCCATAACTCACTACGCCACTCCTCTACTAATGTGTCCCCCTTTAAGTGTGTGTTGGGGTACCAGCCGGTCCTGGCACCGTGGCATCCGAGCCAGACCGAGGCTCCTGCGGTGGAGGAATGGGTGCAGCGCTCCAAAGAGACCTGGAGGGCCGTCCAGGAATCCCTTCAACAGGCTAGTGGACGGCAGAAAAGGAGTGCTGACCGCCACCGCAGGACGGTGAGGTGCCGGAGGTCCCTCCTCCCCCTCTGGACAACGAGGGGTCCCCGGCATATACGATAAGGGCCATTCTGGACTCGAGATGCCGGGTGAGGGGCCTGCAGTACCTTGTGGACTGGGAGGGGTACGGTCCGGAGGAGAGGTGCTGGGTACCGGTGGGGGACATTTTGGATCCGTCAATGTTGAGGGATTTCCATCGCCTCCATCCGGATCGCCCTGCGCCTCGTCCTCCGGGTCGACCTCGAGGCCGGTGTCGGCGCGCTACGGGAGCCGTACTGTCACGACTCCGACCGAAGGTGGCTCCCTTGCCCGTACGGGTGGCACTCGGCGGTCGTCGTCGCCGGCCTACTAGCTGCCACTGATTCTTTCCTCCCCCTCCTTATATGTGTTTATTCAGTACACCTGTTTTGAGTTGGGTATAATTATTGAGGCTTTATTAGTCAGCCGGCCCGCCTGGTTCTTTGTGCGGGATTAATTATTGTGACCTTCTGTTTTGTAGGTGAGGAACATGTTTGTTCCTGGTCATGCATTGTGGTTGTGAGCACCCTGTGTTGCGTTTTGTGCATTAAAGAGCACAGCATCGCACTCTGTTTCCTGCGTCTGACTCCACACCCACGACACCCGGAGCGTTACAATTATATACATTTTATGATATCAATAAACTTTGCGCCACACATAGCTGGCAATTAGCTTAGTATTAGTTCATCATAATCAGTACAAGCTTAAAAAATATATTTTCCACGCATCATATGTGTCCATTAGAATATATACAAGAATCAGAATGAATGATTTGTCTGCTTTACTTGAAAACGTGAATAAAACACCGACTCCCTGTATTATTTGTTTTAGTAGTAAGACGGAAGCTAGTTCATCCAAATACATTTCATTAATATCACAATGAAATGGTAGTCAATACTTTATTGGTTTCTAATGCAGTTGGAATCATTTAGTCACTTGTCAGTACGCTTGTAAAAATTATGATTTAAAATAACATATGTACTACAGCTTGCAATATCTATTCCACAATGCAGTTGTGAGCATACTAGGCATTCTACTTTATACAACAACATCAGTCTAACTGATTATGGATGTTGTGTTGGTTGAATGTTCTTCTGGTGTTGGGTAATGGCAGCCGGTTTAGCTAGCTTTGAAGCTGTGGCAATGTTGGTAGGTATGTTTGGTTTGGGGTGAGTGACTCTGGCTCCTTGTAGACAGACGTCTGGTCCTTTCTTCACTCCACAGCCAGGTGGACAAGTCTCTCATACACTTTTTTCTCCACCCACTGCTTCGAACTCTTACATAATATTTTTTTGTACTGCAAGTCTCCTGGAAAGACATGAAGACTGATCATGAGGATAATGGGCCATTGAGATGTGCTGTATTGTTTTGTGTGAACACCCACAGTTGTGCTGTTGAGTAGACAAGCACTGCCAGCAATGGAGTGAGTACACTAACAGACCCTCTGTCCCATGCCAAAGAACTGACTGCAAGGTGTGAAAAGTTTGAGGAGCACTTGTCTTCTTGACAATTTAGTATGTCAGTAATGTTGTTTTCTCAAGAGGGTACTGTGCTTTCATAAATACTTTTTGGCTGTCCTGGCTTGTTTCATTGTCAGATGATGTTGAGTTTGAGCTTATTCCAGGCTTTCATCTAATGGGTCTACATGCTCTGCACTACTAAAGCTGGTGTCAGGGTCCTAGTCATCAGCAGCAGGATTAGTCTATAGGACACACAATAGTCAGTGATTAGCCAACAATTGACTACTTTGTCCCCATCAATACACACAAAAAATATATACAATATCCACCCACACCCCTCATGTCAATAGATCATGCATACTAACCTTCACACACAATACCCACCCCAACAGACAAGTCAGTCACCCACATCATCCCCTCTTACTTACACCTCCTTTTCTCCAATCTAGACTTCAAGCCTTGCATGAACAATCAACTGAGCCTTTATAATACAGAAAACTACAGAATAAGTTGTAGTCTACTGGTAAACACACCAACAATGACAACAAGACATGGACCATGTTTATGCCTAACGTGAACTAAGTAACTTTTGTACATTGCACTGGTCCATATAATTTACCTTATTTTAGTGCACCAAAACATAATACTCCAGATCAACTGTAACATCAATACAATTGTAAAGCACTATTTATCCAAATTCCAAAAAAATCAATGACGAGACCTTCATGATGCCCATCTCTGCGTGATTCAAGAAGGCAATGAGCTCCGTCGGGTCTTTTGAAAAATGGCGGTTAGGGAGGTGAATCCTATTGCGCAATAGTGAGAAGGGGAGATGTTGTTTGGGGAAATTGCTTTTTTCACTCGATCTGTCCAGCTTATCACCTTATCGCCTCTAAAATGTAATAAAACACTATAAAAGTTTATATAATGTGTCATTTACATACCTACTTGAAGGTTTGTGTCGAATTTGAATCACTTTAACACCGCCCGAAAAACCCGATCTTCAGAAGTAAACAGTGGCGTTTGTGAGTCATGATAGCTTGCAGTAATGACGCAGAAAATGACTAGGTTTCCCCCCTTACCCTGTCCCTTTCTTGTTTTTAAATGATGAGAAAAGTGCTACACCTGGTGGAGAGAGGTTGTAATACAGAATTAGTTGCTTTTTGCGTGCTGTACGTTATGCCATGACACGTCACGATGTAACGTACAGCGTCAGCGGGGTCCGTTTTTTTCCAACTTTTCTTCAATACTATAGAGCCATTACCATGTCAATCAGCGCTTGAATAGAAATGTAGTTCACACCCCAGATTTTGATGTCAAGACAGTCGCTACAGTCCCATTAGTTTTCTTTGCAGCCTCGTTTGAATGTTGCGGTTGCGCACATTTGTATGGAATGAGGTTAGCGTACGTTAGCTCTCGTATATTTATTTGCTCACCATGGAGTTATGGAAAGATTTTGTAGATTTTAGTAAGATATTAGGTGACACACTAATTCCTGGTGCTGAGATTGATGTTGATGCCTCTGCAGATGCTGATGGGAAACGGACGCTAAATAGTAATGTTAGCCTCTGTGGTAAGTTAGTTAGTTAGCTAGCTAATGGTTAGCTAATGTTAGCTTGCAAAGTTACATTGCCAAATAGCAGCTGCCTATTTACAATGATATGCTTTGCAATGTCTAGCTAGCACATTATGAAAGCTAGCTAGCTATGTTATGGTTTAGATAAACATATGCAGTTTGTTAGCTAACTAGTTGACATATTTTTGCTGCGCTGATCTTGGCTGATCGAATAGCTCCCTCTGAAGTAAAGGGGAAATATCTGGAATATCATCATTTTTCAATGTTCAAAGACATGACAAACCCATCAGTTGAAACTGCAGCTGCATTTTGAAAACCTCTGGAAATCCAGACATTTTTATATTTCTCACACCTCAGTATGGCAGTCCTCTACTTCCTGAAAGTGCTATGAATTCTGTATATTGTGGTTTTCTTACAACCAGACAATGTAGCTGGCCCGTTTCTACCGGTGAGATGTATTTGTAAACGTTCGTATTTGAGTGTAGTTGATGAAATTCTCAAATTGTTATGACACGTGATATGTTAATAATAACATTTGAATTAACATACATGGTGAAATGGAGCAACGGTGAAATATCCCTTTCATTTCACACCCAATTTGGCATGCTCCTATAAACGTCACATGTTGGTGATCATGGATATTTTTAGATGAAAATGCCCTCATTGGCAGAAGCAAAAATAGGTCAGAGATCGCAGTGTTTTTTGTGGGAGACTGCAACGAATGTGAAGATTAGGTGACTGTCATTGGAAAAGTTCAGTCTCAACAAAAAAAAAACATTCAAAGAGTAACTTGTTTCTTGTCAGAGAGAAACATTTAGATTCAACAATGCTGTGTCTGTCGTTGGAAAAGGTATGTCTCAAACAAGAGGAAGCATTAATTATTCCATTTTAGAGAGAAATGTTAAGCTTCCATGTTCAGAGAATGCTCCACAAACTTTATTGTACTCCCGAGCCAACATGCTACTTTAGTTGCTATGTATGCGTGTATGTGGGGAAGAACATTATGATATAGTATGGTTAAACCTTTTTCCCCACTTCATTTAAAGGAAAGTGGAATTCCACCATTCTTACATACAGTATTTTCTGGGGGGATATATAAAGACAGGACAGGAGGGGGTTATTATAGGTTAGAGTGGATATAGAACTTTGAGTGCATACAGGGCTCTACAGACCCTGGTTCGATTCCAGGCTCTATCACAACTGGCTGTGATTGGGAGTCCCATTGGGCGGCGCACAATTGGCCCAGCGTTGTCCGGGTTAGGGTTTGGCCGTGGTAGGCTGTCATAATAAAAAATAATTTGTTCTTAACTGACTTACTTTACTATTTGTATTGTTGATTACTTTGACTTTTTATTCACTACATTTTACTCAATTGCATTTTCCCTGACACCCAAAGTACATTTTGAAGGTCCATTCACACACTTATCAAGAGAACATCCCTGGTCATCCCTACTGCATCTGGTGGACTCACTAAACACACATGCTTCGTTTTTTAAATGATGTCTGAAGTTTGGAGTGTGCTCTTGGCTATCCGTCAATTTAAAAAACAAGAACATCGTGCTGTCTGGTTTGCTTACTATAGGGATTTGAAATTATTTGTACTTTTGGTACTTTAATATATTTTAGCAATTACATTTACTTTTGATACTTAAGTATATTTAAACACAAATAGTTTTAGACTTACTCAAGTAGTATTTTACTGGGTGACTTTCACTTTAACTTGAGTCATTTTCTATTATTAAGGTATCTTTACTTTTATTCAAGTATGGCAATTGGGTACTTTTTCCATCCACTGGCTGAAGATTTTTTTTTTTTGTAGTTTGCCTTTAACCCTAGCCATGCATAAACACCTAGTTTCGTCCTTTAGACTTACTGACACTTCTCGCGTCATCTATTCCTGGCCTTGTGTATTTATGACATGACAATGTTTAGATCCGAAAGAAGAAAGTACCAAGCTTTTTTGCCCTATGAAAAATCCCCCAAAAATCAATACAAGTGTGTGTGTGGCAGCAGTGTGCAGCCTGCCAGAGAAATCACTCTGTTTAAATACCATATCCCTGTCTAAACAGCAAGTCTATTTCATCGGGCAGGATAATCCCTGCACTCACTCAACTAAACCTAATTCACAGTGCTCAGGGGCTGTCTCTTTCTCTCTGCACTCTTTCTCTCACTTTCTCTCTGACTTTATGGCTCTTTGGGGTTGGAGGCTGGTGAAGGCTTTTGGCATCTCACACTATTCATGGATGCCAAGGGAAGCAATGCATCCCCAAAAATTGGACCCAAAAAATGTAAATACAAAAATTATTATTGTCTGTGTTTTCATAATTTTCCTTAAATTCGGAAGTGGCTGAATGTATCTCACAGGAGAAATCATCCCTGCGAGGGAAATAGCGCTCCTAAGTATGTGTATCCCATGTATCTGACGCTGTCTGGACAAAAAGAGTATGACATGCCCGTAGCATTTGATTGATTGATGCCAGTGAGCATTTGGCCTCCTTTGATAACTTAGCCAATAACTTAGCCAATAAGTGTTGAGCTGAGCTGAACTGTGGGTTGTCATGGCACAGCAAAACTTCCCCTCAAAGGAAACCAGTTTGGATTTGATTGGTGTGAAGCTTAATCCAATCAAAAGCAAAACGGCATTATCAAACGTCTGTTTCTGGTCTACTTGTGTTGTTGTCCTGCAGTTGCTAGCTAGCTAAAATCGTCCATTTCCTAAGCCATTGATGGAAATGGGGATTTGGATTTAACTAGATTCTCCGTACAGGCCAATGATCACAACGGCAATTCTATTCTAACCATAAATTCATACATAGTCTCAGGCCAGTGGAACAATTTAAAATCAATATGTAGCCTAGATGTAGTACATTGGTTCCTCCTTTAAAAGTTGCGAGCTTACGCCGCGGGACTTGGAGGTACCCAGCGTCACGGCTTCATTGCTCCAGACCACCGCAGGGAGGTGTTAGAGCACTCATTATGCATTTGGGTTACAAGGTTTTTATATGACCAATCATAACGAGTGGTTCAAATGATGAATCTGACGTTATGCCACCCGTCGCTGGTGACTTTCTTCAGCAAAGATGTCTGACAAAAACATTACGGTGGATGCAAATGTAAGTAATTATAATGTCATAACGAGTCAAGCAAAACTTGTACAATTGAGAGAAATATGTTAGTTATTGTAGAGAAAACGATTGTGCATAATTTTTTGTCTTAAAATAAATTTACAAAAATCGGTATTTAGCAAGTTTTATTTTCAGTCATATCCAATACCAGGTGTATCAAACTCCATTCTTTGAATGATGCTGTGTCTGCATGTATCTATTTCAATTATACACTTCAACAGCGTTTACCACTCCTGCTCCTGGGACATCAATGATTACACATTGTAACTATGCAATAGACTAAAAACATGATTTAAGTAAAGACTGATTTGTAATTCATATATACAAAGAAAAAAACAGTACACTACACATCCGATGCATATCTAACTCCCTTCATCTGTATTAATCTGAGGAGGTTCTCCGAGCCATGTGGACGATTAAAAACAGTACAGCAAAGTTTATTTTTAACCAGTGTTTTAGAGCATATTACCATTTCCTGTGAATAACCAGACCTTCACACAAACTTGCTAAGCTGAAGTCTTGACGCACAACCGAAGGTGCTGCCATATCCTGCCAGCACGCCCACAAGCGAGCCACTCGGGTGGAGAATGACGCATGGAAGAGGGCGAGGAACGAGATGGGAGTAACAATACAGATTATTTGCTCTCAGACCAGCATAATAATGTAATGAAACAAGCAGGGAGCAGGTTTCAAACCCTCAACATTCTAGCCCGAAGTCCAGCACGCTATCGACTGTGCCCAAATGTATTAATTGGGGTTGGGGTCTATTGTGGCAAAAAACAATATTAATTTGAATCTTTAACAAGTGGAAAGGGGGAAAGGTATTATTTGTTTTTCACAAGCGTATCAGGCTGTGCATTCTGCTAACAACATTTCTAGGATGGGCTATTAGCTAAACAATAGACTATTCAACCTTTACTAAAGAATTGTCTAATAGCCGAGCTAGGTGGGAACCCCCCTCCCCTACTTGCAACAAATAATTTGTATCTACCTACACACGGTTAATGTTCTGAAAAATGTATATTAATAAAAGTATATATATATATGATAGTAACAGTGCCTTAGACCGCTGCGCCACTTGGGAGCCATGACCTATATACAGTATAAGAAAGATCAGGAAACTTTTTATTTAAATGTATTTAACCCCTTATTTTTGGCTCTAAACAGGCTCCATACACTGTATGCTTCCATAAATGTTTTCGACTGGTACCTTCAGATGAGTCTTGTGAGACCTGTGGGCAGCCAATATGTATGTGAGAGTCTTACCTTTACACAGATCGGTCATATCAGAAGATGGCAGATTGGCGTTACCGAATTCAGACGAGTCCCAATACGCTTTTGGGGGTCAAAGAGCAGAACACTTCGGACGCTGCAGACGATTTTGTGCAAAAAATATTGTTTGGTCTGACACCGCTCTAGCTCTGTCACCTTTCACTGCGTATGTGGGGGATTGAGACGTATCCAATGTAAAACAAAACAGATATCTATAGCATTAACTGACAGATTGTTGTATTATTCTAATTGGATTTCCGCAGGAGCGCGGACATCAACCTTCGGTTGTTTTGCATACTCCGTGTACAATGTACAGTATTTACAAAACCCTATGGGTCAATTGCAAAGAAAATTGAGAACCGTCTTAACACAAGATTACCTCTCGTTAAAACATCAACATGAGCTAAAATCACCCGCAGAGCTGATATCAGTTGCAACCCCTATTGGCAAGCATGTTGCCGCTCCTTAAAGCTGAGTGTTAACTTTAAGTCATGGTTGTTGCCAACATTTTTTCGAGACTATTTAGCCCTAGGTATCATCTTTGGTATAAATTAAACCTAATATTTGAGCAGGCTAAGCATAAATGTAACTATTTTACAATAATTCCATACAACTGAAATTAAGTATTTCCTCTTTAACCACAGAGAATTTACTGGCAATTTACTCTACATTATGAATGCAAATCCATTAATAAAACATAATTGGGGTCTTGCTTGGAAGTCTGCTGCAGTGATACTTGTTTTAAAATCTGGTGACCCAACACTGGTGGAAAATTACTGACCTATAAGCATTCTCATATAAGCAGTGCTATCAAAGCGTATAGCGGAAAGATGGGTGGCTGATCATCTGACTGATCACCTCATTCAGGGTAACTTCATACATCAAATGCAATTTGGAGTCAGAAGTAACCATTCTACCGAAACAACCAATTGCTCTTTTCTGGAGAGCATTACACTTAAACTGGACATAGATGGTGATTTCAGCACAGTCTTTTTGGATATTAAAAAGGCCTTTGATACTGTGAATCATGAGGTCTTCCTATCCAAACTATCCTCCCTTAATGTGTCCACTGAAGTTATTAGTTGGGATGTATTCCTATCTAACAAACAGAAGTCAAAGTGTTTGTCTGGGGAACACTCAGTCAGACTCAATTTATTATAACATTGGGGTCCCACAAGGGTCAAAATTAGCCCACCTTCTGTTTACCATCTATTTAAATGATCTCTCACTTGCTTGCCCAGAAGTTAACATGCAGATCTATGCAGACGGTACAGTTCTGTATGTATACTTAAAACATAGACAACTAGTTGTTAAAAAGTTAACTGAAGCTATGGTACATGTTTCAAAATGGATGACACATTTCTGCCTGCATATAAATATTGATAAGACTGCATGTAGTTCTCTAAAAAAAAATCAATTGATTCTTCTCAATGAGCTGTTCTTGTTAAATATGGAGAATCTGAAAGTTGTGTCTAATTTCAGGTATCTCTGCGTCATTTTGGACTCTAACTTGACATTTAAGAAACGTGAAGAAGATGGTTAACACGGTCAAGTTTGGATTATCCAACTTTGGGTTTATAAGACCTTTCCTTCCTTTGGAGGCTTCCAAACTATATATGCATGCTATGATCTTCTCACATCTGAGATATTGCCTCACATGCTGGTCACAAGCAGGAGCTACTATTCTGAAACCAATTGAATCACTCTACAAACAAACACTTAAGATTTTTGATAAGAAACCAAACAGTTACCACCATTGTCATATAATTTACAAACATAATTTATATAGTCTGGAAAGCGTTAAGCAGTATGTAGATGCAAGCCTGGTCTTTAAAGGTCCTGCATGGTCTTGCACCTCCACCCCTATGTCGGCATATCATGCTCAAGGAATGCACCTCCAGGATAACAAGGGCAGTAACTAGAGGGGATTGTGTTGTCCCTTTCTGACAGAGTAAAACTGGCCAATCGGCCTTCTCTGTTAGAGCTACAATATACTGGAATGCAATGCCCATGGACTTGAGAAGCTGCAGTGATTATTGTATTTCAAAATGTTAATTTAAAACATGGCTCAAATCAAAAACCTGTACACATGAGTTATGTGTGGTTCATCATATGTAAAATGAAAGTTGATGATAGTGTTGTTGTTGTTGTTAAAATGATGTATTATTGGATGTAATGTATTTGTATTTTGTATTGTTTTAGTGAGTATTTGTATAATGGCTGTTTAAAGGCCCTTACCTGCCCAGGAACAATGGGTGCAAATTAGCTTTTGGCTAACCGTGGCACATTGACGTTGCATTGTTCTAATATTGATGCTGATTAATGTGCATAGTCTACTTTAAATAAATAAATAGAGTATGGTCATTTCTTATCAAAGGAAAGTAGAATACAATATAGTTAAGTGTAGTAAAGTACACCAGTACAGTCTCATAGTTCTGTACTGTACTCTGATCTACTTTCCTGTACTATAGTCTCTTACATTTCACTGGGTCTGCATTTTTACAATAAATATTTTTCAATGTTCCTTATAGGTTAATATTTCATTATGGGCAGGAGTAGAGCACCTAGATGCATCTGTCTATGCAGCTAACTCGTTTGAAACAGTAACAAGAAGAGATCAACTGATCTGCTGGTTTATTCTTATTATTTTTGTTGCAAGCAAGTTTGTTTTAACACGCAGGTGTACGTAATCTCCCTTTGGTAGTGTTTTAAGAAATCCAGCATGAACCTGCAGCTGCACTTTAAGATATGCCTGTTGGTTGCAATTGACCCATTTGGGTTTACATATAAATATTCAGTGAGATTTGTATTTCTTCATAAATCTAAGCCTGGATCTTCCTTTTTCTCATCATTGACTACTGTAACAGCGGAATGTTGAGTTGTTGATGATTGATTACTAAAGACTGACAAGGAAGTGTGGGGTCTACATGTCTATATTGTCTGTCTCAATCCCATTATTTAAATGTTTTTATTTTTATTATATTTTTCACATTAGGTCTAAACAACGCCAGATTTTTATGTATTAATAGACTGAATGATATACCATAACACATAAAAAGAGGAGATGCTTGTCTTAATCACAGCTAGCATAGCATCCACTGCGAGCTGAAGTTGATCGAAGCTACGTGGCCTAAGGTTAATCATGTGGTTAACACTGTTAATTGCAACTCTGTGCATACAAATGATCTAATAAGCCTCACCTTTTGACTTGCGTCTAATATATTACCAAAACATTACTCATTATCCACTGGGTGGAAAACCCTCATAAAGTGCTGATGGTTTACGTAATACTTTGATGTGCATCCTGGTTGCAATTAAAAATCATGTTTTTTAACTCTCGCTTGCAGAGTTAAACAGATGGTAGCTTATTAGCGAAACATACAATTTAAAAATAAGTGGAAACATGCTAAACTGAGAGCAAAGTTTGTGAATCCATACAGATGGGCAATGTACGGTTTCTATATTAGGACAGCTTACAGTGTGTATAGTACTTCATGGCCCCATCTATATAATACCTCATCAAAGTGATGTTTACAGAGCTAAAGCCCTTGAAGTAATTGCTACCAACAGCGATGACAAATACATCTGCACTTCCTCAATTTTATACAGGCACATGCTAACATGCCCCCCTTCCTTTCAACACACACATCCTTCCTGGGGCTAATTTAAATCAGCAGACTGTGATTAATTTGGTGTGTGCGCACGTGCATGTGTGTGACTCAAGATAACACTCTAATGCTCAGTGTGATGTCATTGGACCTCCAAGAGCTTGATTATGATTGTAAAGTGATCTCCTAGAGATTCCATTATCGTTAAACTTTCATTATTAATATTTTACCCAGTTAAGTTATTTGGAATGTGGGCGTAACATTTCCTATGGAGCATTACATAGGTTTGGAATACATCCAACTCAAATCAAATTGTATTGGTCACCTGCACATGGTTAGCAGAGGTTAATGCAAGTGTAGCGAAATGCTTGTGCTTCTAGTTCCAACAGTGCAGTAATATCTAACAAGTAATCTAACAAATTCACAATGACTGCCTTATACACACAAGTGTAAAGGAGTGAATAAGAATATGTACATATAAATATATGGATGCACGATGGCCGTACGGCATAGGCAAGATGCAATAGATGGTATAAAATACAATATATACAGTGGGGAGAACAAGTATTTGATACACTGCTGATTATGCAGGTTTTCCTACTGACAAAGCATGTAGGTGTCTGTCATTTTTATCATAGGTACACTTCAACTGTGAGAGATGGAATCTAAAACAAAAAAAACAGAAAATCACATTGTATGATTTTTCTGTAATAATTTGCATTTTATTGCATGACATAAGTACTTGATACATCAGAAAAGCAGAACTTAATATTTGGTACAGAAACCTTTGTTTGCAATTACAGAGATCATACGTTTCCTGTAGTTCTTGACCAGGTTTGCACACACTGCAGCAGGGATTTGGCCCATTCCTCCATTCAGACCTTCTCCAGATCCTTCAGGTTTCGGGGCTGTCGCTGGGCAATACGGACTTTCAGCTCCCTACAAAGATGTTCTATTGGGTTCAGGTCTGGAGACTGGCTAGGCCACTCCAGGACCTTGAGATGCTTCTTACGGAGCCACTCCTTAGTTGCCCTGGCTGTGTGTTTCGGGTCGTTGTCATGCTGGAAGACCCAGCCACATTTCATCTTCAATGCCCTTGCTGATGGAAGGAGCTTTACACTCAAAATCTCACGATACATGGCCCCAATCATTCTTTCCTTTACACGGATCAGTCGTCCTGGTCCCTTTGCAGAAAAACAGCCCCAAAGCATGATATTTCCACCCACATGCTTCACAGTAGGTATGGTGTTCTTTGGATGCAACTCAGCATTCATTGTCCTCCAAACACGACGAGTTGAGTTTTTACCAAAAAGTTATATTTTGGTTTCATCTGACCATATGACATTCTCCCAATCTTCTTCTGGATCATCCAAATACTCTCTAGCAAACTTCAGACGGGCCTGGACATGTACTGGCTTAAGCAGGGGGACACGTCTAGCACTGCAGGATTTGAGTCCCTGGCGGCGTAGTGTGTTACTGATGGTTGGCTTTGTTACTTTGGTCCCAGCTCTCTGCAGGTCATTCACTCGGTCCCCCCGTGTGGTTCTGGGATTTTTGCTCACCTCTCTTGTGATCATTTTGACCCCACGGGGTGAGATCTTGCGTGGAGCCCCAGATCGAGGGAGATTATCAGTGGTCTTGTATGTCTTCCATTTCGTAATAATTGCTCCCACAGCTGATTTCTTCAAACCAAGCTGCTTACCTATTGCAGATTCAGTCTTCCCAGCCTGGTGCAGGTCTACACTTTTGTTTCTGGTGTCCTTTGACAGCTCTTTGGTCTTGGCCATAGTGGAGTTTCGAGTGTGACTGTTTGAGGTTGTGGACAGGTGTATTTTATACTGATAACAAGTTCAAACAGGTGCCATTAATACAGGTAACGAGTGGAGGACAGAGGAGCCTCTTAAAGAAGAAGTTACAGGTCTCTGAGAGCCAGAAATCTTGCTTGTTTGTAGGTGACCAAATACTATTTTTCCACCATAATTTGCAAATAAATTCATTAGAAATCCTACAATGTGATTTTCTGGATTTTTTTTGTCATAGTTGAAGTGTACCTATGATTAAATTATAGGCCTCTCATCTTTTTAAGTGGGAGAACTTGCACAATTGGTGGCTGACTAAATACTTTTTGCCCCACTGTATAGGGGGGGGGTGCTCCCTCTTCTTTTTCCTGAAGTCCACGATCATTTCCTTTGTTTTGTTGACGTTGAGTGAGAGGTTATTTTCCTGACACCACATTCTGAGTGCCCTGACCTCCTCCCTGTAGGCTGTCTCGTCATTGTTGGTAATCCATTTTATTGATTATTTACGTTCAAAAATACCTAAAGTTGTAGTACAAAAGTAGTTTGAAATGTTTTGGCAAAGTTTTCAGGTAACTTGAGATATTTTGTAGTCACGTTGCGCAATTAGGAACCAGTGATTTTCTGGATCAAACTTGCCAAATAAATGGACATTTTGGATATATGTCGACGGAATTAATTGTTCAAAAGGACCATTTGTGATGTTTATGGGACATATTGTCATTTTCCCAACAATAGTTTACAGACAGGTTATTTCACTTATATTTCACTATCACAATTCCAGTGGGTCAAAAGTTTACATACACTAAGTTGACTCTGCCTTTAAACAGACTGGAAATTTCCAGAAAATGATGTAATGTATTTAGATGCTTCTGATAGGCTAATTGACATCACTTGAGTCAATTTGAGGTGTACCTGTGGATATATTTCAAGGCCTAAGTTCAACCTCAGTGCCTCTTTGCTTGACATCATGGGAAAATCAAACAAAATCAGCCAAGACCTCACAAAAAAAATTGTGGACCTCCACAAGACTGGTTCATCCTGGGAGCAATTTCAAAACATCTGAAGGTACCGCGTGCATCTGTACATACCATTCAGGAAGGAGACGCATTCTGTCTCCTAGAGATGAACGTACTTTGGTGCGAAAAGTGCAAATCAATCCCAGAACAACAGCAAAGGACCTTGTGAAGATGCTGGTAGAAACAAGTACAAAAGTATCGATATTCACAATGAAACGAGTCCTCTATCGACATAACCTGAAAGGCCGCTCAGCAAGGAAGAAGCCACCGCTCCAAAACCACCATAAAAAAAGCCAGTCGACAGTTTGAAACTGCACATGAGGACAAAGATTGCACTTTTTGGAAAAATGTCTTCTGTTCTGATGAAACAAAAATATAACTGTTTGGCCTTAATGACCATCGTCATGTTTGGAGGAAACTGGGCCGTCTTGCAAGCCGAAGAACACCATCCCAACCGTGAAGCACGGGGGTGGCAGCATCATGTTATGGGGGTGCTTTGCTGTAGGAGGGATCGGTGTACTTCACAAAATAGATGGCTCATGAGCAAGGAAAATAATGTGGATATGAGTATAACAGAACTGATTTAGCAGGTGAAAACCTGAGAAAAATCCATACAGGAAGTTGTTGTTTTTTCCCAGTTTTGTAGATTTCTATTCAATGCCATTACAGTATCCATTGACTTAGGACTCCATTTGCAGCTCCTATGCCTTCCACTAGATGTCAACAGTCATTAGAAATCGTTTCAGGCTTGTATTCTTATAAATGAGGGAGTAAGACCAGTCTGAACGAGTGGACCCGCAGAGTTTTTTCAGGCGCATGTCCATTTCTTGTTTACCTTTTATATTGATGACGTTATTGTCCGGTTGAAATATTTTAGATCATTTAGGCTAAAAAAACATCCTGAGGATTGAATACATCGTTTGACATGTTTCTATGAACTTTGCGGATACAATTTGGATTTTTTGTCTAATTGTTTTGACTGAGTTTGAGCCTGTGGATTACTGAAGAAAATGCTTTAACAAAGGTTTTTGGATATAAAGAGACTTCATTGAACAAAAGGAACATTTATTGAGTAAATTAATGTCTTCTGATTGCCACCATATGAAGATCATCAAAGGTAAGGGATTCATTTTATCTCTATTTCTGAGTTTTGTAACGCTTCTGCTTGGCTGGTTACTGTCTGTAATATTTTGTAAACTGGGCTATGTTCTGGGTTAGGTAAGTTCTGGGCTAGGTATGCTTTTGCCGAAAAGCATTTTATAAATATGACACTGTGGTTGGTTCAACAAGAAGTTCATTTTTAAACCTATGTAAAATATGTTTTGTTTACTGAATTTTTATAATGAGCTTTTCTGTAATTGAATTTGGCGCTCTGCAACCTCACTGGATGTTGGCCAGATGGGATGCTAGCGTCCCACATACCCTAGAGAGGTTAAACAATTTAAAGGCAATGCGACCAAATACTAATTGAGTGTATGTAAATATGCATGTAAGTAAATGTAAGTGTAAATGTGCTGAAATATATAATTATCTCTACTATTATTCTCACATTTCACATTCTTAAAATAAAGTGGCTATCCTAACTGACCCAAGACAGGGAGTTTTTACTAGGATTACATGTCAGGACTCAGAAAACTGAGTTTAAATGTATTTGGCTAAGGTGTATGTAAACTTCTGACTTCAACTGTATCTGGGGAAGGGTACCAAAAAATGTCTGCAGCATTGAAGGTTCCCAAGAACACATTGGCCTCCATCATTCTTTAATAGAATACGTTTTGGAAACTTTGGCCGACAAAATGGGCAATCGGGAAGGGCAATGGTCAGGGAGGTGACCAAGAACCCAATGGTCACTCTCACAGGGGTCCAGAGTTCATCAATGGTGATAGGAGAACCTTCCAGAAGGACAACCATCGCTGAAGCACTCCAACAATTAGGCCTTTATAGTAGAGTGGCCAGATGGAAGCCACTCCTCAGTAAAAGGCAAATGACAGCCCGCTTGGAGTTTGCAAAACGGCACCTAAAGATTCTCTGGTCTGATGAAACCAAGATTGAGCTCTTTGGCCTGAATGCCAAGCAGCATGGCTGGAGGAAACCTGGCGCCATGCCTACGGTAAATCATGGTTGTGGCAGCATCGTGGTGTGGGGATGTTTTTCAGTGGCACGGACTGGGAGACTAGTCAGGATTAAGGGAAAGATGAACGGAGCATGTTTTCATGTCATTGGTGTATCGTGTGTAGATTGCTGACGGGGAAAAACAGTTTCGTGATTTTTAGAAGAAAGTTGTAATGTAACAACATTAGGAAAAAGGAAAGGGGTCTGAAACCTTTCCGAATGCACTTTAAATAGTTTCTACTTTATTGAAAATAGATAGCCTTTTATCAATTATTGAATTGGGATTTCAGTTTACTTCCTGAATTGGCTGCCTTAAATTCAAATTGACCCCAACCCTACTGAAAGGGATAATTTCACAATCTTTAAACTTGACTGCTGTTTTTAAGTGAATTATCCGTTTAACTCACTGTTGAAACTTTACACACCTAATTACGTTAATTCCACATTCAGCATGTACACTATATACATTAAATCATTCCATATCCATTAAATCTCTACTTATCAATTCCCTCTTCACCATTTAAACTCTTACGTACACCTTCCCTTCACGTTCTGAACAGTAATAGCAGTATGCTTGTGACAAAGAGTTCTATGCCAATATGGTCTCTCACTGGTTATAACTATCTTTTAAGGCCCTAGCAGTGAAAGCATATCCATTTGACATTTTAAGAGTCCATCTGTTCAAACTATTACCACAACATAAAAACAATTACCACAAATCCATCTTCTGGGAACATCCTGAATCGGAGGCACTACTACACACTAAAGAACCTACAAGAGGTTCCATAAACTATGGAACTTTACGTAAAATGTAGGCTTGAATGGAAGCCTTTTGGCTCCAAAGCACAGGTCCCAGGGGCAATTTTTTTATGTATTTTTTGGGGGGGAGATGTGACAGAACAGGGAAGGTTCTGGGTTTCTGGTGGTTGATAGTGGCATTTAGTGACTCCTTGGGTGGCAAGTGGGAGAGTGTGGTTTCTATGGCAACATCAGTCAAGGCTCCAGATACCTGATACCCACCAACTGTGCCCAGGGGTAATGCTGGCGGTCCCCAAAGGTCCCTTCCAAGGACGAATTAGTAACCAATGCCAGTAAAGAGGAAGGTTGGACGACCGGTTTGAGTCTAATGTTCAGACAACTTAAAGGGATTTTACACTTTTAAATCAGTGTAAGACATTTTAAAGTAGTCTAATGTGAAGATGAAACCAAAACCCACGCCATCAGTTGTGTAGATCCAGCTATATGCCTCCACTACAAATTAATGGAAAAGATGAGCCCAATAGAATACGACACAGTTAGACTATGCTCATCTCCATTAATTTGGGATTGAGGCATGTAGCTGGATCTACACAATATATGGACATTTGTCTACCTTTGAGAGATTTGGACACTGAAAGTGTGTCTACTTTTGAGGTCTAAAGATGTTTGATAGACTTTCATTTATGAGTGAAATTATCATTAGATCCCAATAGAATTGACCATGGGTAGATTTTTAATTGAATTAAATAATGACTTGATTAGTGTGCCCATGTTGTTCACAGTACATCCAGGATATTTATATATAATGTAGAAACAAATCATTATTTGGATAAAAGCAGCAAAACACAATTTCTGTTCATAGTGCATATCTATAAATCTATCGCCACAAACCCAGATGAAGCCAAATTCTTTACCATTACCCATAAATTAATTAACTACATGCAAGACGCATTTGCATGAGTTACATTGTGTCTTGTTCAATAAATCTGTTAGATTTACGACAGACTGAGAGAAATTAATATAAAGCCCGGCCAAGCATTTGACAGGCGAAGACATTTTATTAAGAATAACATTCCCAATGAACAATGGCAGTTCTAGAAGGAGAAAGGAAGAAGACAAAAACATTGTCTTGCTACCTTAATGATCCAACAACACCACCTTCCTGTCTTGGCTTAAGGTAAATGGAAGCTACACCGACATAGCAGCAGAAAAATGTGTAAACAATAGCTAGGTTTCCATCCAATTGGATGTCCGATTTTCATGTGAATATTCTAAAGTACTCAAAGAAAATACGTTCATTTTCCAACCAGTAATGTGTTTCCACCAAACTGACTTGTTGCAGATAAAACTCAGTGATTGATCTGGAGGGAACCAAGCACAGCTCATCACTTGGCCAATACCACCCCTATGGTGGTGAAGTATGGTGGCAGCAAAGACTGGGAGACTGGTAAGGATCGAGGGAAAGGTGAACAGAGCGAAAGACAGAGAGATCCTTGGTGAAAATCTGCTCCGGAGAACTCAAGACCTCAGACTGGGGGCAAAGATTCACCTTCCAACAGGTCAACGACCCTAAGCACACAGCCAAGAATCCTTGCATCGCAGGAGTCTCAATGTCTTTGAGTGGCCCAGCCAGAGCCCGGACTTGAACACGATCGAACATCGCTGGAGAGATCTGAAGATAGCTATGCAGTGATGCTCCCCATTCAACCTGACAGAGCTTGAGAGGATCTGCAGAGAAGAATGGGAGAAACTCCACAAATACAGATGTGCCAAGCTTGTAGCTTCATACCTAAGAAGACTTGAGGCTCTAATCGCTGCCAAAAGTGCTTCAACAAAGTACTGAGCAAAGGGTTTGAATACTTAAGTAAATGTAATATTTCTAATTTTGAAAAACCTGTTTTTGCTTTGTAATTAAGGGGTATTGTGTCTCTATTGATGAGGGGGAATTTCAGAATAAGGCTGTCATTTAACAATTGAAGAATTTAAAAATTGAAGTGGTCTAAATACTTTCCGACTGCACTGTAGGCTTTGCAGGTAGGCTAGTCTACATGTTGTGATTATTATGGATAAGAGCAATAATATTTTTTTCTTGTCAAAAGGCAGTCAAGCATCGATTATTATGTCACCAGAATAAGACCCTCAATATTTATTGCAAAGGAGCATCAAATATCGACATAACCTGAAAGGCCGCTCAGCAAGGAAGAAGCCACTGCTCCATAACCACCATAAAAAAGCCAGACTACGGATTGCAACTGCACATGGGGACAAAGATCGTACTTTTCTGGTCTGATGAAACAAAAATATAACTTTTTGGCCATAATGACCATTGTTATGTTTGGAGGGAAAAGGGGGAGGCTTGCAAGCCAAAGAACACCATCCCAACCATGAAGCATGTGGGTGGCAGCATCATGTTGTGGGGGTGCTTTGCTATAGGAGGGACTGGTGTACTTCACAAAATAGATGGCTTCATGAGCAAGGTAAAGTAGGTGGTTATTTGAAGCAACATCTCAAGACATAAAGCTTGGTCACCAATGGATCTTAAAAATGGACAATGACCCCAAGCATACTTCCAAAGTTGTGGCAAAATGGCTTAAGGACAACAAAGTCAAGGTATTGGAGGGGCCATCACAAAGCCCTGACCTCAATCCTATAGAAAATGTGTGGGCTGAACTGAAAAAGCGTGTGCGAGCAAGGAGGCCTACAAACCTGACACATTTACACCAGCTCTGTCAGGGGGAATGGGTCATAATTCCCCCAACTTATTGTGGGAAGCTTGTGGAAGGCTACCCAAAACATTTGAACCAAGTTAAACAATTTAAAGGTAATGCTACTGAATATAAATTGAGTGTATTGTGGCAAAGAAGGGGGTTGAGTGATAAATGGCAGATATGTGAGAGCAGAACTAATAAACGGGCTCTGCCCGATCACTAAAATGGCCACCCCTGTGAGAACTACAGATCACAAAATGGCTGACCCCCAAAACTACAAGTCCCAGAAGCAAGGGGAACCCTCAGAAGGTGGAGCCGACACACAGATAAAGGGTCAAGAAAAACCAGGAAGAGAGAGAGAGAGTGCTGGAAGGATCTATGAACAATAGAGAAAGAGACAATAGAGATTGGCTGGATTTACCGTGTATGAGCTGGATTGTTTTGGACTTACCTGTTGGCGTTTGGACCTGGACCTACCGAGAACCCGATTCGTGTACCAAACCCTGCTATCCTTGACCTCGCCTACGGCCTGGGTGGACCAGGACGGAGAAACAAACACACAGGTACTGTCCTGTTCGAAATAACTCTCATTCTTGGGTGATTTGGTGACAGTTTACCACTTAATTTGTGACAAACGCTCCTAACCTTGAAGAGGTTTGCCACAGTATGTAAACAAACATCTCACCCACTGGGAATTTGATGAAAGGAATCAAGCCTGAAATAAATCATTCTCTCTACTACTAGTCTGACATTTCACATTCTTAAAATAAAGTGGCGATCCTAACTGACCTAAGACTGGGAATTTTTACTAGGATTAAATGTCAGGAATTGTAATAACCTGTTTGGGATTGGGGGCAGCATGTTCACATTCGGATGAATAGCATTCCCAGAGTAAACGGCCTGCTACTCAGTCCCAGATGCTAATATATGCATGTTATTAATATTATTGGATGGAAAACACTCTGAAGTTTCTAAAACTGTTTGATAGATGTCTGTGAGTATGACAGAACTCATATGGCAGGTGAAAACCAGGAAGTGGGAAATATGAAGTTTGTAGTTTTTCAACTCATTGCCTATCGAATATACAGTGTCTATGGGGTCATATTTCACTTCCTGTGGCTTCCATTCGATGTCAACAGCATCAAACCTTGTTTGATGCTTCTACTGTGAAGGAGGGTGGAATGGAAGCTGAATGAGTCAGAGGTCTGGAAGAGTGTCATGAGCTGATCACTCGCTCTCACGTGAGAGCGACCTGCGTTCCATTGCAATTCTAAAGACAACGGAATTCTCCGGTTGAAACATTATTGAAGATTTCTGACAAAAACATCCTAAAGATTGAAATGTTTCTACGAACTATAATATTACTTTTCATCTGAACTTTTGCCTGGAATTGCCCGCGCCTCGTGAGTTTGGATTGTGTACTAAACGTGCGAACAAAAAGGAGGTATTTGGACAAAAATTATGGACTTTATCGAACAAATCAAACATTTATTGTGGAACTGGGATTCCTGGGAGTGCATTCTGATGAAGATCATCAAAGGTAAGTTAATATTTATAATGTTATTTCTGTTGACTCCACAACATGGCGGATATCTGTTTGGCTTGTTTTGTTGTCTGAGCGCCGTACTCAGTTTATTGCATGGTGTGCTTTTTCCGTAAAGTTTTTTTTAAATCTGACACAGCGGTTGCATTAATGCATTAATGTGTCAGATTTTTAAAAAACTTTACAGAGAAAGCAAACCATGCAAAAATCTGAGTACAGCCTTTGGACAACAAAGCAGCCCAAAAAAAAAAGGTCAACATTACTCAGAAATAGCATTTTAATTATATGTAAAACATGTATCTTTCGTCAAAGTTTATGATGAGTATTTCTGTTATCTTTAGCTCTCTGTAATTACTCTGGATATTTTTGAGGCATTTCTGAACATGGCGCCAATGTAAACCGAGATTTGTGGATATAAATATGCATATTAATCGAACAAAACATAAATGTATTGTGTAACATGATGTCATATGAGTGTCATCTGATGAAGATTATCGAAGGTTAGTGATTAATAGTATCTCTAATTCTGCTTTTGTGATTATCTTTGGCTGGGAAAAATGGCTGTGTTTTTTTGGATTTGGTGGTGATCTAACATATGTGGTGTTTTTGCTGTAAAACATTTAAAAAATCAGACACGATGGGTAGATTAACAAGATGTTTATCTTTCATTTGCTGCATTGGACTTGTTAACTTCTTGGTGCACCCATCCCGTTAGCGGGATCAATTTAGTCAGCAACCGCTGAATAGCATAGCGCCACAGTCAAATAATATTACAAAAAAATCTTCATATTCATGAAATCACAAGTGCAATATTGCAAAACACAGTTTAGCCTTTTGTTAATCCACCTGTCGTCTCAGATTTTGAAATTATGCTTTACAGCGAAAGCAATCCAAGCGTTTGTGTACGTTTATCGATAGCATAACAAAACATTATGTACACTAAGCATTAAGTAGCTAGGTCACGAAAATCAGAAAAGCAATCAAATTAATCGTTTACCTTTGATCTTCGGATGTTTTCACTCACGAGACTCCCAGTTACTCAACAAATGTTCCTTTTGTTCCTTAAAACCTGTTAAGGATATGGCAGACATATGCCCCCTTTGGAGAGATTGGGTACCCCTAGTAAACTGAAAAAAAAATCTGTCAAAAATTGCTAATATATGCAAATAAAAATTATTATTGGATAGAAAACACTCTAAAGATTCTAAAACCGTTGGAATTATGTCTGTAAGTATAGCAGAACTCACAGGGCAGGCATTCTTCCAAACTAGTTTTTGTGGCCATGAAAGTTGGAGCAACTTTGACGTCATGGCCCCCACCCTTCCCAACCAGTTATGATTCTGGGGACACTTTCTATCTCTTCCGCTAGATGTCCTCTTTCAGTAGAGCTTTGAATCGTTCAATCATCCCGTGAGAATTGACCCTATGGGAGTGAAATTAGTGCGTGCCACGAGAGAATAGGCTGTGCGTAGGGGCGCGAATTGGTCCCAGCCATTCCTTTGTTCCAGCACTCAAGAGAAGGGCAGACGATGGCCGATTGAATTGAAGTTTGTTTTGCGTGTCTAAAACATCATAAAGCTTGCTTCTGCACTTAGTTTGACCTGTTTAGTCAACATATAATATGTAATTTTGAAGTTTTGATGCGCAACTTTTCCGGACCAGAGGACGTTTTGGGTGCATTTCAGCTGATGTTATTAGCAGTAGCTAATACAAAGACGCAAGACTTGAAACCAAACGATGTATTGGGTAAGTATGAAGCCTTCCAGAACATTCTGAACGAAGACCATCGAAGGTAAGGGAATATTTATGCTTAAATCTGTGTTTCTGTTGACTCCAACATTACGGAGAAATGTAGCTTGGAACTGAGCGCTGTCTCAGCATATTGAATAGTGTGCGATTTCTGTAACGTTAAAAATAAATCTAACAAAGCGGTTGCATAAAGAAGCAGTGTATCTTTCTAACTATATGTAGAACATGTATATTTAGTCAAAGTTTATGATGTCTATTTACGTTATCTTGCCCCGCTACCTAGATTTCCTGGGGGCATTTTTGAATAATTTCTGAACGTGAACTCACTGTAAATGGACATTTATGGATATAAATGGCATATTATTGAAAAAAAAAAATGTACTGTGTAACATGTCATATTACTGTCATCTGATGAAGATTTTCAAAAGATTAGTGAGCGATTTATTTTTTAATCCTGCGTTTGTTGATTGCATGTTTTGGCTATTCAAATGAGCTGTGTCTGGTGGTGGTTTTACATATATATGTGCTATGTTTTCGCCGTAAAACATTTTAGAAATCTGACTTGCTGGCTAGATGAACAAGGTGTTTATCTTTCATTTGAGCTATTGGACTTGTTAATGTGTGGAGGTTAAATATTTTAAAGAATATTTTTGCGTTCCATGCGCCACCGTTTCAGCTGAACGTGGGAGGGTTGATCCCCAATTGGGAACCAATATCTTAGACAGGTTAAAGATGATTTTTATACCCCAAAAACCTCCATTTGTTTGTCGCGTTAAGTTCAGAAATCCACAGGAAAGAGCGGTCACGACAACACAGACGAAAAATCCAAATAATATCAATAATGTCCACAGAAACATGTCAAATGTTTTTTTATAATCAATTCTCAGGTTGTTTTTAACCTCTAGTGTCGAACAATCCCGTATCCGGGAGCGTAATCATAGCCTCAACATTACCATAACGCAACGTTTCCTATTCATGAAAATTGCAAATGAAATGAAATAAATATATTGAAACACAAGCTTAGCCTTTTGTTACCAACACTGTCATCTCAGATTTTCAAAATATGCTTTAACCAAAGCTACACAAGCATTTGTGTAAGAGTATTGATAGCCTAGCATAGCATTAAGCCTAGCATTCAGCAGGCAACATTTTCACAAAAACAAGAAAAGCATTCAAATAAAATAATTTACCTTTGAAGAACTTCGGATGTTTTTAATGACGAGACTCTCAGTTAGATAGCAAATGTTCATTTTTTCCAAAAATATTATTTGTGTAAGAGAAATAGCTCAGTTTTGTTCCTCATGTTTGGCTAAGATTTTTTTTTTCTTCCAAATTAGCTCCATAATATCGACAGAAACATGGCAAACATTGTTTAGAATCAATCCTCAAGGTGTTTTTCACAATTCTATTAGATGAAAAATAATTCTTGGTAGTCGGTTTCTCATCAAAGGCAAACGGAAAAATACTGCAGCTGGAGATTACGCAATAATTGCGACGGAGGACACCATGCGACCACCTGGAAGATGTAGTGTCTTATGGTCAATCTTCCAATGATATGCCTACAAATACGTCACAATGCTGCAGACACCTTGGGGAAAACGTGGAAAACGTAAGCTGACTCCTAGCTCCTCCACAGCCATATAAGGAGTAATTGAAATGAGGCGATTTAAAAAAATGCGGCAGTTCCTGATTGATTATTTATCTGGGTTTCGCCTGTAACATCAGTTATGTGGCACTCACAGACAATATCTTTGCAGTTTTGGAAACGTCAGAGTGTTTTCTTTCCAAAGCTGTCAATTATATGCATAGTCGAGCATCTTTTCGTGACAAAATATCTTGTTTAAAACGGGAACGTTTTTCATCCAAAAAATAAAAGAGTACCCCCTATATCGAATAAGTTCAAATCTATATTCAATAATATATCAACCGGGTGTGTAGGTTTTTCAATAACACCGGGAGAAACAATGGGCGCTTTACTCTGCAGCGCAAAACTCACTCTGAGAGCCCGCCCCCAAAATAAAAGCCTGAAACTATGTCTAAAGACTGACACCTTAGAGAAGCCATGGAAAAAGGAATCTGGATGATATCCCTTTAAATTAATCAGGCAATTATTAAGTCATTAACCTGGGGCACCAATGGAAAGTTTTGAGTTTCTATTTCCCAAATTAACTCAAAGAATATCAGAATATTGATTGTACAACAGTCGCTAATTAATCAATTTCCTCTACAATCTCATTCTGAACTTTGCATAATCCGGGAATCTGCACAAACCCAAGTCCCACCAATGAGTTCGTACCATACCAATCTTAGTTGATGATTTATTTACTAGAAAGCTAAAGTGATAATGAAAGATACATATACACAAAAACACATTCTAGGCTATTGATTAGAACGTAGTATAAGGGCCTAACTATGACGTGTGTTACCCAAAATGGTGATTTCAAAAAAAAAGAAAAAGAGAAAGTACACGAGAGAAACATACATTTGGGTGCATTTGTCAGCTATGCTTATTTTAACCCTAACCTTGCCCTGAACTGCCGCTCTTATGGGTCAGAATATAATGATGTAATTACGTGTTGAAGGTCTCCGTGGACCGTTTAGGCTTCTCAATGACACACTTCTCTCGTACAACTCTCTGGTTGTCCTCACGATGTCAGTGTCCTTTTGGCTTAGTGGTCTGATTCCTCACCCTTGTTCTGAAAGGGGTCTTCTGAGGACAGCCAGCCCTGTAGCTCAGGGCTCACAGCGTGGGAATGAAACAGTGTAGATACGATTCGATGGGGAGTGGAGGCCAGGTGGTCCAGCTTGAATTCACCCGCTTAGATGCAGCTACTTCTCCGTAGCATGGATAGAGTAAGGTTCCTTTGTCTTCAACCTCGTGTTGCGTTTTGGGTTCGTTGACTGCTCAGACATTGCCTGCACCTCGGGTCACTTAGTCTGATATGTTAATTCTTAACTCACATGTCTTATACCCTCGGGTCAGAAGTGGCCGTAACCGCCTTTAGGGCAATTCTCTGGGCGTACCAAGTTATGAGGCAAGGTCTAGGTTTTACTCAGATCCAATTTATACAACTAACTTCACATTTCATCTTTACAAAAACATTCTCTTTGATTTGGACATTTTCCACCCATTGTACAATGTATAAACTTCAAGCATATATTAGGAAAACTCTTAAAGTTACAATGATTTCGTAATAATGTCGTCCTTTAATCGTTAATAACAAAACAAAAATGACATTCATTTTCATATTCCATCTATCGTCATGACCACCATTGTGGCTGATGGAAACCATTGCTCCAAAGTCCATTTATTGCATGTTTAATGTTCTGAGGCCGGTTCTCCATAGTGAAAAGACAAAGACATTTTGTCTGTTGCCTAAGATTTACAATGGGCGTGAGGGGTCAAAAACACATCTTCATACCCCTAGATCTTTCCTCCTCTGTTGCAGTTGAGAGATAATGTGTAGGGTTGTGGTCTCCTGTAACCTGACCTGATCAGGACAGTCATGACAATGTCAAGCAAAGAGGAACTGAGTTTGAAGGTAGGCCTTGAAATACATCCACAGGTACACCTCCAATTGACTCAAAGGATGTCAATTAGCCTATCAGAAGCTTCTAAAGCCATGACATAATTTTCTGGAATTATCCTAGCTGTTTAAAGGCACAGCCAACTTAGTATATGTACACTTCTGACACACTGGAATTGTGATACAGTGAATTATGAGTGAAATGATCTCTGTAAACAATTGTTTGAAAAATGACTTGTGTCATGCACATTGTAGATAACTGTCCTAACTGAATGGCCCCACACTATAGTTTGTTAACAAGAGTTTTGTGGAGTGGTTTGAAGAACTAGTTTTAATGACTCCAACCTAAGTGTATGTAAAATTCCCGACTTCAACTGTACATCATAGCTGGGACTGGACATCTTTCTTGCCGAAGATTGAGTACAGCATTTGTATGCTAGCTACTTACTGTTTGGAGTAGGGAGGATGAGGGAGTATCTTCTTCGTGTTACTTGGTGTTTTTCTGAGCGCATTCCACAAAGTTGTTGATCATGTCCTCCTCATCCACTTCTCCCATTTTGCCATAACAGTCAAGCACACAGTCTGGTTTGATCATTCTCTCTACCGTTAGGTGGTCCACCTTCCCTGTGGCTCTCTTATCCTGTTCAAGTCCGGGCTCTGGACATTTAAGGACATTGAGAGACTTGTCCTGAAGCCACTCCTGCGTTGTCTTAACTGTGTGCTTAGGATCGTTGTCCTGATAAAAGGTTAACCTTCACCCCAGTCTGAGGTCCTGAGTGCTCTGGAGTAGGTTTTCATAAAGGATCTATGTACTTTGCTCTGTTCATTTTTCCCTCGAACCTGACTGGTCAGACAGTTTCGAGGATCGGCCAGTCCCTACCGCTGAAAAACCACCACCATGCTACACTGTAGGGATGGTGGCAGGTTTCCTACAGACGTGACGCTTGGCATTCAGGCCAAAGAGTTCAATCGTAGTTCTATCAGACCAGACAATCTCAGTCTGAGGGTTTCTCAGTCTGAGGGTCTTTAGGTGCCTTTTGGCAAACTCCAAGATGGCTGTCGTTGCTTTTACTGAGGAGTGGCATCCGTCTGGCCACTCTACCATAAACGCCTGATTGGTGGAGTGCTGCAGATAATGTTGTCCTTCTGGAAAGTTCTCCCATCTCCACAGAGGAACCATCAGGTTCTTGGTGACCTCCCTGACCAAGTGCCTTCTCCCCCGGTTGCTCAGTTTGGCCAGGCGGCCAGCTCTAGGAATTGTCTAGGTGGTTCCAAACTTCTTCTATTTAAGAATGATGGATGCCAATGAGTTCTTGGGACCTTCAATGCTGCATAAATGTTTTGGTACCCTTTCCCAGATCTGTGCCTAGACACAATCCTGTCTCAGAGGTCTACGGACAATTCCTTCGACCTCATGGCTTGGTTTTTGCTCTGACATGCACTGTCAACTGTGGGACCTTGTGTGCCTTTTCCAAATCATGTCCAATCAATTGAATTTACCACAGCTGGACTCCAATGAAGTTGTAGAAACATCTCAAAGAGAATCAATGTCAACAGGATGCACTTAAGCTCAAATTCGAGTCTCATAGCAAAGGGTCTGAATACTTATGTAAATAATGTAATTTTGTTTTTTGTTTCTAATAAATGTTTTGTTTCTAATGTAAATTTGTTCATATTTGCAGAATTTTGTAGCCTAGGCTTAAAAAAATTATTTCATATGGGCAGAAAAATGTATGTAAATTCCTTCGTGTGGTTGTATAAAGGCTGATGGCAAAAACAAATACTAATGTCAACAATGATTGACATTAGTAAATGACATGAAAAAGTGTCCAAGTAGGCCAGGTGCTCATTTTTCTCAGGTGGATTTTGGAGTATTCTAAACTTCAACTTAAAAGTATAGGCAACGCTCCTCGGGTATGTCTCCAGTCAATGAGTTGTGTACTTCTCAACCAGTGACTTCAGATCCTTCTGTTGCTTGAGGTGGTGGGGTCTTTGCCATGGCGGTGGAATGCCAGCATGCAATGCCTCAATGAACTTCCAAATGGTGTGGTGGGTAGTGTCAAGATTTGCTGAAAATATTCAATGCCAGCCCTCCACTACGTTGTTGGTCTTTGCCAAGTCTTGCAGGACAACATCATTGCAATTCCATAATTCTGAAAGTAAAAAAGACAAAGATGAGTAACCATGTTATTGGCCTTGGGAAGGCTGTCATTAATAATAATAGTAAAAAAAAACATTTGTATAGAAAACATTGTCTTTCTTCAAATGCGTCTGACCTTCTCCCCAACCCATGTTGCCTGAAAGCATGTCAGGAGCTCCTCCAAATCAATTAAAATCAAATGAAATTGTATTGTTCACATACACATGGTTAGCAGATTTTAGTGCAAGTGTAGCGAAATGCTTGTGTTTTCCGTTTCCCACAGTGCATTAATATTTATCAAGTAATCTAACAAAATACAACCTAATACACACAAATCTAAAGGGATGGAATAAGAATATTTACATATAAATCTATGGATGAGTGATGACTGAGTGGCATAAGCATGGTGCAATAGATTATATATAATACTGTATATACATATGAGATGAGTAACGTAAGATATGCAAACATTATATTTATGTAAATACATGTAAAGTGACTAACATGATCCATTTATTAAAGTGGCGAATGATTCAAGTCTGTATGTAGGCAGCAGCCTCTTTGAGGTGGTGATGGCTGTTGAACAGTCTGATGGCATTGAGATAAAAGCTGTTTTTCAGTCTCTCGGTCCCAGCTTTGATGCACCTGTACTGACCTCATGTTCTGGATGGTAGCGGGGTGAACAGGCAGTGGCTCAGGTGGTTGTTGTCCTTGATTATCTTTTTGGCCTTCCTGTGACATCGGGTGGGGTATGTGTCCTGGAGGGAAGGTAGTTTGCCCCGGTGTAGACTGCACCACCCTCTGCAGAGCCTTTTTTTTTACCTTTATTTAACTAGGCAAGTCAGTTAACCTTTTGTGACTAGGGGGCAGTATTTTCATTTTTGGAAAAATTACGTTCCCATAGGAAACGGGATATTTTGTCAGGACAAGATGCTAGAATATGCATATAATTGACAGCTTAGGATAGAAAACACTCTAAAGTTTCCAAAACTGTAAAAATATTGTCTGTGAGTATAACAGAACTGATATTGCAGGCGAAAGCCTGAGAAAAAAAAATTAAATATTTTGAAAGCTCCAATGCGTCCCTATTGAGCAGTGAATGGGCTATCAACCAGATTACTTTTTCCCCAAGGTGTCTACAGCATTGTGACGTAGTTTTACGCATTTATGTTGAAGAATACCCGTAAGCGGCTACATTGCGCAACTGGTCACCTGATGGCTCTCAGAGTGATTCTCGCGTAAAATACAGAGGTAGCCATTATTACAATCGGTTTTACTGAAAAACCAATTGTCCCGGTGGATATATTATCGAATAGGTATTTGAAAAACACCTTGAGGATTGATTATAAACAACGTTTGCCATGTTTCTGTCGATATTATGGAGCTAATTTGGAATATTTTTTTGCCGTTTTCGTGACTGCAATTTCCGGTCGATGTCTCAGCCAAAAGTGAAAAACAAACGGAGCAATTTCGCCTACAAAAATAATATTTTTGGAAAAAAGGAACATTGGCTATCTAACTGGGAGTCTCGTGAGTGAAAACATCCGAAGCTCATCAAAGGTAAACGATTTAATTTGATTGCTTTTCTGATTTCCGTGACCAAGTTACCTGCTGCTAGCTGGACAAAATGCTATGCTAGGCTATCGATAAACTTACACAAATGCTTGTCTAGCTTTAGCTGTAAAGCATATTTTGAAAATCTGAGATGACAGGGTGATTAACAAAAGGCTAAGCTGTGTCTCAATATATTTAACTTGTGATTTTCATGAATATGAATATTTATGTCCGTTGCGTTATGCTAATTAGTCAGTCAATGATTACGCTCTCAGACCCGGGATGGGGAGTTACTAGAGATTAAGAACAAAACTCTTATTTTCAATGACGGCCTAGGAACAGTGGGTTAACTGCCTGTTCAGGGGCAGAACAACAGATTTATACCTTGTCAGCTTGTGAGGTTGAACTTGCAACCTTCCGGTTACTAGTCCAAAGCTCTACCCCTAGGCTACCCTGCCGCCTTGAGGTTGAGGGCAGTGCAGTTGCCATACCAGACGGTGATACAGCCCGACAGGATACTTTCAATTGTGCATCTGTAAAATCTTGTTAGGGTTTTAGGTGACAAACAACATTTCTTCAGTCTCCTGAGGTTGAAGAGGCACTGTTGTGCCTTCTTCACCACATTGTCTGTGTGGGTGTACCATTTCAGTTTGTCTGTGATGTGTGAAACTTTCCACCTTCTCCACTGCTGTCCCGTCGATGTGGATAGGGGGGTGCTCCCTCTGCTGTTTTCTGAAGTCCACGATCATCACCTTTGTTTTGTTGACTTTGAGTGAGAGGTTCTTTTCCTGACACCACACTCCGAGTGCCCGAGTGTCTCGTCATTGTTTTTAATCAAGCCCACTACTGTTGTGTTGTCTGCAAACCTGATGATTGAGTTGGAGGCCGTCATGGGTGAACAAGGAGTACAGGAGGAGGCTGAGCACACACCCATGTGGGGCCCCAGTGTTGAGGATCAGCGAAGTGGAGATGTTGTTTCCTACCTTCATCACCTGGGGGCTGCCCGTCAAAGTCCAGGACTCAATTGCACAAGGTGGAGTTGAGACCCAGGGCCTCAAGCTTAATGATGAGCTTGGCTGGTATTATGGTGTTAACTTCTTATTGCTGGGGGGCAGTATTGAGTAGCTTGGATGAATAAGTTGCCCAAAGTAAACGGCCTGCTCCTCAGTCTCAGTTGCTAATATATGCAAAGTATTATTAGTATTGGATAGAAAACACTCTAAAGTTTCTAAAACTGTTTGAATAATGTATGTGAGTATAACAGAACTCATATGGCAGGCAAAATCCTGAGGAGATATCAAAACAAGAAGTGAGAAATCTGAGCTTGGTATGTATTCACCATAGTTCGCAATGAAATCCCCTTGAGATATTAATGATGTTGCACTTCCTAAGGGTTCCACTAGATGTCCACCATCTATAGCAATTTGAATGAGACTTCTACTGTGTTGTGGGACTGAATGGGAGTAGAATCTATCAGGCAGCCATCTTCTGATCACGCGCATTCCTCATGGTATAATTGCTGAGCTATAGTCAATGAACAGCATTCTTACATAGGTATTCCTCTTGTCCAGATGGGATAAGGCAGTGTGCAGTGTGATGGCGATCGAATCGTCTGTGGAACTGGTGGGGCGGTATGCAAACTGAAGTGGGTCTAGGGTGGAAAGTTAGGTGGAGGTGATATGATCCTTGACTTGTCTCTCAAAGCACTTAATGATGATAGAAGTGAGTGCTGTGGGGCAATAGTCATTTAGTTCAGTTATCTTTGCCTTCTTGGGTACAGTAACAGCGGTGGCCATCTTGAAGCATGTGGGGACAGCAGACTGGGATATGGAGCGATTGAATATGCCCATGAACACACCTGCCAGCTCGTCTATGCATGCTCTGAGGACGCAGGATGCTATCTGGGCCAGCAGCCTTGTGAGGGTTAACACATTTAAATGTATTACTCACATCGGCCAAGGGGACAGCAGTCCTTGGTAGCGGGCCGTGATTGGTTGCACTATATTATCCTCAAAGCGGGCAAAGAAGGTGTTTAGTTTCTCTGGAAGCAAGACGTTGGTGTCCGTGACGTGGCTAGTTTTCTTTTTGTAGTCCGTAATTTCCTGTAGACCCTACCACATAAGTCTCGTGTCTGAGCCGTGAATTGCTACTCCACTTTGTCCCTATACCGATATTTTTTCTTGTTTGATTGTCTTGCGGAGAGAATAACTACACTGTTTATCCTCTCTAGGCTAGATGGGATGCTACCGTCCCACCTGACCAACATCCAGTGAAAGTGCAGGGCGCCAAATTCAAACCACAGAATTGTAAATATTTAACATTCTTGAAAATACACATGCAATATGTCAAAATAAAGCTTTGCGTCTTGTTAATCCAGCCACGGTGTCATATTTCAAAAAGGCTTAACAGTGAAAACAAACCATGCGATTATCTGAGGATAGCACCCCATCAAACATACACAGACAATCATATTTTATCCAGCGAGGCGAGTCAGAAATAACGATATAATTCATGCCTTACCTTTGAAGAGCTTCTTCTGTTGACACTCCAATATGTCCCATAAACATCACAAATGGTCCTTTTGTTTTAATTCTGTCATTATATCTCCAAAATGTCAATTTATTTGGCTTGTTTGATCCAGAAAAACACTGGTTCCAACTCGCGCAACATGACTACAGAATATCTAATAAGTTACCTGTAATCTTTGTCCAAAGATTTCAAAGAACTTTCCTAATACAACTTTAGGTTTTTTTTAACTTAAGTAACCAATACAATTTCAGATGGGATAAACTGCGTTCAATAGTGGATATGAACAAAGTGGAGCGAGCTTTCAGGTCACGCGCCCCAACCACAACAGTACACTAGACTCGACCCTCGTTCTGAACAGCCCTACTTCTTCATTTCTCAAAGGAAAAACATCAACCAATTTCTAAAGACTGTTGACATCCAGTGGAAGCGATAGGAACTGCCTTAGAAATCTAGATCCACATAGAAAACCCATTGAAAACACTGTCACCTCAAAAAGAAAATCCTGGATGGTTTGTCCTTGAGGTTTCACCTGCCAAATAAGATCTGTTAGTCACAGACATCATTCAAACAGTTTTAGAAACTTCATAGTGTTTTCTATCCAAATCTAATAATAATATCCATATCCTAGCTTCTTGGCCTGGGTAGGAGGCAGTTTACTTTGGGCACATTTTTTATCCGGACTAGAGGTTATAATCGGCTATATTCCCAGTCATCTTTCCATGGTTAAATGCTGTGGTTCGCGCTTTCTCTTTTGCGCAAATTCCGCCATCTATCGATGGTTTGTGGTTAACCTCTTGGTGTTAGGGGGCAGTATTTTCATTTTTGGAGAAAAAAAGCGTTCCCGTTTTAAACGGAAAAGATGCTAGAATATGCATATAACTGACAGCTTTGGATAGAAAACACTCTAACGTTTCCAAAACTGTAAAGATATTGTTTGTGAGTATAACAGAACGGATGTTGCAGGCCTGAGAAAAATCCAATCCGGAAGTGCCCCAGGTTTTGATAGCGCTGCTTTCCAATGACTCCCTATTCAGCTGTGAATGTACCATCAACAAGCTTACGCTTTCTACGTATTCCCCAAAGTGTCTACAGCATTGTGACGTAGTTTTACGCATTTCTGTTGAAGAATAGCTGTAGGCGGCCACATTGCGTAAGTGGTCACATGGTGGCTCCGAGAGAGATTCTCGAGTAAAATACAGAGGTAGCCATTACTCCAATCGGTCCTAGTGAAAAATGAATTGTCCCGACGGATATATTATCGAATAGATATTAGAAAAACACCTTGAGGAAGGATTCTAAACAACGTTTGCCATGTTTCTGTCGATATTATGGAGCTAATTTGGAATATTTTTCGGCATTGTGGTGACTGCAATTTCCGGGCGATTTCTCAGCCAAACGTGAAGAACAAACGGAGCTATTTCGCCTACAAAAATAATATTTTGAGAAAAAATGAACTTTGGCTGTCTACCAGGGAGTTTCGTTAGTGAAAACATCCGAAGTTCATCAAAGGTAAACTATTTAATTTGATTGCTTTTCTGATTTCCGTGACAAGGTTGCCTGCTGCTAGCAAGGCATAATGCTATGCTAGGCTATTGATAAACTTACACAAATGATTGTCTAGCATTTGGCTGTAAAGCATATTTTGAAAATCTGAGATGACAGGGTGATTAACAAAAGGCTAAGCTGTGTTCCAATATATTTCACTTGTGATTTTTATGAACAGGAAGATTTTCTAGGAAGATTTATGTCCGTTGCGCTATGCTAATTAGTGTCAGATGATGACAAAGGTCCTGTTCACGGGATGGGGTGTCACTACAGCTTAAGGCACGTTTTAATAGTCACAGTGGATACATGATCTCCAATGCACTTCCATATAAACTCACTCACCGAGTCAGACCATCGTTGAATGGTTCTAGTCATGGGGACATCCTGTTTCAGTTTCTGCCTATAGGACGGTACAAGCAAAATGGAGTCGTGGTCGGATTTGCCGAAGGGTGGGCAGGGGAGGGCCTTGTATGCATCGTGGAAGTTAGAGTAGCAGTGATCCAGTGCGTGAGTGCTGCAATCAATATGGTGATAGAATTTAGGTAGCCTTGTTCTCAAATTTGTTTTGTTAAAATCCCCAGCTACAATAAATGCAGTCTCAGGATATATGGTTTCCAGTTTACATAGAGTCCAGTGAAGTTCCTTAAGGGCCATCGTGGTATCTGCTTCAGTGGGAATATACACAGCTGTGACGATAACCGACGAGAATTCTCTTGGGAGATAATGTGGTCGGCATTTGATTGTAAGGAATTCTAGGTATGGTGAACAGAAGGACTTGAGTTCCTGTATTTTGTTATGATTACACCATGAGTTGTTAGTCATGAAGCATACACCCCTGCTTTTCTTCCCAGAGAGATATTTAATTATTTTGGCTCGACGCATGAAGAAACCCGTTGGCTGTACCGACTCCGACAACATATCCCGAGAAAGCCATGTTTCTGTGAAACAGAGAATGTTACAATCTGATGTTTTTCTGGAAGGAAAGCCTTGCAATAATTCCATCCTCCTTGTTGTCTAGAGACTGGATATTGGTGAGTAATATACTCGGAAGCGGTGGGTGGTGTGCACGCCTTCGAAGTCTGACCAGGAGGCCGCTCCATCTACCTCTTCTGCGGCGGTGTTGTTTTAGGTCAGCCTCTGGGATTAGGTCCAATGTCTTTGGTGGTGGTTAGAACAAAGGATCTGCTTCTACAACGACGTATTCCTGTTTGTAATGTTGGTAAGTCGACGTCGCTCTTATATCCAATAGTTTTTCCCGGCTGTATGTAATAATACTTAAGATGTTCTGGGCTAACAATGTAAGAAATAATACATAAAATAGCAAAATACTGATTAGTTTTCAGTTGAAGAATCCGGTATCCAGCAGGTCTTCGAAGTATTTGCCTACTTCAGTCGGTGGGATGAATGCGTGTGCGCCAAGCTTCCTGATCACTTGGGCGTAGTCTGTGTCATTGGGGTGCTTTTGTTTAATTTTTTTGAAGCGTTTATACTTTTCACCAAATGAAAGAAGCAACCCCAGACGTTGTTCCCAGGAAACACCTTTGTGAAGGCTTTGGGAACCGAATCCGAGCATTGTGCAGGTTAAGGTTAATACTGCACGCTTTCTTGAATTTGTTTATGGATTTGGGGACTGTGAAAAGAGCCCTGGTGACATTCTCTCCCCCCTTTTTACAACCATTGAATCGATATGTCTAATGTAACACCAAGTAATTTAGTGTCCTCAACTTGTTCAAAAATCGCACTATTCATTACCAGATTCTGCTGAGGTCTAGAACTTAGGGAATGATTTGTACCAAATACAATGCTCTTAGTTTTAGAGATGTCTAGGGCCAGTTTATAGCTGACCCTTCCAAAACTGACTGCAACTACTTGTTCACCTGTCTAGGACTGGAACCCTGTTCCGCTAAAGGAAACCCTCGCCAACAGCCAATGAAATTGCAGGGCACCAAAAACAAATCAACAGAAATCTCATAAATCAAATTTCTCAAACATACAAGTATTAGGCACCACTTTAAAGATAACATTCTCATTAATCCAGCTACAGTGTCTGATTTCAAAAATGCTTTACAGCGAAAGCTCCACAAACAATTATGTTAGGTCACCACCATGCCACAGAAAAACCTAGCCATTTTTCCAGCTAAAGAGAGGAGTCACAAGAATCACTAACCTTTGATGATCTTCATCAGATGACACTCGAAGGACTTCATGTTACACAATACTTGTATGTTTTGTTCGATAAAGTGCATATTTATATAAAAAAATCTCATTTTACTTTGGCGCGTTATGTTCAGTAGTTCTAAAACACGCAGTGATTGGGCAGAGAGCCACATGAATTCACAGAAATACTCATTATAAATGTTGATGAAAATTCAAGTGTTATACATGGAATTAAAGATATACTTTTCCTTAATGCAACCGCTGTGTCAGATTTTTTCAAAAAAAAAATGCAGAAAAAACTTTACATAATCTGAGAACGGAGCTCAGAGCCCAAACCAGCCAAAATAAATATCTGCCATGTTGATGCAGTCAACATTAGTCAAAAATAGCATTATAAATATTCACTTACCTTTGATGATCTTCATCAGAATGCACACACAGGAATCACAGTTCCACAAGAAATGTTTGTTTTGTTCGATAATGTTCATCATTTATGTCCAAATAGCTTCTTTTGTTAGGGCATTTGGTAAACAAATCCAAACGCGCGTTCAGGTCCAGTCGGACGAAAAGTTCCAAAAGTTATATTACAGGTCGAAGAAACTTTTCAAACTAAGTATAGAATCAATATTTAGGATGTTTTTATCAGAAATATTCAATAATGTTCCAACCGGAAAATTCCATTGTCTGTAGAAAAGCAATGGAAAGAGACATACCTCTCATGTGAACTCGCATGACTAAGAACGAGGCTGCTGCCAGACCCCTTGGTCAAACAGCTCTCATTCGCTCCCACTCACAGTAGAAGCGTGAAACAATGTTCTAAAGATGGTTGACATCCAGTGGAAGCCTCAGGAAGTGCAAAATAACCCATATCCCTCTGTGTATTCGATAGGGGCGAGTTCAAAAACTACAAACCTCATCTTTCCCACTTCCTGTTTGGATTTGTTCTCAGGTTTTTGCCTAACATATAGGTTATGTTATACTCACAGACATCAGTCAGACAGTTTTAGAAACTTCAGAGTGTTTTCTATCCAATACTACATAATAATATTCATATACTGTATTAGCATCTGGGACTGAGTAGGAGGCAGTTTACTCTGGGCACGCTATTCATCCAAAAGTGAAAATGCTGCCCCCTATCCCAAAGAAGTTAAGGGTTTCAGTGACTTCATTAGCTGTGGTTGCTGATGCGTATATGGTTGAATCGTCAGCATACCTGGATGCACATGCTTTGTTTAATGCCAGTGGCAGGTCATTGGTAAAAATAGAAAATAGAGGTATTAGAGATCTGCCATGCGGTATACCACACTTTACATGTTTGACATTAGAGATGCTTTCATTAAAGAAAACTCTGAGTTCTGTTAGATAGATAGCTCTGAATCCACGACATGGCAGATGTTGAAAAGCCATAACACAGGTTTTTTCAACAACAGGTTATGGTCAAAAATATCAAAGGCTGCACTGAAATCTAGCAGTATATCTCCCACAGTCTTCGTATCAATTTCTTTCAACCAATCATCAGTCATTTGTGTCAGTGCAGTACATGTTGAGTGCCCTTCACTATAAGCATGCTGAAAGTCTGTTGTTAATTTGTTTGCAGAGAAATAGCATTGTATTTGGTGAAACATTATTTCCAACAGTTTGCAAAGTGCTGGCAGCAAGACTATAGGTCTGCTGTTAGAACCAGTAAAGGCTGCTTTACCACTCTTGGGTAGCGGAATTACTTTGGCTTCCCTCCAGGCTTGAGGACAAAGACTTTCCTCAAGGCTCAGATTAAAGATAGGACAGATAGGAGTGACTATAGTGTCAGCTACAGTACCATCCTCAGTAGTTTTCCATCTAAGTTGTCAATGCCAGAAGGTTTGTCATTATTGATCGTTAACAATAATTGTTCCACCTCACCCACACTAACTTTACAAAATTCAAACTTGCAATGCTTTTCTTTCATTATTAGTTTTTATGCATGAATACGATGGCTCACTGTTCGTTGTTGGCATTTCCTGCCCACTTTGCCAATGAAGTAACCATTAAAATAATCGCCAACATCAAATGGTTTTGTGATGAATAAGCCATCTGATTCAATGAAATATGGAGTTGAATTTGTCTTTTGGCACATAATTTCACTTAAAGTAATCCAAAGTTTTTTTTCCATCATTCTTTATATCATTGATGGGATTCTGGGAGTACTGAAAGCCAGTAGGCTGGGACAATCTGAGGTCCCAGACACAACGGCTAACTGCTTCGGGGGCTGCGTCTAAGCTCTCAAGAAAACCCTGCAAGTTTAACAGGCAGCTGATACCAACTGCGTCCCACAGAATTCAATTGAAAAGTTAGCTAGCTAATAGTAAACTTTCCAATACACTTTCAAAACAACAAACCTTTGTGTTTTGAAAAGAAGGCACCTGCCTGGTTGAAATATACAAACCTCGCTCTCCCCTGTTCCCTCATTCCGCATTCAACAGGAAGTGATGTACAGTACCAGTCAGAGGTTTGGACACACCTACTCATTCAAGGGTTTTTCTTTATTTTTTATTTTGTTCTACATTGTAGAAAGTAGTGAAGACATCGAAACTATGAAATAACACATGTGAAACATGTAGTAACCAAAAAAGTGTTAAACAAATCCAAATATATTTGATATTTTAGATACTTCAAAGTAACCACTCTTTGCCTTGATGACAGCTTTGTACACTCTTGGCATTCTCTCAACCAGCTTCACCTGGAATGCTATTCCAACAGTCTTGAAGGAGTTCCCACATATGCTGAGCACTTGTTGGCTGCTTTTCCTTCACCCTGCGGTTACATTCATTGTGGAGGACAGGTCATGTGATGCTGCACTCCAGCACTCTCCTTCTTGGTCAAATAGACTTTACAATGCCTGGAGGTGTGTTGGGTCATTGTCCTGTTGAAAAACAAATGATAGTCCCACTAAGTGCAAACCAGATGGGATGGTGTATCACTGCTGAATGCTGTGTAAGCCATGCTGGTTACGTGTGCCTTGAATTTTAAATAAATCACTGACAGTGCCACTAACAAAGCACCCCCCCCCCCTCCATCACTCTTCCTCCTCCATGCTTCACAGTGGGAACCACACGTGGAGACCATCCGTTCACATACTCTGCATTTCACAAAGACACGGTGGTTGGAACCAAAAATCAGACCAAAGGACAGATTTCCTCCGGTCTAATGTCCATTGCTTGTGTTTCTTGGCTCAAGTAAGTCTCTTCTTATTATTGGTGTCTTGTAGTAGTGACTTCTTTGCATCAATTTGACCATGACGGCCTGATTCACGAAGTTTCCTCTGAATAGTTGATGTTGAGATGTGTCTTTTACTTGAACTCTGTGAGGCTGCAATTTCGGAGGCTGGTAACACTAGCTTTTTCTCTGCAGCAGAGGTAACTCTGGGTCTTACTGTCCTGTGGCAGTCCTCATGAGAACCAGTTTCATTATAGAACTTGATGGTTTTTGCGTCTTGAAGAAACTTTAAAAGTTCTTGAAATGTTCCATATTGACTGATCTTCATGTCTAAAAGTAATGATGGACTGTCATTTCTCTTTTCTTATTTGAGCTGTTCTTGCCATAGGACTTGGTCTTTTACCAAATAGGGCTATCTTCTGTGTACCATCCCTACCTTGTCACAACACAACTGATTGGCTCAAACACATTTAAGAAGGAAAGCATTTCCACAAATTAACAAGGCACACCTGTTAATTGAAATGCATTCCACCCTTATGAAGCTGGGTGAGAGAATGCCAAAAGTGTGCAACGCTGTCAAGGTAAAGGTAAATATATTTGATTTGTTTTAACACTTTTTTGTTTACTATATTATTTCATATGTGTTAATTCATAGTTTTGATGTCTTCACTACTATTCTATTATGTAGAAAATAGTAAAAATAAAGAAAAACCCTTGAATGAGTTGGTGTGTCCAAACTTTTGGCTGGTACTGTATTTGTGCCAGTTGGAGGGAAGAGAGAGAACCCCATCAGTGTGGGCTATGCGACCTTTGCATCCAAAACCATATTCAGTGCACTTCCAGAAGGACTTATTTGCAGTCAAGCTCCCATCTGTAGGTGTAGACTTCATGCCGCAGGATATTTTTTCAATCCACAGAGAAAAATATGATAAGCATTTGTCTGTGAAATTAGACACTGAACTTAAACTCTGTTTCAACAATCTTCAGCTAATTCTGAAAATAATTATTTGAATGACAGTAAAGTTCATAGCTGTTGCAATAGCGGTTTATCTAGAATGTTTTAATGTCTCATACTTTATGAAAAGGATAGTCCAAATTATACAGGCTGAAAATGTAGGCCTTACAGCCAGGGCATGGCAGTATTTAACTAAATTACAATTGTGATGATGTTGGCCTGGGGGTAGGTTTATGACAGTCATAAATACCTCTTCCCCCCTTTTTCCTCTCATCAATGATAAGATGACATAAACTCGACAGTGGAAAGTGTACACATCAGAATTATCGGATTCACATGGAATTGTTGTTCAATTTAAATGTTTGAATTTGAAATTATTTGTGATGAAATGTGATTTTAGCTTCTAAAATGTGAGAATTGTTTTTTTTACAAGGTAAGGGCTCTGCTCAATCAGTGGCCCGCCCCTGTGAAGGGACACGGGCTATAAAACTTTTCAAACACGCCCTCCTCTCCCTTCCTATATAAAGCCTTGACAACAATATAACCTCATGTTCCGAGGATGTGAGGACGACGGTCCGATGTCAGAGTGGTTCAGATGATGACTACAGAATGAAGCCAACATCAGCGTGAGCTTTGGTTGCAAATGGTATGAACTTTGAACTCTTATTCACTACAGAAGTGATACCTCCTAGCCGTTGAGTTAGCAACAGCAGCTGTAAACGAGGGTTAGGAAGGAACAGACAGAGTATGCCGTCTATCACACAACAACGTTACTACAACATATCCAATTGACAAACAGAGACATTCTTCAAAGGACTCGGTTTGGCAACAAGGCCTTCATCTACCACCAACCTACTGAAGTGCAGCTCAGAGTAAATATTTATTGCATTTTCCTTTTCCAAAGGGGCGGTAATTTAGAATGCATAAGATACTGTATTTACGATAGCACAGCTTCGCCTTTTGTTCCTCAGTCTTCCCGCTCTTTCGCTCAAACCCAGCCCTTTTCTTTTGTGTAAGCTGTCATATCTGTTCCGCCCTCTAGGGACGTTTTCCTTTATGACGTAATTTGTAATCAAGTTATAATTAATTATGTGTATGTGTAATTTTGTGTGATTAGTTAGGTATTTAGTAAATAAATAATTAAACCCAATTTTGTATTGCTGATTCAACTTGTTAGCAAGGGTTCGTGAAGATAACCAAGAATTTACAACTTTCAGATGAGACTGAATTAAGGTGACGATTAATATTGACTGCTGATGTAAAATATTACTAGGTCTTTAAGAATTTATTTCGGAAGATAACAGCTCTATAAATATTATTTTTTCGTGCCCCGACTCTCTAGTTAATTGCATTTACATTATTAGCTCAATCAGGTAATATTAATTACAGAGAAATTATTTTATAGAATAGCATGTCATATCACTTAATCCGGCATAGCCAAAGACACAACATTATGTTATAGTCTTATGAATCTCTCATGCATATTTCTGTACTGAAAATGACAACAATAGGAAAGATGGACAAATACTGTTTTAAAAACAAAATGGACTACATTCTCATTCATATTACCAAGACATGAGGTGAGTATCAAAATAGTTTAAAAAAATGCTCTTGCCTTAAAGTTGAACCTCGGATAGATCTTAGGTATAATAGCCTATACAGTCAACTCAAAATATGGTATTCTGTTCTACATTTTCCACGTCATAAATGAGACTAAATTAACGGACATAAGCCAAATGGATTCTGTGATGTTGTCCTATTTTAAATAGTCTTAGACTTCAAATGTTAACCTTTTTCCCTACATTTATTCTAAAATTGGATATCTGTGATCCATATTTCATAATAATTGTCTTTTTCCGGTGGTAGGTCTACCCATGTGTCTCTCCTCACTTGGAAAGCCTGCTCACTGACTCAATACCAAAGTTTATAATTGTTACTTGATTGACTTGGAATGATGTTAATGATGGTAAAGATGATGATGTTGAGAGCCCAGTTTAGCCTAACACTCTAAGCATAGGCTATTGTTAGTTTGTCTCTAAAATCACCATGTTTACATTTCTATAGTCATGTGACAAGAGTCTGTTTTAACTGAAACGTACAAATGCCCACCTTATTACCAGATCCATTTTTTCTACGTGGAATGTTTTATTTTCATAACTGATCATAGTTCAGTATGTATAGATAATATAGATAATATTCTGCCCATATGAGAAATATTCTGACATGTAAAGAACAGCTATTAATTAAATTAAATTAACAAACAGACAACATTGTTTCACATTCTTTAACTTGTTTGGGATAGGGGGCAGTATTTTGACGTCTGGATGAAAAGCGTGCCCAAAGTAAACTGCTACTCAGGCCCAGAGGCTAGATTATGCATTTGGATAGAAAACACTCTAAAGATTCTAAAACTGTTAGACTGTCTGTGGGTATAACAGAACTGATATGGCAGGCGACCCCCAGAGGACCCCCCCCCCCCCCCCCCCCCAAAGAAATGTTCAGCCTACCACTATCTTCAATGGCTGTCACTTTTATTATTAGACAAAGTCCTCCCAGATTGCAGTTCCTAGGGCTTCCACTAGATGTCAACAGTCTTTAGAAAGAGTTTCAAGCTGGTTTTTGGGAAAATGAGCCAGAAGTTGTAGTTTGGCTGCAGCGTTTCCAAGCGTGTGAATGAGAGCCCGTTCTTTTGTATTTTTCTCCGGTAAAGACAATATGATTCAGCGTTTTAAATTGTATCGTTTATTTATGTATTAGGGTACCTAGGGTTTGATTATAAACGTTGTTGAACTTCTAACTAGGGGCAGTATTTTGATTTTTGGATAAAAAACGTTCCTATTTTTAAACAATATATTTTGTCACAAAAAGATGCTCGACTATGCATATAATTGACAGCTTTGGATAGAAAACACTCTGACGTTTCCAAAACTGCAAAGATATTGTCTGTGAGTGCAACAGAACTGATGTTACAGGCGAAACCCAGATAAAAATCCAATCAGGAAGTGCCGCATTTTTTGAAACCGCCTCATGCCAATGACTCCTTATATGGCGGTGAATGAGCTACGAATGAGCTTACGTATTCCCCAAGGTGTCTACAGCATTGTGACGTCTTTTTACGCATTTATGTTGAAGAATAGCCGTAAGGGACCACATTTAGCAAGTGGTCACAAGATGTCTCCCGCAGAAAATCTTGCGTAAAGTAATGAGGTAGCCATTTTTCTAATCGCTTCTTATGAGAAACCAATGATCCGACGGATATATTATCGAATAGATATGTAAAAAACACCTTGAGGATTGATTCTAAACAATGTTTGCCATGTTTCTGTCGATATTATGGAGCTAATTTGGGAAAAAGTTTGGCGAACAAACGGGAGCTATTTCGCCTACAAAAATAATATTTTTTGAAAAAAGGAACATTTGCTATCTAACTGGAAGTCTCCTCAGTGAAAACATCCGAAGTTCTTCAAAGGTAAATGATTTAATTCGATTGCTTTTCTTATTTTCGTGAAAATGTTGCCTGCTGCCAGCAGAGCCTAGCATAGCATTATGCCATGATAAACTTACACAAATGCTTGTCTAGCATTGGCTGTAAAGCATATTTTGAAAATCTGAGATGACAGTGTGATTAACAAAAGGCCAAGCTGTGTCTCAACATATTTCATTTGTGATTTTCATGAATAGGAAGATTTGGTAGGAAGATTTATGTCTGCTGCGTTATGCTAATTAGTTTGAGGCTATGATTACGCTCCCGGATCCGGGTTTGATAGTCGCAAGAATTAACTTGTTTGGAAAAGTTTATTAGTAATGTTTGGGATTCATTTTGTATGCATTTTGATGGAGGGAAACTGGGTGGATTATTGACTGAGGTGAGCCAGCTAAACTGAGTTTTTATGGATATAAAGAAGGACATTATCGAACAAAAGGACCATTTGTGATGTTACTGGGACCTTTTGGAGTGCCAACAGAAGAAGATCAAAGGTAAAGCATGTATTATATTGCTATATCTGACTTGTGTCGCACCTGCCTGGTTGAAATATGTTTTTTGTGTGTTTGTATGCGGGGCGCTGTTCTCAGATAATCACATGGTGTGCTTTCGCCGTAAAGCCTTTTTGAAATCTGACACAAGTTAATCTTTTATTTTGATGTATTACACTTGTGATTTTATGAAAGTTAAAGATTTATAATACTGTAGTTTGAATTTCGCGCTCTGCAATTTCACCGGATGTTGTCGAGGTGTCCCGTTAGCGGCACGCCTTTCCCCAAATAATAGACTCATTAACAGAAACAGGCAACAGCTGGCTCACATTGAGGACATAATGTTGTAAAGACTGTGTTTGTGCAAAACGTTTCTGAATAAAAACAGTGACTAGCTCAAACAGTGACTAGCTCAAACGTTGACTGTTGCGTCAAACGTAACTAGACGTTCTAATGAAGTATTCTAATCACACCGGTTTGATTGTACGCTGCAGGGACCACTGTAGAGTGAACACACTGGTGTCTGTACCCTTCAAAGGGTTAAATTGAAAAAGTTTATGCTGCCTATCAATCATTGTTTTTGCGACCAGTGCACATCCACTCAACAATGCGCTCTTGCAACAGCTCCCCGGTATTGTGTTCCATACTGTCAAAAACAAGAATAATTTAAGACCACAAGTGGAGCTTTTATTGCTCAATTGAATTCGTGTTGATTTAAAATATAAATAATTAAGATATCAAAGTGTCACCAACAAAAATGTAAACAATAGGTCTATAGCTGTCACGATCGTCTGAATGAATGGACCAAGCCGCAGCGTACTTAGAGTTCCACATGTTTAATTAATATGAAACTCAAGAAAAACGAAACGTGACGTTCTGGGCTGCTCACAGGGAGCTACACAAAACAAGATCCCACAAACAACAGGTGGGAAAAGGGTACATAAAGGACTCTTGAACAATGATAAACAAGATTCTCTGGTCTGATAAAATCAAGATTGAACTCTTTGGCCTGAATGCCAGACGTCATGTCTGGAGGAAACCTAGCACCATCCCTATGGTGAAGCATGGTGGTGGCAGTATCATGCTGTGGGGATATTTTTCTGTGGCAGGGACTGGTAGTCTAGTCAGGATCGAGGGAAAGATGAACGGAGCAAAATACAGAGATACTTTATGTAAACCTGCTACAGAGCAGTGAGGACCTCAGACTGGAGCGAAGGTTCACCTTCCAACAGGACAACGAGCCTAAACACAACAGCAAAGACATTACAGTAGTGGCTTCGGGAAAAGTCTCTGAATGTCCTTGAGTGGTCTATCCAGAGGCCAGACTTAAACCTGATCGAACATCTCTGGAGAGACCTGAAAATAGCTGTGCAGCGACACTCCACATCCATCCTGACAGAACTTGAGAGGATCTGCAGAGAAGAATGGCAGAAACTCCCCAAATATAGTTGTGCCAAGCTTGTAGCTTCATACACCAAAATGCTCAAGGCTGTAATCGCTGCCAAGCATGCATCAACAAATTACTGAGTAAAGGGTCTGAATACTTATATAAATGTGATATTTCAGTTTATTTTGTATTTTTATTTGCAACAATTTATAAACCTGTTTTTGCTTTGTCATCATGGGGTATTTTGTGTAGATTGATGTGGGAAAACATTATTTAATCTATTTTAGAATAAGTCTGTAACTCAGCAATGTGGGAAAAGTCAAGGGGTCTGAATACTTTCCGAATGCACTGTAGCCTAATCATATTATTATTTGCAGTAAAATGTAATGGGTCAGAAGATGCCTACATAACCAACAAATAAAGTAAAAGGCTAACTCCATTTATGGGCAGCTATTTCAACTCATAACATTGATTTATCCTGCAATACACGTCATTCAATTGGAAATATTCAAGGGAAAAGTAACTGAAGGGAAGCAGATTACATTACAGAGTTTGGTTAGCCAAAAGTTACTTCACTGATTACAATTTTGGACAGGTAACTGGTAACTAACTGTAACTGTAGCTCAAATTTCAGTCTGTATCACGTCAGGGATTGCTAATTAAAATCAATGATTTATTGCCGCTTTATCGGAACGCACCATTTCACCAAGTGCCTGAGGGAAAGTTGCTTCTTTTTTAATTACATTTTGTATGCTAATAGAGTATAAACCAAACATTTACCAGGAGGGACACCTATTCATTTCACACCGTGCTGCGCTTTGTTTATGAAGAAGGGTTTTTGTGTCAAAGTGCTTTAAACATGGCTGACGTGCATCTTTTAGCGCTTAATTAGCAATAGTCTCTCTGAGGCTGTGAGCTACAATAGAAATTCATGCAGCTATCTAAGGAGTTACAGGAAGCTTTTTTTGGCACAGCCAATGGGAGCAGGCCAACAGGGAGGGTGAAAGAGTCAAATCAAATGTTATTTGTCTCTTGCTTCGTAAACAATAGGTGTAGACTAACAGTGAAATGCTTACTTACTTCCCAACAATGCAGAGAGAAAATATTATAATTAATAACAACAACTTGGCTATATACAGGGCGTGCGGTGGTAGAAGGGTTTTTGATTTGATTGATTTGATTTAGAAGGTAATTCAGGTTGATTTAATGAGCAATAATAAATGAATTCATGTGTTATGACATTTTATCATGGCTGTGACGTGGTCATTGTGACTAGGTTGTAGACAACATCAGCAACGATATAAATGTCATAACACATGGACTCGAGTGTTTTATTGCTTTTGTACAACGGGTTACCAGCATTAAAAAGCATTCACAAACACTGGTTGATCAAGTACAATTTTAGGCGTTCTGTGGTCGTTATTTCTATTAGTATTGGCTATCATGTAAAGCAAAAAAGGGAGCAAGAGCGATTAATAATGACAGTATGACAATTATTCTATTCATGTTCATTCAATTAATAGACTATAACAGCCTAGTTATTTGAACTAAATGTTACACCTTCCAGAGACAGGGCAGCATTGATGAATGTGTGTTGAGTCCCATTGGCTCCATGATATACCACACGTTGGTCCACGATGGTAGCGTAGAAACGCCAGAGAACATTACCCATCTGCTTTTTTGAAACAGTTGCTAGACCAACATTTTTGACAGCAATTCCAGAAAACATTTCACTGCCCAGTTGGTTTGTCTTGATGTAGTTAATTTCTCACCAATTTTCAATGTCGTCTATAGCAGCGCTACTGATCTCTGCATGTCTAAACGTTAAAAGCTTGCCTTCACCCCCACCACCGCTCTAGTTTCTTACCTCCCAAAGTGGAACAAGAATGTTGTCCTCCTGAGCACACTGCACAAAATGACTGAGATCAGTGATTGTGAGGACAGGAAGCCAGTCATCATCCTGGATTACTACCACAAAGGAGGCGTGGACAACCTGGACAAGGTGATTGGAACTTACAGCTGCACAAGGATGACTGCCTGCTGGCCCCTGGTCATCTTCCATAACATCATTGATGGGTTCTGATACCACACCTTCATCATATGGAACAAGATCAAGCGTACCTGTATGCCTGATAAGCGGAACAAGAGAGGAGAGTGTTCCTGGAGCAGCTAGGAAAGGCGCTTGTAACCCCACACATTCAAAGAATGGAGCACTTCCCCCACACAGCAGCCTCTGCAGCGCTTGTGAAAGCTGTTCTTGGGGCTGAATCTTGTCTTGATCCACCTGAGACTGCAGCTGGGGCAGGCAAGAGGAGGATATGCCAATTCTGACCCCCAAAGTAGGACTGTAAAACAAATACTATGTGCTGCACATGTGTACACACACTTGCATACTGTCATGCATGTGCTAATTAGAGTTGATTGATTTATGTTCTTCATGTTTTTGTTTTGTATCTATTATCTTATTTTATTCTTGTTTATACCCCTTGTTGGTGAGGGAAATGGTTAAAAAAATGGGAGAAGCGTAGTATGTTGTAGTTGATTTCCTCATTGTACAGTATATAAGAATATATCACTATGTTGCCAAAATAGTAAAAGACTTCAATAAAATGCATTCAAAACTACTTTCTGCACATTTCTGCTACTTTCTTAGGCTATATAAGTGCTATCTCTTGCTAAAAATATATATGTTTACACCTAAGCAGTAACTTTAGCAATAATAATAGTAATCAACCTCTACTTTAGTCAAGAAAAAATGATGACAGGTGTGTTGTAATAAAAATGAGTGGTGTCCACTGATTGAATGCAGTCTTTCTGTATTGTGAAGATGAAGATATTGAAGATATCACAAAGTTTGTGATGAATCACAGGTTGTTTCTTCATGTAAAATAAATCTAATTAAAGTTTATTTGTCACGTGCGCTGAATACAACAGCTGTAGAACTTACAGTGAAATGGTTACTTACAGGCTCTAACCAATAGTGCAAAAAAGGTATTAGGTAAACAATAGGTATACGGTACCATTTTATTAATTTTGCATTACCCTACATTGGCACTATAATGCATTAAATAAATAAACCCCCCAAGGTTTAAAGGGGTTGGTTGGTATTATATTGATGAATTTATTTACTTGTACGGGCAAGTTTCTGATGAAGTCAGAGGCAGGCTACTATTGTTGGTCCTCATTTGTGTGTAACATCAAAGAAAAAGGGGAATAGTTGCTGTGAAAAGGGGTAATATGTTTTTTGTGTATGTGAAATATATGGTAGCCTAATATTTTACATTTTGGAATAATTTACAGTACTTACAGTCAAGGGGTGTTGCACTGTTTCGGGCTGCAGAGTGAGCCGCTCCAGCTGGTGGTTGCTTCACACTCTCTCCCTCTACAGTGGCTGTAAAGTTCTGCTTTTCTTTTTTTATTCAATTATTATTTGTCTCTACTCACAGGCAAAGCCCTGGATTGTGCCACCACCATATGGACTGGGAACAGCACAGAACTCGGATCCGAGACCCATTTCCACACCCTCTTCAAAGAGGTATTCGATCACTCTCCCTCCGGTCGTCCAATATAGGACACTTCCTCATAGAACTTCAAGGGCACAATTCAGCTGCCAAGTATGCCCTCGAGTTCTGCACCATGGCTGCAGGGAGTGGATGGAATGATGCTGCTTTACCTACCGTCTACCTAAGCGGGCTCAACAGGGAACTTCAGCCAGAGCTGGCCTGTAGAGGTGACCTTCAGGATTTAACTTGGTGTTTCATATCCTATGCTTTATAGCTCGCTCACCATGACAATGTTTTAAAAAATGTATCTGGCTCGGGTCTGTTATTCAACTGACTAGGCAGGCTAGCGTGAGAGATATTGTAATGAATACTCATGGAGAATAAGGTGTAGATTCACGTGGCAGAAGTTTATTAAACCGTCGCAGAAGGCCGGAATCGTGGTCACAGGCAGGTAATGGTCAATCACAGGTAGGCAGTCAAAAGCAAACAGAATTAACTGAATTAAATAGGGAGCTGATGAGACCACTTGAGAAACGAACACAGGTGAAATCAATGAACAAAAATGAAAGACAGGGCTACGTTCCACAACAAATAAACAGGGCTAAGTTCAAGAACACAAAGGAAAAGTACACAAGGTTGACTAAGAAAATAAGAACCTTACAGGACTACCCCGGGGAACCTCGTGACGACCCAATGGCACCGGAGGGTGGAGCGGGCAGGGGACGCGAGGCGGATGCCTACCTTGGGGGTGAGGTCCGGCAGGCTGGTTTGACGAGGTTGTGGACTGACCCGACATTCTGCGTCAACCACGAGGTCGGGTCAAGGATGTCTTGGTCAGGGACCCAGGACCGGTCTTCAGGCCCATAACCTTGCCAGTCCACTAGATAGAGGATGCGACTTCTCAGGCATTTGGAATCAAGGGTGGCCCATATGGCGTAGTCAGGTTCCCCTCCGACATCCAACGGTGGTAGCGCACTGTGGGTAGAGACTGAAGGATGAAGAGGACTGTAGTTGACCGGTTTTAACAGAGACACATAGATGGACGAGGAGATGTTATACTGATGGGGTAACTGGAGGGGGTACGTGACAGGGTTGATACGATGGGTTATCTTGATGGGACCAATGAAGCGACGACAGAACTTTTTGCAGGGGAGGCGGAGCCGGATGTCTCTGGTAGAGAGCTACAGATGCTGTCCGGTGTGAAAGAGTGGCATAGGTCGGCAGCGTCTGTCGGCAAAGCGTTTCTGGGTATTAGAGGCTTCCTGCAGATGCAGGTCTCCCATACCCGCTCACCACACTGAAACCAGTCGTCGACAGCTGGGACAGTATCAGGCTCCGCTACCCAGGGAAACATGGGGGGGACACACACTGAAACGGAGTAAGGTGAAGGGATGAGTGCATGAGTGAGTTCTGAGCATTTTCGGCCCAGGCCAAATATCGACTCCAGTCATGTGGAGAGGCAGAACATTGTTGGCAGAGGTACTTCCCTATTTCTTGGTTCAGGCATTCCGTCTGCCCGTTGGTCTGGGGGTGGTACCCGGAGGAGAGGCTGAGGGCGACCCCCAGTCGGTCACAGAAGGCACGCCACACCAGGGAGACAAACTAGGGCCCATGGTCAGAGACAATGTCCTCCGGAATCCCATACAGACGCAACACCTGCGGGATCAAACACGCTGCAATTTCCATGATGTTAGGTAAATGAGGAAAAGGAACCAGAAGAAACATTTTTCAAAAATTGTCTGCTATGACAAGGATGGTGGTGTTACCAGAGGATTCAGGAAGGTCTGTGATGAGGTCAACAGCTATGTGGGACCAGAGTCTGTGACGGAATGGCAAAGGTTTAAGCTTCCCGGAAGGGAGATGACGAGGGCTTTTGGTTTGGGCACAGACTGTACAGGAGAGTGTGTAATCCCTTACATCGGATGCCAGTGAGGAGCACCAAAACTTCCGGGCTAGAAGTTCGGTGGTTTGTGATGCCCAGATGTCCTGACCTTCGGGGACATGTGACACCATTGCATCAGTTGGGGTCTAACAGCTGCTGGTATGTAACTATTCCCAGATGGTGTCTCAGGAAGAGCCGGGTCTGAGGTTAGAGCTTCTTGTATGGCAGAGTGAACCTCCCACTGAACCAGTCCCATAATACATGAGGAAAGAAGAATGGGTGTAGGGTCGGAGCTACTAGTCAGAAGATAAAACTGGCGGAAGAGAGCATCAGCTTTTACGTTTTTCTTTCCAGGGATGTAAGGAACATCAAAATGGAAGCGTGTGAAGAGAGCCCAGTGGGATTGTCTGGAGTTTAACTTCTTGGTCCCTCTGATATATTCCAAATTATGATTATCTGTTAGGATGAGAAAGGGATGTTGTGCAACCTCCAACCAGTGGCACCACTCCTCGAGGGCCAGCTTGATGGCGAGGAGTTCTGTTCCCCATATCAAAATTCCTATCAGCTGGGGATAACTTCCCGGAGAAGAAGAAACTGGGATGTGATTAGGGAGTTGTTCCCACACGCTGAGAGAGTGTGGCTCCTACTCCTACTTCGGAGGCATGCACCTCCAGGGTGAAAGGAAGGGTCGGATCAGGTTGGCGAAGGACAGGAGCTGAAGAGGCGTTTCAAGTTGTTGAACGCAGTCAGGGCGGTATCAGTCCATTGAAGTGTTTGGGTCTTTTGGCTGGTAAGGGCAGTGAGGGGAGCGGTCGTAGAACTGAAGTTCCGAATGAATGTTGGAGTTCCTTTACGATGATGGGTTTGGGCCAGTTACTGACGGCGGTGACTTTGCTCTCATCCATGCGGACCCCTCCTGGTGTCCGTATTTAGCAGAAGAAGTTTACCAAAGTTACATGGAAGGCACTCTTTTCAGTCTTCACATGAGGGTTATGGTCAAGGAGCCATTAAAGAACCCTTTGCAGATGCTGTATGTGTTCCTTCTGGGAGTAGGAGTAAATCAGGATGTCATCAATGTAGATGATAAGAAAGCGGTTGATCATATCCTTGAAAACCTTGTTCATAAAGGATTGGAAGATGGTGGGGGCGTTCGTAAGGCTATAGGGCATGATCTGGTATTCATAGTGCCCTCGTGCAGTGATAAAGGCCATCTTCCATTTGTCGCCTTCACGTATACAGTCTTGGTTATATGCACTTTGCAGGTCAAGTTTAGTATAGATGTTGGCGCGGCCCACTTGTTCAAGGGTCGCTGGGATCAGAGGAAGAGGGAAACGGTTCTTTACGATGACGTCAGTCAGCATTTTCCAGAAGAGGAAGAAGAAGGACAAATGAAACCTTTTGAGTGATTCATCAATGTAGTTCTCCATTGCCTCAATTTCCGGGATTGATGGGGGTAAACATGGCCCATCGGTGGGGACACTGCAGGGAGTAAGTCAATAACACAAGCTCCTGGGCAATGTGGTGGCAGAGTGGAGGCCTTGGTTTTGCTGAAGACATTGCGGTCCTCACTGGTTGTGGCTCTGCAGGGTAGGCTTAGACAACTGGAGAAGCAGGTAGAACACCTCGACAGTAGTTCACCTTGTTGCCACGAGCTGGCAGGGTCGTGACGACAAAGCCAGGGGTGTCCGAGGATGAGTGGCTGTTTGGGGGATGAGATTTCCAAGAGTTGAATGGTTTTGGTGTGAGAGACTCCAATCTGGAGGGTGACACTCTGTGTCAGGTGAGTGATGAAGCCCGTGCCCAATGGCTGCCCGTCCAGGGTGTTAATCCTTAAGGGACGGGTGACAGGTATTAGATCAATGTCAAGCTCTTGTACTAGCTGGTGATCGATAAAATTACCTGCTGCTCCCAAATCTATCAAGCCTTCTACATACTTGGTAACACCTTCACGGTTATCAATACTGGGACAGAGAATTGCTTCTGGAAGATATTTAGAAATAAGGACACGCCTGCATGGCAACGGGGGACCCTTCTCATCTCTCCGTGGAGGGCGAACAGGGAAATGTCTTAGTAGATGATCTTTCTCTACACAGTATAGGCAGAGCCCTTCTTCAATCAGCTTTTGACATGCAATACACGTGTGAGGAGCATGGCCCAACTGCATGGGCCCTGGAAGACTCGGACGGGATGACGGAATCACAGAAAGAGAAGGTTTCAGGTTCCTGAGTTCTTCGGCAGTCGGCGATGAGGTGGTCGATGGAGATGGACATACGAATGTCTTGATTTAACTTTTTAAGGCTGCAGGGGCAGTATTGAGTAGCTTGAATGAAAAGGTGCCAATATCAAACGGCCTGCTCCTCAGTCATAGTTGCTAATATTTGCATATTATTATTAGTATTGGATAGAAAACACTCTGACGTTTCTAAAACTGTTTGAATGATGTCTGTGAGTGTAACAGAACTCATATTGGCAGGCAAAATCCTGAGTTGAAATCAAAACAGGAAGTCAGAAATCTGAGCTTGTATGTATTCACCAGAGTCCCCAATGAAATCCCCTTGATATATGATGTTCCACTGCCTAGGGGTTCCACTAGATGTCAACCATCAATAGAAATTATAATGAGGCTTCTGTGTTGTTGTGGGAGTGAATGAGAGCAGAATATATCAGCTGTCCATCAAGCAGTCATTTTGTGATCCCACTTTTTCCTCATGGTAGTCACTTGCGTTCCATTGCTCACGAAGACAAGAAAGAATACTCAGTTTGGAACTTTATTGAAGCTATATGTTAACATCCTAATGATTGATTCTGTACTTAGTTTGAAATGTTTCTTCGACCGGTAATATCACTTTTTGAAGTTTTTGTCCGATATAACACTGACCAGAATTAGCGTTTGGATATGTTTACCAAACGCTCTAACAAAAGAAGGTATTTGGACATAAATAACGGACATTTTCAAACAAAACAAACATTTATTGTGGACCTGGGATTCCTGGAGTGCTTTCTGATGTAGATCATCAAAGGTAAGGGAATATTTACCATGTAATATCTTGTTTATATTGACGCCATCTTTGCGGCTGTGGTGTTTTTAAATTGAGCTCCGTCTCAGATTATTGCATGCATTTCTTTTTCCGTAAAGTTTTTTGAAATCTGACACAGCGGTTGCATTAAGGAGAGGTATATCTATAATTCCATGTGAATGATCATCTACATTTATGATGAGTATTTCTGTTGAATCATGTGGCTATGCAAAATCACTTGATGTTTTTGGAACTAGTGATTCTAACACGCCAATGTAAACTCAGATTTTTGTAAAATATAAATATGAACTTTATCAAACAAAACATGCATGTATTGTGTAACATGAAGTCCTATGAGTGTCATCTGATGAAGATCATTTTATCTTTATTTCTGGTTTTTGTGAAGGCTATATTTTGCTGGAAAATGGCTGTGCTTATTGTGGTTTGGTGGAGACCTAACATAATCTTTTGTAGTGCTTTCGCTGAAAAGCCTATTTGAAATCGGACACTTTGGTGGGATTAACAACGAAAATAGATTTAAAACGATATAAGACACATGTATGTTTTAGGAATTGTAATTATGAGATTTCTGTGGTTTGAATTTTGGCGCCCTCTATTTTCACTGGTAGTTGTCATATCGATCCCAAGGTTAAAACCTCTTGAAGCTAGGGGGCACTATTTTTACGTTTGAAAAAATAACGTTCCCAAAGTAAACGGCCTATTTCTCAGGACCAGATGCTAGAATATGCATATAATTGACAGATTAGGATAGAAAACACTCTAAAGTTTCCAAAACTGTCAAACTATTGTCTGTGAGTATAACAGAACTGATATTGCAGGCGAAACCCTGAGGAAAATCCAATCAGGAAGTGCCTCTTATTTTGAAACCCTTCTGTTCCTATGCATGCCTATCCTCCATTTAAAGGGATATCAACCGGATTCCTTTTTCTCTGGCTTCCCTAAGGTGTCAACAGTCTTTACACATATTTTCAGGCTTTTATTTTGAAAAATGAGCATGAAAGATCACATTGCGTAGGTGGATAGGTGGGGGCTCTAAGAGTGAGTTTTTGCGCTACAGAGTAAAGCTGCCATTGTTCCTCCCGCTGTTATTGAGAAACCTACACACGGGGTTGATATATTATCGAATATATACAGTATTTTAAAAACTACCTTAGGAATGATTATATAAAATGTTTGACATGTTTCTGTGGACATTATGAAGACTATTTGGAATTTCCGTCTGCATTGTCGTGACCGCTCTTTCCTGTGGATTTCTGAACATAACGCGACAAACAAAGATCAGTATTTTGGTATAAAAATAATCTTTACGGAACAAAAGGAACATTTGTTGTGTAACTGGGAGTCTCGTGAGTGAAAACATCCGAAGATCATCAAAGGTAAACGGTTAGTTTGATTGCTTTTCTGATTTTTGTGACCAAGCTTCCTGATGCTAAGTGTACACAATGCTATGCTAGGCTATCGATAAATTTACACAAACGCTTGGATTGCTTTCGCTGCAAAGCATAATTTCAAAATCTGAGACGATAGTTTAACCTTTTGTTAATCCACCTATGTTTTGCAATATTGCACTTGTGATTTCATGAATATGAATATAATGTTATTTGACTGTTACGCTATGCTATTCAGCAGTTGTTGACAAAAATGCTCCCGCGACAGGGATAAGAACCGTCAAGAAGTTAAGCGGAGTGTAATGATTTTTTATGATGTTTTGATAGTTTAATTAATTTATAAATTTGTGTTAACTCTAGTCAAGCTAGCCTGATGTAGTAATGGTGACAGGACTAAGAAACATTCACACAGTGTAAACAAAGGGAGACAAAACTTGCTGTTTTTAGGGATATGTTGAGAATTACAAGAATGCATCTACCAATTGATCAAAAATTGTATGTTGGCTATTTAGAAATGTATAAGAGTAGCCAAGTCAGTTGAATGAGAGCGAGCCAACTGAAAACTGTAGTTAATTAAGAGTTTTTTAAGAGTGCACTACACTACTAGACCATGTGTGTTTTGGTTTTTCACTATGAGCTAAAGGGGCTTAAGTGGGTACTATGCCTACACTTTGCCATAGCAGAGGGAGTACTCAATGTTACATTATGTGAGTACCATAAATTACTGGTCACTATACCCCAAAAACGGTGGGACACAGACCATCATAATACATTGTAAACAACTACCATGCTTTCATGTTTCACTACATACTGCTAGTACAAAACCAGTATTTTTTTCATTGTACTACCTAGGTTAATTTTTGTACCATGGTAGGTAGAACAACACATTTTTTAAAATGTTTTTGGTCACTTCCATGGTAGGAAAATACCATGGTACTGGTGCAAATACCATGTTTTTTTTCCTGCCATGGTTTTACAATAAAACTACAATGTAACTATCATTGTTTTTTGGTCACTACCACAGCAGGAAAAAAACAAGATAACTAATGTAAAACATACTGTGCCCATAAAATGTACATAGGTTAATCACTTTTGTGAAAGAGCACAGTTTAAAAGATAATGCAAATATAAATCAAACTGGTTCAGATGGGAGAGGTTGAGGGTAGAGGAAGGACAGGAGTAAAAGCAAACTAAATAGAGCTATTGTAAAATAGAATCTTTCCATAAAGTGTCACGTTCTGACCTTAGTTCCTTTGTTATGTTTTTGTTTTAGTTTGGTAAGGGCGTGAGTTGGGGTGGGTAGTCTATGTTCTTTTTTCAATGTTGTCATTTCGTTTGAGTGTTTTTGTGAACATTAAATATGACCAATATGAACAATTCCAACGACGATCGTTACATAAAGTTTGGTGTCACTTAGAAATATCCTTGTTTTTGAAAAGAAAAGCACATTTTTGCATATGGTAGGTATGAGCTGGAAATACAGGCCTAAGCGTTGGTGTTCACTAGTTTGCTACAATTGGGGAGGGGTGGAGGGCTATAGGGTAATAAAGAAAAATATACTTAAAAATGTGTGTGTGATTTGTATATACAGTGAGGGAAAAAAGTATTTCATCCCTTGCTGATTTTGTACGTTTGCCCACTGACAAAGAAATGATCAGTCTTTAATTTTAATGGTAGGTTTATTTGAACAGTGAGACAGAATAACAACAAAAAAATCCATGTCAAAAATGTTATAAATTGATTTGCATTTTAGTGAGGGAAATAAGTATTTGACCCCTCTGCAAAACATGACTTAGTACTTGGTGGCAAAACCCTTGTTGGCAATCACAGAGGTCAGATGTTTCTTGTAGTTGGCCACCAGGTTTGCACACATCTCACGGGGGATTTTGTCCTACTCCTCTTTGCAGATCTTCTCCAAGTCATTAAGGTTTTGAGGCTGACGTTTGGCAACTCGAACATTCAGCTCCCCTCACATATTTTCTATGGGATTAAGGTCTGGAGACTTGCTAGGTCACTCCAGGACCTTAATGTGCTTCTTCTTGAGCCAATCCTTTGTTGCCTTGGCCGTGTGTTTTGGGTCATTGTCATGCTGGAATACCCATCCACGACCCATTTTCAATGCCCTGGCTGAGGGAAGGAGGTTGTCACCCAAGATTACATGGCCCCATCCATCGTCCCTTTGATGCGGTGAAGTTGTCCTGTCCCCTTAGCAGAAAAACACCCCCAAAGCATAATGTTTCCACCTCCATGTTTGACAGTGAGGATGGTGTTCTTGGGGTCATAGGCAGCATTCTTCCTCCTCCAAACACGGCGAGTTGAGTTGATGCCAAAGAGCTCCATTTTGGTCTCATCTGACCACAACACTTTCACCCAGTTGTCCTCTGAATCATTCAGATGTTCATTGGCAAACTTCAGACGGGCATGTATATGTGCTTTCTTGAGCAGGGGGACCTTGTGGGTGCTGCAGGATTTCAGTCCTTCACGGCGTAGTGTGTTACCAATTGTTTTCTTGGTGACTATGGTCCCAGCTGCCTTCCCAGCTACCATGCGCATCTCTGCATAACACGGTGCCTGACCAGTTACACGCTCCCCACGGTAAGCATGAGGAATTGGCTCAGGTCTCCTACCTGACTCAGCCAATCTCCTCGTGTTCCCCCCCAACAAAAAATTATTGGGGCTGCCTCTCGGGCTTCCGTGCTATCTGTGTGCCTTCAAGCACTGCAGTGCCTTAGACCGCTGAGCCATTTGGGAGGCCCTTGCAACGCTATCCTGCAAGGAAAATGCAGCGTTCCATTAGAAATGTAATGTAGTTCTGGTGTACTAAAACGCAATGATGCTGTAGGTGTGATCGAAGCGTTGCACCACTTTAGTAAAATAACTCTTTAGCAAATCCCACTGCCAACTGAATAGAATTATACAAATTGAAACAGGCTTGTTGAGCTCAAATTATCTGGAATGGAGTTGACTGTAAGCATGCAGGTATAACAAACATTTCTTATGAGCTGCTAGATTTTGCCATCAGTTGTGTACCTCAAAACAATGATCACTTTTAGTCTCGTCTTATGTTGACTTACATTTTTTGAAATACCTTTACCTAGTCAACACCAAAGACTAGGTAACACAGTGTGATTTGAATGTACTACTTCATTATAATTTAAGTTTTATGCTTTGTTTACTAAAACTTACATCGCAGTTTAATAATTATGAGATCATAAATTGTATCTGAGAGATGTGCAGTTACATTCTTTGATGACAATTATTTTTGAATAAACATCATTTGTGACAATCCTGCTAAGAGAGGGTCGTACCAACTCTTCTGTTTTGTTGAAATCGTTATATTTGTGCGTTTTCAACTAGTCTAATGTAGGCCTGCTAAACCTCTCACCCTTCCCAATGATAATTTACTGGAATCTATAAAAAGAAAAAGGTTCTTCAATCAATAAAATACTGGCAAGCAGAATAGGCATCTTCAATAAGCCCTTTTTAAAACACCAATTCTCGGTGCTGGGATTTCAAGGCCTCCATTAAATATAACTAATTAATTAACTCTGTCTTACTGTAAGTGACCCCCAAAGATCATATTGATCATGCTAAAGTAGAAAAAAACATCAACAAGCTTTAAAAGTAAAGTTGGCTCAGTACCGTAGAATAAAACTCACAGTATGGTTTTGTTTTCGGTCCTTTTGTGAGATATTGTGGGAAAAGGAGAGATGTGGTTGGTTGTGATCACATGGCTGAATCCAGAATCGGGATCGGGTGTGAATGACTCAAACGTCCATACACATAATACTTGTCTGCAACAGGATTTGCACAGAAGATTGTGTGTGTGAATCAGTGACACTCGGTGACGTTTTTATGAGCATGGCCTTATTTCTTTTACAGAATATTGGATAACTGTCATTCATATTCCATTCACCCAGCGTAATGTAACATTGATACTCACATTTTCCCTATACCCATCATGAGGTTGATACAACCTAGAAAGATTACAATGTCGAGAGAGAAATTGGAGTAATCAAGGGGTGTGTTCATAAATTCACTCTGGCTGTCTACTCTGATTTAAGAGCACTCTTGTCTGTGTGCCAGAGTGCAGAATAACTGAGGAATGTCAGAATGCCCAACACCCGTTGAATAAGACCACTTGCAGTAAACATTGAATTCCCTTTTTTCGCCAATTGTTGCCAGCAGCACAGTTACAGTCCCTAACGATCTAGATAAGATTAAAACAGCCTAACCAGCTCTGCTAGGGTGACTAAAATAGTCAGAGCGAGGTGTTCTCATGTGTGTCTGGAAATAGCTAACAAACTTTAGCCAGTTAGCTTGGGTGTTTGAGTGCCGTTGTGAGGTCTGAACACTGGGATCATCCCAACTCTTCGGCCAGATCATTCAGTGTTCGCTCTGAACGCTCCGAGAGTATAACTCTCTGAATTTACGAATAGACAATCTGACAACGCTCTGAATTTACAAATTCCCTGAGCGCTCTCTGGCACTCCAGAGTGAATTTATGAACACACCTAAGCTGACACATTCAATACCTCCTTTCACACTCTTGCCTGCATCTAGCTGGTCTAGGGTGTAATCAGTAGTTGCAAACAAGTTTTATTGGACAAATTCAAGTATGTTCATCCCCATTCTGTTTGCTTTCGTTTAAGAAACGTTGTTCAACAGCATCGGCGGAATAAACCCCTAATCACATGCAACCACAGTTCACTTTCATAGCAGCCTCATATAAACAGCTCGATGTATATATAATTCCTTCTTGCATCTATCTACACTTTCTCCTTTTCCTTCGCTTGTGGAGTTCAGTGCACAACACATCAGCTGTCTGTTACCAGGTGAAAACTTTTCCAAACCAAACCTTCATATCATGACAGCTACTTACTGCACACAGCCTACATCATTGTCACGTCATAGTTAACATAGTTACTAGAACTAATGCGTTAGTCAGCCCTCTTAAATCATGCAGTTCAGTCAGTAGCAAGCAGTTTAGCAGTTACACCGGCTGGCCCTGGTGGCAATAGATTAATAAAACCAAAGGCTTACCTTGACGTGGAAAAGTTATTGTGCTGGCTAGCCATCCCTCTCTGTTTGAGCCAGGTGTTTGAGTAGGCTAAACTAGCAAGCTGCATTCGATGTTAGCTATGAAAGTGAAAAAAATATATACTATGAAATATAGCTAGCACTCTCTCTCGCCCTCTCTCTTGCTTCTCCTCAATTAAAAAAAAAATCATAACTGTTCAACTATTGTCTTTCTCTGTCTCTTTGAGTTACCTACTCACCACATTTTATGCACTGCAGTAAATATATGATCCTTTGATTGGGTGGACAACATGTCTGTTTATGCTGCAAGAGCTCTGCTAGGTTGGAGGATGTCCTCCGGAAGTTGTCATAATTACTGTGTAAGTCTATAGAAGGGGGTGAGGACAATGAACAATAATAAACAATTGAAGTCAATGTACCCAGAGGAGGACAGAAGCTAGCTGTCCTCCAGCTACACCATGGTGCTACCCTACAGAGTGCTGCTGAGGTTACTTTATACCTTCATTGCAATAACTGTGTTCTTTATTGAAATATTTGGTGATGTCATTGTCTGCAGTCTGCAGCTGGGTTCACTACAGCAGTGTCTTAGCTTAGCTTTGAGTTAAGAGTCTGTTTGGCCTTGGATCTTGCGTGACTCCACTTTATTGCCTTTTGCTCTTATCAAAGATCCGACCTTCAGCCCACTTAGTACCTTCTGAAAGGGCCGTGATTGATATGTATTAACCACGTTCCAAAAAACACCCTATATAGTGCATTACTTTTGACCAGGGCCTATAGGGCTCTGGTCAAAAGTAGTGCACTATGTAAGAAATAGGTTGCCATTTGCGATGCTGCCATAGCCTCATGGGAGGTATGCATAACTCTTTTCTCCACAGCCAGTCAATGGCCACCTACACAGGTCCCAAAGTCAGATATGCTTTGTTGTCTCTTTGTCTATTGAGAAGGCAGCTAGCTGGTGACAACAACAGCCAGGCCACTGACTTAGTCTCTTGGGAGACTGTAGGGAAAATCTCAATGCCTATCAGAATGTGTTGTACTATCATATACTGTAACGTCCCCTTTTCCCTCCCTGATGCAGACTTTTCATGAGTGAAAACATGGCTCCCTGACATGTTGACCTCACGCTGAATACCTGCTTTATGTTTTATTTGAGCAAAGTAAAGGGTAAAAAGTATATCATATCTATAGCCGCGCTTCCTTTCTATTTATTCTGTATTTGTTTTCTCTAATTCAAAGTCCTTGGTATGTTTTTTTTTTTTGGGGGGGGGGGGCAGTGTGTTTTTCAAGGAGATACATATCACATTATAAGCCTTACACAAAGACATCATAAAGCCTCATTACTGCAATATTATTACAAAATATTATATTGTTATATTATACATTATATAATGTTTTAAGTGTTTTTGAGAAACATCATCAAGACTCTTTGGTATAGGACTCAGCTGTCTACTCAGCACCACCAGACACGTCAGGCCCTTGGACAGCGTCCAAGCAGACTCTCAACTCAAAGATGAGCTTAGACACCGCTGTACAGACCCAGCTGCAGACTGCCTACAATCACATCCCCTTTCTGGCAGCATCGGAAGGCTACCATGCACAATATGGCATGGATGAATGGATTTCACTTTATAATTTTTTTCATGAATAAGCCATGCTTAAAAACATTAGAAATGTTTATAAATGTTTATTATGTTTACACGTAACAATTACAATCAATTACAGTATATACAAAAAAAACTAGGCAAGTCAGTTAAGAACAAGTTCGTATTTACAATGACGGCCAACCAAAAGGCAAAAGGCCTCCTGCAGGGACAGGGGCCTGGGATTATTATTATTTATTATTGTTATTATTATTATTTTAGGACAAAACACACATCGAGAGAGAGAGACGAGGGACAACACAACACTACGTAAAGAGAGACCTAAGACAACAACATAGCAAGGCAGCAACACAACATGGTAGCAGCACATAACATGGTACAAACATCACACAAAGCAGCCACAACTGTCAGTAAGAGTGTCCATGATTGAGTCTTTGATTGAAATAAAACTGTTATTGCAGCTTGTTCCAGTCACTAGCTGCAGTGAACTGAAAAGAGGAGAGACCCAGGGATGTGTGTGCTTTGGGGACCTTTAACAGAATGTGACTGGCAGAACGGGTGTTGTATGTGGAGGGTGAGGGCTGCAGTAGGTATCTCAGATAGGGGGGAGTGAGGCCTAAGAGGGTTTTATAAATAAGCATCAACCAGTGGGTCTTGCTGGTATACCGAGATGACCAGGTTACAGGGGAGTATAGAGTGCAGTGATGTGTCCTATAAGGAGCATTGGTGGCAAATCTGATGGCCGAATGGTAAAGAAGATCTATCCGCTTGAGAGCACCCTTACCTGGCGATCTTTAAATTACGTCTCCGTAATATAGCATGGGTTGGATGGTCATCTGAATCAGGGTTAGTTTGGCAGCTGGGGTGAAAGAGGAGTGATTACGATAGAGGAAAACAAGTCTAGATTTAACATTAGCCTGCAGCTTTGATATGTGCTGAGAAAAGGACAGTATACTGTCTAGCCATACTCCCAAGTATTTGTATGAGGTGACTACCTCAAGCTCTAAACCCTCAGAGGTAGTAATAACACCTGTGGGAGGAGGGGCATTCTTCTTACCAAAGCATATGACCTTTTTGTTTTTGACGTTGTCAGAACAAGGTTAAGGGTAGAGACAGCTTGTTGGACACTGAAAAAGCTTTGTTGTAGAGTATTTAACACAAAATCCGGGGAGGGGCCAGCTGACTATAAGACTATCATCTGCACATACAGTGGGGCAAAAAAGTATTTAGTCAGCCACCAATTGTGCAAGTTCTCCCACTTAAAAAGATGAGCGAGGCCTGTAATTTTCATCATAGGTACACTTCAACTATGACAGAAAAATGAGAGAAAAATATCCAGAAAATCACATTGTAGGATTTTTTATGAATTTATTTGCAAATTATGGTGGAAAATAAGTATTTCTCTCATCTTTTTAAGTGGGAGAACATGCACAATTGGTGGCTGACTAAATACTTTTTTGCCCCACTGTAAATGGATGAGAGAGCTTCCTACTGCCTGAGCTACGTTGTTGATGTAAATTGAGAAGAGCGTGGGGCCTAGGATCGAGCCTTAGGGTACTCCCTTGGTGACAGGCAGTGGCTGAGACAGCAGATTTTGACTTTATACACTGCACTCTTTGAGAGAGGTAGTTAGCAAACCAGCCCAAAGACCCATCAGAGACACCAATTCTCCTTAGCCGGCCCCAAGAATGGAATGGTCTTCCGTATCAAAAGCTTTGGCCAGGTCAATAAAAATAGCTGCACAATATTGCATAGAATCAAGGACAATGGTGACATCATTGAGAACCTTTTTAAGGTTGCAGTGACACATCCATAACCTGAGCGGAAAACAGATTGCATACCCAAGAGAATACTATAGACATCAAGAAAGCCAGTCAGTTGATTATTGACAAGTTATTCCAACACTTTTGATAAACAGGGAAAATAGAAATATAACTTTAACAGTTAGGATCAGCTTGAACTCCCCCTATAAATAAAGGACAAACCGTGCCTGCCTTCAAAGTAATGGGAACCTCCCCAGAATGGAGAGACAGGCTTGGTGATGATAGGGCAGCAACCTTAAAGAAGAAAGGGTCTAAACCAACTGACCCAGATGTTTTTGGGGGATCAATATTGTATACAATAGTGATACTATATACTATTTACTGTTTGTGCACAATTTATGAATAGTTTATTCATGCTTACTCATGGAAGTAGTTAGAGTAAAAACAGATATTAAAAACATGCAGTCTAGATTTACCCTTGTCATGTAGTGCTTTACATTTAGCTGAGAATGGCAAACAAGGGATAACCATTTGCAGAGCTCATCAAAGTCACATTGAATACCAGTTTCATCTCATTGTTTGAATTGCAAAACTTCTCTCTGTGGAGGTTTGAAACCATTTTCAAAATGAGGCATCCTCCACCAACTACCTATGAACTTGGGGTGTAATCTTCTAAATACATCAGAGAACTTGTGACAAATACCACCTACATCCATTTGATATTGTGGTAACAAGGTGGTACACTTCCTCTCCCAACCAACAGCTGCAAGAGAATGATAAACACGTGAGTTTCACTTCAGCAGCAACAACTCCGCTAAACCTTCTGACTTCCCGTCCAAGTTTGACACCTTGTAACTGGCAAAGAAAACAAGACGTGTCCTCCTGTCATCTCTGCACAAAATAACATGATTTATGCAGAAGGGAAGAAAGTATAATATATTTATTTTTGTGCACACGATTTTCCTTAGCCAATCCCTTCAATTGCATCTTTCGATGGAAATAAGTGTGGCAGGAAAGGAACACTCTTTACCGTTATGAGAGAGAATCAGTGCTTGTGCTCTGTCTGTTAATGGTGCCTTTGTGTCGGTACCAATCTGTTCACAGGGTTTGATATTTTCTTTAGAGGAAAATGGTGGTGACTTGTGGTTGTGCACAAAGTCATTTAAACTACCGGTCAAAGTTTTAGAACCGCTACTCATTCAATGGTTTTTATTTATGTTTACTATTTCACACATTCTAAATAACACATATTTAATCATGTAGTAACCAAAAAAGTGTCAATCAAATCAAAATATATTTTATATTTGAGATTCTTCAAATAGCCACCCGTTACCTGGATGACAGCTTTGCACACTCTTGGCATTCTCTCAACCAGCTTCATGAGGTAGTCACCTGGAATGCATTTCAATTAACAGGTGTGCCTTGGTAAAAGTTTATTTGTGGAATTTCGTTCCTTAATGCATTTGAGCCAATCAGTTGTGGTGTGACAAGGTAGGTGGGTATACAGAAGATAGCCCCGTTTGGTAAAAGATCAAGTCCATGATATTACAGGAACAGCTCAAATAAGGAAAGAGAAACTACAATCCATCATTACTTTCGGACATGAAGGTCAGTCAATACGGAAACGCCAAGAACGTTGAAAGTTTCTTCAAGTTCAGTCGCAATAAGCATCAAGCGCTATGATGAAACTGGCTCTCATGAGGACCACCACAGGAATGGAAGACCCAGAATTACCTCTGATGCAGAGGGTAAGTTCATTAGCATTACCAGCCTCAAAATTCGCAGTCCAAATAAATACTTCACAGAGTTCAAGTAATGGACACATCACAACATCAACTGTTCAGTGTGTGAATCAGGCCTTCATGGTTGAAACCAATACTAAAGGACATAACTAAAGGACAACAAAAAGAAGAAGAGACTTGCTTGGGCAGAGAAACATGAGCAATGGCCAATAGACCGGTGGAAATGTGTCCTTTTGTCTGGAGTCCAAATTGGAGATGTTTTGTTCCTACCGCCGTATCTTTGTGAGACGGGGTGTAGGTGAATGGATGATCTCTGCATGTGTATTTCCCACCATAAAGTTTGAATGAGTTTTTTTCAACAGGACAATGACCCAACACTTATCCAGGCTGTGTAAGGGCTATTATACCAAGAAAGAAAGTGATGGATTGCTGCATCAAATGACCTGGCCTCCACAATCCTCAGACCTCAACCAAATTCAGATGGTTAAGGATGAGTCGGATTGCAGCGTGAAGGAAAAGCAGCCAAGAAGTGCTCAGCATAGGTGGGAACTCCTCCAAAACTGTTGGAAAATCATTCCAGGTTAAGCTGGTTGAGAGAATACCAAGAGTGTGCAAAGCTGTCAGCAAGGCAAAGGGTGGCTATCCAGTGACATTTTCTACAAGAAATCTGCCTCCAGAAATAAAAGCTTCTCCAAAGTGTGACACCTACTCCCATTTTCTGCTGCACTGCTGCTTTGATTTCACCTGGCGATCTGTTCACCGTCTACCCCCACCACACTCCCCACTCTTTCCCAAGCTCTCGCTCGCCTCCAGCAGACTCGCGCTGTTGGGGTGAGTGACTCTGAACTTTAAATGGCTAGCCCCAAGTCGTTTTACATGTCTAAAAAAAATTGTTGGGCATTTTGCTATTTGCCTCATGACTCCTGCATACTTTCTTGACTACGAACTCTCTTTACCCAACCATGGGACAGACTGTTTGTTCTCGCACTCGGGACTCTGACTCTCTCTTGGTCACACAGACTTTTGGCCTCCCACCCTATTCTAACCACCTCTCGCCAGCTTTGTATTCATGATACCTGATGAAATCGCTGTGCAATATGATCTTGTCGCCATCTGATGCACATTCAGATGTCATAAATCAATACTGCAGAGCTCTCCCTGTCCTATGTCATATGCCTTGATTGTAGGACTATTGATGATATATGGAAATGTGCATTTTCTGCAGGTTAACACTATAAGCTTTTTACCTAAAATAGATCAATTGAAAGTGTGGGTTCACAGCTGCAATCCAGATGTGTTGGTCATTACTGAGACGTGGTTAAGGAAGAGTGGTTTGAATACTAATGTTAACCTTTCTGGTTATAACCTTTTTCGGCAAGACGGATCTTCCAAACAATTTGATTTGCTGGTTTTCAGCATTAAACGTTCAAATAGCTTTTTGTTGACTGTTGCTGGGTGCTATCATCCTCGATCTGCACCGGCCTGTACCCTACCTGCCCTAAGCTCTCTCCTGGCCCCTTACACTAAGTCTGAATTTGTCGTGCTAGGTGACCTAAACCGGGACATCCTTAAACCACCTGACCAAGCCCTAAAGCAAATGGACTCCCTTAGCAATCCCACAAGGTATGACTCCAAACACCCAGAAAAGGCTACTCTCCTCGATGTTATCCTCACAAATAATCCTGATAGGTATCAGTGTTTTCTGTAATGACCTTAGTGATCACTGTTTTACAGCCTGTGTTCATAATGGCTGCTCAGTGAAATTACCTGTTCTGATTTGTTATCCTCTCTGGGATCGTTCGGGACGCTAGCGTCCCAACTCGCCAACAGCCAGTGAAGTTGCAGGGCGCCAAATTCTAAACAACAGAAATCTCATAATTAAAATTCCTCAACCATACAAGTATTTTACACCATTTTAAAGACGCACTTCTCGTTAATCCAACCACAGTGTCCGATTTCAAAAAGGCTTTTCGGCGAAAGCAGAACATATTATGTTAGGCCAGCAACTAGTCACAGAAAGCATTCAGCCATTTTCCAACCAAAGAGAGGCGTCACAAAAATCTGAAATATAGATAAAATTAACCTTTGACGATCTTCATCTGATGACACTCCCAGGACTCAATGTTACACAATACATGTATGTTTTGTTCGGTCAAGTTCATATTTATATCCAAAAATGTTCAGAAATGCCTCCAAAACATCCGGAGTAATTGCAGAGAGCAACATCAAACAACAGAAATACTCATCATAAACTTTGATGAAAGATACATGTTTTACATAGAATTAAATATAAACTTGTTCTAAATGCAACCGCTGTGTCAGATTTCAAAAAAGCTTTACGGCAAAAGCACAATATTCAATAATCTGAGAACAGCGGTCAGCCACAAAAACCTGCCGAATTGTGGAGTCAACAAAAGTCATAAATAGCATTATAAATCTTCACTTACCTTTGCTGATCTTCATCGGAATGCACTCCCAGGACTCCCACTTCCACAAGAAATTTTCGTTTTGTTTGATTAGGTCCATATTTATGTCCAAATACCTTTTGTTTTGTTTGCGCGCTTAGTTCACTATTCCAAAGGCACAATGCGCGAGCGCAAAATCCAGACGAAAAGTCAAAAGAGTTCCATTACAGTTTGTAGAAACATGTCAAACGATGTTTACAATCAATCCTTAGGGTATTTTTATAATACATCTTCAATAATATTCCAACCGGACAATAGCGTATTCATTACAGAGGAAAAAGCAGATTGATTGGCCTCAGCCTGGTCCACTTGTTGAAACGGCTCTTATTCGACACCCTTCCACAACAGAAGCCTCAAACTACTTTCTAAAGACTGTTGACATCTGCTGGAAGCCTTGGGGAGTGCATTCTGGCCCCATAGGCATAGCATATTGGAGAGGCAATCACTTAAATGAAACTACAAACCTCAGATTTCCCACTTCCTGGTTGGATTTGTCTCAGGTTTTAGCCTGCCATATGAGTTCTGTTATACTCAAAGACATCATTCAAACAGTTTTAGAAACTTCAGAGTGTTTTCTATCCAATACTACTAATAATATGTATATAGTAGCATCTGGGACAGAGGAGCAGGCAGTTTACTCTGGGCACCTCATTCATCTAAGCTACTCAACTGCCCCCCTGTCATTTGTTTGGAACAAAGGTCATGAGGTTTGGTAAGAAGAAGGTGTTATTACTACCTCTGAGGGTTCAGAGCTTGAGGTAGTCACCTCATACTGTTGAAGTCAGAAGTTTACATACACTTAGGTTGGAGTCATTAAAACTAATTTTTCAACCACTTCACAAATGTCTTGATAACAAACTATAGTTTTGGCAAGTCGGTAAGGACATCTACTTTCTGCATGACACGAGTAATTTTTCCAACGGTTGTTAACAGACAGATTATTTCACTTATAATCAATTGTATCACAATTCCAGTGGGTCAGAAGTTTACATACACTAAGTTGACTGGACTGTGCCTTTAAACAGCTTGTAAAATTCCAGACAATTATATCATGGCTTTAGAAGCTTCCGATAGGCTAATTAACATAATTTGAGTCAATTGTATGTGTACCTGTGGATGTATTTCAAGGTCTACCTTCAAACTCGATGCCTCCCCACATCATGGGGAGATAAAAAAAAAAAATCAGACCTCAGAAAAATAATTGTAGACCTCCACACGTCTGGTTCATCCTTGGGAGCATTTTCCAAATGCCTGAAGGTAACAGGTTCAACAGGTTCATTTGAAGGTAGGCCTTGAAATACATCCACAATAGTACGCAAGTTTAAATGCCATAGAACCACACAGCCGTCATACCGCTCAGGAGGGAGACGCGTTCTGTCTCCTAGAGATGAACGTACTTTGGTGCGAAAAGTGCAAATCAATCCCAGAACAACAGCAAAGGACATTGTGAAGATGCTTGAGGAAATGGGTACAAAAGTATCTATATCCTCAGTAAAACGAGTCCTATATCGAAATAACCCAAAAGGCCTCTCAGCAAGGAAGAAACCACTGCTCCAAAACCGTCACATAAAAAGCCAGTCTACGGTTTGCAACTGCAGGGGAGAAATATTGTACTTTTTGGAGAAATGTCCTCTGGTGTGATGAAACAAAAATATAACTTTTTGGCCATAATGACCATCGTTATATTTTGAGGAAAAAGGGGGGGCTTGCAAGCCGAAGAACACCCTCCCAACCGTGAAGCACGGGGGTGGCAGCATCATGTTGGGGTCATTTGCTGCAGGAGGGACTGGTGTACTTCACAATCTAGATGGCATCATGAGGAAAGAAAATTATGTGGATATATTGAAGCAACATCTCAAGACATCAGTCAGGAAGTTAAAGCTTGGTCGCAAATTGGTCTTCCAAATAGACAATGACCCCAAGCATACTTCCAAAGTTGTAGCAAAATGGCTTAAGGTCAACAAAGTCAAGGTATTGGAGTGGCCATCACAAAGCCCTGACCTCAATCCTAGAGAATATTTGTGGGCAGAACTGAAAAAGCGTGTGCGAGCAAGGAAAGAACCTGACTCAGATACAAAATTCTCCCAACTTATTGTGGGAAGCTTGTGGAAGGCTACCTGAAACATTTGACCCAAGTTAAACAATTTAAAGGCAATGCTATCAAATACTAATTGAGTGTATGTAAACTTCTGACCAACTGGGATTGTAATGAAATAAATAAAAACTTAAATAAATCATTCTCTACTATAATTCTGACACTTCACATTCTTAAAATAAAGTGGTGATCCTAACCTTTTTACTAGGATACAATGTCAGGAATTGTGAAAAACTGAGTTGAAATGTAGTTGGCTAAGGTGCATGTAAATTTCCGACTTCAACTGTACATGTGCTGAGAGAATGACAGTGTACTGTCTAGCCATACTCCCAAGTACATGTCAAAGCTGCAGGCTAAAATTAAATCTAGACTTGTTTTCCTCTATCGTAATAGTTCCTCTTTCCCCCCAGCTGCCAAACTATCCCTGATTCAGATGACTATCCAACCCATGATAGATTACGGAGACCTCATTTATAGATCGGCAGGTAAGGGTGCTCTTGAGCAGCTAGATTTTCTTTACCATTCGGACATCAGATTTGCCACCAATGTTCCTTATGTGACACATCACTGCACTTTATACTCTACTGTAAACTGGTCATCTTGGTATACCCATCGCATGACCCACTGGTTGATGCTTATTTACAAAACCCTCTTATGCCTCACTCCCCACTATCTACTGCAGCCTCATCCTTCAAATACACCACCCATTCTGCCAGTCACATTCTGTTAAGGGTCCCCAAAGCACACACATCCCTGGGTCGCTCCTCTTTTCAGTTCGCTGCAGCTAGCGACTGGAACGAGCTGCAACAAACACTCAAACTGGACAGTTTTATCTCTTCATTCAGAAACTCAATCATGGACACTCTTACTGACAGTTGTGGCTACTTTGTGTGATGTATTGTTGTCTCTACCTTCTTGCCCTTTGTGCTGTTGTCTGTGCCCAATAGTGTTTGTACAATGTTTTGTGCTGCTTCCATGTTGTGTTGCTACCATGCTGTGAAGTCATGTAGTGTTGCTCCCATGCTGTGTTGTCATGTGTTGCTACCGTTCTATGTTGTTGTCTTAGGTCTCTCTTTATGTAATGTTGTTGTCTCTCCTTTTCGTGATGTGTGTTTTGTCCGATATTTATATATTTTTAAATTTTTAATCCCAGCCCCCTTCCCCGCAGGAGGCCTTTTGCCTTTTGGTAGGCCGTCATTGTAAATAGGAACAAATTCTTAACTGACTTGCCAAGTTGAATAAAAATACAAGTATACAAAAGCTGGTTAAGGGTCACTCAAAAATGTTACACTTTGTGAATAGCATGAGTACATTACTTTGACCTAAAAGCATGTGCAGAAACAACAACACTGTTTTCCTTTTCTGAGTGCACTACAATTGCGGTATTGTTCATACTTGCTGGTGCAGGGTCTTGTTTAATCTCTACTCTGGGCCTGTTCCGTGCCCTGCTTGGACACTGTGGCAGTTATGTAGGCTTTGTTCATGTGTGCTCTAGGGGCTCAGGGGGCGAGTACAATGTAAATCACAACCAATAGTTAAATATATGGACCTGCTCACACACTAAATTATTTCTGCTTACACAACAAGAGACCAGAGGTTTGGTTACAAAATAAGATATACTTCTGTTATTAGTAGAGTGTGGGTATTGTGCTAGAATGTGCATACCATGATTGTGTATGGTTGAAGGAAACTTGGATAAACAAATTACTGGGATAATACTATATAAATTGATTTGATTGATTTTTTTTTTTTATTGATTCTCATCAGTGGCAGTTTTTCTTCTCAAACCGATAGTTTTTGATTGTAAACAAGCAGGCAAGTAGACATGGGTAATTAATATCATAGATCACAAAACAAGAGATTTAGGCAAATTATTAATGGATTACATAAATTGGAACATTTGTATTTAACCAGTTAAGTTCATGGAGAACACATGCTAATTTACAGCAACAACCTGGGGAATAGTTACAGGGGAGAGGAATGAGCCAATTGGAAGCTGGTGATGATTAGGGGGCCATGATGGTACAGTATGAGTGCCAGATTAGGAATATAGCCAAGACACCCGGGTTAACAACCCGGCGCTTACGATAAGTGCCATGGGCTCATTGGTGAACACAGAATCAGGACACCCGTTTAATATCCCATCCAAAAGACAGCACCTTACACAGGGCAATGTCCCCAATCACTGCTCTGGGATATTTTTTTAGACCAGGGGAAACCCTGCTTAGCTTGAGGCAAGCCAGCAATGGGATGCGGGGTGGTATGCTGCTGGCCAGACATGATTTCTCCATCTATAAAATGTGTAGGGTAAATTGCCACAGTAGATTTGCCATGGTAAAGAAGGAAATGATATATTTCAGTTGTACATAATGCTTGTCAAATATACTGAACAAAAATAAAAACATGAGCTGAAATATCATGAGCTGAAATAAAAGATCCCAGAATGTTTCATACACACAAAAAGCTTATTTCTCTCAAATGTTGTGCACAAGATATGCCACACCTTTCAGGTGGATGGATTATCAAGAAGCTGATTTAAAAAGCATGATCATGACACAGGTGCACCTTGTGCTGGGGACAATAAAAGGCCATTCTAAAATGTGCAATTTTGTCACAGAATACGTGCCACAGATGTCTCAGGTTTTGAGGAAGCGTGCAATTGGCATGCTGACTGCAGGAATGTTCCCCAGAGCTGTTGCCAGAGAATTGATTGTTAATTTCTCTACCAATGTCATTTTAGAGAATTTGACAGTACGTCCCACCGGCCTCAAATCCGCAGACCTTGTGTAACAACACCAGCACAGGACCTCCACATCCGGCTTCTTACCTTGCAGGATCGTCTGAGACCAGCCACCCGGACAGCTGGTGAAACTGAGGAGTATTTCTGTCTGTAATAAAACTGTGGTTGGCACAACCTAAGAAACAACGAACACAATTGCATTTTATCGATGGCACAGAGATACCATGACGAGATCCTGAGGCCTGTTTTCGTGCCATTCATCTGCCGCCATCACCTCATTTTTCAATATGATAATACACAGATATGCATCTGTTGGTCCATGGCGCAAGGATGTGTACACAATTCCTGGAAGTTGAAAATGTCCCAGTTCTTCCATGGCCTGCATTCTGACCAGACATGTCACCCATTGAGCATGTTTGGGATGCTCTAGTTTGACGTGTGTGACAGCGTGTTCCAGTTTCCGCCAATATCCAGTAACTTCGCACAACTTCTTAGCACATATTAATGCTTTAATAAAAGATCACCTCATAGTGATACGGTGCATAATGTTGGTTGCAATTGGCCCCATTTTCTTATTGACAGTTAGTCAATCCATAAATGGGTCCTTTTAAATAAGTCCCCATAAATGGGTCCCCACCCTTGCAAAAATCTGATTAATTTACCAAAATTCCCTGGTTTTCCAGATTCCAGGTTTCCTGCTTATTCACTCCTGATTCGGGGAATCGTCCAACCAAAATATGTGGAAAACATGGGAATTTGGGGAAAGGAGCTTCATTCTCTCCATGTGGAATGTGACATCATTGGCAGTTTCAATTGAATCAGACACTGGATTCCAGACTGAGCAGAAAATATTAGCATACTATTTATGTATTTTAAATGTTTTATATGGTCAGTGCTCATGATATTGAGACTTTTGCTCTGATCCAAGCCCAATATTTTTTTGAAGTGGGCGCTTGAGAGCATGTTCTTCTATCTTCAAGGTGCCCAGGCTGGCCACGTAGATACAACACCTTGTTACCATCTAGTTAATTAACACCCCACCTCAGCAACTGCCTGTCCACTCCTCCACCTATAGTCAATCCCTCCATCTTTCTCTCTCCAGGCATGGCATGGTGGCATGCTGGGGTTAAGCTGACGGGCACAGATGGCTCCCCCTCTGACATATACTGTACATTCAACTAAGGTATAAGCAAAAAAATGCATCACAATCATTACAAAAATTATTTGCAAAATCAATGGTAGTAAGAGAAGAGTGAGTGGAAGAGTGCAACAGTTGTGATGGTGGTACTCACTGTGTGTGTCTTGTGTAGATGGACAGTTTGACCATTGATTTCCACAGACCTTTGACTTGCAATCTGGCCGTCAGAGCCTGGGGGGCTGGCACCCATGGCGCTGGGGGTTTGATTTGATTGGTTAGCACATGACCCTATTGCTTTTCATGTGCTGAGCATGTATGGTTTGGCCATACTGGTGGTTTTGATGCTATATCTTTAAGAACTAGTCATTTCTGTCCCTCTCAGAAATTTTGGCCGCTATTTCGTAACCGAAAGCAACTTTGTATTATTTTGGGTAAGTTGAACCTCATGGGGATCTGCAGATTGGATGTAATAAAAAAATGGTGCCACTGTCTTATGACATACCGCATTGAGTAAAGATCAACACCGGTTGGTGAATAAATAGGAGAGTTCTTAAATAAAAAATGATACCAACTCTTTTCTCTTTCCACTAATGGTAATTCAATAGTGAAAAAGTACACTTTCCTGCCACAAACATAGCACTAGGTCAATATCAATTGAGATGCTTTCGAATAGTAGAAGAAAATAGACCAACCCTCTCCTCACCCCCGTCCCACCACCCACCCTCAAATAATCCCTCCCCCCAATTCAAGCACAGGAATAAATAGAAAAAAAACAACCTTTTCCCACTGTTTCAGCTGTAAGCTTTGTTTACTAACTACTGTGCCCTTAGCTCAAGTCCCCACCACCCATCTCCCCAATGCACACACTGCGTATGTGGACGAAAACAAGCAATCGGCCGTGGGCTCCAAAACCGAGGCACTGTACAGGGACAGTGACAAGGTATATTTTTTTCTAGTCTATGTTCAGAAATGTTATGTTCATCACCCCGTTTCTTTCTCTATGGGAACAGGGGACCTTTATTTCTTCGTTTTTTTTAGTTATGGATTTCACAGAGGGTGGAAGTGGTCGGCCGGATATGTTAATTTGCCAATGCAATTAATGTCTGAACACCCAGAAGCCATTTAACTTTCCGAGCCTATTAATTATGCACTTTGTACATCCCAAAATATCCTCTTATCCTAAAGAAAATGTACTAATTAAGCCAAAAATATTTCTGTGTTGTTATAAAGACCTTAAAATGGGGCAAGTGGTGCAAATAAAATATTTGATAGGAAGCCAAGTGTCTTTTCCCACATCCCCTCCCTCTTACCCTCTTTCCACTGACTGTAACCTTCTTTAAAAGCACACACAGGCGTTTTAAAAGTTTAATAATATTCATATGCCGGCACAATGTGCTCAGCCTGTCAGCATTAATCAAAGGATTCCCACACCCCCCATCGGAGTCAGAGGAGCATACAAATCACTTCCTGGTCGATCACCTAGAACTGCCGTGATTGGTCGTTTCAGGCTGTGGACAGACTGGCCTTGTTTCCTGTAGAACACTTCGTTGTTAATAAAAGGTCAGCTAGTGATGGAGAGGACAGCTAGAAAAAGAAAGGGGGAAGTCGCATTGCACTTTTTGACACTTGGAAGTGCATCAGCAGTGCCTTGTACGTTACCATTGTGTGCAGTGCCTAACTTGCTGTTCAGAAATGTCACGGAGAATCTGCATATCGGAGAAGATTTGTGTTGTGCGTACATGCACAAGGCGGCTAATGGTGGCATGGAAACCTAGCAACACTGGGGAAGGTTGACGAAAGTAAGAACTGAGGGTTTACGACTTTGATCCAACTGTAATTTGTCAGTGTATACTGTGCAGTAAACATTTATTCCAGCGGCAGAGGAGCATTAATCGACCTCAGGGTATGGTTGGCTTGTGAATGAGGTAATGCTGGAGACATCATCGACAAGAAAGCAATACCTGTGCTCTGCAGAGAAAACATACTGTAAACCATCAGAGTACTATTCCAAAACACCTTATTGTATACACCTACTCAGTCTCTTCAGAGCCATGAGAAGTGAGGGATTAAGGGCATTAGGAAAGGACTGTATTTTTTCTGTCCCCTGTTATTTGTACTCACCTTCTTCAGGGGATAGTTACACAACCTCTGAATCGCATCGACCCCTAGGTACTTGGCTCTACTCCCTGTGTATGCTGAAGATCTGAAAGGGGCATGTTATCGTTCATTGTACTTTATTGATAAATTCAACCAGACTAGGTAGGGTCTTTTCCATCGCCAGTAGTGACTACAGCTGGCAAATGTGGAGCACAATGCTTATTACATCTTGCAGATAGAAACACTATATATACAAAAGTATGTGGACACACCTTCAAGATAGTGGATTTGTCTATTTCAGCCACACCTGTTGCTGACAGGTGTATAAAATCGAGCACACAGCCATGCAATCTCCATAGCTAATCATTTGCAGTAGAATGGCCTTACTGAAGAGCTCAGTGACTTTCAACATGGCACTGTTATAGAATGCCACCTTTCCAACAAGTCAGTTTGTCACATGTCTGCCCTGCTAGAGCTGCCCCGGTCAACTGTAAATGCTATAATTGGGAAGTGGAAACGTCTAGAACAACAACGGCTCAGCCGCGATGTGGTAGGCCACACAAGCTCACAGAACAAGACCACCGCCTGCTGAAGTGCATTGCGCATTAACATTGTATGTCCTCGGTTGCAACATTCACTACTGAGTTTCCGAACTGCCTCTGGAAGCAACGTCAGCACAATAACTGTTAGTCGGGAGCTTCATTAAACGAGCAGCCGCAGTCAAGCCTAAGATTACCACGCACAATGCCAAACTTAAGCTGGAGTGGTGTAAAGCTCACTACCATTGGACTCTGGAGCAGTGGAAGCGCGTTCTCTGGAGTGATGAATTTTTGTATTTGTATATTTCAAGAACTGCTGTGGATAAAAAAATATTTTTGTTAGACAATCCATATAGGAGAATTTTACATTTTACTGGAGCTTCTTAATTTTCCAATGGACTCCCAGTCAGTTGGATATTTGGTTTTATGGTACTTAGCCCAGGCTTTATCCCTTTCTCTGAACAGATGTATTAAGTCAGAGCTAACCCAGGGCAGGTGACGGCCTTTAACTTTCACTGTTCTCCAAGGTGCATGTTTATCATATAGCTTTTGTGATTTTAGTGAGACAGTAATCCCATGCATTTTGGGCTGTTGGGATTAGTTCGAATCTTTTCCAGTTTATGGATATCAAGTCATCAATGAAATAATCAATACTGCCATTGTCTTAGCAATTTGAGTGGTGCTTTAGGCATCATTATTTATCCAAACACTGTAAATGATCATTGAAACAGTCTGGAAGAACACCTACATTTATAATCCTGTCAGGCCTGTCACTAAGAGCCAATCCAGCTAAGGCCCATGACTTTCAAGTCATATATCAAATCAGACTGATGCATGTTTACACAATCAATAAGATGTTTTAATAAAAATTGACTGTAGCACTTTCTGCCAGTTGAGGCCAAGTTAAAAAACAAGTCACTCACCAGATAAGCAAATACACAACATGAGTATATGAACCACAATCCCTGTGTTTAATGTATAATTATTTGACTTGATAACCTATGATTTTATTTATTTAACTTGGTAAGTCAGTTAAGAACAAATTATTATTTTACAATGACGGCCTACCGCCCCTAACCCATAAAACTGTGCGCCGTCCTATGGGACTCCTGATCACAGCACAGGATCAAACCAGGGTCTGTAGTGAAGCCTCTAGCACTGAGATGCAGTGCCTTAGACCGCTGCGCCACTCGGGAGCCTTCATAAAGTAGGACTACTAACAACCTATGAGTACTAAAATAACACATGTCTATCAAGATAAATTTAATGTGAATACCGCGTTCAAAACGATTGGTAACTCAGAACTAGGAAATCTCTGACTTCAGTGCGTTCAAGACAACTTGGACATCGGGAAAAGTCATTTGAACGGTTATCCAACTCGGAATTCCAAGTGGGAAACTGGCATCTTTCTAGAGCTCTGACTTTCCTACCAGTAGATCACTGACGTCATGATTGGACAACATTTTTTACGAGTTCCTCTTGAACGCACCATAATACAACCTATGACTACTAAGATAAACCTACACTCTAAAAATGCTGGGTTGTTTAGATGACCCAACTGCTGGGTTGCAGGCATTGGGTGAATTAGGGCTCTACTCAATCCATATCACGAAAATGCTGTGCTAAAGTCTAATTGAAATGTTAACGCAATGTTCCCGCGATGGTGGAGACGGCATTTGTTGTAAACGCTGCATATTCAATCGGAAATTACCTTTACATTTCTATAACGGAATCTGTAACATTTCAGCGAACCGAATTCAATAGAGTCCTTTTTTTCTCAAAAGAGAAAAGTTGGGTTGTTAATGCTGATTAATTGAGTTATGTCCCAGTGGGTCAGATCAGAAGACTGGAGGCGTGGCTTTGTAGGGGCGTAGCTTTCAATTGTTATTTTTGGCCACCTGTGGGTAATGAAGCTTACACAAGTGCATGAGTTCCTTAAAGGCCTATGCACATCCCAATGTTGGGATAGTTACCACTTTGTGGGTGGCCAAAAATAACAATTTGAAAGCCACACCCCTAATAAGCCATGCCTCCTGAAAATAACCTACGGATTACATTTAAAAAATACTGAGCAGGTGTAATGGGTTATTCACGCAACCTATAATAACCCAATGTTTGTTTGTTCTGTCCAATATTTACGAAGGGGCAACAAATAAACAAAATTGAGTTTTTTTTAACCTAGCATTTTTTTGAGTGTCCGACTACAAAGAAAGCTAAAATAATATTTACATAATTTAGCACATACTTTTATCCAGAGCTATTTACAATCGTGAGTGCATACATTTTCATTTCCTTGGGTATTGAACCCACAACCTTGGCATAGCAAGTACCATGCTGTACCAACTGTGCCTCACGGGTCCTGTGAGTAGTGAGAGAACCTTTGACAACTCAGCCATTATCAGAGAAAAAAGGCCCACTTGAAGGTAAGGAAATATGGACTGGAGTCTGTCTCATAACAATGATTTATTCTCAGTATTTGGAACTTCCTCGTGGTTGACAATGACAAATTCTTCCAATGTGCACTTTTTTTTGTTTAAAGTTTCCTCAGTCAAGTATTTTGTCTTAGGAAGTAGGCTACTAGCCCTTATGGATTTTGTCTGGGCTCATCTTTCTTTAAGTACATCTGTGCATCCCCCTGCACAGCTACTGAACCGAGGTAGTTACTTGCCACTGAGGAGTTTTAAACCTAGATTGGCTAGTTACGATTCTGGGCACTTTCGCAGGTGAAATGATCGCCTCCTTGGGAACCGGGCGATGTCTTAGTAAACGCTCAGTTACTAAAAAGGTTGTGAGGTCAGGATTATTTACATGGGGATACATAATGCATGCCTTGTATTGTTTACTAAAGGGAGTGCCTTAACCACACAGACTTCCCCATCCGTTTCTGCCACGGGAAGGTCAACTGTAGAGAGGATGACCAGTATGGAGGTCAGTGATCTCTCGATAGCAGCATCCGTTTGTATATCTCTGAATCAACATGAACTGAACAAATGGGATATTTCCGAAAATCTATTCTGCTGTGTGTTGTAAGTGTATTTTTACCGTCTGGCTTTCGCTCTGGAATTGAGGGTTATAGGTTGTGCAGTCCTTTATGAGTTTCATACTTGCATAGTTGGGCTGACTTGGACTTTTTCAGAGAATATTGGCTTTAATCACGTATTTGTATAAAGTATAAAACTATTCATCCTCCAAGAAGGATAATAAGTTACATCATCCAATTCGTATGATATTGTTCGACCAGGTACGACGTGTGATACTATACAGACTCTAATTTGTATGATATTGTATGACCACTATTGCATTCATAACGTAACATAATATTTCGTACTAAATGGAGGGAAACAAATCAATGCTACAGAATCCTACTCTCCTGCTCTGCCATGAGGCCAGGTTGGTGGTTCTGGGGTGTTCTGTGGCGTTTGGTTATCTATCTAACACTGAAACATGAGTTTGGGTTTGGTTAGGGAGGTTGGGGGTGGGTGAGCTTGACACCCGCTGATGAAGAAATCAAGTGGGTAGAGTTCCCAAGCGGGCACAAGCTGCCCCTCTGCCACAGGGAGCTCCCTGAAACAGTCTGTCGGGGACGGTGGCCACAGCCCGCAGCAGCCTGATTCGCTGATTGGAAATATGGTTCCCTCTCCCTGCAAAATCTGTCTCCCTCCAGGACAGCACAGGCAGGGGAGGAGCGGGGGAACAAGGGTAAGGAGAGAAAGGGAGAGGAGAGAGAGTGAGTGGAGAGGACTTATAATATAAGAGATTTAGAGCCAGAGTCAAACACACGAGGGAATGAAAGGGAGGAAAGAGAAAAGAGAGGGAAGAAAAGGTTTAATATTGCCATATTGTTTAGATCCAGAGTGCAAAGTGGGAGGTGCAGAGAAAGAGAAATATTAGGGGGGAATGAGTGAATAGAGAGGATGAATTATAATATAAGATGTACTATATTGCCATTATTTAGAGTCCGGGTGAAAGAGGTGAGGGGAGGACATAGAAAAGATATGGATAGAAGGTGGGCAGAATTAATTGAGGAGAGATGAGGAGGAGGATGAGACTGAAACCTAACAAAAGCCAGAGAAATGTTTTCATTTGTGCATAGGCTGAGTCTGTCTATATGGGAGTGCTCTGGTAAAGAAACAAAGCATTTTAGCCTTTCTGTGCATGCAGGTTCTGTTACCGTAGCCTGGTGGAACCAGCCTGATCGCTGTTTTGAAGTGGAGTAGAATGGTGAATGCAGAGATCAGGCTGGTTCCCCCATGTTACAGTAACAGTAGAATGTTCTTCATTGTCATATTGGTTATAGCCAAAGCGATTAATCCATCGACTAGTGCTGGGTTTGAGAGTCAAAATATCAGTATCTGACAGACAATGTTGGTATCGGCTGGTCTTTAATATTACATTTAACTGTCCGAACATGACTGCGTTGTGAACGGAATCTCTTAACAATAACAAACGTATCCAGGAAAACAGTCAATCGTGTAAGGTTCCGTCGGTGCCATTTGACTGTAGAACCTCTCTCCACTACAGCAACAGTTGCAGAACTTCTGCAGGTAAAGAATAATCTCCATTGTCTTTGCAGCTCTGTGTCAAGCAAAAACATTTAATTTAGATAATTCCTTGCCAGTTGTGTCCCAATAATCTCTCCGTTCCCCTAAAGTGTGCACTTGTTCACTTCTCTTCATGGAAAGGAAATGACCGGTATGGAAACCCTCTAGCTCATGCTTAAACTAATCCATTGCTTTTACATTTGTGGGGAATAGTGAACGAGTGCACACTTCAGGGGGAAGAAGAGATTATCGGGACGCAATCATGGAGCTCTATGGAGCCAGGTTTGGGGCTACAGATACTGTGTATCATAAACACACAATATTCACTAGATATAGTGGCAGTGGCAACCATTAAACCTACGGTGTTAATACCAATCTATAAAACCAGGAGAGAAGGTTTAAGGGGATGGAAGAGAGAGTGGCTGACTGGATTTCTGGCTGGCTGGTGTGGCGCCAAAATGATTCCTCACCCCTACTTAATTACGTTGTGCAGCGCGACGTGAAAAGGTGTCAGAAGCCCACAGAAGCAGATCTGTCCTAATGAATGAAAACAGATGGGACAGACTGCAAGCAGAGCCATTGCCAAGAGATCTAGGGAAGCATAGAGGAGGAGAGGGGGAAATATTGAGGGGGGACAGAGAGAGAAAGAAAGATATTGAGAGGGAAAGAAAGCCAAATAGCCAAAGTATGTTTGATTTTTAAAGCAAGGGAATAAGAGGCCACACACAAGCAGAATTAGGTCCATGACAGGTCCCCAAGGTCCCTGCCTGCCTTTGCCTGTGTGTGGGACAGTAGTGCTGCATTGGTAAAATCACTGGGAAAGCCTATGTTATAATTGCGTTGTTTTCTCTATAACCCATCAGTTCATACTCTTATACAACCGGTTATCCACAGTAGCCCAGGCCAAGATGGCGTAACAGTAGGTTGTGTGTGTTTATCCCATGTCTTATCCCATGCAAATAGCCAGTATTTTTCATATATATCTTAATCTCACTTTCTATCTATGAAATAAATCTACTTTCCTGCAACCCTTCTCACCCAACGAGGTACGGATCTGCTATTTTTTTCCTTATGACTGGAACTTCCATCAGGAGTCAGCTAACTAGCTTACTAGCCTTTGTTAGCCACGGCTAGTGGTCTTCACATTTTTTCAGTCACCAGCCAGCCTTAGCTCGAACAACACCTGCCAGTCTGCACAGCGCGACATCAACCCAGAGCAAATCGGAATGCTTCTCTCTAGCGCATCACCGGATTCATGCCGCTCTGGATCATTTACACCGGATCATCGCAGCTAGCTAACGAGTGGCTACTGTTAGCTAACGCCTCTGTCCCGAAGCAAGCACCAGCTAGCCTCGAGCTAGGCCCATATACCAGCTAATTCTAGGGCTAAAATACCTCTTTTGCCAATTGCCTTGGACCCTTTATTCTCGACACGGAGCCCCGCCGATCCATCATGACTGGACTGCCGACGTGATCGCCCGATGTTGTCTCAACAGGCTATTCTGTTACAATGTCGCTAAAGAGCCATCTACTGGCCCGGGCCTGCTAGCTTATCTGATTGCTGTGTCCCCTGCTCGCCTAGAGTAGAAGCTTGTGGAAGGCTACCCAAAACATTTGACCCAAGTTAAACAATTTATAGGCAATGCTACCAAATACTAATTGAGTGTATGTAAACTTCTGACCCACTGGGAACGTGATGAAAGAAATAAAAGCTGAATAAGTCATTCTTCCTACTATTGTTTTCTGACATTTCCCATAAAAGTGGTGATCCTAACTTACCTAAAACAGGGATTTTTTACAAGGATTAAATGTCAGGAATTGTGAAAAAAACTGAGTTTAAATGTATTTGGCTAAGGTGTATGAAACTTCCGACATCAACTGTATGTTTATGTCATGGGAAATGTTCTTGTTACTTATAGGCTAATGCGATTAGCATGAGGTTATGTTAGCTCAACCGTCCCGCAGGGGACCTACCAATACTGAAGAAGTTTTGACATGCTGGTAGAAATGAGGTAAAACGGGATTACAGTGTCTTGCGAAAGTGTTCATCCCCTTGTCATTTTTCCTATTTTGTTGCCTTACAACCTGGAATTAAAATAGATTTTGGGGGGTTTGTATAATTTGATTTACACAACATGCCTACCACTTTGAACATGCTAGATATTTTTTATTGAGAAACAAACAAGAAATAAGACAAAAAAAACAGTCCCAGCCGCTGAAAAACACCCCCACAGCATGATGCTGCCACCACCATGGTGTTCTCTTGGTGATGAGAGGTGTTGGGTTTACGCCAGATTTAGCGTTTTCCTTGATCAGCTACATTTTTTGTCTCATCTGACCAGTGTACCTTCTTCCATAAGTTTGGGGAGTCTCCTGCATGCCTTTTGGCGAACACCAAATGTGTTTGCTTATTTTTTCTTTAAATGGCCGTCTATAACTTTGAAATAATAATAATAACGTAGACTCAATAATTATTTTTTGTTATTTGCTAGGCTCCTTACTGATTTTAGGGTTAATATGTTCTTTAATAGCCTGTTGAAATATCAAATGTCAATTGATAGTGACAGAATCATTACTTCCCAAGTAAAGTACATTTTTTTTGTCTCTTCTTCAGTTGTAGCACAGCTTCTAAATGTCATGTTATAGAGACAAACCAAATATATCCCATATGCATCGGAGTCATGTCTTTACCCGACATTTTACGCTTGTTTCTAGCATAAAGCTTTGCGGACTAAAGCGTTGCTATAGATAACTTTATATAATCAAGTCAATATGAAACATATTTTTTTAAAACGAGTAGGCCTGTGCTTTTAGCCATTTTCTTTACCCAAAGCCACAATACCCTCAGATACCCCCTCAATTCGAACTCTGGTTTTAACTTAACAAGTTCTTCACTGACACGGAGATATTTAAGGGGTGCATGGTGACTAAAGGAATAGGCTGACAAAATCTATGGATAGTAGACTATCATTTAGTCTGTCAAACAGGTAGGCCTACCTCTTTCTGGAATAGGAAGAAATAGGTTCCAACACAAAGCCCTCTTGTTGTTAGTAGCATATAGTCAAATTGAATGGATACGGTTTAAATGAATTAAGGCTAATCAAATTAGCCTATTTTCAGCACCAATGCTCTGCCCATCTCTGCAGCTGCCGCTTAATGTATGGAACATTCCTTGAATATGGGTTATTGCAATGTCAATAACTCTAATAAATAGCTTCATTATAGGCAAGGAAACATTTATTTTTATTCAAATCAATTATAGCAAGCCAACCTCTGGTCCTCCTTCTCATCTTCAAGTTCTCCCGCTCAAGCTGGACAGGGCATCAGTAGGCCTAATCCACACACACATATATACAAAATTGATTTGACTCCTGAAGTGCCACAGCACATTAATTCGTTAGGCAGCACAAAAGGGTTTACAGTGCCTTGCAAAAGTATTCATCCCCTTGGCGTTTTCCCTATTATGTTACATTACAAATAGATTTTATGTAATGGACATACACAAAAGAATCCAAATTCGTGAAGTGAAATTAAAATAACTACTTGTTTCAAAAAATTTATAAAAAATGGAAAGTGGCGCGTGCATATGTATTCTAAATGAAGCCCCTAAATAAGATGCATATGAAGCCCCTAAATAAGATCTGGTGCAACCAATTACCTTCAGAAGTCAAATAAGTTAGATTGCACACAGGTGGACTTTATTTAAGTGTCACATGATCTGTCACATGATCTCTGTGTATATATACACATGTTCTGAAAGGCCCCAGAGTCTGCAAGACCACCAAGCAAGCGGCACCACCAAGCAAGCGGCACCACCAAGCAAGCGGCACCACCAAGCAAGCGGCACCATGAACACCAAGGAGCTCTCCAAACAGGGCAGGGACAAAGTTCTGGAGAAGTACAGATCAGTGTTGAGTTATAAAAAAAATCGGAAACTTTGAACATCCTAGGGAGCACCATTAAATCCATTATTAAAAAATGGAAAGAATATGGTACCACAACAAGCCTGCCAACAAGCCTGCCAAAACTCATGGACCAGGCAAGGAGGGCATTAATCAGAGGCAACAAAGAGACCAAAGATAACCCTGAAGGACATGCAAAGCTCAACAGTGGAGATTGGAGTATCTGTCCATAGGACAACTTTCAGCCGTACACTCCACAAAACTGGGCTTTACGCAAGAGTGGCCAGAAAAAAAGCAATTGCTTAAAGAAAAAAATAAGCAAACACGTTTTCGGGATACGGGAGACTCCCCAAAAATATGGAAGAAGGTACTTTGGTCAGATGAGACTAAAATTGAGCTTTGTGGCCATCAAGGAAAACGCTATGTCTGGCGCAAACCCAACACCTCTCATCACCCCGAGAACACCAACAGTGAAGCAACAGTGAAGCATGGTAGCTGCATCATGCTGTTGGGATGTTTTTCATCGGCAGGGACTGGGGCCAAAATTGAAGGATTGATGGATGGCGCTAAATACAGGGAAATTCTTGAGGGAAATCTGTTTGTCTTCCAGAGATTTGTATTCAGACCCTCTACTTTGTTGAAGCACCTTTGGCAGGGATACATTTGCAACAATTTCAAATTTTTTTTTAAGGGATATTGTGTGTAGATTGATGAGGGAAAAAAAAAAACAATTTAATAAATGTTAGAATTAGGCAGTAACGTAACAAAATATGGAAAAAGTCCAGTGGTATGAATTCTTTCCGAATGCACTGTAGGATGTCAATGCTAGGTTTGTCATTACTGATCACAATTTTTCCTCCTCTCCCACACTAACTTCAAACATGCAATGCTTTTCTTTCATTGTTACTTTTTTTATGCATGAGTACACTGTCTCACATGCACTTGGAAATGTTTTGAGAATAACCATGAAGCTTTCAGTAAACTCTCATTATAGTGTAGTATTTTTGTTTAGATGGTCATCTCTTTAAAAAAAAGCATCTGGTTTATCCTTGAAATGTGAAAGCTTTGTTTCTAAATGTCTACACATTTTCGATGGCTTCGTAGCATCATTGCTGAGGCAAGTCTGACATGTCACAGACAGGTTTTGGCAGGCAGCTGTTTGATTTGAAAGAAATTCAGGGAGAGAGAGTGTGTGTGGTGTAGCATACATACATTGTCATGGCAACAGAATGTGTTTACTGCTTCTTGTATAGTTCAGCACATTGCACAGGTAGGCATACAGCAAGTATTTATTCATGTAAAATATGCTGCAGACCACAAAAAAAAATACAATCAAATTCAAGACAAATATGCTGCAGACCGGCAAGCATTCCTCCACGTACCGGTGCCGGTCGACAGATCAGGGTTTGAGAAAGGCTGGTATAGGCTATGGATAATTTTATTGAGACCACTCTAGGCACACTTGAGCGCCAAGCAGAGAATCAGGGATGAGCGGCATCATCGGGCACACATGATACTATATTAAGCAACTAATTCTCAAACTCTGAGCAATATGAAATTAAATTTTTTACAAATTACATGACACTCCCCTGGACTAAATGTGTAAAATACTAAACCCTCCACCTGAATGAAATTGAAAAAGCATGACCCTACTCCATTTTCGTCAGGGTAACCATTGTGCAAATTTCAACCTCTCCCTTAATGACAGAGTTCACTCTAAAACATTTTTAGTCAATATATACAGTATAGGCTACTACACTGCTGAGGTAAATAATACACTCCTTCAGGAAATAAGGGTGAAGGAAAGGTTACATGGAGGGGCAACATACCAACACACTAACAATATCTGACAATGCATCATTCCCCTGCACCGCTGGTTCATATTTGTGGCGGAACCCATTAGAGGTGAATAATGGAACAGTGACATTGACATGGGATGGGAAAGTGTGTGTGTGTGTGTGTTGGAGTGTTACAGATTGTTGTGTGTGCTTTCACTTCCTAGTCTTTATTAGAACAGGTTGGAGCGCCGTGATGGCTGATTGATTGAACAGCCCTGCTTATTTATAGTGTTGTTTACTCGGGGCAAATAAAGCATGCTAATCTGGGCCTGTCATTCAAGCTAGCGAGGGGAGCTGAGCCCTATCTCTGATCTGGTAGTCCATACACCACTAACCACGGTGCAGCCATGTGGAAAATTGTTTGGTGTGGATTTATTCAAAAAGAACATGTGTGTGAGTGAGTGGAGAATGGGGGGTGTGGGAGGTAGAGAAAGGGAGGAACGTGAAATTAGAAATTAGTTTTGGATGGCTGTCAAATTCTCGTCACTTGTTAAGGCTGTGAAAACATGGGCCCAGTCAAACAGACACAGACCAATACGTTTTCCTTACACAATGACTTTGAGGCCCCTTTGGCCATTGTCATTATGGAGTTCCTTTGGATGCCCAGTGTTATCATAATTCCCTTATTTTTTTGTTAGTCTCCGCCAATGACAGGATTTTCCCGGCAACTCTTTCCAGACAAAGTTGTCAAATGCTCACAAAACTGTGAACAGTGCATTTCTTGAGGAGAACCAACGGCAAAAATATTATTTGACTCGTTTTACTGATGTGACTGGCAAAACTGCTGCAAAAATCTTTTAGGTAATGGCAAGGATTCAGAGGAGGCGTAAGCAGTTACGCTTTTCAGCACAGCTGGCAATGGAGTTGTCATATTTGTTTTAATTCAAAAACTGACTACCTTGGCAGGTGCAAAGAGAACCATTTAAACGGTTGTCATAACAGAAAAGAGAGTCTTACAATACACAAGCTGTAACATAACGTTTCTGCAGTGCTCACCCCGTTGGTAGGTGAGACAACCATCAGACTTCCATGTGCCAATAAGTTACAGAACTATTGTCACACACAAATAAGCACATACCATGACAGACCAGGCAAATAGAAAAATTGGCCTTATGACAAAGAAAGGGTCAAGCATGTCAGCATTCTGAAAAAAACTAAACCAGTGAAACACCTGTACATGGGAAACACAACAGTGCACCCCCCCCATCTGAAAACAAAAAAAGTATTCAATTAGAAAAAACGACACTGAGAGAATAATCAGTGATTGGGGATAACTTGTTATGTCTAGACGTTATGCTAGCGGAACCCCTCGACAACATCCGGTGAAATTGCAGAGCGCCAAATTCAAATTAAATTACTATAAATACAGTATATCACAAAAGTGAGTACACCCCTCACATTTTTTGTAAATATTTGAGTACATCTTTTCATGTGACAACACTGAAGAAATGACACTTTGCTACAATGTAAAGTAGTGAGTATAACAGTGTACATTTGCTGGCCCCTCAAAATAATTAAACACACAGCCATTAATGTCTAAACCGCTGGCAACAAAAGTGAGTACACCCTTAAGTGAAAATGTCCAAATTGAGGGGACAGCAAATGTATAACTTTCATGAAATCACACACGGCACACACGAGTTGCCTTCCAGAGAGACATCGGAGATCGTAACATTCTCTGTTTCACAGAAATATGGCTCACTCGGGATATGATTTGGTACAGCCACCCAGTTTCGTACTGAATTGCGCAGACAGAAACAAACATCTTTCTGGTAAGAAGAAGGGCGGGGGGGGGGTGTATGCCTTATGCTTAACGACTCATGGTGTATCCACAACAACATACAGGAACTTCAGTCCTGTTCACCTGACCTATAATTCCTTACAATCAAATGCCAAATGCGTTATCTACCAAGAGGATTCTCTTCGATTATAGTCACAGCTATGTATATCCCCCCCCAAATAGATACCTCGACGGCCCTGAAAGAACTTCACTGGACTCTATGTAAACTGGTAGCCATATATCCTGAGGCTGCATTTATTGTAGCTGGTGTTTTAGCAAAGCTAATCTGAGAACAAGGCTTCCTGAATTCTGTCAGCATATCGAATGCGAAATGAGCCGGTAGCATTATGGACCATTGCTACTCTAACTTCCAAGATGCACACAAAGCCCTCCCCGCCCTCACTTCAGCATGACTCAATTTTGTTGCTCCCAGACTATAGACAGAAACTAAAACAGGAAACACTCGTGCTCAGGTCTATCCAATACTGGTCTGACCAATCTGATTTCATGCTTCAAGATTGCTTCGATCACGTGGACTGGGATATGTTCCGAGTAGCCTCAGACATCAACATTGACATATGCGCTGAGTTTATTAGCAAGTGCATCAGTGATGTTGTACCCACTGTGACTATTAAAACCTTCCTTAACCAGAAACCGTGGATTGATTGTAGCACAGGCGCAAAACTGAAAGCACGACCACTGCTTTTAATAATGGAAGGAGACTGGAAACATGACCGAATACAAACATTGTAGCTATTCTATCCGCAAGGCAATCAAACAAGCAAAGCATCAGTATAGAGACAAAGTAGAGTCGCAATTCAATGACTCAAACACGAGACATGTGGGCAGGGTCTACAGTCAATCATGGATTACAAAAAGAAAGCCAGCCCCGTTGTGGACATTGACGTCTTGAGAGCCCACAGGCTTTGGTAACGGCCCGCTACCAAAGCCTGTGGACTCTCCTTCACCATGGCCAACGTGAGTAAAACATTTAAACGTGTTAACCCTCGCAAGGCTGCCAGGCCAGACGTCATCCCTAGCTGCGTCTTTAGAACATGCACAGACCAACTAGCTGGTGTGTTTAAGGACATATTCAATAAATCAATTTCCCAGTGCCCACATGTTTCAAGATGGCCACCATTTTTCCTGTTCCCAAGAAAGCTAAGGTAACTGAATGACTATCGCCCCATACCACTCACTTCTGTCATCATGAAGTGCTTTGAGACTAGTCAAGGATCATTTCACCTCCACCCTACCTGATACCCTAGACCCACTCCAATATAAGTCCACAGACGATGCAATCGCTATCACACTGCACACTGCCCTAACCCTCCTGGACAAGAAGAATACCTATGTAAGAATGCTGTTCATTGACTACAGCTCAGCATTTAACACCAAAGAACCCTCCAAACTCATCACTAAGCTCATGACCCTGGGTCTCGACCCCGCCCTGTGCAACTGGCTACTGGACTTTCTGACGCGCCGCCCCAGGTGGTGAGGGTAGGAAACAACATCTCCAACCCCCTGATTCTCAACACCAGGGCCCCACAAGGGTGCGTTCTCAGCCCTCTGCTGGACTCCCTGTTCACCCATGACTGCATGGCCATGCACGCCTCCAACTCAATCATCAAGTTTGCAGACAACACTACTATGGTAGGCTTGATTACCAACAATGACAAGACAGGCTACAGGGAGGAGGTGAGGGCCCTCGGAGTGTGGTGTCAGGAAAATAACCTCTCACTCAACGTCAACAAAACCAAGTAGATGATCGTGGACTTCAGGAAACAGCAGAGGGAGCATCTCCCCATCCACATCGACAGGGCAGTAGTGGAGAAGGTGGAAAGTTTTAAGTTCCTCGGCATACACATCACGGACAATCTGAAATGGTCCACCCACACAGACAGCGTGGTGAAGAAGGCACAACAACGCCTCTTCAACCTCCGGAGACTGAAGAAATTAGGCTACAGATGCACAATCGAGAGCATCCTGTCGGGCTGTATCACCGCCTGGTACGGCAACTACTCCGCCCACAACCGCAAGGCTCTCCAGAGGGTAGTGCGGTCTGCACAACGCATCACCGGGGGCAGACTACCTGCCCTCCAGGACACCTACAGCACCTGATGTCAAAGGAAGTCCAAAAAGATCATCAAGGAGAACAACCACCCGAGCCACTGCCTGTTCACCCCGCAATCATCCAGAAGGCGAGGTCAGTACAGGTGCATCAAAGCTGGGACCGAGATACTGAAAAACAGCTTCCATCTCAAGGCCATCAGACTGTTCAACAGCCATCACTAACATATAGTGGCTGCTGCCAACATACAGACTCAAATCTCTAGCCACTTTAATAAATGTAATAAATTGATGTAATTAAGGTATCACTAGTCACATTAAGTAACGCCATGTTAATAATGTCTACATATCCTACATTACTCTTCTCATATGTATATACGGTTTTCTATACCATCTACTGCATCTTGCCTATGCCACACGGCCATCGCTCTTCCATATATTTATATGTACATATTCTTATTAGTCCCTTTACATTTGTATAAGATATTTTTTGTGAATTTGTTAGATTACTTGTTAGATATTCCTGCTCTGTCGGAACTAGAAGCCATGCATTCGCTACACTCGCATTAACATCTGCTAACCATATGCAAGTGACCAATAAAGTCTGATTTGATATACTATAGACACCATTTTAATTTAATTTAAATTTAAATACAGTCTTGTTTAAAATGGAGTTTGGAAAATCCGTGCTTCTCAGTGATATTGTTCGGTTTTGATTTGACAATGTCCATTTGCCCACTAACGTGGGGTGAACAGCTTCGGTGATTGCTCTCTATCCAATAGCATAGACAGTAAGACAGGCCTGCCCAATAGCTCTGACTTCACATTGCACATTTTTGAGGTTGAGAAATACTGCACCAGCCTTAATATTGTGAATAGATTGTGGCTTCCATCAATAGTCTGCATTATTTCCAATCCCCCATATATATACAGTGCCTTGCGAAAGTATTCGGCCCCCTTGAACTTTGCGACCTTTTGCCACATTTCAGGCTTCAAACATAAAGATATAAAACTGTATTTTTTTGTGAAGAATCAACAACAAGTGGGACACAATCATGAAGTGGAACGACATTTATTGGATATTTCAAACTTTTTTTAACAAATCAAAAACTTAAAAATTGGGCGTGCAAAATTATTCAAAAAGTTAATACTTTGTAGCGCCACCTTTTGCTGCGATTACAGCTGTAAGTCGCTTAGGGTATGTCTCTATCAGTTTTGCACATCGAGAGACTGACATTTTTTCCCATTCCTCCTTGAAAAACAGCTCGAGCTCAGTGAGGTTGGATGGAGAGCATTTGAACAGCAGTTTTCAGTTCTTTCCACAGATTCTCGATTGGATTCAGGTCTGGACTTTGACTTGGCCATTCTAACACCTGGATATGTTTATTATTGAACCATTCCATTGTAGATTTTGCTTTATGTTTTGGATCATTGTCTTGTTGGAAGACAAATCTCCGTCCCAGTCTCAGGTCTTTTGCAGACTCCATCAGGTTTTCTTCCAGAATGGTCCTGTATTTGGCTCCATCCATCTTCCCATCAGTTTTAACCATCTTCCCTGTCCCTGCTGAAGAAAAGCAGGCCCAAACCATGATGCTGCCACCACCATGTTTGACAGTGGGTATGGTCTGTTCAGGGTGATGAGCGGTGTTGCTTTTACGCCAAACATAACGTTTTGCATTGTTGCCAAAAAGTTCAATTTTGGTTTCATCTGACCAGAGCACCTTCTTCCACATGTTTGGTGTGTCTCCCAGGTGGCTTGTGGCAAACTTTAAACAACACTTTTTATGGATATCTTTAAGAAATGGCTTTCTTCTTGCCACTCTTCCATAAAGGCCAGATTTGTGCAATATACGACTGATTGTTGTCCTATGGACAGAGTCTCCCACCTCAGCTGTAGATCTCTGCAGTTCATCCAGAGTGATCATGGGCCTCTTGGCTGCATCTCTGATCAGTCTTCTCCTTGTATGAGCTGAAAGTTTAGAGGGACGGCCAGGTCTTGGTAGATTTGCAGTGGTCTGATACTCCTTCCATTTCAATATTATCGCTTGCACAGTGCTCCTTGGGATGTTTAAAGCTTGGGAAATCTTTTTGTATCCAAATCCGGCTTTAAACGTTTTCACAACAGTATCTCGGACCTGCCTGGTGTGTTCCTTGTTCTTCATGATGCTCTCTGCGCTTTTAACGGACCTCTGAGACTATCACAGTGCAGGTGCATTTATACAGAGACTTGATTACACACAGGTGGATTGTATTTATCATCATTAGTCATTTAGGTCAACATTGGATCATTCAGAGATCCTCACTGAACTTCTGGAGAGAGTTTGCTGTACTGAAAGTAAAGGGGCTGAATAATTTTGCAACGCCAATTTTTCAGTTTTTGATTTGTTAAAAAAGTTTGAAATATCCAATAAATGTCGTTCCACTTCATGATTGTGTCCCACTTGTTGTTGATTCTTCACAAAGAAATACAGTTTTATATCTTTATGTTTGAAGCCTGAAATGTGGCAAAAGGTCGCAAAGTTCAAGGGGGCCGAATACTTTCGCAAGGCACTGTATATATATTTCTTAATAAATATACATAATATTTTACAGTATGTAAAATATTTATGTAACTAGGCACGCCAGTTAAGACAGATTCTTATTTACAATGATGTCCACCCGTGGAACAGTGGGTTAAATGCCTTGTTCAGGGGCAGGATAACAGATTTTTACCTTGTCAGCTCAGGGATTCAATCCAGCAACCTTTTGGTTACTGGCCCAATGCTCTAACCACTAGGCTACCTGCCGCACCATTCCAGGGTTTTTCTTTATTTTTACGATTTTCTACATTGTATAATAATAGTGAAGACATCAAACTATGAAATAACATATATGGAATCACATGGTAACCAAAAAAGTGTTAAATCAAAATATATTCAATATTTTAGTTTCTTCAAAGTACAGCTTTGCAAACTCTTGGCATTCCCTCAATACCGAAAAACCCTTTAATTAGTTGGTGTGTCCAAACTTTTGACTGGTACTGTATGTATGGAGCTTAATGAACAGTGGCTTGCGAAAGTTGACCCCCCCCCCTTAGCATTTTTCCTATTTTGTTGCCTACAACCTGTAATTAAAATCAATTTTTGAGAGGTTTGTATCATTTGATTTACACAGCATGCCTACCACTTTGAATAATTTTTATTGTGTAATTAACCAGAAATAAGACCAAAACACAGAAAACTTGAGCGTGCATAACTTCCCCCCCCCCCCCCCCCCCCCCCCCCCCCAAAAGTCAATACTTTGTAGAGACACCTTTTGCAGCAATTACAGTAACAACATTTGGAAAAATGCAGGAGGGGTGAATACTTAAGCAAGCCAATGTATACCTCCATCAAAGCTTATCGCTTTCGTCTCGCACGGACACATTTTGGGCGGTGTTAATCCTCTTGCTTTGCCTAAGATTATAGTTTCTAAAGAACAATGGATGCATTTACACAGGTGGCCCAATTCTGATATTTTGCCAATTATTGGGCAACAAATCAGAATTGGGCTGCCTGTGTAAACACACTTTCTTTTTCAGTATATAAATGACTAGGTATTTACTCACAAATTACATACACAATAATAACTAAGGTTTTGTAATAACTTACAAAATACTCAATAAGAAACTATGAATAACTTATTTCACCACTCAGCACCAGTTGTGTCAAATTATTTGCAGTAGACAGTACCCATTAATACCAGATAATCTATGTACCGTAAAATAATGTGCTACTGAACTATGCATATCACATGACCTTAGAGCCACAAGAATGTTGTCAATAAACATGCGGTCATGCGTGGCTCACTTGGAAAAAGTGTGGCACTGGCTCATCAGGATTGTGGGTTCAATTCCCTCTGGAGTCACATATAGCATTTTTCCAAATGTCACTTTGGGTAAAGCATCATTGTAACGGGAAGGAGAAGCGGACCAAATTGCAACGTGGTTGAAGTTCATGTTTTTTAATAAGAAAACTAAACATGAACATACTACAAAACAATAAACGTGGAAAAACCGAAACAGCCCTATCTGGTGCAACAAACACAAAGACAGGAAACAACCACCCACAAAACCCAACACAAAAAAAGGCTACCTAAATATGGTTCCCAATCAGAGACAATGAACCAGATCAGGCCAAACATAGAAATAGACAAACTAGACACACAACATAGAATGCCCGCTCAGATCACACCCTGACCAAACAAAACATACAAACATACAAAGCAAACTATGGTCAGGCTGTGACAATCATGTACAGGTACTTGCGAAAGTATTCACCCATCTTTGGTATTTTTCCTTTTTTGTTGCCTTACAACCTGGAATTAAATTTGATTTTTAGGGGGGGGTTTACACAACATGCCTACCACTTTGAATTGTTTTTATTGTGAAACAAACAGGAAGTAAGACAAAAACTATTCACCCCCCCGTAACTATTCAACCCTCCAAAGTCAATACTTTGTACAGCCACCTTTAGCATTAATTACATCTGCAAGTCTTTTGGGGTACGGTACGTCTCTATCAGCTTGGCACATCTAGCCACTGGGATTTTTGCCCATTCTTCAAGGCAAAACTGCTCCAGCTCTTTCAAGTTGGATGGGTCCTGCTGGTGTACAGCAATCTTTAAGTCATACCACATACTCTAAATTGGATTGCGGACTGGGCTTTGACTAGGCCATTCCAAGACGTTTAAATGTTTCCCCTTAAACCACTTGAGTGTTGCTTTAGCAGTATGCTTATAGTCATTATCCTGCAGGAAGGTGAACCTCCATCCAAGTCTCAAATCTCTGGAAGACAAACAGGTTTCCCTCAAGAATTTCCCTGTATTTAGCGCCATCCATCATTCCTTCAATTTTGGCCCCAGTCCCTGCCGATGAAAAACATCCCAACAGCATGATGCAGCCACCACTATGGGATGGGGTGTTATTATCGGTGATGATAAATGTTGGGTTTGAGCTAGACACAGAGTTTTCCTTGAGTGCCAAAAAGCTCAATTTCAGTCTCATCTGACCAGAGTACCTTTTTCCATATGTTTGGGGAGTCTTTTGGTGAACACCAAACATGTTTGCTTATTTTTCTCTTTAAGCAATGGCTTTTTTCTGGCCACTCTTGCGTAAAGCCCAGTTCTGTGGAGTGTACGGCTTAAAGTGGTCCTATGGACAGATACTCCAATCTCCGCTGTGGAGCTTTGCAGCTTCTTCAAGGTTAATTTTTGTTGACTCTCTGATTAATGCCCTCCTTGTCTCTTCCGTGGGTTTTGTGGGCAGCCTTCTCTTGGTAGGTTTGTTGTGGTAACATATTCTTTCCATTTTGTAATAATTTATTAAATGGTGCTCAGTGGGCTGTTCAACGTTTTGGATTTTGTTTTATAACCCAACCCTGATCTGTACTTCTCCACAACTTTGTCCCTGACTTGTCTGGAGCTCTCATTGGTCTTCATGGTGCCGCTTGCTTGGTGGTGTCCTTTGCTTGTTGGTGTTGCAGACTCAGGTGGACTTTATTTCACTAATATTGGGACCTCTGAAGGTAATTGGTTGCACCAGATCTTATTTAGGGGCTTCATAGCAAAGGGGATGAATACATATGCATGCACCACTTTTCCATTTTTACATTACATGAAATCCAAATAAAAATCCATTTAAATTACAGGTTGTAATGCAATAAAATAGGAAAAATGCAAAGGGGATGAATACTTTTGCAAGGCACTGCATTGAAAATGCTTTCTGACTAATGTTTTTCACCTCATTGAAACTGCAACTGAAGATAACAAAAAGAAAACTAACTGGCATCTGTTGTCAATACTTCAGATACTAATTGTGCTGCAGGTTGTCAGTTAAGTTGAAGCTACTTGTATGCAAATTCATTCAGGAAAACAGGTTGACAATTACAATCTGGCACACTATCTTGATTGGAGATAAATAGCGAGAGGATAAGTAGATGAAGCAAAGCACAATCATTTGTCTACCTTCAACTGTCAATTGTTTGAATGCGTTTTACTTTTGGAAAATGATCTTGTACCAACCTTCCATGAGTTGTTTTTGGTAATAATAACCTCTCTAGGCTAGGGTGCGGTATTTTCACGTCCGGATAAAAAGTGTGCCAAAAGTAAACTGCCTGTTACTCAGGCCCAGAAGCTAGGATATGCATAGTATTAGTGGATTTGGATAGAAAACACCTTGAAGTTTCTAAAACTGTGAAATATGTCTGTGAGTATAACAGAACGTATTTGTTAGGCAAAACCCAGAGGACAAACCATCCAGGAATTTTTTGTTGTTAAGGTCACTCTCTTTTCAATGCGTTTTCTATGGGGATCTAGATTTCTAAGGCACTTGCTTGCAGTTCATATTGCTTCCACTGGATGTCAACAGTCTGTAGAAATTGGTTGATGTTTTTCCTTTGAGAAATGAAGAAGTAGGGCTGTTCAGAACGAGGGTCGAGTCTAGTGTACTGTTGGGGTTGGGTCGTGTGACCTGAAAGCTCGCTCCACTTTGTTCATATCCACTATTGAACGCAGTTTATCCCATCTTAAATTTGATAGATTATTCACGTTAAAAAATACCTAAAGTTGTATTAGGAAAGTTGTTTGAAATGTTTGGAACAAGTTTACAGGTACCTTATTAGATTTAGATTAGATTTGTCATGTTGCGAGAGTTGGAACCTGTGATTTTCTGGATCAAACGCACCAAATAAATGCAAATTTTGGAGATATAATGACGGAATTAATCGAACAAAAGGACCATTTGTGATTTTTATGGGACATATTGGAGTGCCAACAGAAGAAGCTCTTCAAAGTTAAGGCATGAATTAAATCGTTATTTCTGAGTTTTGTGTTGAGCCTGGCGTGATGAAATATGATTGTCTGTGTTTGTTTGATGGGGTGCTCAGATAATCACATGGTTTGCTTTCGCTATAAAGCCTTTTTGAAATCTGACACCGTGGCTGGATTAACAAGATGTCAAACTTTAATTTGACATATTGCATGTGTATTTTCAAGAATGTTGAATTTGGCGCCCTGCACTTTCAGTGGATGTTGGTCAGGTGGGACGGTAGTGTCCCATCTAGCCTAGAGAGGATAAGGTAAGACGGTATACTCATCTCAATAATGCAGCTCATGATCTTCCAAATGAAGTGTTAGGCTATATGTGAACAATTTCAGGAATTGGAATGTTGCAGATCACTACTTCACACGATAGCCATTTAAACGTAATATTTTTTGGCAGAACAACTCGTTAAAAAAAATACATCCATATATTGCTTAGTAGAACTGCATGTGTTGCTCTACACTTTCTGGATGACAAAGTTTTGAAATCTGTGGAATTAGAGTCTAATAGCTAACGAGACAGAAAAATTACATCTTCAAACTAAGGGCAACCATGGCATCCGTGACAGAAAGAAGGGTCCAACCATGATGTATGTAAGATAGTCTACCTAGCTACATTTTCAGATAATACACATATCAAATGTTGACAGTCTTCTTCATTTCAAGTTACTGTTCAAGTCTACTGTTAGCTAGCTAGCTAATGTTAGCTGGCTGGCTCACTAGCTAACGTTACATGTATGATCTTATTGTTCGTTCCTCAGAGCCATTTGCTTGGCTAGTTATAGCCTAACGTTAGCTAGCTAACATTGAACCTGGTTGGTTAGAGACAGGCAGATTCTTTCAGGGTAGTAATGTCATGAGGGATCATGGTTAATTCTTTAGCTTGCTAGCTACAGTTGAAGTCGGAAGTTTACATACACGTTAGTCAAATACATTTAAAGTTCCTGACAATTCCTGACATTTAATCCTAGTAAAAACTCCCTGTCTTAGGTCAGTTAGGATCACCACTTTATTTTAAGAATGTGAAATGTCAGAAAAATAGTAGAGAGAATGATTTATTTCAGCTTTTAATTCTTTCATCACATTCCCAGTGGGTCAGAAGTTTACTTACACTCAATTAGTATTTGGTAGTATTGCCTATAAATTGTTTAACTTGGGTCAAATGTTCGGGGTAGCCTTCCACAAGCTTTTTGAATTTTGGCCCATTCCTCCTGACAAAGCTTGGGAAACTGAGTCAGGTTTGTAGGCCTCCTTGTAGGCTTTTTCAGTTCTGCCCACAAATGTTCTATAGGATTGAGGTCAGGGATTTGTGATAGCCACTCCAAAACCTTGACGTTGTTGTCCTTAAGCCATTTTGACACAACTTTGGATGTATGCTTGGGGTCATTGTCCATTTGGAAGACCCATTTGCGACCAAGCTTAAGCTTCCTGACTGATGTCTTGAGATGTTGCTTCAATATATCCACGTAATTTCCCCCCTACATGATGCCACCTATTTTCTGAAGTGCACCAGTCCCTCCTGCAGCAAAGCACCCCTACAACATGATGCTGCCACCCCCATGCTTCACGGTTGGGATGGTGTTCTTCGGATTGCAAGCCTCCCCCTTTTTCTTTTGCAAAAATGTTATTACCAACGTTTCGACAGCCAAGCTGTCTTCATCAGGGTATACTCACAAACACTGCGGGATCTCTCGTTTATATAGTGTCAAAAGACACAGGTGTCTGTAATCATGGCCAAGAGTGGCCTGATATCATTGGTTAATAATCAAATATTAAAATGTCATACAAAGAACAGCATACAAACAACAAATGGATAGCATACGATCATAGATGAATTTGACTACACAAGCTTACAAACAATTACAATGGCAAAGTCACAATAATCACAAGATTTTTGTAGCCTCTCGTTTTAACAATAAATTATCAGGTCACCCCCTCTCCTAGGGAGGGTGACATGTTCGATGCAAATATAACGCAGATACAAAATCGAGTGGCCTGCCTCCAAGAAGTGGGCCGCAACTGGATAAGTAAAGTTTTTACACCTAATGGTGCTACGATGCTCTGAGATACGTACTTTTATTTCCCGCTTTGTTTTACCTGCATAATTTTTACCACAAGGACAAGTTATATGATAAATAACTGCCTTAGTGGAACACGTAATAACACCTTTTATTGGGATCGATTTCCCTGTTTGTGGGTGTTTGAAGGATCTACATTTATAAGTACCATTGCATTGAGCACAGCCATTACATTTGTAATTTCCATCCAGTAGGGGCGCAAATAGACGTTGTTCAGGAATATCTTGGGGTGGTAAATCAGAGTTTACCAATTGGTCTCTGAGATTTCTGCCCCGCGGGAATACGACCAATGGAAGGTTCGAAAACACATTACCGAGACTATTATCGGATTTTAGGATGTCCCAATGTTTGAACAATTCCCTTAATTTGTTCAGAGCACTTTGAATAGCGGGTAGTTAGAACGCAAGAATGCGTCTTTTTGCGAGACTGACCTTGAAAAAGGTCATGTCTCGTTTTGTATAGAATTTTCTCAATGGTAATATTAATCTGATCATTCTTGTAGCCCCTCTCCTTGAACTTTCTTTGCGTCTCAGCCATATTTCTGTCGAAATCTGATTGTTTTCTGCAAATGATTTTAATTCGACAGAATTGGCTGTAGGGCAAACTATTTTTCAAGGGAAGTGGGTGACAACTATCAGCCCTCAACAAACTTACGATCAGTAGGCTTCCTGTAAAGATCAGTGTATAGAACATTATCTTCACACAAAATCAGAAGATCAAGAAAACTGATTTGACGTGTATCAGATTGCATAGTAAATCTCTAATGCTCAGAACAGGAGTTAAGAAAGACATGGAACGCCGGGAGCTGTTTTGCATCACCCCTCCATAGAACAAAAATATCATCAATATACCGTTTCCAAATAATGATGTGAGACAAGAAAACATTTTTGAGAGGATTGAAAATAGACTGTTTCTCCATGTAACCCACATACACATTAGCATAGTTAGGAGCCATGGGGGATCCCATAGCAGTACCTTTTGTCTGAATAAAGAAATCATTTAGAAACATGAAATAGTTATGCGTGAGTACTGTTTCAGCAAATGTTACAATGCATATGCACTGGAAGGTAGTTCATTAGGGTCACGTTGCAGAAGAAAATGTTCCATAGCTTCAATTACCGCCCTCGTGTGGAAAATTTGTGTATAATGACTCAACATCAAAAGTAACTAAAAAGGTATTCTCAGGGAGAGGATCAAGATATTCAATGATAGAGATCATACTGCTGGTGTCCTTTACAAAGGAGGGGAGCTGTTCTGCGAGTGGTCTAATAAAAAGTCAACAAAAGTAGATAGAGGGGCCGTTACTGCATCAATGCCCGCTACAATAGGGCGCCCTGGAGGTTGTGTAACATTCTTGTGTAATTTCAGCAAAGTATAGAAAGTGGCAATTTTAGGGTGTTGAATAGCCAAAAAAGCGTGTTCTTTTTTGGTTATCTGACCAGAACTTAAATACCCATCTAGGACAGTAAAGATAGTATTCTGAAATTGGGAAGTGGGGTCACTTCTGAGTTTCTTGTAAAAGGTCTTATCAAGCAGCTGTCTATGACACTCATGTACATAAACTGTCCTATCCATTAGTACAACCGACCCACCCTTATCAGCGGGACGAATAAGGACTGACGTATCGGATTGTAAATCAAGCAAAGCTTGTCCGGAACCTACCACGACAGGTCGCAGTCCGGAACCTACCACGACGGGTCACAGTCCGGAACCTACCACGACATGTCACAGTCCGGAACCTACCACGACATGTCACAGTCCGGAACCTACCACGACAGGTCGCAGTCCGGAACCTACCACGACGGGTCACAGTCCGGAACCTACCACGACGGGTCGCAGTCCGGAACCTACCACGACAGGTCACAGTCCGGAACCTACCACGACGGGTCACAGTCCGGATCCGCCAGAGTCTCCCTCCATCCGGATCCACCAGAATCTCCCTCCAATCCAGAGGCGCCACTCACTCCAGACTCGACCATCAGTCCAGTGGCGTCCTCTAGTCCGTGGTCGGTGGTGAGGGTTCCCGCTCCAGAGACATTAAGTAAGTGTGACTAGTCAGAAGTGGAGTGGGGTCCACGTCCCGAGCCAGAACCGCCACCTCGGAGTTATGCCCACCCAGACCTTCCCACATAGGCTTAGGTGTGCGGCCGGTAGTCCATACCTTTGGGGGGGGGGGGGGGGGGGAATACTGTCACGTCTTTGTCCCCATGTGCTGTTGCAAATCATAGTCTGGCTTTTTTTATGGTAGTTTTGGAGCGGTGGCTTCTTCCTTGCTGAGCGCCCTTTCAGGTTATGTCGATAAAGGACTCATTTTACTGTGGATATAGATACTTTCGTACCTGTTTCCTCCAGCATCTTTACAAGGTCATTTGCTGTTGTTCAGGGATTGATTTGCACCTTTCGCACCAAAGTACATTCACCTCTAGGAGACAGAACACATCTCCTTCCTAAGCGGTATGACGGCTGCATGGTGGCTGCATGGTCTCATGGTGTTTATGCTTGGGTACTATTGTTTGTACAGATGAACATGGAAATTGCTCCCAAGGATGAAACAGACGGAGGTCTACAATTTTTTTCTGAGGTCTTGGCTGATTTCTTTTGATGTTCCCATCATGTCAAGCAAAGAGGTACTGAGATTGAAGGTAGGCCTTGAAATACATCCATAGGTACACCTCCAATTGACTCAAATGATGTCAATTAGCCTATCAGAAGCTTCTAAAGCCATTACAACATTTTCTGGAATTTCCCAAGCTGTTTAAAGTAGATTTAGTGTATGTAAACTTCTGACCCATTGGAATTGTGATACAGTGAATTATAAGTGATATAATCTTTTTGTAAACATTTGTTAGAAAAATGACTTGTGTCTTGCACAAAGTAGATGTCCTAACCGACTTGCCAAAACTATAGTTTGTTAACAAGAAATGTGTGGATTGGTTGAAAAATTTGTTTTGATGACTCGAATCTAACTGTATGTAAACTTCCGGCTTCAACTGTACATGACTTAACAAAATACTTTACTATGCAGGTGTCCATTTTAATAGAATGTCACTGCGACAACTGTTAGCTTGGGTGCTTGACTGCTGTTCGGACAGAATGCTCGAATCAACCCTTAAAGAGATTGGTGGAGCTAAAGAGTAAGAGGGTGTGAACGATGCTGAATGGGTGTAGACAAAGAAGAGCTCTCCAGTAGGTACCAAAACATTCAAAGGCAATTTTCTCAAACGTGAGGTTTCAAGTTTATCAAATTTTAAAGCAGAATAACTTTCCCATTGTTCCTCAAATGCAGTGTATGATATACCATTGTGTAGCTCTGTGTCTCTGCTTTTATCCAATGCAACAAAAAAAAAACATTTAAAATTTTGCTACACAATAAATAATCAAAGGCTGTCGGTCACATATTTAGATTTTTTGTTTATTGGTGAAAAAACAACAGACTTTGGCTTTAAGAGCTTGCAGTTTCCAAGTTGTTCCTTAGTGCATAGTCACTTTAAGAAGCCCTTTGGACCTAGGCTCCTGTACCTCTTGCTGTGCGGTAGTGGAGAGAACAGTCTATGACCAGGGTGGCTGGAGTCTTTGACAATTGTTCGGGCCTTCCTCTGACACTGCCTTGTATAGAGGTCCTGGAGGGCAGGAAGCTTGGCCCCTGTGATGCACTGGGCCGTACACACTACCCTCTGTAGTGATTTGCGGTCAGAGGCCGAGCCGTTTTCATTCCAGGCAGTGATGACACCACATGCTCTTGATGACTTTTGAGGATCTGAGGATCCATGCCGGATCTTTTCAGTCTCCTGAGGGGAAATAGGTATTGTCGTGCCCTCTTCACGACTGTCTTAGTGTGTTTGGACCATGATAGTTTTTTGATGATGTGGACACCAAGGAACTTGAAACTCTAAATCTGCTCCACTACAGCCCTGTCGATGAGAATGAAGGCATGCTCGGTCCTCCTTTTCCTGTAGTCCACAATCGTCTCCTTTGTCTTGATCACGTTGAGGGATAGGTTGTTGTCATGTTACCACACGCTCAGGTCTCTGACTTACTCCCTGTCTCATTGTTGTCAGTGATCAGGCCTACCACTGTTGTGTCATCTGCAAACTTGATGATGGTATAGGAGCAGTGCCAGGCCATGCAGTCATGAGTGAACAGGGAATACAGGAAGGGACTGTTGAATGCTGAGCTGTAGTCAAAGAATACCATTCTCAATTACAGTGCCTTGCAAAAGTATTCATCCCCCTTGGCATTTGGCATTTCTCCTATTTGTTGCATTACAACCTGCAATTTCAATGGATTTTTATTTGGATGTCATGTAATGGACATACACAAAATAGTCCAAATTGGTGAAGTGAAACTGCATGTTACTTTTTAATTTTTTTATGTTTTTAATTTAACCCTTTATTTAATGAGGTAAGTCAGTTAATGAACAAATTCTTATTTACATTGACAGCCTTGGAACAGTGCGTTAACTGCCTTGTTCAGGGGCAGAATGACAGATTTTTACCTTGTCAGCTCAGGGATTTGATCTAGCAACCTTTTGATACTGGCCTAATGATCTAATCACTAGGCTACCTGCCGCCCCACTTTAAGTGAGTAAATCTGAACCAGAACAAAGAGCTCCACTCTTTGCAAGTTATGGTCAAGTTTATGGGCCTCTTTCCATGTTATGAGGAGGTCTATGGGACAAATTTCCCCTTCCGAAATCTGCGAAATCGTGATTTGTCCAAAGCACTGGGACTAATGCTGCTCATTATCTCACACATTATATTGTATCATGACATATCTACGGTACCATTTATGTTTACATAGTCTGTCCATAAGAAATTATCAACTGCACAGTCAGCAGGGTTGAATTGAAGGAAGTAAATTCAGGAAGTAAACTTAGATTCAAATTCAATATTTAAAAAAAATTGCCATCATTTTCAATGACTTTTCAATAAACATAAGCTATTTGTTATTGGTTAGCTTCTATGTTAAAACACCTGTCCAGGTGTAAAATCTAGCAGGCGTATGCAATGTCTTCAAAGAGGGTCTGCCGAGTGGCGCAGCAGTTTAAGGCACTGTATCTCAGTGGTAGAGGTGTCACTACAGATTGGGAGTTGGGAGTGATTGGCTGTGATTGGGAGTCCCGTAGGGCAGTGCACAATTGGCCCAGCGTCATCCGGTGTAGGCCGTCATTGTTCGTCAGTCTGGAACGTGACTTATGTCTCTTATTATTTGTCTGACTCTAAGTACTGCTGTCATCAAGGTCCTAGTTAATTTCTTTGTGTGAGGATAAAACATTTTTTTACCTACGCTCGTGTAAACTAGCTGGCAACAGTAAACTTCTTTTAAAATGTGTTTTTCTCCTCTCTGAACTGTTAAATGGCCACCTTGTTCCAACATCCATTTTGCTCTGTTTAATTTGCCCTGACTCCTCCTTGGCTTTGATTACTACTTTCCATTCCCCTCATTACAAATGGCTTCTGATAAGACTCTCTGCAGCTGAATGTGGTAAATTGCTAGGCTCTTGTAAGGCAGATATAGCCTTGCTGGGAGCTGCTATAAAACACAACTTACACAACGAAAACCAATGGTAAATTTCAGAAGATTGCAAAACTGTATTTTCAACTGAAATGTTCTCATTATTTTAACATATAGAGTGCCTGGCAAAAATATAAATCCCCCTTGGTGTTATTCTTATTTTGTTGCATTACAACCTCTAATTAAAATTGATATTTATTTGGATTTCATGTAATGGACATACACAAATTAGGCCAAATTGGTGAAGTGAAATGAAAAATGTAAAGGTGGTGGGTGCATGCATATGTATTTACCCCCTTTGTTACGAAGCCCCTAAATAAGATCTGGTGCAACCAATTACCTTCAGAAGTCACATAATTAGTTAGATTGCACACAGGTAGACTTTATTTAAGTGTCACATGATCTGTCACATGATCTCAGTATATATACACCTGTTCTGAAAGACCCCAGAGTCTGCAACATCACTAAGCAAGTGGCACCACCAAGCTCCCCAAACATATGGAAGAAGGTACTCTGGTCAGATGAGACTAAAATTGAGTATTTTGGCAATCAAGGAAAACGCTATGTCTGGCGCAAACCCAACACCTCTCATCACCTCGAATACCATCCCCACAGTAAAGCATGGTGGTGAGTGCATCATGCTGTTGGGATGTTTTTCCATCGGCAAGGACTGAGAAACTGGTCAGAATTGAAGGAATGATGGATGGAGCTAAATACAGGGAAATTCTTGAGGGAAACCTGTTTCAGTCTTCCAGAGATTTGAGACTGGGACCGAGGTTCACCTTCCAGCAGGATAATGACCCTAAGCATACTGCTAAAGTAACACTTGAGTGGTTTAAGGGGAAACATTTAAATGTCTTGGAATGGCCTAGTCAAAGCCCAGACCTCAATCCAATTGAGAATATGTGGAACGATTTAAAGATTTCTGTCCACCAGTGGATCCCTTCCAACTTGAAGGAGCTGGAGCAGATGTTCCAAGCTGATAGAGACATACCCCAAGATACTTGCAGCTGTAATTGCTGCAAAAGGTGGCTCTACAAAGTATTGACTTTGGGGGTGGTGAATAGTTATGCACGCTCAAGTTTTCTGTTTTTTTTCTTACTTGTTTGTTTCACAATAAGAAATATTTTGCATCTTCAAAGTGGTAGTCATGTTGTCTAAATCAAATGATACACACACCCCCAAAAAATATATTTTAATTCCAGGTTGTAAGGCAACAAAATATGAAAAATGGATGGGTGAATACTTTCACAAGCCACTGTATGTACAGTGCTTTCAGAAAGTATTCACACCTCTTGACTTTTTTTTCTTGTTGTTGCTGTGTTAGATTGAATTTATTCAATTGAGATTGTGTCACTCGCCTACACACAATACCCCATAATGTCAAAGTCGAATTATGTTTTTAGAAACTTTTACAAATAAATTTCAAATAAAAAGCTAAAATGTCTTCAGGCAATAAGTATTCAACCCCTTTGTAATGGCAAGCTTAAATATGTTCTTAACAAGTTGCATGGACTCACTGGGTTAAGTAAGTGTTTAACATTATTTTTGAAAGGCTACCGTATCAGAGAGAATAAAGTAGACGGCACGGGTCCAAATTTTGAAATATGGCCCTGTGTCCAGGTGACGTGTACATGTCCAAATATGGGCCTTTTTGGGGCAAATCCAACAACTTACCACTCTTCATACTTTAAAACATGGGTGGTGGCTGCATCATGTTATGGGTATTCTTGTCATCGGCAAGGACTAGGGAGTTTTTTTTAGGATAAAAATAAACAGAATAGAGCTAAGCACAGGCAAAATCCTAGAGGAAAACCTTGTTCAGTCTGCCTCCCAACAGACACTGGGAGACAGATTCACCTTTCAGCAGGACAACAACGCAAGGCCAAATATACACTGGAGTTGCTTACCAAGACAACATTGAATGTTCCTGAATGGCCTAGTTACAGTTTTCACTCAAATCGGCTTGAAAATATATGGCAAGACTGTCTAGCAATGATCAACAAACTTAACAGAGCTTGAAGAATAATAATGTTCCAATATTATACAATCCAGGTGTTCAAAGCTCTTAGAAACATACTCAGAAAGACTCAGCTGTAAATCACTGCCAAAGGCGATTCAACAAACTATTGAATACTTATATAAATTATGTATGTATATAATAAGATGGAGGGGAAAGCCATTGGGGAACTGGATCGTGAATTTGTATTCCATGAATACGGTTAGCTACAACACAAATGGAATCTTACTCTAGTTTCCCAGCACATTGTAAATTTGGGATTGGGGAACGAACCCTGTACAATGTCTTATTTACTTTCTTGTGGTCTTATTTTTTATCTGGGAAACACTCTGGGAAAAATAAATAACAAAGATGTCCTAGAGAAGGAAAGGGGGGGGGGGGTTGTTGAGTACAACCCCCAACTTTGTGCTAGGGATTTGTGGTGAATGGGTCTCTGTCTCTCACAATGTGGTCTAATTATCTTCAACTAGCTTGTGTTACTATGAGGGAGGAAAGGGAGCGGAGAGCGATGCAAGCTAATAGGTGTCTGAGAAGGAGACAGTAAGTCATCCGTTATCCGAGCTCACTCCGTTTACAGTAAATTGCTCTGAGACTTAAAATGTTCTCGAGTAGTGTTCTCACCTGGGAGTCTCGCCATTCGGCGGATCTATGCCTCGTACGCTTCCGACTTCTGTGCTCCGCCATCAACCCAGCCAATTAAATCCTCGTCCCCCGTATTCATGCCCCCTTTTTTGTCTGGTGTTTTATTCTTAATGGAAATGGCGAGGACATTTTTCCCCCTTGGCTAAACCTGGATATATGACTGGTCCAGACTTGACTGTCATCGGTGTTATTGTTGTGATGTATGATTAATCTTGGGGCTAAAGGGTTAACACCCGAGAGATTGACTCCGGATCTCATCATTTTGGTGCTTAATAAACTGCTGCTGTCGTAGTTACTATTCTGCGTAACTCATTCTCGAACACCATTAAACTAATTACAGGTCATTTTTTTAACCCATGCCACACTGAACCGAGCAGGACTAAACATGGCTTGTTGAATTAACCTTTCGAGTGCCATGGCCTTTACTGTGCCTTAAAATTGCAGTCGTGCACCGGGCAAAGGGAGAGCTATTACAGAGGGTGTTTTAATGGTTTCCCATGAGGGTGTCTCTGCTTTATCCCAGTTTTATTGCAGATGAGGTAGCCTACTCTATGGTGGCTGTACCGACAAATTAAATCTGCATATCTTATTGACTTTCACCGTAACTCCCTTAGCCTCCGAGGAGGTGCAGAGTCAAAAAAGGCAAGTATTGAGAATATTGAAGGCCCTGTTGAGGGCCAACATTGGTCTTTTCTCGAAATCCTTTCATAAGTTTCCCACTATCCTGCTTCTTACATGAGCTCTGAGCATTCAACTGCCCCCAGTCATAAAAGTTTCAGGATAACTAATGATAGGAATTTTGCTGTTGGGCAGAAAGTGATAGTGGGGATGTTTCCGGTGAGTGTGGAAGTATAGGGGCTCTGGGACTGTGTGTTACCAGGGGAGAACAACTTCCCCCTCTCATTGAAGCCACGGAAGTTCATGGCAAACAGTGGTACTACCAGGCATTGTGTATATATATATATATTGTATATATATATTTATTTAAGACAATCATGGTACCAATAATTGCATCCAATACACCAGATGTACACTACTGTTCAAAAGTTTGTGGTCACTTAGAAATGTCCTTGTTTTCCATGAAAACATACATGAAATTAGTTACAAAATGACTAGGAAATATAGTCAAGATGTTGACAAGGTTATAAATAATGATTTTAATTGAAATAATAATTGTCCTTCAAACTTTGCTTTCGTCAAATAATCCTCCATTTGCAGCAATTGCAGACCTTTGGCATTCTAGTTGTCAATTTGTTGAGGTGATCTGAAAACATTTCACCCCCATGCTCCCTCCCACAAATTGAATTGGATTCTACGTACTGTAAGGTCAAGCTGCTCCCACAACAGCTCAATAGGGTTGAGATCCGGTGACTGTGCTGGCCACTCCAATATAGATAGAATACCAGCTGACTGCTTCTTCCCTAAATCGTTATTGCATAGTTTGGAGCTCTGCTTGGGTCATTGTCCTGTTGTAGGAGGAAATTGGCTCCAAATAAGCGCCGTCCACAGGGTATGGCATGGCGTTAAAAAATTGAGAGATAGCCTTCCTTCTTCAAGATCCCTTTTACCCTGTACAAATATCCCACTTTACCACCACCAAAGTACCCCAAGACCATCACATTGCCTCTACCATGGTTGACAGATGGCGACAAAAACTGCAGGATTTTTAAATTTTTTCTGCATCTCACGAATGTTCTTCTATGTGATTCGAACAACACAAACTTAGATTTGCCTGTCTATAACACTTTTTTCCAATCTTCCTCTGTCCTTTTACCCATCTTAATATTTTATTTTTATTGGCCAATCTGAGATATGGCTTTTTCTTTGCAACTCTGCCTAGAAGGCCAGCATCCCAGAGTCTCCTCTTCATTGTTGATGTTGAGACTGGTGTTTTTCGGGTACTGTTTAATGAAGCTGCCAGTTGAGGACTTGTGAGGAGTCTGTTTCTCAAACTAGACACTCTAAAGTACTTGACTCCAAACTTTTGAACAGTAGTGTATGTCATTGAAAATATATATTTTTTTTATCGCACATAGAAGAAGTTAAGGATAATTTAGCTCCTAATGGGAGCCTACAATACCCCTGTTGGCCTTCAACTTGAGTTAGCCAGCACTGAGTTAGCCTGCAACATCACATTCTGGAGCAGCTCAAACTGCACATGTTATCTAACCATGAGACACCATCTTAACCAACTTAATTTGGGTTCCATGGGCTATTCAGTCTTCACAGAGGAATGAATGGTGTCACATGACCTATGGCTTTGTCCATTCTTTTTATAGTCTATGCTTGTTAGGAAGTCCTCTCAAACTACTGTCTTTCCTTTTCCAGATGTCTTTCCCCTACACACACACACAAACACAGTGGTGCACACACACACGGGACACATGACACAAAAGATGTGTGCTCCAATAGACAACCACACAAACCCCTGGAAAGCTTTGATATACCAGCTAATTACCGTAGCCTGCAATGTCGACCCGTTCCAGCCGAGTGTTTCGTGGCCAAGAGACCCCACATACCGCGGCAGTCAGGTCAGGCAGGCCATCCCTGGGGCCTGATTTGGAGCTTAGGCCGGGACCCCAGGAAATGAACCAGAGGCAGAAAGCTCAGAGGAACTGTTAATTCTGACCTTATGAATATGACCAAGCTGGATGAAAGTTGGAGAACGTTTCCGAGTTGAGTAAATTAGGTATCCATTGAGTGGGTATTTGCATCCGTCATAGTTTGTCTTTGCTCGTCTCAAAATTGGGCTTATTAATGATTCGACGAGTTCAAGTTTAACTGGGACTCTTCATCCTAATCAACATAATTAGAAAATGGGAAAGCTGGAGTGCAATATATTATAGCTACTAAACTTAGCAAATAGAAATATAAAGAATAGAATTGACATTGTGCCTTACTCAACATGTCAGACAGGCATGTCTCTTCTACATAATACATTTCTAAGAAGCCTGGTTGCTCAGTAATACAGTGCATTCAGAAAGTAGTCAGACCCCTTGACTTTTTCCACAATTTGTTACGTTACGGACATAATCTAAAATAGTTTTTTTTTTTTAAAAGGTCCTCAATCTACACACTATATCATAATGATAAATCAAAAACAGGTTAATATATATTTTTGCGAATTTATTACAAATAAAAAATAGATATCTTATTTACATAAGTATCCAGACCCTTCGTTATGAAACTCAAAATTGAGCTCAGGTCCATCCTGTTTCCATTGATCCTTGAGTTGTTTCTACAACTTGATTGGTAAATGTGGTAAATTCAAGTGATTGGACATGATTTGGAAAGGAACACACCTGTCTATATAAGGTCCCACAGTTGACACTGCATGTCAGAGCAAAAACCAAGGTATGAGGTCAAAGGAATTGTCCGTAGAGCTCCGAGATGGGATTGTGTAGAGGCAAATATCTGGGAAGGGCACCAACACATATCTGCAGCATTGCAGGTCCCCGAGAACACAGTGGCCTCCATTATTCTAAAATGGAAGAAGTTTGGAATGACTAAGACTCTTCCAAGACCTGGCTGCCCGGTAAAACTGAGCAATCGGAGGAGAAGGGCCTTGGCCAAGAACCTGATAGTCACACCGACAGAGCTCCTCTGTGGAGATGGGAGAATCTTCCAGAAGGACAACCATCTCTGCAGCACTCCACCAATCAGGCCTGGTAGAGTAGCCAGACAGAAGCCACTCGTCAGTAAAAGGCATATGACAGCCTGCTTGTTTGCTAAAGACCCTAACCATGAGAAACAAGATTCTCTGGTCTGATGGAACCAAGATTGAACAGTTTGGCCTAAATGCCAAGCGTTGTGTCTGGAGGAAACCATCCCTACGGTGAAGCATAGTGGTGGCAGAATCATTCTGTGAGGATGTTTTGGCAGGGACTGGGAGACTAGTCAGAACCGAGGGAAAGGTGAACGGAGCAACCCTTGATGAAAACCTGCTTCTGAGTGCTCAGGACCTCATACTGGGATGACGGTTCACCTTCCAACAGGACAATGACCTTAAGCACACAACCAAGCAGGAGTGGCTTCAGGTCAAGTCTCTGAATGTCCTTGAGTGGCCCAGCCAAAGCCCGGACTTGAACTCGATCAATCAATCAATTAATCAATTTTAGAATATGGCTGTAATGTAACAAAATGTGGAAAAAGTAAAGGGTCTGAATACTTTCCGAATGCAATGTATGTTTTTGCCATACACTGTGGAAAGGAGTCTATTTTGCAGGAACAATGTTACTATTGCCAAAGGATGGGGATCAGACTGAGTATTGGACCTGGAAAGAGATTATTTCCATCTAAACCTTTCAAAAAGATGTTCCACACAATTCGTCAAGTTGTTAATTTGACCTCTTTTCATAGAGGAATCGCTCCATAAACGTTATTTCCTGCTCTGAACATACTTGGCTTTCTCTCACAATCGAAAACAGTTGACCTTTATCGTGGCCAAAAATGTGTTTCTCCTCTGCAATGGGAGTGCTGAAGAGAAAAGCCAATGCTAACTGCTGAATGGTAGGTACCCTTTGGTGTGTACTTCAAATGAGTGGATTGATCGAGCTTATCTCAGTCAAACACAAAGGGTAAACAAAAGCTTTGCCAGTTAGGTACAGTGGTAGGTTTTTGTCCTAATAGTCGGGCGATAAGCATCCACAATTTCGGGACTACAGGGAAGAAAACAAACAAATTGAATGTTATATATTGAATGCAATTGTTCAAGGTTGAAACCACCTTTTTGTGTCTGCCCAGAATTATCAATGCAATTTTGGCAATTGTTAGTCACAGGCGTTGAAGGGCCACTCTAATCAAGCTGCTCCAAGAGTGCTTGTGGTCTCTGTTCTGGGATCAAGATACTGCCGGAGGTGGCCATACAAAGCAGGACGCTGTGGCATTTACTGTGCTGGCCCAAGACCTGTTACAATTCCTTTGTCATAGATTTTCAACATTGGATTGGTATAATTAGTCCGATAGTTGTCCAAGTCAGTTGTTTGATTTGACATACATGTGGAGTTGAACTCATGATATTATTTACCAAGTAAAAGAATGTCATCTATCATTACAGTCACTGAACATGTCAACAGTGGTCATGTTCTATTCTGGCTACTTTGATGGCTGTACCATTGTCATTCTCAGAGGTGTTTCATTTCCCAGTGACTATTCCCGTGTGCATTAAGCTTTTGGCAGGCTTGGTAGGTAACAAGGTTAAAACCATTTATGCAACTTTGTAATAACCATATACTAACATTCGGACACCAGGAAAAGGAGCTGCTGAATGTGCAATAACTAATGTTGATCCTAATAATGTAAACTAAACAATGTGAATACTTTATAACCATATGAGGCATTCAACTATGTAATAACGAGATATTACGTATTGGATACTTCCCTTCCTAACCAAAGTGTGTTAGCCCCAATTCGTATGGATGTAATATACTCTCTAATTTTCTCTTATCTTAGCTCTAAGCTAGTCTCTGTACCTTTAACACTTCCCTCTCATCCAGTTCAGTGAGTTTCCAATAGTAATATTACCACTGGAAATATTACCACTCTCTCCGCTAATGGGGAAAGAAGAGTTATCTTGGCCGTCTCCATTGCTGCAATACCTAATTACTGCTAAGCTAATGATGAAATTGTTCAGACACCTAATAGAATGTGTTCGGATTCTGTTATAGACTCTTTAACCGACAGCTTGTTCAGCGTGTGTGTGTGTGTGTGTGTGTGTGTGTGTGTGTGTGTGTGTGTGTGTGTGTGTGTGTGTGTGTCTGTGTAAGTTTAAAAAAAGCTTGTTCGGCTCTCCTCTTCTATATTATTCCATGAGAGAAGATAAACTTGTACTAATAGCTATGTCCCTGATTATGGCTTGTGTGAAGTAGGCTAGGTACTTATACCTCAACATAACATTTCTGGCTGTGGGATATTCCCACACGTTATGCAAAACCACTACCATTTCCAACCTGGCTTCCCACGTCATGCCAAAACCAACTCCGCTACAACCAAACAGTATAGAAGTCCAATGTTTGTTGCATATAGTGTTTCCTATCCTGAGGTGTTTCATTTATCCTTGTACTCTATAATCGAACCCATAGTGTTCCATTACTGCGCTTATGGTACTACTCTTGGCGAATCCCATGACCTGGGAAACACTTAGCTATGCTCGGTGTACCTGTCTATTGTACATACAGATGGAGGGATCTCTCTCTAAGTGACACTCATCTTGCTTTCCACCACTCCCACAGACTTAATTTGTTTCGTTCGGCATCTCATGCCCCCCCCCACCACCCTGTGATCACACTGCATTAACACCTCCGCCTACCGCGGTGAAAGACCTCATTTATAATCATGAGTCCTCTGAATTTTTTAAATGCGCTGCTTTCCCTTCCCTCACTTCCAGAGCCTGTCTGCTCGTTGAGCTTAATATATTCCGGCCATCTTGCTAACATAGCTGCCGTGATCACAAACGAGTTGGGTAAACTAGTTGTGTGATAACACCAAATTTAGTTCAAAGGTTCAATCAGGAAGGCTGGTCTGAATGCTTGTTTAACTTCCTCCAGTAAGCACAATATAATTCACTTAATTTCCTATTCTACAGGCATAGTGAGAATGAATACAAACATCAGCATAGTATTGTTTCGTCCCCTCTTTCCTATAGAGAGAAATAGTAACAGTATATTTTTGTAACCACCAACTCCACCATGGTTCGTTGGACAAAGCCTATGAGGAAATGAATTGCTTTTTTGGATAAACTTGCAGGGGTTGGTGCCTTCAGTGGGTTTATTTGACATTGCCTCTTGCCATCGTTCCTAATTATTAAACTTGTGTTCTTGAAAACAGGTACGCTCATTCAAAGTTGCTCTTCCCGTAGTCCAAAAAAACTCCCCTAGGTAAAGTTCTAGGATTATTTTCTCCTCCCTCAATCCTTACCTTAAACATTAGTGAGGAAAATGCTCAACTGACCCAAGATCAGCAACTAAGTGAAACGTCACCCCTACTCCTCCACAACACAAGCTGGCTTGCTTAAAAGTCAACAACAAGAAGTCAAAGGAGGTGAAACAAAGACAGCAGGACAATCCTGTCCATACTCGTAGTATGGATTAAACGGTCAGCAGCCCTTGGATCAATGCATGTTGTATTGGCCAAGGTTTCCCAAACTCCGTCCTGGTTATTTGAATCAGCTGTGTAGTGCTGGGGCAAAAACCAAAAGGTGCACCCATGGGGGGCCCAGGACCGAGTTTGGGAAAACTTGGTATAGGCTACACCTGGAAGGTGTGATAGGGAGGCAGAACTGTACTGATCTGCCTTTCATATTCTATTTACCTGCCAATACCCTCATCCAAATCAACTAGGATACAACACTATTAGGAGCTGTAGATCAGTAGTCTGTTCTGTTCTGGGGACCTAGGACTGAGTTTGGGAAATCTTGGTATAGGCTACACCTGGAAGGTGTGATAGGGAGGCAGAACTGTACTGGTCTGTCTTTCATATTCTATTTACTTGCCTATATCCTCACTCAAATCTAGAATGAAGGCTAAAATTGTGAGATCCATTGATTATACAAAGCCTCACGCAGTGTATAATTATCTCTGTGTTGCACAACAGCCGCCCGAGGTGTAAATTGGTAATCGATAGCCTCTTTGTTTTGGTGGATTTAAACGGGCTCTGCTAGATACCAATATTTACACTCTTTATTAAGCTTCTGCTGTCATTGGAAAGGGGGATTATTTTTATGCTCTCTTTTTCTCTCAAACTTTCTCTGTTTTACTTTGTTGTTTGGTGAGAGAAATAAGAGGAAGTGAAAAAAGTCAAGTCCCTTCAGTCAACTTGTAATTACCTTCTTTGTTGCGTGAACCTATACTGTAAGTGCTAATGCTTTTGAGTAGTCAAACCTGTCATCTTTGAGTCAAATGATAAAACAGCCAGGCATTTTTCATGATAGGTTCCAATTCCCACATGTTGGATAAGACACTTTAATATTTACATAGGTCATTGTTCACGGAGGTGTCATATCTTCTCCTTTCCCATGGATTCCCTCGAGTGTAAAATAAAGCATAATAAACTCCTGATATGAAATTGCTTCAGAAAAGTAATGCGCACAGCTACTTTTCCTACCACTGCAATTGGTTGTTGATTAATTCACCAACACGCTGTAATATAAACCTAATAAAATTCCAGATATTATTTCAGGACATTAAAGTTGATATTGCCATTAACGTTGTAGCTGTCCAACAACACATCTCCTCCTCTCACCCCTATCCTGACCCCTCCCTCTTCTTTCCATACTGTACTGGTTCTGACAGAAACTTGACACTTGTCTGTTGTGATGGAAAGATTCAAAACCTTCTAATTAACTGGGGATATCTAAGCCATGATTTGGAAATAAACTCTGATTTAGTTCAGAAATCAATTAAGGCTCCTGGGTAATGGTGAAACAAATGATAGCAGAAGGTTAATGCGAAGCGAATTAAAAGTGAGATTACCCTGATTAGCCTGATTGTGTGGCGGGAGCGGAGTAGTTAGAGAGAGTGTGGGAGAGAGTCTATGTACATGTAGCCTGAAAGGGATAAAAAGCACAGGGAGTAGGTATCAGCATGGAGGCTGGGGCAGAGTTTATCTAGAGATTGTAATACAAAAAGACGGAGCGACCTATGGTGATAGGGTGGAGGTTAACTTCCCTCCACAATGGTATGCCGACTGTGGTTCAGTCCTTCTCAAACTCAACATCCATGATCGGGACATTCGCCTTCCTTGTCCCAACTTGTTTGGAGGCTACGGTCTGTAAATAAAAGAGAGGGAAAAATTGGCTATTAGTTGTTATTTTGCCTGTTTTCATAACCTTGCCAGAAATGAGACCTTTAAAGAATAGTTTGTGTAGGACTAAGACTCATATTTTGGCATACTCACGCTGGTTATTATGCACTCAACTTTTACAAACCCTGGTCTCTTTTCAGCATCCTTTGGCAAGGCGGAGCAACTCTTCTTCCTTTGGAAAGACTGCCACTCCAAGACTTCTCAATCACGGCGGACAACTACACGTTGTACCCATACCAGATTGCAAAGAACCTTAGCGTGACCCTGGACACCACCCTGTCATTCTCTGCAAACATCAGTGACTCGCTCCTGCAGGTTAATGCTCTTCAACATCCGTAGAGTATGACCTTATCTTACACAGGAAGCGGCGCAGGTCCTTTTCATAAACTTGTCATCTCCCATCTGGACTAATGCAACTCACTGTTGACTGGGATCTCTGATTGTGCCATCAAACTGCTGCAACTTATCCAGAACGCTGCAGCCCGCCTGTTGTTCAACCTTCCCACGTTCTCCTATGTCACCCTGCTCCTCCGCACACTCCATTGGCTTCTAGTCGAAACTCTCATCCACTATGGAGCAGCAAGAGGAACTAACCCTTCCTACCTTCAAGCTATGCTCAAACCCTACCCAAGTACTCCGTTCTACCACCTCTGGTATTTTGGCCCTCCTACTTCAGGGCAGCTCCCACTCAGCCCAATCAAAGCTCTTCTCTATCCTGGTACCCCCCCCCCCTATGTACTTGACACCAACTTTGCTAAAAGCTACTTTGAGGAAACATGTATTTACTATGACTGATATGCAGTTGTCCCACCTAGCTATTTTGAGATGAATATACAAATTATATGTCACTCTGGATGAGACAATTACATGTAACATGTTAATTGATCACCTGGGTGTTTTGGGAATTGTTGTATTCAGGGTTAGGTGAGTCAAAGTTGAGATCACACCACAACATAAAGGCAATAAAGGTTTTACACAATGCATTGGAAAATTGTCCCTAATAAAAAGGTGAAAAGAGCTGTCATGGAGGAAGAAGATAACTTATGTCTGATTGGACAAGGTCATTTGATTAGGGAAGCTGGTTGAAATGGAACACTTACTATACTAAAGCAATAAGGCCCGATGGGGTGTGGTATATGGCCAATATATCACAGGTAAGGGCTGTTCTTTTGCACGAAGAGTACCTGGATATAGCCCTTAGCCCTGATATAAAAATACATGCTTTGTCATTCCGTTGGTATACGGTCTGATATACCACAGCTTTCAGCCAATCAGCATTCAGGGCTCGAACCACCCCGTTTATGAATGCTGAATAAGAGCACGTACAGCAAATGTACAGTATGTGGTGACTAATGGCACACTCACATGTACGGTGTGACTCACTCTATTTCCAGTACATTTTCCTTGCTGTTAATTCTACTACTTAAGGGCCAGTGTTGACTTTTACTTTCCAAAGCAGATGTGGGCATGGAAGGAGAGGGGATGGGAGTTGTAGATGGTCGGGATGGTGGAGACCTGCGCTATCCACACAAGCAGGGACGAGAGGCAGGCGAGCTCCAGCGTGCAGAGTGGGAGTGGTGAAATCGTCTAGGAGGACGATGTGACCACAAAATGCACCCTGTGTCCCCAACCATCAAGGTGGAAGACTCCAGAGATTCAGGAGCAGCATCTTGAAAAAGCTTGCTGTCCGAAGCTGCAATGTATAATTTGAAGTAGAACTTGCGTCTGTAGGACAGTAAGTTATCTCTAATTCTTGCAAACACAACATGCCAAGCAAAACAGAGGGGATGTTAGGTTGGTCAGGTTGAAATACTGGTGGCAGCTGTGATTAAGGAGGATGAGGACAGGTATTGGGGTTGATTGGCAGTGAGTTAAAGCTGGTGGTAGTTGAGTTGTTAAACAGGGGGCAAGTTCGTTTTGCATCGCACAGGAGCTGCATTTGTCAACTACACTGAACAAAAATATAAATGTAAAGCGTTGGTCCCATGTTTCATGAGCTGAAATAAAATATTTCAGAAATGTTCAAAAAAGCTTATTTCCCTCAAATAGTGTTCACATATTTGTTTATATCCCCTTAGTGAGCAATTTCCTTTGCCAAATATCAAGAAGCTGATTAAACATGATCATTACACATGTGCACCTTGTGCTGGGGACAATAAAAGGCTACTCTAAAACTTAACATACTGCTTGACTAGTTGGGCCCAAGCTTGCTGTACAACATTAAAACCTATTCAGTCTGTCTACAAACAGGCTCTCAAAGTGCTTGATAGGAAGCCCAATAGCCATCATCATTGTCACATCCTTAGAAAGCATGAGCTCTTGAGTTGGGAAAATCTTGTGCAATACACCGACGCATGTCTTGTATTCAATATCCTTAATGGCCTGGCTCCCCCTCCACTCAATATTTTTGTTAAACAGAAAACCCAGACACATGGCAGCAGATCCACAAGGTCTGCCATGAGAGGTGACTGTATAGTTCCCCTAAGGAAAAGCACCTTTAGTAAATCTGCATTCTCTGTGAGAGCTTCCCATGTCTGGAATACACTGCCATCAGACACACATAACTGCACCACATATCACACTTTCACAAAATGCTTGAAGACATGGCTAAAGGTCAATCAGATTTGTGAACATGGTCCCTAGCTGTGTGTTGCTGCTTTCCATGTTGTCTGTAGCTTGTGAGGTGTGGAAACACTTTGTTGCTTTTATGAATTTTGTCTTGCTGCTTTTTGTTTTATGTTGCTCTGTCTGTATGCTGCGTCTTGCTTGTCCTATGTTGCTCTGTCTGTATGCTATGTCTTGCTTGTCCTATGTTGCTATGTCTTGCTTGTTCTATGCTGCTATTGTCTGTATTGTAATTGTTTTTAATAACCTGCCCAGGGACTGCGGTTGAAAATTAGCCGGCTGGCTAAAACCGGCACTTTTACTGAAACGTTGATTAATGTGCACTGTCCCTGTAAAAATAAAAAAATAAACTCAAATAAATAAATAAACTCAAAATGCCACAGATGTCTCAAGTTTTGAGGGAGTGTGCAATTGTCATGCTGACTACAGGAATGTCCAACAGATCTGTTGCCAGAGAATTACATGTTAATTTCTCTATCGTAATGTTGTTTTAGAGAATTTGGCATTACATCCAACCGGCCTCACAACTGCAGACCCTGTGTATCACGTCGTGTGGGTGAGCAGTTTCCTGATGTCAACGTTGTGAAGAGAGAGTGCCCCATGGTGGAGATGGGATTCTGGTACGGGCAGGCTTACGCTATGGACAACGAACGCAATTGCATTTTATCAATGTAAATTTGAATGCACAGCGATACCGTGACTAGATCCTGAGGCCCAGTGTTGTGCTATTCATCCGCCGCCGTCACCTCATGGTTCAGCATAATAATGCATGTTGCAAGGATCTTTACACAATTCCTGGAAGCTAAAAGTTGACCAGTTCTGCCATGGCCTGCATACTCACCAGACATGTCACCCATTGAGTATGCTTGGGATGCTCTGGATTGATGTGTACGACAGAGTGTTCCAGTTCCCGCCAATATCCAGCAACTTCACACAGCCATCAAAGAGGAGTGGGACAATATTCCACAGGCCACAATTAACAACCTGATCAACTCTATGCGAAGGAGATATGTCATAATGCATGAGGCAAATGATGGTCACACCAGATACTGACTGGTTTTCTGATGCACGCCCCTGCCTTCTTTTAAAGGTTTCTCTGACCAACATCATATCTGTATTCCCCGTCATGTGAAATCCATAGATTAGGGCCTACCACCCAAACTGCAGCTACTACTTAACTTTTTTCTATTGCCATTTGATGTTCCCTGATGTCAATTTTCACTACTGAAAGGCCAGTGTTGGCTTTTACTTACCAAATGCAATGAAGCTGGTAGGACTGACCGAATAGCACCCAATGCGAGTTTTGTCTCGGGTGCTGTCTGATCTGTTCATTTTGTGACACTTCTTCAGTGCTAGCTTAAAGCGTGTTGTCATTTTGGGGACCATGTCTATGTTCCCTTAGCCCTGTGTTCCCACAGCCCTATGTTCCCTCAGATTTGTATTCCCTAGGCCACATGCTCCCTCTTCCCTATGTTCCCTAAGCCCTATGGGGGGCCCTAAGTTCCACAATTTCATAACACATTTTTGATACAAAATTTTATAGAGACAAACAATTTTCACAACATGTTAGAATTAGCGCTTGTAAAAGCATACCTAAATAACCACATTTTCAGAGAAAAGTGTTTTTCCGTTAACCAGTGATTCAATATATTTCAAAATATTTCAGTGGGCCCTAGATATTTGAGCCAATCATTATAGAAATTACTTGAGTAGATGCTGGGATAAAAAAATATATATTTACAAAAGGTCAAGGTCATTGTGATTGAAAATATACAGCTAGGTCCCATATACAGTACACTGAGTATAGCAAACATTAGGAACACCTTCCCAATATTGAGTTGACCCCATTGCCCTCAAAACAGCCTAATTTCATCAGGGCACGGACTACAAAGTGGCAAAAGCGTTCCACAGGGGTGCTGGCTCATGTTGACTTCAATGCTTCTCACAGTTGTGTCAAGTTGGCTGGATGTCCTTTGGGTGGTGGACCATTATTGATAGAAACGGGAAACTGTTGAGCGTGAAAAACACAGCGGCGTTGTAGTTCTTGACACAAAGCGGTGCGCCTGGCACCTACTACCATACCTTGTTCAAAGGTACTTAAGTCTTTTGTCTTGCCCATTCACCTTCTGAATGGCACACCTACAAAATCCATGTCACAATTGTGTCAATGCTAAAAATGATTATTTATGTTATCTGCTTCATCTACACTGATTGAAGTGGATTTAACAAGTGACATCAAGCAGAATCAAGGTCAGGGCAGACAAGATGATCAGGCAGGCAGGAAAATAGTCCAGAGTCAGGCAGCGGTCAAAACCTGGAAGACTGTCAAAAAGAGAATAGCAACAGGAGTGTGGGAAAAACACACTGATTGACTTGACTAACATACAAGATGGACTGGCACAGGAAACACAGAGATGAATACACTGGGGAAAATAAGCGATACCTGGAGGGAGTGGAAACAATCACAGGAACAGGTGAAACAGATCAGGGCGTGACAGATATAGCCTTCTGTAGCACAGCCCAACAAAATAAATGTAAAGTGCCTCAATATGTCTCATTTTGATAGTCTTCGTGATGGCTCTGACAGAGATGGTCACCTCGCTTCGCGTTCTTAGGAAACTATGCAGTATTTTGTTTTTTTATGTATTATTTATTACACTGTTACCCTAGGACATTTTAAGTCTTCTTACATAAGGCCAGGAGGAACTATTATTCCCACACATATTGTCTCAAGAAAATGTTAGATTTTTAATACCATCAAACATAAAGTTAGGCATACCTCATTTCAAAATAGGCCATCACTGTCAATGGTGAATGCCAGTTATTCAAGTTTTACTAGTGAAACTGCATCTGCATGCCAATCATTTAATTGATCTCTATCAGTTTCTTGGAAATAGCCTATGTATTTCGATATTATTGAATAACTGTTTCATGAGTGAATTAGAGCAGGTTATGTTAAACTATTAGTCTTTCTTGTATTCTACATAACGGCTCTGAGTTTTGGAGCATGCACATTTTTTGAAACCTTTCCACTTATTCCGTTCCAGCCATTACCACGTGTCCGGCCTCCCCAATTAAGGTGCCACCAACCTCCTGTGACCTAGTCAGTTGCACAACTGAATGCCTTCAACTGAAATGTGTCTTCTGTATTTAACCCAACCCCTCTGAATCAGAGAGGTAGTACGGGGGCTACCTGAGCGAGTCAGTGCCACATTTTAATTTGTGCCGAAATTATAATGAAAGAAACATTTTCTTGCAAATTCAGCAGCCTTGGTTGAAATAGGCATTTATTGCCAATCATTAATGACATCTTTGAAGTGCTTATTCATTCACAAGCATCATTTTCCCACTCTTATTGTGCCTTCTATCTGTGGAACAGCTTGTTGCGTTGTGGCCTTAGACATGTAGTCCATATAAGTTTGGTTGTCATCTGAGACAGTATGACTGATGACAGGATGACATCAACTGTACATGGGAAAGTGTACACATTGTAGTTATCAGATTCACATGGAATTGTTGTGCAATTTACATTTTTAAATATGACACTATTTGTGAAAAGATTAAATGTAATTTTAGCTTCAAAATGAGAGATTTGGGTATTCATAAAGTTAGAGCTCTGCTCAATCAGTGGCCCGCACCTATGAAGAGACATGGTTTATAAACTATGAAACACACCCTTCTCTCCCTCCACTATATAAGCCCTTGACGAAAATCTAACTATCTGTTCCGAGGACGATAGGACGAAGGTCCATATGTTGAAAAGTACTAACTTGTCAACTACAGAACTAAGCCAACCTCAGTGTGAGCTTTGGTTGTGAATGGTATAAACGTTGAAATCTTACTCACTAAAGAAGTGAGACATCCTAGCCGTTGAGTTAGTAACAGCAGCTATAAACATGGGCTAGGAAAGGGCGGACGACCTATTCAGTCTACTACACAACGACGTTACTACAAAGTATCCAGTTTACCACCAAAGACACCCTTCAAAGGACTAGGAAGATCTCTGTTGGGCAACACGGTCAGCATCTACGACCAACCTACCGAAGCGCCGCTCAGAGTAAATATTTATTGCATTTACCTTTTCCAAATGGGCGGTAATTTAGAATGCATAAGATACTGTATTTACGATAGCACAGCTTCTCCCTTTGTTCCTTAGTCTTCCCGCTCTTTCACTCAAACCCAACCCCCTTTTCTTTGTGTAACCAGCTGTCATATCTGTTCCGTCTGCTAGGGACATTTTCCTTTATGACATCATTTGTAATCAAGGTATGATTCATTCTGTGTATATGTAATTCTGTGTGATTAGTTAGGTGTTTAGTAAATAAATAATTAAACCCAATTTTGTATTGCTGATTCAACTTGTTAGCCAGGGTTCGTGAAGATAACCAAGAATTTACAGCTTTCAGATGAGACTGAAATAAGGTGACAATTAATATTGACTGCTGTGGATGTAACATATTACTAGGTCTTTAAGAGTTTATTTGGAAGATAACAGCTCTATAAACACTCTTTCGTGGTGCCCCGACTTTCTAGTTAATTACATTTACATGATTAGCTCAATCAGGTAATAGTAATTACAGAGAAAGGATTTTATAGAATAGCATGTCATATCACTTAATCCGGCATAGCCAAAGACACGACAGTAGTCTAGCGGTTACAGCATTAGGCCAATAACTGAAAGGTTGATGGTTGGAATACCTGAGCTGACAAGGTGAAAAAACATCCGTTCATGTGCACTTAACTCTAATTTGTTTCAAGGGCGCTTTACTACTAAGACTGACCCTGTAAAGCAGCACATTTCACTGCATCAATCCAGGGTATTTAACAATATATCTTTTAAATGTACAGGACTGTTTGGTTAACACATACTGGAATATGTTCTTGGATTCATACGATAACATTGAGGAGTTTACCGGCTTCATTAACCCATTACAGTCTAAGCCAGGTGGGGGGTTCTACTTATGGAAGTATGGAATTGTTAAAAATAAAAAAATGCTGCTGTTAGCCCATACATTTAATAACAGATTCAGTACATGGGACAACAGATAGTCCCCCTCAAGTATTTAACCACTTTTTTTTGGCACTAAACCGTCTCCATATGCACTATACTTCCATTCATTTTTTCAACTGGTACCGGGGGACCTTCAGATGAGTCTTGTGAGGGCTGTGGGCATCCCAGAGCAAGATAAGAGGGGTCATATTAGTGTGTAGCTCAAACTGTTTGGATGTTACAGACAGAAGTTGGCATATTGGCTGTACCAACCTTAGACGAGTCCCAAGACGCGTGTGAGGGTCGTAGCGCAAAACGGAGTACACCACCGTAGTCAGACGCTACAGACGGTTTTGTGAGAATGCTGCATTTTCAAGATGTCTCACGGTCTGAGAAACACTGCTCTATCTCTGTCATCTTTCACCACAGATGTGAAAGTGCGACATCGGAGGATGCGGTGGATTGAGAAGCATACAATGCAAAACAACATATCCCTTGCTTAAACTGACACATTTTAATGGGGATTTTTTATTTTGCTAGGGGGGTCAAGTCCCACAGTGAATGTACGTACATATCCCAATTAGAAGCCATGAGTAAGCCCGGGAGGAAGAGCAGCTCCATCTTGTCCAGGTTGAGTTAGGGGTGGTGGGCCAACATCCAACCTGAGATATCTGCCAGCCACGCAGAGATGCTTGTCGCCACCTGGGTCTCAGAAGGGGGGAAGGAGAAAAGTAGTTGGACGTCAGAGAAGGGGATGGGGTCCAGTGGGCAGGTTGTTCTATAGCTACCTCAATTACCTCGTACCCCTGCACATCGACTCGGTACACCATGTATATAGCCAAGTTATCATTACTCCAACACTCATTGTGTATTTATTTTGTTCTATTATTTTTCTATTTTTCTAATTAAGTATTTCACTGTTAGTCTACACCTGGTGTTTACGAAGCATGTGACAAATAACATTTTATTTGATTTTTGATTTGACAAAGAAAGAGGAGACATAACTGTAAATCAATTGGTGATTCATCATAATGAGATGGTGAGTACTGAATGACTCCAACTCCTTAGCATCATTGAGATATAGTTTTACTGTAGCATGACGTCTTAAAGACAGATGGAGACATGCTTACCTAAAAATGTACGTTCCCACAGCAGGCGAAACTTCCACTTTCGTTTTCCCGATCAGGAAACTTATGGCTTCTTTCCTAGAACCGATGGGAAACCAAAAACGTACGTTCCCACAACTTCCAAGGAACCAAATGTGCTAACTGAGATGACAATCTGTCTCTTTCTGTTGCTCTGGCTATGTCATTGTGTGTGTGTTGTCGATTGTGCATGTCCTACCTCAGGGTCCTTTCCATTAGCATCAAGCTATAGCTTCAGGCTGATATAGTTTAAATAGAGAGGGTGTCCTCTTCCTCACGTCTTGGTGACTGGGCTAGAGTGAAACAGCAGCCCTAACATCATGCTCACCGCTGATACAACAGCACGAAGTTTCAGTCCTCCCACTGACAAACCGGTGATTGATTGTGAGCTCGAAAGCGAGTCATAATGGAGTTGTGAGTAAAGATGCGAGGGCAGCAGGAAGAGAGAGAGACATTGTTTCTGTGTGTAAGAAAGAGAGTCTTTGTTTAAGGAGCCGAGACAGAAGTACACACTTCGTTATGGCAAGAACTGCAAAGGATATTCATTAATTTCAGCACCACATCACTGCCTAGTACTTACTGCCTTCTCACAGTATGTTAGTGTGACATTTTTATAAAAATCATATAAGCATATAGGCATTACATTTCCCTCAGAGCCTTGTCCAAGAAATTGACCAACAAGAACATTATAAATATCTGCCAAGTGATTGCACCTGATTATATTGGGGAATGCCAAAAACGGGTGAAGAGTCGAAACAGCAACTAAAGTTTGTTTTATCATACTTTCCCTTCGTAAGAGGTGGACAAATCTCATAGCCATACCGACTACATATCAACCATCAGACCGGGCCTGCAACCGCCTATTGAACAAAGATTGTTTGAGTTGGACTTTCCATGTGATTTAAAAAATCGGTAAGGACTTGGGTTGATTCATTTGAACATTAGGAGTTTATTTTCTAAACTGGATTACATCAAGATCTGGGCTATGCAGACACATCTGAAAATTCTGGTATTGACAAAAACTTGGATCTCTGGACATTCTGGACTCTGATATTAACGTTGAGGGTTATAATGTGTTCAGAGCTGACAGACAGGGTGGTGTCTCTTTACTGAAATGCATTTCCTTTGCCTAAAAATGTGAGCTTCTATCTTCAAGCCTTTCTCTTTGGAAAAATGTATCCATAACTGTTATAGGGGTGTACCGCCCTCCCCCAGCTAACCTTTGTGTACTCGCGGAGTTAGCTAGTTTGTTGTCTTCTTTTACTAAATCAGAAGTTATTTTCCTGGGTGACCTAAATTATGATTGTGAAATGCCGGCTTCAGACAATCTAAAAGAAATGGGTAATGATCTAAATCTAACCCAGCTGGTGACTAAAGTTATATAACCCAACCCTCAAGATGTGAGAGTACAAAAATCAAAGCCTCGTGTAATCACAAAGAAGAACTTTAAAAACATCAGTGAACAGGCTTTTTTTTACATTATCTTTATTTTAGTGACCTTGACTGTATTTCAGCTATTCCTAAACTAGATTTAGCTTTGAGCCTTTTTGCAGATGTCTTCAATACTACTGTGGATAGTCATGCTCCCTTCAGAAAAAATAAGGGTTAAAGGACGATCAAATGCCTGGAACACTCCGGAATTATCAGAAGTCATTCATGAAATAAATTATGCTTTGGTCAAGGCCAGGAACACAGGCTTCGGCCCAGACTGGGAAGCTTTTAAGCAACTAAGGAATCATTGTGTAAGACAAATCAGAAAGGCTAAATCTGATTATTATGTAACCACTCTTTTGGATAGTAATGGGAACCTGGCTAAAGTCTGGAAATCTGCCAAATCCCTGAAGGATTCTACTACATCCTCTCTGCCACAACAAATTAATTCAAACACTGGCCTCATTACGGAAAAAAAATGCTATCACTGATGCATTTAATCACCATTTTATTTCACCAGGCTATCTATTTGAAATAACTTCTAAGCCTATTCACAATGATATTTGGCTGGCTGCTGATAGGGGAAAACTTTCTGAATGATCAGAGAAATTATAGTCAAATCTTTTCTTTTATGCTATTTACAGAAAAATAAGTCCTGGATGCTTTGCTAACATACAAGAAATCCACAGGGGCCAACCAATTGGATCCTGGTCTGCTTAAGTGTGCAGCGCCCATCATTGTTGGCTCAATAGCCCACTTCTTTAAAAATAAATTATCAGGAAATATTCCAAAAATATGAAACTCAGCTCTTGTGCTGCCACCCAATAAGGGTGGGGATTGTAGTGACCTTAATAATGAGCGCCCCCTTTCAAGGCTTTCTAGCTAAGAATCTTTATTATTTATTTTGAATGTAAACCAGTCAGGGTTTGGGCCTGGGTATAGAACTAACCACTTATTTGTTAATGATCTTGTCAATGCTTTAGACACTAAAATGGGATGTGCTGCTTTTTTGTGGACCAATCCCAAAAAATTTATACTGTTGATTATGCTATTTTATTGAATGAGCTCTGACGCCTGTTCACGGTTTCAGTGACAAAACTCAGGCCATCGTGATTGATGGGGTTCAGTCTGAATTTCCTGAAGTACATAAAGGTGTACAACACGGGTCGATTTTGGGACCAGTTCGATTAACTATTTACAGTATATAAACACATTGGTCAATCTGTTAAAAAACCTGCATGTACAGTACCAGTCAAAAGTTTGGACACAACTACTCATTCAAGGTTTTTTATTTTATTTGTACTATTTTCTATGTTGTAGAATAATAGTGAAGAAGACATTGAAACAATGAAATAACACATGGAATCATGTAGAACCAAGAAAGTTTTAACAAATCAAAATATATTTTATATTTGAGATTCTTCAAATTAGCCATCCTTTGCTTTGATGACAGCTTGCACAGTCTTGGCACAGTCACCTGGAATGCTTTTCAATTAACTGGTGCCTACAGTGCCTTCATCAAAGTTAATTTGTGGAATTTCTTTCCTTAATGCATTTGAGCTAATCTGTTGTGTTGTGGACAAGGTAGGGGTGGTATACAGAAGATAGTCCTACATGGTCAAAGACCAAGTCCACATTATGGCAAGAACAGCTCAAATAAGCAATGAGAAATGTCAGTCCATCACTACTTTAAGACATGAAGGTCAGTCAAATTTCAAGAACTTAGACATTTTCTTCAAATGCAATCTCAAAAACCATCTTGCGCTGTGATGAAACTGGCCCTCATGAGGACGGTCACAGGAAAGGAAGACCTATAGTTACCTCTACTGCAGAGGATAAGTTCCTTAGAGTTAGAGCCCCAAAAATTGCAGAGCAAATAAATGCTTCACAGAGTTCAAGTACAGACACATCTCAACATTAACTGTTCAGAGGAGACTGCATTAATCAAGCCTTCATGGTAGAATTGCTGCAAATAAACCACTACTAAAGGAAACCAATAATAAGAAGAGACTTGCTTGTGCCAAGAAACACGAGCAATGGACATTAGACAGGTGGAAATCTGTCCTTTGGTCTGATGAGTCCATATTTGAGATTTTTGGTTCCAACCGTCGTGTCCTTGTGAGACGCAGAGTAGGTGAACAGATGATCTCCGCATGTATGTTTCCCACCGTGAAGCATGGAGGAGGAGGTGTGATGGTGTGGGAGTGCTTTGCTGGTGACACTGTCAGTGATTTATTTAGAATTCAATGCACGCTTAAACCGCATGGCTACAACAGCATTCTACAGCAATACATCATCCCATCTGGTTTTCGCTTAGTGGGACCATCATTTGTTTATCAACAGGACAATGACCCAACTATGGAAATGCTGTGTAAGGGCTATTTGACAATGAAGGAGAGTGAATCACCCAACCTCAAACCAATTGAGATGATTTGGGATGATTTGGACCGCAGTGGGAAGGAAGAGCGGCCAACAAATGCTCAGCATATGTGGGAACTCCTTCAAGGCTTTTGGAAAAGCATTTGAGGTGAAGCTGGTTGAGAGAATGCCAAGAGTGTGCAAAGCTGTCATCAAGTCAAAGGGTGGCTACTTTGAAGAATCTCAAATATAAAAAATAAAACAATTGTTTAGCACTTTTTTGGTTACTACATGTTTCCATATGTCTTACTTAATAATTTTCTATAATGTAGAAAATAGTTAAAATAAAGAGAACCCTTTTAATGAGTAGGTGTGTCCAAACTTTTGACTGGTAATGTATATGTGGATGATACTATTACAGTGCCTTGCGAAAGTATTCGGCCCCCTTGAACTTTGCAACCTTTTGCCACATTTCAGGCTTCAAACATAAATATATAAAACTGTATTTTTTTGTGAAGAATCAACAACAAGTGGGACACAATCATGAATTGGAACGACATTTATTGGATATTTCAAACTTTTTTAACAAATCAAAAACTGAAAAATTGGGCGTGCAAAATTATTCAGCCCCCTTAAGTTAATACTTTGTAGCCCACCTTTTGCTGCGATTACAGCTGTAAGTCGCTTGGGGTATGTCTCTATCAGTTTTGCACATCGAGAGACTGAAATTTTTTCCCATTCCTCCTTGCAAAACAGCTCGAGCTCAGTGAGGTTGGATGGAGAGCATTTGTGAACAGCAGTTTTCAGTTCTTTCCACAGATTCTCGATTGGATTCAGGTCTGGACTTTGACTTGGCCATTCTAACACCTGGATATGTATATTTTTGAACCATTCCATTGTAGATTTTGCTTTATGTTTTGGATCATTGTCTTGTTGGAAGACAAATCTCCGCCCCAGTCTCAGGTCTTTTGCAGACTCCATCAGGTTTTCTTCCAGAATGGTCCTGTATTTGGCTCCATCCATCTTCCCATCAATTTTAACCATCTTCCCTGTCCCTGCTGAAGAAAAGCAGGCCCAAACCATGATGCTGCCACCACCATGTTTGACAGTTGTGTTGCTTTTACGCCAAACATAACGTTTTGCATTGTTGCCAAAAAGTTCAATTTTGGTTTCATCTGACCAGAGCACCTTCTTCCACATGTTTGGTGTGTCTCCCAGGTGGCTTGTGGCAAACTTTAAACAACACTTTTTATGGATATCTTTAAGAAATGGCTTTCTTCTTGCCACTCTTCCATAAAGGCCAGATTTGTGCAATATACGACTGATTGTTGTCCTATGGACAGAGTCTCCCACCTCAGCTGTAGATCTCTGCAGTTCATCCAGAGTGATCATGGGCCTCTTGGCTGCATCTCTGATCAGTCTTCTCCTTGTATGAGCTGAAAGTTTAGAGGGACGGCCAGGTCTTGGTAGATTTGCAGTGGTCTGATACTCCTTCCATTTCAATATTATCGCTTGCACAGTGCTCCTTGGGATGTTTAAAGCTTGGGAAATCTTTTTGTATCCAAATCCGGCTTTAAACTTCTTCACAACAGTATCTCGGACCTGCCTGGCGTGTTCCTTGTTCTTCATGATGCTCTCTGTGCTTTTAACGGACCTCTGAGACTATCACAGTGAATAATTTTGCACGCCCAATTTTTCAGTTTTTGATTTGTTAAAAAAGTTTGAAATATCAAATAAATGTCGTTCCACTTCATGATTGTGTCCCACTTGTTGTTGATTCTTCACAAAAAAATACAGTTTTATATCTTTATGTTTGAAGCCTGAAATGTGGCAAAAGGTCGCAAAGTTCAAGGGGGCCGAATACTTTCGCAAGGCACTGTATATATGCTATTGCTCCGACTGTTGATCTAAAGTACAAAAACAGATTGTGCCTTTCTCTAAGCAGTGGAATGCAAATGATTCAGTCAACCTTTTTATTTGTTATTGATTATTGTGATATCATTTATCAAAGTACAGCTGCTTCTACTCTTAAATCTTTGGATGCCATCTACCATAGTGCCCTTCGGTTTGTTACAGGTGACAGTTTTGATACTCATCACTGTATCTTGTACCAAATGGTTGGCTGGACTTCGTTCAAGACCCGCAGATCTCTACATTACCCCCTTTTTGTTTACAAGGCCCTACTTCATAAACTTTTGTCTTATCTAACTTTGCTGTTGAAGTATAGACACCTAACCTAAACCATTCACAGGTTAACTCTCGAGGTTCATAGGGTCTCCACCGAGCTAGGTAAATCTGCTTTTAGATTTAATGCACAGTATTGCTGGAACAAAATTCAAAATACATTTCATCTTGATGTTCTGGTGCCTGTTCGGGCAATTTCAATTATTAATGGGTGACTTATTTGTGGAGGAACTGTTTTTCTTGGTGATTTGTGATGTTTTATTTGTGCTTACCATGACGGTGTTTTTGCATTTTAATGTGTATTTATATTTTTGGGGTGGAGGGTGTGTATAATGTGTACGTTTATATTTTATTATACAGGGTGCATTTGAAAATAGACTTTTGTCTCAATATGTCTTCCCTGTTAAAATAAAGGTTCAGTAAAAGAAATGTAACGATGCCAATGACCTCTATTGGAGTCTAGCTGAAAAACCCTACTGTGTGCCTTTGTGTAGATCTTGTGCATTCACTTTTCTCATTAACTTGGGCATATCTGCATTTCCATCAGTAATTGCACAGTTATTTCGCAAACAGGTGAGGCTAAAGAAAACACAGCATAACGAGGCTGCGAGGGGGGGAAGCCCTTCATGATACACTTTTTCAGAATACAATGATTCTTCCACACCCGGGTTTATCGGTTAAATCTGAATGCAATCTGCCCCATAGCGCGTTTGCACATCGTGTTTAGTCTGTGTGCACCCTTTCATTTGTTTTGTCAGGCGTTTTTTAAATTTTATTTGTTGATGGGCTTTCTCTTTTTGTATTACCAGTGCAAATTTAATTACCGCTTCTGGAATACAAATATGTGCCTGTGTGTGTTCTCCATGGGATGTTTTGCACGCCAATAAAGGACTTAGTAGACTGCTCAATGTGCCTCTCCACAATGATGATGAAAGGTGATGAGAGAAAACAAATGTTGTCATCTTTGTTATCATTACAACAAAGGAATTTGTAAATAAATTAGAAGTGTAGTGTAATAAGAAGGTTAGTTTTCCGGACCTAGATTATGCCTATTCCTGGACTTTCAATTGAGATTCTTCATTGAGCATTGTTTTAAATCTAAGAGTAGACTTAATCTGGGTCAGGGAATTCGACTAGCACTAAAAGTACAACCACATTCTCACGGGACCTACTTCATCACTGTCACGTTCTGACCATCGTTCGTGTGTGTTTTCCTTGTTTTAGTGTTGGTCAGGACGTGAGCTGGGTGGGCATTCTATGTTGTGTGTCTGGTTTGTCTATTTCTATGTTTGACCTGATATGGTTCTCAATCAGAGGCAGGTGTTAGTCATTGTCTCTGATTGGGAACCATATTTAGGTAGCCTGTTTGGTGTTGGGTTTTGTGGGTGATTGTTCCTGTCTCTGTGTTTTGCACTAGATAGGGCTGTTTTTGGTTTTCCTCATTTATTGTTTTGTAGTGTTCGTGTTTATCGGTTTTTCATTAAACATGAATCAATATAACCACGCTGCGTTTTGGTCCGCCTCTCCTTCACCACAGGAAAACCCTTACAATCACTACTTCGACCCTCTGAGGTTTTACATTCTCCCAACCAACTGTGCTATTTTGTTATTTTTTTGTGTTTTGTGTAATTTATTTTTTAACTTATTGTGTACATAATGTTGCTGCTACCATCTCTTATGACCAAAAATAACTTCTGGACATCAGAAAAGCGATTACTCAACGCGGACTAGAAGAAACTTTTCCTTTAACAAGTCCGACGAGAAGGATATCCTGCTTTCACTGGAACAGGCCCAGATCCACGCCTTTTGCATGAAGAAAAGACGCAGGAAAAGGGGCTGCAGCTCAGGCATCCTTCTGAGAATCCGGAGGTGAGCGAGTAAACTCCCACTGCCTTCCATCCTTCTTGCTAATTTGCAATCATTGGAAAATAAAATTGATGACCTACAATTATGATTATGCTAGCAACGGGACATTAAAAACTGTAACATCTTATGTTTCACCAAGACGTAGCTGAATGAAGGTACGGACAATATATAGCTAGAGGGACTTTCCATGAACTGGCAAAACAGAGATGCTACTCATCTGTATTATTTGTAGCTGTCTATTTACCACCACAAAACGAGGCTGGCACTAAGACCCCTCTCAACCAGCTCTATAAGGCCATAAGAAAATAAGAAAATGCTGACCCAAAAGCGGCGCTACTAATGGCCGGGGACTATAATGCAGGCAAACTTGAATCAGGACTATTTACAGGACTATTTTGCTAGCACAGACTGGAATATGTTCCAGAATATGTTCCGGGATTCATCCAATAGCATTTTGGAATACATCACCTCAGTCATCAGCTTCATCATTAAGTGCATCAATGACGTCGTCCCCACAGTGACTGTACATACATATCACAACCAGAAGCCATGGATTACAGGCAACATTCGCAAGGAGCTAAAGGCTAGAGCTGCCACTTTCAAGGAGCGGGAAACTAATCCGGACGCTTATAAGAAATCATGCTATGCCCTCAGACGAACCATAAAACAAGCAAAGCTTCAATACAGGATTAAGATTGAATCCTACTACACCGGCTCTGATGCTCGTCGGATGTGGCAGGTCTTGCAAACTATTACGGACTACAACGGGAAACCCAAACGCGAGCTGCCCAGTGATGCGAGCCTACCAGACAAGCTAAAAGCCTTTTATGCTCGCTTCGAGGCAAGCAACACTGAAGCATGCATGAGAGCACCAGCTTTTCTGGATGAATGTGTGATAACGCTCTCGAACAAAACCTTTAAACAGGTCAACATTCTCAAAGGCGCTGGGCCAGACGGATTACCAGGACGTGTATTCAAAGCATGCGCGGACCAACTGTCAAGTGTCTTCACTGACATTTTCAACCTCTCCCTGACCGAGTCTGTAATAACTACATGCTTCAAGCAGACCACCATATTCCTTGTGCCCAAGGAAGCCAAGGTAACCTTCCTAAATGATTACCGCCCCGTGACACTCACGTCAGTAGCCATGAAGTGCTTTGAAAGGCTGGTCATGGCTCACATCAACAGCATCCTCCAGGACACCCTAGACCCACTCCAATTCGCATATCGCCCCAACAGATCCACAGATGACGCTACCTCAATCGCACTCCACACTTCCCTTTCTCACTTGGACAAAAGGAACACCTATGTGAGAATTACACACCGCTAAGGGACCCCAGTATTAAGGATCAGTGTGGCAGACTTGTTGTTGCGTACTATTACCAACTGGGGGCGGCCAGTCAGGAAGTCAACATACCTTTCCAGAATACACTCCCAGGAATCCCAGGTCCAAAATAAATGCTTGATTTGTTCGATAATGTCTGTTATTTATGTCCAATTAGCTACTTTTGTTAGAGCGTTTGGTACACCTATCCAAACGCTGGTTCTGGTTGACCTTTTCTTCAGACAAAAACTTTAAAAAGTTATATTACAGGTCGAAGAAACATTTTAAACTAAGTACAGAATCAATCATTAGGATGTTTTTATCATAAATCTTCAATAACGTTCCAACCGGAGAATTCCTTTGTGTCTTGAGGAGGAACGGAACGCAGGAAGATATCATGTGCGTGACCTGGAACTGGCTCTCTGCCAGTAGTCTGATTCATTCCCCTCTTATTCAGTCCCACAACACAGTAGAAGCCTCATTCAAATTTCTATAGACGGGTGACATCTAGTGGAAGCCCTTGGAAGTGAATCTTCATTCATATTCCAAGGGGATTTCAATAGGGAATGGGTTGAAAATATACCAACCTCCGATTTCTCACTTCCTGTTTGGATTTCTTCTCCGGTTTTTGCCTGCCATTTGAGTTCTGTTATACTCACAGACATCATTCAAACAGTTTTAGAAACTTCAGAGTGTTTTCTATCCAATATTAATAATACTATGCATATATTAGCAACTGAGACTGAGGAGCAGGCCATTTACTCTGGGCACCACTGTGCACCTTTCATCCAAGCTACTCAATAGTTAATCCAAGCTACTCAATAGTGCCCCTGTAGCCATAAGATGTTTAACAAGAAATGTGTTTAGTGGTTGAAAAACGAGTTTTAATGACTCCAACCAAAGTGTATGTAAACTTCCGACTTCAACTGTATATAATAGGCAGCGTCAGAGGAAAGCCCATAAAATTGTCAGACTCCATTCTCTGCTACCGCACGGCAAGCGGTACCGGAGCACCAAGTCTAGGACCAAAAGGCTCCTCAGCAGCTTCTATTCCCAAGCCATTAAACTGCTGAACTTTTCATAAAATCGCCACTGGACAATTTACATTGCCCCCCCCCCCCCCTCCCTTTTGTACACTGCTGCTACTAGCTGTTTATTTCTTACCTATGCACAGTCACTTCGCCCCAACCTACATGCACCGATTATCTCAACTAGCCTGAACTCCCGCAAACTGAGTTGGTACTGGTGCCCCCTGTGTATAGCCTCGTTATGCTATTCTTATTGTGTTACTTTTTATTATTACTTTTTATTTTAGTCTACTTGGTAAATCTTCTTCTTGAACTGCGCTGTTGGTTAATTAGGGGCTTGTAAGTAAGCATTTCACGGTAAAGTCTACACTTGTTGTATTCGGCGCATGTGACAAATAAAGTTTGATTTGATTTGCTAATCACGTCTGATGTTCAGCTTGGTAACAAAGTGCTCAGGGCCGTAACCACGGGTGGTAACCAACACTTTTAAATGCTATTTGGAGAACAGCAAAAACAACCCCAGCTATTATCACCTTAGCTGCTGTAGATTTATTCACCTCAGTCGAACTGCAAACACAAAGCCTATTAGCTATACAATTGTAATGTTCCCTGAAGGGGGGAAATATGAGAAACGATTCACGTTTGCATTTTGATTGCATTTTAATGTAGGCCTATAGGGAAGCTAGGTCATGTTCATATTGAAATGTGTCTTCTTAACATATCTTCCTAACTTTTTATTAATATTATTACCGATTTCTTCAGGGCACCTCACGCGGACCCTTCCCCAAGTTTGGGAACCGCTGTACTAACCTTTCTCTCTGCCTGCTTCCTCTCTGTCTCTTCTGCCTCTTCCTGCATGCATTGCAGCCTGCCTCAACTTCACCACTGAACCCCACATCACTGTCTCTCTCAGTGGCCTACTCTCTGTAAAGCAAAGTTATTATGAGAATTTAGTAAAGAATGTTAGGCTCTGTTTAACGTCATCTTCTTACTTCATCCTTCTAGCTAGTAATACTAACCAGAGCCTTTTAACGTTACTACAATAGAAGTCTCTACTGGCAGCTAGCCACCTGACTTACTGACTATTTACCATTTCTCTGAGAGTCGTTTTTTGTTTGTTTTGGGATGTCTGTAGACACAGCAGGAGTTGCGGTACGGTTTTCAAATTGTCAGCAGGTCTGACTCTCTAGTAGCCTACTTGATCCGACTGCAAGCTGAGGTAGTTTGTTTCGCATCTCAGGCACTTGGCCTGTGCCGAGAGAGGGCGGAGTTAGCGATTTAAGACAGTGGTGAATGTCTTAGTTAAAATACAAATCCAGGAGGCATCTTCGGGGGACGCAGGTGAACATAACGAACAAACCACTGTTCATGACTCTGCTATTTCGCAGGCGCAATTAGAACTCGGTCAGATCAAGAATATAAGCATTCTGAGCTTTGATCAACGCTGGGAGCAATATTTAAATGTTGACCCCTAATTGATTTTCTTTATTGGGTACAAAATATATTTATTTATTAAATTACAGAGGTCTGATACGTATGTAGTTACGGCCATGATAGCAAGTAACTCAATGGAGATTGGCGAGTACCTTAATAACCTGACTCCATGGTTTCCCGATTAATGAATTATTACTACTTTTATGTACAATCTGGGGGCTATAAAACAAAAATATGAACTCAAAATGCAACAATTTCAAAGATTTTACTGAGTTACAGTTCATATAAGGAAATCAGTCAATTGAAATAAATTCATTAGGCCCTGATCTATGGATATCACATGACTGGGAATACAGATATCTTCAAAAACAAATTAATGGCACAACAATGGACCTCAGGATTCATCACGGTATCTCTGTCCATTCAAATTGCCTTTGATAAAATGCAATTGTGTTAGTTTCCATAGCTTAGCAAACCGCTCGCACACACAACGCAGTTGTGAAGACGGTTGAATGTACAAATTCTCTAAAAATTACGTTAGAGTTGGCTTATGGAAGAGAAATTAACATTCAATTCTCTGCCAACAGCTCTGGTTTACATTCCTGCAATCAGCCTGCCAATTGCACGCTCCCTCAAAACTTCAGAAATTTGTGGCAATGGGTTGTGTGACAAAACTGCACATTTTAGAATGGACTTTTATTGTCCCCAGCACAAGGTGCACCTGTTTAATGATCATGCTGTTTAATCAGCTTCTTGATATGCCACACCTGTCAGGTGGATGGATTATCTTGGTGAAGGAGAAATGCTCACTAACAGGGATGTAAACAAATGTGTGCATAAAATGTAAGAGAAATAAGCTTTTTGTCTATATGGAATATTTCTGTAATCTTTTATTTCAGCTCATGAAACATGGAACCAACACTTTATATATTTCTGTTCAGTATATATGATATGGAGCCATTTTATTCTGCTATTGAATATATATTGAGGTTTGCTAGAGATAGTAGAAAATGGGTTAATGACATGAATGTTGCTGTTAGACACGGTAGTGTAAGGAAACGTGTTGTGAGTTAATATGGCCAGAGAGAAATCATTTTCGATAACCTGCTTGTGTTTTACCCTGCTGCAATTGCAGTCAAGGGGAAATGCACACACATGCAAGTGCGCACACACACAAAGAGGACAGATGAGACAATGGCAGGCCTATGCTCAGTCAAAAGGAAAAAAACACACACACACAGGTGTGACAGTTGCACCTGATCATTCGGACCTCTTCTGAACCCAGTCTGGGGTGGGCTACTAGGGAGAAGAGAGCAGAGACACACATGCTTACCCAGGTGTACCTTTTGCTCCCACACCGTATCAGGGACTTGGCTGACCAATCACCAGCAACCCTCCCTCGGTCGCTTCCTCTCTGACCCCACTGTGATCACATCTGCGAGGGGGGCGGCTGACTTCCGCCTGCCCACTCACCCCACCCGTCACAGGGTCACTGTGTCCTCCAGCCATGTTGAACAGACCACTGCCACTAGTTAAATAGAACATGAAAAAAATAAGGAAAATGGGATATCTCAGAGTAGCAAAAGAGTACTGTATTCATTTCAACTGAGTTGTGGCTGAGGAGAGAGAATTAGTTAAGGTTATTAAGACTGTGAAAGAACTCAAAGAAAATAACTATCTTTTTATTTCATTGGTGGATAGGCTGCTGCATTTTTGGCTTGAATACAGTTTCAATTGATTGTCTACTTGGTCAATGGAAAACCTTGGTAGAGGTTAATGTTTTGTATACACAGTGTATAGGGTCTATTTATAAATTATATGCAGTCAAATTAAATTCAAATCTATTTTACCATTCTAAAAGCAATTTCAGTGCATTCGGAAATTACTCAGACCTCTTGACTTTTCCACATTTTGTTAAGTTACAGCCTTATTCTAAAATTGATTACATTGATTTTTTCACGTATACGAGAGTATGTTATGGGTTAGCCGCTGCTCCATCAGCATTTCAGAAGATGATGTTGATGTCGACCATACTGAAAGATCTCCCTGGTGTCCACTGCTTTCTTGATGACATCATAGTGTATGGAAACACTGCTACTGAGTATGATGTACGTCTTAAGACTGTTCTTTCCAAGCAACAGGAGGCTGGACTGCATCTGAACAACAAGAATGCAGGTTCCACCATGAGAAGCTGAGCTTCTTGGGACACCATCTGCAAAGATGGACTGCTGCCAGATGACAACCAAATTATTTATATTCGGGACACTCCAGTCCCCCTACTACATGCTACACAACAACCACCATACCGCGAAACAGTGCTATTTCATAGTTATCACGGCATTGCTCTCTCTCTCTCATCAGCAATGTAAAACAAGAACTCTATCAATCATAATTACCAGTAATTTTTCCCTATGAAAGGTCTATCAAACAGTAATTAAGCTATTGAGAAGAAAGGGTGATGGAGAGTGGTCTGCCCGCTTACAGCTCCACAGAAAGCTCTAGAGCAGGGGTTGGAAACAGGTGGACCGTAGGCCAAAACCAGCCCGCAAGTGATGAACCCCCCCATCCCCCTCACAAAAGAGGGGTTTGTCTTTTGGTCAAAGAAGACCTGTCAATTCCCCAGTAATTCATCAATAAATGTGTTCAATTGTCCCGTGATCATGTCTCAATGTAATCAAGGTATTACTTGTTTTATTTTTTTATTTTATTCAATCTCTTATTGGGCTTAGTTACGGTCACTCTTCATTTGTACAAATTAGAATTATGTTCCGGACCCTCGAACATCATCTCAGAGAAAAAATGTCCCGTGGCTGAATCCAGTTGCCTACCCCTGCTCTAGAGTTTAGCCCCAACTAAAATCATATTCCCTTCATCCATATATCCATCTGAGCCGTGGTGAGAACTGACATTTGAGGAAGTGAAAGGTTAATGTCCCGCATGCCCAGACGAGCACAAGCCCCATACGTTACTCCTTCACGGACAATTATGAGACTAGGTGGGTTGAGCTAATGGGGAAGCTAGCTCAAAATCCCACCACGGGGCTCACCCCATCTCTACTCCTCTCTCCCTGTTTTAATTGGACTGTTCCTCATCCTCTGTCAGCTCCATTAATAAATTATATTTTATTCCTTATTTAACTGGGCAAGTCAGTTAAGAACAAATTATTATTTACATTGACAGCCAACCAGGGAATAGTGGGTTAATTGCTTTGTTCAGGGGCAGAACAACACATTTTTACCTTGTCAGCTCAGGGATTCAATCCAACAACCTTTCGGATACTGGCACAACGCTCTGACCACTAGGCTACCTGCCACCCCATCTAAGTTTTAAGGTTAGCGCACCAACACTACTGTGTCGAGCCAAGAGCATTTAATTCCCAGATCACTGTTCTCGTGGTGTGGGCTCGAGAGAATAACTTGTCTTCCTACTCTTACTCAACTAACCAAAGTTAATGCATCAGTATTGCGAAACAGGGCTTAATGTTGCATTATGAAGTAAATTACAGAAGTTGTCTTTTTTTGTCGTGTCTGGCTAATGCAATCGGTTATTCTCTGGCAAAGCACTCAGGTTTATAGAATTGGGTTCAGTCCTGCCAACCCAGTCTTTTTAGACATTTATGGACAAAACTATTTTGATAGTCACCTACTGTCACGCCCTGGTCTTAGTATTTTGTGTTTTCTTTATTATTTTGGTCAGGCCAGGGTGTGACATGGGTTTATTTATATGGTGTGTTTTGTCTTGGGGTTTTCGTAGGTATTGGGATTGTGGCTTAGTGGGGTGTTCTAGCATAGTCTATGACTGTCTGGAGTGGTTCTCAATCAGAGGCAGGTGTTTATTGTTGTCTCTGATTGGGAACCATATTTAGGCAGCCATATTCTTTGAGTGTTTTGTGGGTGATTGTTCCGGTCTCTGTGTTAGTTTGCAACAGTTTAGGCTGTTTCGGTTTTCACGTTACGTTTTTGTATTGATCGTGTTTCATCTTCATTAAAGATGTATCTAAATAACCACGCTGCATTTTGGTCCGACTCTCCTTCACCTAAAGAAAACCGTTACACCTACACTGCCTTCAGAAAGTATTCACACCCCTTTACTTTTTCCCCATCTTGTTGTGTTACAGCCTGAATTGAAAATGTATTACATTTAGATTTTGTGTCACTGGCCTACACATAATACCCCAAAGGTTAAAGTGGAAATATGTTTTTAAAAATGTTAACAAATTCATGAAAATGAAAATCTGAAATGTCTTGAAACAATCTATTAAACGCCTTTGTTATGGCAAGCCTAAATCATTTCAAGAGTAAACATTTGCTTAACATGTCACATAATAAGGTGCATGGACTCACTCTGTAGTGCAAAATAGTGTTTAATGTGATTTTTGATTGACCACCTCATCTTGGTACCCTACAAATACAATTATCTGTAAGGTCCCTCAGTCGAGCAGGGAGGTTTTCCAGTGCCTTGCAAAGAAGGACACGCATTGGTAGATGGGTAAAATTTAAAAAGTAGACATTGAATATCCCTTTGAGCATGGTGAAGTTATTAATTACACTTTGGATGGTTTATCAATACACCCAGTCAATACAGAGATACAAGCTTACTTCCTAACTCAGTTGCTGGAGAAGAAGGAAACCGCTCAGGGATTTCACCATGAGGCCAATGGTGATTTTAAAACAGTTACAGAGTTTAATGGCTGTGATAGGAGGAAACTGAGGATGGATCAACAACCGTGTAGTTACTCCACAATACTAACCTAAATGAAAGAGTGAAATGAAGGAAGCCTGTACAGAATACACATATTCTAAAGCATGCATCCTGTTTGAAATTAGGCACAAAAGTAAAAATTGAAATAATTTGGGAAAGAAATAAACTTTTTGTCCTGAAAACAAAGTGTTATGTTTGGGGCAAATCCAAAACAACACATTGTTGAGTCCCATATGTTCAAGCATGGTGGTGGCTTGATCATATGTTTTTATAAAAAATAAATGGAATAGAACTAAGCACAGGCAAAATCCTAGAGGAAAATCTGTTTCAGTCTGTGTCCATCAGACACTGGGAGACAAATTCACTTTTCAGCAGGACAATAACCTAAACCACAATGCCAAATATACACTGACGTTGCTCTCCAAGATGACACTGAATGTTAATTTGTGGCCCATGTACAGTTTTGACTTAAATCGGCTTGCTTAAACAGCATGGCTAACACAGTATTCTGCAGCTATACACCATCTGGTTTGCCTTTAGTGGGACTATCATTTGTTTTTCAACATGAAAATTACCCAACACACCTCCAGGCTGTGTAAGGGCTATTTGACCAAGAAGGAGAGTGATGGAGTGCTGAATCAGATGACCTGGCCTCCACAATCAGCCCAATTGAGATGATTTGGAATGATTTGGACCACAGTGTGAAGGAAGAGCAGCCAACAAGTGCTCAGCATATGTGGGAAGTCCTTCAAGACGGTTGGAAAAGCATTCCAGGTGAAGCTGGTTGAGAGAATGCCAAGAGTGAGCAAAGCTGTCATCAAGGTAAAGGGTGGCTACTTTGAAGAATCTCAAATGTAAAATATATATTTTTTAACCTTTTTTTGCTTACTACATGATTCCATATTTGGTATTTCATATCTTTGATGTCTTCAGAATTATTCTACAATGTAGAAAATAGTAAAAATAAAGAAAAACCCATATGTGTATTCAAGCCTTTGACTGGTACAATATGTAAATTAGATTTTTTTGTATTTCATTTTCAAGAAATTTGCAAAAATATCTAAAAACATGTTTTCTCTTTGCCATGATGGGGATTGTGTGTAGATGGTCTACTTCAGGCTGTAACACAACAACATTTGAAATAAGTCACAGGGTATGAATACTTTCTGCAGATTTTCAACTAATATATAACCCATAAACCTAACCCTAGCAAGTTGTTGCAGTAGAAAGTGTATTGATAGATAAAACATCCATAGACCATCTTTAGTGTACCCCCCGTGATTTATGTTATTTAAAAAAAAAAAAGATTTTGACATGATTGTGCTGTATGCTACTGTAACTACTTTCTGTGCTTAATGGGAAAGTACATTTTACAATGTGTTTTGAGACGTATGGAATTGAGACTCCCCTGGCCCCTCAAAAAAGTAGATAATTAAATAACCACTCTCCATACACTCCAGTAGATTTTCCCATAAACGTTCCACAAACACAGAAAACATCCAACCTGTCTGACCTTGTCGTGTGGAGGTGATACTGTACATCTCAATGCCAGTTGTTCTGACAGAGCAAAGTGGTTTACAGATCAGAGTGTTTCTCCCTAGACTTTCTTTCTTCCTTACATTTTCTCTCACCTATAGAGAAAAGCTATTTTCTTCCTCAAAATGTCTTTCTTCACTGTGCCTTTGAAATCAGAGTAAGCTCCCATTGATCTGTGATCCAGATCTTTTCCTGGCAAAGACTGTGAGAAGAGCTCTAGACCATACTAGATTCCAACCTCTGCACTGTATGCCTGAGAAGAGAAGGTTATTTTAGCAAGAGAGACATTTTTCCATCAAATGTCATTGTCATTATTAAGAATGCTAGCAAGATATTTTAAGTCCTGTGAAAAACTGAGACAAAACTCTAGACAACACTAAACACAGCATCTACTGTATGACTTAGCAGAGAAGAGTTTGTATACTGAGAGAGCTTGCTATACAGATAATGTTATTGTCATTATTGAGATGGCAAGATTTCCAAAGCTAGTCTTCAGTCTTCCCTGTGATTCCCTAGAGAACACAAAGCCCCACCATTTTTGTCTTTTGACAATTATAAACAATACACGTTCCACTTCTGATTTACACTCCAGTGATACCATGGCTCTGTCCCAAATGGCACCCTATTTCCTATACGGTTCACTACTTTTGACTAGAAATCTACCTCGGTGAATAATACCCTGATCAAAAGTAGTGCACTGAATAGGGAGTAGGGTTTCATTTCGGACACAACCCATGTCTTTTCTTTCCCCGTATGCAATAAAAGTAATTTCCAGCGTCGCACTCACCCGAGCCTCCTCCATATTTACTTTCATGTCCCCCAGTGAATGATACCATTTCCAATTCATTAAGCAATGCTTTGTTTTAGAGGGCCTGCAAATTAAAGTGGATGGTGTTTTTTTCTGCCCCCTTTCCGCACGAGTGCCCAGCGTTGAATCTGACTTTATCGCGGCATTCCTAATACAGCCCGTTCCCTGGTTTGTCCCAGGTGTCCAGGCTAGCACCCCTTCCAGAGAGTCCAGTCTTGCCACTTGATTTCTTTATTCATTACTCTGCATTAAAGTAACCATGAAAACAAGGGGAAACAAGGCTAGGCTTGGGCAGTCACCGAGGGGCCCGGCGCTGTTGGCGCTTTGGCTTAATCTGGGCTATGCAGCTTGCGGCTGACTGGCTCCCCTTTTGGAGTTTATCGATGCAAAATCTCGGCTGAGTTGGCCATACTCTTTGGACAGCGGCCATACGGGAGTACATTAGGCAGAGGTTTGAACCAGTGCAGTCGTGTCATGAGTATATGAGTAATATTCATTTAAATATTAGTACCTTCTTGTTTTTTTTGTTCCCCTCAGAACGAAGTAGCGCTTATAGTAGACAAAAGGAGTCAACTGAAAAGCTTGAAGGTTTATTTACAGTGCCTTGCGAAAGTATTCGGCCCCCTTGAACTTTGCGACCTTTTGCCACATTTCAGGCTTCAAACATAAATATATAAAACTGTATTTTTTTGTGAAGAATCAACAACAAGTGGGACACAATCATGAAGTGGAACGACATTTATTGGATATTTCAAACTTTTTTAACAAATCAAAAACTGAAAAATTAGGTGTGAAAAATTATTCAGCCCCTCTACTTTCAGTGCAGCAAACTCTCTCCAGAAGTTCAGTGAGGATCTCTGAATGATCCAATGTTGACCTAAATGACTAATGATGATAAATACAATCCACCTGTGTGTAATCAAGTCTCCGTATAAATGCACCTGCACTGTGATAGTCTCAGAGGTCCGTCAAAAGTGCAGAGAGCATCATGAAGAACAAGGAACACACCAGGCAGGTCCGAGATACTGTTGTGAAGAAGTTTAAAGCCGGATTTGGATACAAAAAGATTTCCCAAGCTTTAAACATCCCAAGGAGCACTGTGCAAGCGATAATATTGAAATGGAAGGAGTATCAGACCACTGCAAATCTACCAAGACCTGGCCGTCCCTCTAAACTTTCAGCTCATACAAGGAGAAGACTGATCAGAGATGCAGCCAAGAGGCCCATGATCACTCTGGATGAACTGCAGAGATCTACAGCTGAGGTGGGAGACTCTGTCCATAGGACAACAATCAGTCGTATATTGCACAAATCTGGCCTTTATGGAAGAGTGGCAAGAAGAAAGCCATTTCTTAAACATATCCATAAAAAGTGTTGTTTAAAGTTTGCCACAAGCCACCTGGGAGACACACCAAACATGTGGAAGAAGGTGCTCTGGTCAGATGAAACCAAAATTGAACTTTTTGGCAACAATGCAAAACATTATGTTTGGCGTAAAAGCAACACAGCTCATCACACCATCCCCACTGTCAAACATGGTAGTGGCAGCATCATGGTTTGGGCCTGCTTTTCTTCAGCAGGGACAGGGAAGATGGTTAAAATTGATGGGAAGATGGATGGAGCCAAATACAGGACCATTCTGGAAGAAAACCTGATGGAGTCTGCAAAAGACCTCAGACTGGGACGGAGATTTGTCTTCCAACAAGACAATGATCCAAAACATAAAGCAAAATCTACAATGGAATGGTTCAAAAATAAACATATCCAGGTGTTAGAATGGCCAAGTCAAAGTCCAGACCTGAATCCAATCGAGAATCTGTGGAAAGAACTGAAAACTGCTGTTCACAAATGCTCTCCATCCAACCTCACTGAGCACGAGCTGTTTTGCAAGGAGGAATGGGAAAACATTTCAGTCTCTCGATGTGCAAAACTGATAGAGACATACCCCAAGCGACTTACAGCTGTAATCGCAGTAAAAGGTGGCGCTACAAAGTATTAACTTAAGGGGGCTGAATAATTTTGCACGCCCAATTTTTCAGTTTTTGATTTTTAAAAAAAGTTTGAAATATCCAATAAATGTCGTTCCACTTCATGATTGTGTCCCACTTGTTGTTGATTCTTCACAAAAAAATACAGTTTTATATCTTTATGTTTGAAGCCTGAAATGTGGCAAAAGGTCGCAAAGTTCAAGGGGGCCGAATACTTTCGCAAGGCACTGTAATTTGTGGTATGGTTACATTTTCAGCCAGACACTTCCGGGTGACCTGCTGATCCCAGTTATTGCCAAGGTGACTATGACCAACACCATGTCAGATCCTCCAAATCTCAACTCTTATCACTTACCGGCTTCCTGTCTCCAGTTAAGCACATCTGATAGGATGTGTTTTATAATGTACGTGTGACTACCTATCAATGTATTTACAAACAGCACAGGAATAAAATCATCCTAATGCTGCATAAATCTGCTCTAAAGCAGTACCCAAATCCATCGAATGTAGTGATCATAATAGAGTAGCCATATCTAAGAAAACCAAAGTTGCAAAGGCTGGGCTTTATATAGTGTGTAAGAGGTCATACAATATGTTTTGTAGTGATTTATATGTTGTTGATGTAAAGAATATGTGCTGGTCTGTGGGGTGCAATGAGGAGCAACCACATTTACGCTGTCTTGGCACATTTATGAAATTGTTTATTCCAGTAACTAATAAGCATGCACCCATTAATAAAATGACTGTAAAAACTGTTAAATCCCAGTGGTTTGATGAGGAATTTAAACATGTTATGGTTGAGAGGGATGAGGTAAAAGGAATGGTAAATAAGTCTGGCTGCACAACCGATTGGAAAATGTACTGTAAATGTGGAAATCATGTGACTAAACTGAATAAAAATAAGACACTATACTATGAAAAATATAAATGATATAAAGAATTACAGTAAAAAGCTTTGGAACACCTTAAATGACATTTTGGGCAAAAAGGCAAACTCCGCTCCATCATGCATTGTACCAGATTGCTAATTCATCACAAAACCCACAGATATTGCCAACTACTGTTCTTTAATGGAAACCTCTCCAACATAATCCCAGTAGAATCAGGAAAATGTATGCGCATGACTAAACACTATACATATCAGCTGTTACAGTGAGTGCAATCACATTGAACACTTAACAAAGACCTGCAGTCAGTTTCAGAATGGGTGGCAAGAAATAAGTTAGTCCTAAATATTTTTTCAACTAAAAGCTTTGTATTTGGGACAAATCATTCACTAAACCCTAAACCTCAACTAAAACCTGTACTGAATAATGTGAAAATTGAGCAAGTTGAGGCACTGCTCTGCCTTCTTAACAACACTATCAACAAGGCAGGTCCTAGGTTTGTTGCAGCTGGACTACTATCCAGTCATTTGGTCAGGGGCCACGAAGAGGGACTTAGGAAAATTGCATTTGGGTCAGAACAGGGCAGCAAAGCTGGCCCTTAAATGTACACAGAGAGGAAACATTAATACTATGCACGTAAATCTCTCATGGCTCAAAGTAGAGAAGAGATTGACTTCATCACTACTTGTTTTTGTAAGAAGCATTGACAAACTACTAGCGCACAGCACGGACACTCATGTATACCCCACAAGGTACCACAGGTCTCTTCACAATCCCCAAGTCCAAAACAGGTTATGGGAGGTGCACAGTACAACAGAGAACCATGGTTACATGGAACTCCATTCCGCATCAGGTAACTGATGCAAGCAGAAGAATCTGAATTAAAAAACAGATAAAAATACACTGTATGGAACAGCGGGGACTATGAAATGATACACACCCAAGGCACAGACACAAGCATGCACATACACATGCTAACACACACACTCTACACACACACTTGGGTTTTGTATTTGAGATATGTGGTAGTAGAGTAGTGGCCTGAAGCAACACACTTAATTAATGTGTTGTGAAAAGTGTTAAGAAATGTAATGCCATGTAATGTGTTCTATTATTATAACTGCTGTAAAGTTGCTGGACCCAAGGAAGAGTATCTTCTGCCTTGAAGGGGGTTCCTTAATAAATACAAATATACAAATACTATATTCTATCCACCTATACAACAGTATAAATATAACATGGTGAAACATAAAAATACAAAAAGGCCAAGGAGAATTGAGTATATGTATCTAATACAAACATGAAAATTCATGTCACACGTTATGTCATCTAGGGATGTTACGTTCTGTAGATACTGTATCTAAAGCACTGTGTTTCGACTCCTAACAGATAATGTCCCTTGCGGATGTAAAGAGGTATTCTGGTCATAGCTCTGTTTTTACAGTTCCCAGTGTTTTTTTAGACAATAGTGTGAAGTCCCCTAAAAATGAAACCCTATTCAGCTGAAGTATAAAGGTAGATTAATATAAAAAATGACTCAACTTTTCTAGGACTGATTGTTATATTCTGTATCTTTAGACAGAGGCTTCAAATGCAGAGCCTGTTCTGTTTAAGCTTTATTGTAACATTAACAGTGGGGAGATGTAAGAGAAACAGTGGGAAAGGTGGACGCAGAGATTGAACCCCAGTCTCTGAGGTTACGATATATAGCATGTGCTTGGAGCTAGTAGTGTTGCCACTGGACAATTGGCTCTGCACCGCTTCCTTGTCCAACGTATCAGATGTATAGGATGATTGACTTACCTAATCTACACATAACAACTGTATAACAATCACCTCAACTGTTACCAACAACAACAGACAAACTGGTCCAGGTCCAGTGGTCAAGTGCATGAAGTAACCACTCAGACTTCATTGTAGCTTCAATCTCTTGCATGGTACACAGAACACACCAAGACTCTCTCTTCTTCAGGAAGCCAACAATGTCCTGCTTTAATGCTCATGTTGCTGTTCACGGAGAGGGCTTTAATCGTTGTTTTTTAAGCCGCTTGTCAATGCTAACCTGAAGCTCTGGAGTCTCGTTAGAAACCCAATTCCTGTTCAATTTGGGGCCTTCAACTCGCCGGAGTCTCTCTCTAACCAGGCCCATTAGTGGAATTTGTTGCTGAAATTGAGCCGCAAGGCGGTTCCAGCCAGGCGTTTAGCAGAGAGGCAGGGGAGACAGCCGCCACGCTGTTTGAGATGCAAGTCAGGCCAGGAGCCCAGCAGAGTAAATCTCTGTTAACAAAGTTCTGTTAAAGGCAAGGGGGACGGTGAGGGAAAGGTGAGGGGCAGCCGGCAGCAAGCAAGGAGAAGAAGGCAGCCGACGGCCTGGTTACACGTGAGGAAACAACGCACCCCCTGAGCGCAGGACAAAGAGTGTCGGCGAGAAAAAAAGTGTATGTCTGGGTGAGGGAAGTTTATACTCTGAGAAACAGGTCTCCAAAGTAATTTCAAGGGGAGATTTTCCTTGAGTACTCCTCGTATTTCGGCATATAACTTGTGAAGCTATTTCACAGAGTCTAAAAAGTTTTTTGTCCTCATTGATTGTTTGCCAAAATGCATATCAACTGGAGAGTTGGTGACTCTGTTTGTGTCTTTGTGAGCACGGGATGGTTTGTCACTGACGGGACGAACGATAAACCAGTCCCATTTTGTGACTGTATTAATTGTTATCTGTGTAACAACACCCTTGTTGAGCAAACATATTTAGTGATGTGTCCTCTATCTGCTCCACGCTGATTTGCCCAATATAGTGTAGTGTGTACACAACTAAATACAGGCTGGAATGAAGGGCGAATAAATGAGAGAGATATGAAACTAATTGTATGATAATGAAACCACTGCCTAATTACATACACAGTAATGAAGATCACAGAGTTAAGCAAGGGTATGCAAGGTCAGGATCAGGAGATCGTGTTTTGGACCGATTCATAGCCTTCAACATTTTTGTTGCCTAATAGTAAGAGAATATATAACTATTGAACTATTGAAATCGAGGCAGTAGCTCGACGTAGGCTTCAACACAAAAAAATGGAATACACATATTCACTGATCATAATTATAAACAAACATACGTGTTTGTTCTTGCTTAGTCTTCCCATGTATTTATATATGTATTTTTCTTGATGCAGGGACTCCTTACCTCAACTTATAATACAGAAAAAGTAATAATGTTTTAAAAATACTGTATGTATTTATGATGGGTACATTTTCATGGTGCAAAAGAGCACAGATCTCTGCAAAAAATACTGTGAACCTCATTATAATCAGCCAATTAAATCATGCTGCTAGATCTGTGCTCTTTTGCGCAATGAGAGCACAAAGGTGCATCCACCCAGGTGTGTTTTTGTTTTCTAACCTTTTCCTAACCCTTAACCACTCGCTCGCATGCCTCCAACACTAACCTTATCCTAACCACTTTGTCATTTGGCAATGACATCTTGTTGGAAAAATTAAGGATAGCAGAAAATCCTATCAAGTTTAGAAAAGTACACGTGAGGCTGTCCTATAGACCTGATGACATGTCCTGATTGTATTTAGCTTAAATATGAATGGACAAAATTGAGAAAATGTTGCTCCACCTGGCCATATAGAGTAACTGATATAAAATAGGGTGTGTGCCCGCTTGCTATTTCTATAATTAATATTAAGATAAGGACTTACTACATGACCATGTTATGCATTAGAAATGAGCTAAACACATTACGAACTAAGAAACGTCTTGTGTGATGTTCATTTGCGAACATAGTCTTATCTACTGGTCAGTTGGCTTGGTATTGGGTTTGTGATGTCATGGGTGGAATCTGAACCCCTGTCTCCCACTCTGGAAACCAATGTCTTAACCATCAGGCAAAGTGGAAATTTACTCTTTGGCCAAGGGTGACACTGTTTAGAAGTCGCGGGCTGGGCAGCTTCATCATGGCTTACCTCTGATGCACTGACACAGTCTGTTTTGCACATGTCAATGTGCACCTGAAAAACAATCAATCCCCGGCAGACATGTTCTGTGTCGTTTGTTGTGTGTGTGTGTGTGTGTGTGTGTGTAGACCTTTGCCTTGTGAAGCTCCCAGAAATCTAAGGGAACAAATCCTCTAAGCGATTTAGAGTGATTTAGATCTCTCGGCTGAAACAGGAGAGTATCCCGAAGAACTTTGTTGAAGCCCTAGACCACAGTTTGGAGTCCCTAAATCTTGACTCCAAATATGCTGAGGCAGATTGGACAGCTCTCAAAAAATCTGCTGTACTCGACTACAATGCTTGAAACAGTTGGTGCTTCCACACGCAAACACCAATACTGGCTCGGCTGGAATGATGCAGAGATTCAGGCACTTCTTGATAAGAAACACCAGCTGCAAAGAGCCTACCTCCATGATAACAACTCAGAGTCCAAAAAAACTGAATTTCTCAACATCAACAGGACTGTCCAGTTCAAACTTAGAGCTATGCATGATGCTTGGAGAAGGAGATTCAATTGTATGCGGACAGCCACATTACAAAACGTCTCTATGTTTTCCAGGCTCCGGCAAGAGCAAATGAGAGTTGATCCGTCATGTAACCCACAGGAGAGGCTATAGTAGTGCACTGCTTTTAATTTTATTTTTTTTATATTTCCCACAACCTTCAAGAACCTCACCTCTGGTGGGTTGGAACGTTGGGCCAGTAACCGAAAGGTTGCTGGATCGAATCCCCTAACTGACAAAGTAAAAATCTGTTGTTCTGCCCCTGAGCAAGGCAGTTAACCCACTGTTCCCCAGGTGCCGTGGATGTCAATTGGGCAGCCCTCTGCACCTCTCTGATTCAGAAGGATTGGATTAAATAAGAAACACATATTTCAGTTGAATGCAATGTAGATATTATTTATTATATATTATTAAATAAGCACATTGTATATATGAGAAAAAAAACAAAAAAAAATCAAACATACTGTATAATAAAAATTACAATTAAACAAAACTTTGTATTTTTTTAGGAGAGCTTGCAGGTAAGCATTTCACTACCATTTACAGTATACACTGTTTCCTGAGCGCATGACAGTAACAATAAATATTTATATATAACTTTGTTCTTTAATAATATATTTTTTGGAAGGAGATTTGGAATATTTGTTTTTACAGTTAACAGTTTGGACACACCTACTCATTCAGGGGTTTATCTTTATTTATTTTTTACATGTTTATTTTTTTAATTGTAGAATAATACTGAAGACATCAGAACTATGAAATAACACATATGGAATCAGGCTGTATCACAACCGGCCATGATTGGGAGTCCCATAGGGCGTTCACAATTGGCCCAGCGTTGTCTGAGGTTTGGCCGGAGTAGGCCGTCATTGTAAATAATGATTTGTTCTTAACTGAATTGCTATGTTAAATAAAGGTTACATTTTTAAAAAAAAATTGCTGTGTTTTTATTTTTTATTTTATTGTTTTAAGTGTGCTGCTATTATTCAAATAAAGTTTGATTTGAAGTTTGATCCGATGTTGGGTATTTAATTGATGACATGACAAGAATGGTATGAATATAGACTCCATTACCTTTATAGTCTATCATTCTTAAAAAGGAGCATTGATTATGGAATTGCCTTAACCACTGCAGTATATTGTCTTTGATGCAAACAAGATCATACTTTGAATAAAATCGTTATACAATAGAACATTTCCATTATCATCCATTAAATGTTGAATACACCAGATGCTTTTCTCCATCCATTCTTTGTAAAATGAGGATTTTCTCTTAATTCGGATGCATCTATTGTTCCAAATTGGAGTAGTGTTCGAAGTAAAATGATGTTTATATATTCCTTTCCAATAACAGAGGATGTCCTGATAAAATGCAAATAACTTAATAGGCAGTTTAGAATTCTACATTTTTTTTAAGGAAAACCTATTCGTTTTCGAATGGAACATTGTAACCATTTTCATTTTGATGGTGTCATTCAATGGATCAAAGTAAATTGCATTCAGACCACCTTCCTCAATAGACTTTACAATATCCCCTTTTGTTAAATAATTATATGCATTTTTCAATATTAATTGAAGTTGGCTTGGTTAATTGTATTGATTAACTTGTCCAGGATAGGTAGAGAACAGGCTGGATAAGTTAGTCTTAATAGACTCTCCATCTTAGTAAGTAAAATACGCCCAAAAATGCATAAATCCCTTTGTAGCCAACAATTGAGCATGGTTTGACCCTTCTGTAAATTTTTCTGTATATTAGATTATTTTACCTAAATACTTTACTTCATATTTAACTGGTATATTGTGCACAGTGATCAGAGGATGATCATGAAAAGCCATTAACCTCTTGAAGCTAGGTGGCACTATTTTTATGTTTGGAAAAATAACGTTCCCAAAGTAAACGGCCTATTTCTCAGGACCGAAACCCTGAGAAAAATCAAACCAGGAAGTGGCTTCTAACTCCATGTTCCATAGCCTACCATTGCTCCATTTAAAGGGATATCAACCAGATTCCTTTTCCTATCGCTTCCTCAAGGTGTCAACAGTCTTCAGACATAGTTTCAGGCTTCTATTTTGAAAAATGAGCCAGAACGATAACATCGCGTTAAGTGGTCACATGAGTTTTGCTCGCGCAACAGAGTTTGGATAGGTATTGCTTTTCCCTCTCTTACTGTGAAAGACATTTGCGGTTGATATATTATCGATTTATATTTTAAAAACAACCTGAGGATTGATTATAAAAAAACGTTTGACATGTTTCTGTGGACATTACGGATATTATTTTGAATTTGTCGGCGTTGTCGTGACCGCTCTTTCCTGTGGATTTCTGAACATAATGCGCCAAACAAACTGAGGTATTTTGGAAATAAAAATAATCTTTATGGAACAAAAGAAACATTTGTTGTGTAACTGGGAGTCTCGTGAGTGAAAACATCCGAAGATCATCAAAGGTAAACGGTTCATTTGATTGCTTTTCTGATATTCGTGACCAAGCTACCTGATGCTAAGTGTACTTAATGTTTTGTCATGCGATCGATAAATTTACACAAACGCAGCATAATTTCAAAATCTGAGACGACAGGTGGATTTACAAAAGGCTAAGCTGTGTTTTGCAATATTGCACCTGTGATTTCATAAATATGAATATTTTTGTCATATTATTTGACTGAGGCACTATGCTATTCAGCGGTTGCTGATGACAATTATCCCGCTTAAAACCTGTTGTAACTAATCATTGTCATCATCTGACACGAATTAGCATAACGCAACGGACATAAATATTACTAGAAAATATTCCTGTTCATGAAATCACAAGTGAAATATATTGAAACACAGCTTAGCCTTTTGTTAATCACCCTGTCATTGCAGTCACTGTACTCATAATATACAGGAGAACGATCGCCTTACGGCGAAGATAGCTGTGTTGCAAGCCCAGCTTCTGACCCAATCGTTAGGCAAGGGTAATTTCAGTGTAGGAAACAGCGTCTGTGCCACCAGTAAGTACAGATAGTAACGTTAGTATAAATCCCCTCGCATGGTCCCCACAGCCGGACAACATTCTCATGGTTTCTGGAGGGAAATGGTGTAGGAATGCTCAACCGGTGTTGCTCATTCAGCCGACAGAAACCTTAAACCGGTTTTCCCCATGAACCTTTCTAGGGTAGGGGGCAGATTTCAGAATATTGGATGAAAAGCATGCCCAAATTCAACGGCCTGCTACTCTGGCCCAGAAGATATGATATGCATATAACTGGTAGATTTGGATAGAAAACACTATACAGTTTCCAAAACTGTTAAAATAGTGTCTGTGAGTATAACAGAACTGATTTAGCAGGTGAAAACCTGAGAAAAATCCATTCAGGAAGTAGTTTTTTTTGTTGGTTTTGTAGTTTTCTATTCAATGCCATAACAGTATCCATTGACTTAGGACTCCATTTGCAGTTCCTATGCCTTCCAATAGATGTCAACACTCTTTAGAAATCGTTTCAGGCTTGTATTCTTATAAATGAGGGAGTAAGACCAGTCTGAACGAGTGGACCCTAACGTGTCGCAGAGCTTTTTCAGGCGCATGTGCATTTCTTGTTTACCTTTTATGTTGACAATGTTATTGTCCGGTTGAAATATTATTGATCGTTTAGGCTAAGAAAATACCCGAGGATTGAATATAAACATGGTTTGACATGTTTCTATGAAGTTTACGGATACAATTTGGATTTTTTTCTGATTGTTTTGACTGAGTTTGAGCCTGTGGATTACTGAAGAAATCGTGCTAACAAAACGGAGGTTTTTGAATATAAAGAGACTTCATCGAAACAAAAGGAACATTTATTGAGTAAATCAATGTCTTCTGATCGCCACCATACAAAGATCATCAAAGGGATTAATTTTATCTCTACGCTTCTGCTCTGCAACCTGGATGTTGGCCAGATGAGACGCTAGCGTCCCACGTACCCTGGAGATGTTAAGCAGCGAGTCGGAGTCTGAGGCCGAGCCTTCTCTTGTCTCTACTCCTCCCATTACGGGGTCTGAGACGCCGAAGCTTCCCACCATTAGCTCTGACAAATTGAAAGCCCTAGCCATTGGCGACTCCATTACCTGCAGTATTCAACTTAAAACGAATCATCCAGCGATTATACACTGTTTACCAGGGGGCAGTGCTACTGACATTAAGGCTAATCTGAAGATGGTGCTGGCTAAAACTGCCGAGTGTACAGCGTATAGAGATATTGTTATCCACGTCGGCACCAACGATGTTAGGATGAAACAGTAAGAGGTCACCAAGCGCAACATAGCTTCAGCGTGTAAATCAGCTAGAAGATGTGTCGGCATCGAGTAATTGTCTCTGGCCCCCTCCCAGTTAGGGGGAGTGATGAGCTCTACAGCAGTCTCACAACTCAATCGCTGGTTGAAAACTGTTTTCTGCCCCTCCCAAAAGATAGAATTTGTAGATAATTGGCCCTCTTTCTGGGACTCACCCACAAACAGGACCAAGCCTGGCCTGCTGAGGAGTGACGATCTCCATCCTAGCTGGAGGGGTGCTCTCATCTTATCTACCAACATAGACAGGGCTCTAACTCCTCTAGCTCCACAATTAAATAGGGTGCAGGCCAGGCAGCAGGCTGTTAGCCAGCCTGCCAGCTTAGTGGAGTCTGCCACTAGCACAGTCAGTGTAGTCAGCTCAGCTATCTCCATTGAGACCGTGTCTGTGACTTGACCTGGGTTGGGCAAAACTGAACATGGCGGTGTTCGCCTTAGCAATCTCATTAGGACAAAGACCTCTGCCATTCCTGTCATTATTGAAAGAGATCGTGATACCTCACATCTTAAAATAGGGCTACTTAATGTTAGATCCCTTACTTCAAAGGCAATTATAGTCAATGAACTAATCACTGATCATAATCTTGATGTGATTGGCCTGACTGAAACATGGCTTAAGCTTGATGAATTTACTGTGTTAAATGAGGCCTCACCTCCTGGTTACACTAGTGACCATATCCCCGGTGCATCCCGCAAAGGCGGAGGTGTTGCTAACATTTACGATAGCAAATTTCAATTTACAAAAAACCCCCGATGTTTTCGTCTTTTGAGCTTCTAGTCATGAAATCTATACAGCCTACTCAATCACTTTTTATAGCTACTGTTTACAGGCCTCCTGGGCCATATGCAGCGTTCCTCATTGAGTTCCCTGAATTCCTATTGGACATTGTAGTCATAGCAGATAATATTCACATTTTTGGTGACTTTCACATGGAAAAGTCCACAGACCCACTCCAAAAGGCTTTCGGAACCATCATCGACTCAGTGGGTTTTGTCCAACATGTCTCTGGACCTACTCACTGTCACAGTCATACTCTGTACCTAGTTTTGTCCCATGGAATAAATGTTTTTCCTCATAATCTTGGACTATCGGACCACCATTTGCAATTGCAACAAATAATCTGCTCAGACCCCAACCAAGGAGCATCAAAAGTCGTGCTATAAATTCACAGACAACACAAAGATTCCTTGATGCCCTTCCAGACTCCCTCTGCCTACCCAAGGACGTCAGAGGACAAAAATCAGTTAACCACCTAACTGAGGAACTCAATTTAACCTTGCGCAATACCCTAGATGCAGTTGCACCCCTAAAAACGAAAAACATTTCTCATAACAAACTAGCTCCCTGGTATACAGAAAATGCCCAAGCTTTGAAGCAAGCTTACAGAAAACTGGAACGGAAATGCGTCACACCAAACGGGAAGTCTTCCGACTAGCTTGGAAAGACAGTACCGTGCAGTATCAAAGAGCCCTCACTGCTGCTCGATCATCCTATTTTTCCAACTTAATTGTGGAAAATAAGAACAATCCGAAATTTATTTTTGATACTGTCGCAAAGCTCACTAAAAAGCAGCATTCCCCAAGTGAGGATGGCTTTCACTTCAGCAGTAATAAATTCATGAACTTCTCTGTGGAAAAGATCATGATTATTAGAAAGAAAATTACGGACTCCTCTTTAAATCTGCATATTCCATCAAAGCTCAGTTGTCCTGAGTCTGCACAAGTCTGCCAGGACCTAGGATCAAGAGAGACACTCAAGTGTTTTACTACTATATCTCTTGGCACAATGATGAAAATAATCATGGCCTCTAAACCTTCAAACTGCATACTGGACCCTATTCCAACTAAACTAATTAAAGAGCTGCTTCCTGTGCTTGGCCCTCCTATGTTGAACATAATAAACGGCTCTCTATCCACCGGATGTGTACCAAACTCACTAAAAGTGGCAGTAATAAAGCCTCTCTTGAAAAAGCCAAACGTTGAGCCAGAAAATATAAAAAACGATAGGCCTAAATCGAATCTTCCATTCCTCTCAAAAAATTTAGAAAAGGCTGTTGTGCAGCAACTCACTGCCTTCCTGAAGACAAACAAGGTACACGAAATGATTCAGTGTGGTTTTAGACCCCATCATAGCACTGAGACTGCACTTGTGAAGGTGGTAAATAACCTTTTAATGGAATCAGACCGAAGCTCTGCATCTGTCCTTGTGCTCCTAGACCTTAGTGCTGCTTTTGATACCATCAATCACCACATTCTTTTGAAGAGATTGGAAACCCAAATTGGTCTACACGGACAAGTTCTGGCCTGGTTTAGATCTTATCTGTCGGAAAGATATCAGTTTGTCTCTGTGAATGGCTTGTCTTCTGACAAATCAACTGTAAATTTCGGTGTTCCTCAAGGTTCCGTTTAGGACCACTATTGTTTTCACTATATGGATGTCATTCGAAAACATAATGTTAACTTTCACTGCTATGCCAATGACACACAGCTGTACATTTCAATGAAACATGGTGAAGCTCCAAAATTGCCCTCGTTAGAAGCTTGTGTTTCAGACATAAGGAAGTGGATGGCTACAGACTTTCTACTTTTAAACTCGGACAGAACAGAGATGCTTGTTCTTGGTCCCAAGAAACAAAGAGATCTTCTGTTGAATCTGACAATTCATCTTAATGGTTGTACAGTCGTCTCAAATAAAACTGTGAAGGACCTCGGCGTTACTCTGGACCCTAATCTCTCTTTTGACGAACATATCAAGACTATTTCGAGGACAGATTTTTTTCCATCTACGTAACATTGCCAAAATCAGAAACTTTCTGTCCAAAAATGATGCAGAAAAATTAATCCATGCTTTTGTTACTTCTAAGTTATCACGACTGCAATGCTCTACTGTCCGGCTACCCGGATAAAGCACTAAATGAACTTCAGTTAGTGCTAAATATGGCTGCTAGAATCCTGACTAGAACCAAAAAATGTGATCATATTACTCCAGTGCTAGCCTCCCTACACTGGCTTCCTGTCAATGCAAGGGCTGATTTCAAGGTTTTACTGCTAACCTACAAAGAATTACATGGGCTTGCTCCTACCTATCTCTCTGATTTGGTCCTGCCGTACATACCTACACGTACGCTACGGTCACAAGACGCAGGCCTCCTAATTGTCCCTAGAATTTCTAAGCAAACAGCTGGAGGCAGGGCTTTCTCCTATAGAGCTCAATTTTTATGGAATGGTCTGCCTACCCATGTGAGAGACGCAACCTCAGTCTCAACCTTTAAGTCTTTACTGAAGACTCATCTCTTTAGTGGGTCATGTGATTGTGTAGTGTAGTCTGGCCCAGGAGTGTGAAGGTGAATGGAAAGGCTCTGGAGCAACGAACCACTCTTGCTGTCTCTGCCTGGCCGGTTCCACTCTTTCCACTGGGATTCTCTGCCTCTAATCCTAATACAGGGTCACTGGCTTACTGGTGCTCTTGGGTTGAGTGGGTTGAGTCACTGATGTGATCTTCCTGTCTGGGTTGGCACCCCCTTTGGGTTGTGCCGTGGCGGAGATCTTTGTGGGCTATACTCAGCCTTGTCTCAGGATGGTAAGTTGGTTGTTGAAGATATCCCTCTAGTGGTGTGGGGGCTGTGCTTTGGAAAAGTGGGTGGGGTTATATCCTTCCTGTTTGGCCCTGTCCGGGGGTCTCATCGGATGGGGCCACAGTGTCTCCTGACCCCTCCTGTCTCAGCCTCCAGTATTTATGCTGCAGTAGTTTGTGTCAGGGGGCTAGGGTCAGTTTGTTATATCTGGAGTACTTCTCCTGATAAATCTGGTGTCCTGTGTGAATCTAAGTATGCTCTCTCTAATTCTCTCTTTCTCTCTTTCTTTCTCTCTCTCGGAGGACCTGAGCCTCAGGACTACCTGGCATGATGACTCCTTGCAGTCCACAGTCCACCTGGCCGTGCTGCTGCTCCAGTTTCGACTGTTCTGCCTGCGGTTATGGAATCTTGACCTGTTCACCGGACGTGCTACCGGTCCCAGACCTGCTACCGGTCCCAGACCTATTAGTTGACCGTGCTGGTCATTTATGAACATTTGAACATCTTGGCCATGTTCTGTTCTAATCTCCACCCGGCACAGCCAGAAGAGGACTGGCCACCCCTCATACCCTAGTTCCTCTCTACGTTTCTTCCTAGGATTTGGCCTTTCTAGGGAGTTTTTCCTAGCCAACGTGCTTCAACACCTGCATTGCTTGCTGTTTGGGGTTTTAGGCTGTTTCTGTACAGCACTTTGATGTACGAAAGGCTATTTAAATAAACTTGATTTAGATTTTTTTTTACGTTGAATGCACTGAGCTTTCTGTCTAAACTACTAGCACACAGCTCGGACACCCATGCATACCCAACAAGACATGCCACAAGAGGCCTCTTCACAGTCCCCAAATCCAGAAAATACTATGGAAAGCACACAGTACTACATAGAGCCATGACTACATGGAACTCTATTCCACATCAAGTAATTGACGCAAGCAGTAAAATTAGATTCTAGAAACAGATTAAAAAAACACCTTATGGAACAGCGGGGACTGTGAAGCAACACAAACATTGGCACAGACACATGCATACACACACACACACACACACACACACACACACACACACACACACACACACACACACACACACACACACACACACACACACACACACACACACACACACACTATACATACGCATGGATTTAGTAGATATGTGGTAGTGGTGGAGTAGGGGCCTGAGGGCAAACAGTGTGTTGTGAAATCTGTGAATGTATTATAGTTTTTTTAAAGTTGTACAAACTGACTCCATTTTGCTGGACCCCAGGAAGAGTAGTTGCTGCATTGGCAGAAGCTAATGGGGATCCATTATAAATACAAACACAAAACAACCTGCTCATGGTAAGCCTTACCTGGACCCAACCATCTCTGTGAGAGGTCAGTACCTGTCACCTGTGGAAAAAATAACCTACCTTGTTGCCACTCTGTCTCATGCTGTTCACATAGAAGATGAAATAAACATCAGGATCGCCAAGGCTAGGGCAGTCTTTGGCCATCTGTAAGATTCAGTGTGGGAAAGGACAGGCATCAAACTGGCAATTCAACTGAAGTTCTACCAGGCTGCTAGGGTTGGGCTGTATCCTCATACCGTTTCTGTACCATACCTAGTTATATGGTATTACCGGAAGTGCACACAAGGGGCGCTGTTTAAAAAAAAATGGGCAAAGAGATCTTCGTTCAGGAGGGTATTGAATGTTTCTGCTGTAACCAAGAAGCTTGATATTGACATCTAGTCACTTAGCTAGCAAGTTAGGAAACCAAATGCATAACAGGAGTCCTGAGCTGGATATCATTTATTTTTTATAATTATACTTAACTTATAGTTAGTTATAGGCAGGTGTGTAGCACGCACTCCCATAGCCGCCACGTTGCGGGGCTGCCCCCAACCCCCAAAAAATTAAGTCATGTTTTTTTTTACGGTATTTAAACTCATACCGTTGGTATTCCGAAATACCCCCATATACGGTATAAATGTTATTTCTCCCAAGCCTACTACCAACCCTTATGGCTGAAAAACCTGGACAGTCTACCAATGCCCTGCCAGGAAGCTTAATCACTTACACCAAAACAGTTTGAGGTAGCTCCCAAGGACCAAATGGCAGGATATAATCACAGACATTGAAGTCCTTAGCCGTGCTGACATGCTCAGATGGCCGGCCGTGAGACCAGGATGCCTGTTACTCCCTAAGCAGATCTTATTTGGAGAGCTGAAGAGTGGGAGAGAGAGAGCACAATGTGGGCAGAAGAAACGTTACAAAGACAATAACTCCCTCAAGAGCTTTATTAACATTGATCTCATCCGGAATCGTGCTACCACCTCTGAAACCAGCAGGGCCAAAATGCTATGTGGAATAGACAACAGTACAAGACCAGTATCAACAGGTCCGTCCTTCAGGAGACTGCGGCTAACATCATGCCCAGAGTGTTCCGGGCTCAGATTGGCCTCATCGGCCATCTTTTTCTTAGATGATGAAATTCAAACAGTTATTCTTCCATTCTCATAAAACGAAAGAGAGAGAGCAAAACGAGAACAAATAGGGGGGAAATTATCAAGCATTTATTAGCCTACGAAGACTGTGGTATTCAAATCTGCCCTGCTATTCTCTGCACTTTATTTAAGAGAGAGAAAATGGGGTTTTAACAAAGAGCTCCCTATTAACGACACCTCGAGGGCTATGTCAATGGGATTTGTTTCTGAGCCTCTCCTAACCTCCCCTCTCACAAACCGACTGCAACTGTTTCATTAAGATAAATTACCATATATACATGCAAACAAGCTCTTGTTGATGTTGATATGTTGATAAGCTGTTTTTTCCACGCTGGTAATAAAATACAAAATATTAAGAGAGCTAGGAGGCTCCTGGGGTGTTACGCAACAGTGTGCGTCTTGTAATGTCTTGTAATAATGAAACGTGCGTTGACGCCATACAGGGGTTGTATCCAATTATGTACATAAACCCTAGTAAATTTTTTACTCTTTCACCATTGTAAAAAAATATATACTTCTGAAGATATAGGAATGCAATTATTAATGTCTACAATTGTATTTGCCAAACATATTCTATTACAGACACCTTCATGCATACTTTTAAAAGATATTATGTGAACTGGACATAAAAATACAAAAATATATAATCTTATTTTCCTCAAAGAGGCAATCTGCAGTTGCTATATCCATTTTAACTTTAATTAATAATATTAATAAATATTGTGTACCCATTGATTAATTAACATTACTTATAAATACCTCATGAGCTTAATTCAACTGTCATACCCCATCAGAACCCCAAATATAAGAATGTTTTACGCCAATGTACAGTACCAATCAAAGGTTTGGTTTGGATCTACTCATTCCAGGGTTTTTCTTTATTTTTACTATTTTCCAGATTGTAGAATAAGAGTGAAGAGATAAACTATGAAATAACACATGGAATTATGTAGTAACCAAAAAGTGTTAAACAAATCAAAATATATTTTATGTTTGAGATTCTTCAAAGTAGCCACCCTTTGCCTTGATGACAGCTTTGCACACTCTTGACATTCTCTCAACGAGCTTCATGAGGTTGGAATGCATTTCAATGAACAGGTGTGTCTTGTTAATTTGAGATTTAGCCAATCAGTTATGTTGTGACAAGGTAGAGGTGGTACACAGAAGATAGCCCAATTTGGTAAAAGTCCATATTATTGCAAAAACAGCGGCAGGTAGCCTAGTGGTTAGAGCGTTGGTCTAGTAACTGAAAGGTTGCAAGATTGAATCCCCGAGCTGACAAGATAAATATCTGTCGTTCTGCCCCTGAACAAGGCAGTTAACCCACTGTTCCTAGGCCACCATTGAAAATAATAATTTGTTCTTAACTGCCTTACCTAGGTAAATAAAGGTAAAATAAAATAAATTCAAATGACATCATTACTTCAAGACATGAAGATCAGTCAATCTGGAAAATGTTAATAACATTAAAAGTTTCTTCAAGTGCAGTTGCAAAAACCATCAAGTGCTATGATGAAACTGGCTCTCATGAGGACCGCCACAGGAAAAGAAGACCCAGAGTTACCTTTGCTGCAGAAGATAAGTTCATCAGAGTTACCAGCCTTAGAAAATGCAGCCCAAATAAATGCTTCGGAGTTCAAGTAACAGACACATCTCATCATCAACTGTTCAGAGGAGACTGCATGAAGCAGGCCTTCATGGTCGAATTGCTGCAAAGAAACCACTACTAAAGGACACCAATAATAAGAAGAGACTTGCTTGGGCCAAGAAACACAAGCAATGGACATCCAAACTGGTGGAAATCTGTCCTTTGGTCTGATGAGTGCAAATGTTTTATTTTTGGTTCCAACCACCGTGCCTTTGTGAGACATAGAGTAGGTGAACGGATGATCTCTGCATGTGTAATTCCCATCGTGAAGCATGGAGGAGGAAGGGTGATGGTGCTTTGCTGCTGACCTCTGTAAGTGATTTATTTAGAATTCAAGGCACACTTAACTAGCATGTTTACCACAGTATTCTGCAGCGACACGCCATCCCATCTGGTTTGAGCTTAGTGGGACTATCATTTGTTTTCAACAGGACAATGACCCAACACACCTCCAGGCTGTGTAAGGGCTATTTGACCAACAACGAAAGTGATGGAGTGCTGCATCAGATCACCTGACCTCAATCCAATGGAGTTGGTTTGTGATGATTTGGACCGCAGAGTGAAGGAAAAGCATCCAACAAGTGCTCAGCATATGTGGGAACTCCTTCAAGACTGTTGGAAAAGTATTCCAGGTGAAGCTCGTTGAGAGAATGCCAAGAGTGTACAAAGCTGTTATCATGGAAAAGGGTGGCTACTTTGAAGAATCTCAAATATAAAATATATGTTGATTTGTTTAACATGTGTTATTTTATAGTTTTGATGTTTCCACTATTATTCTACAATGTAGGAAATTGTAAAATATAAGAAAAACCTTGGAATGAGTAGGTGTGAATAAACTTTTGACTGGTACTGCATGTAAACAAACAAAGCAAAGCCTTAAAACATAGTTAAAACTATAATTCTGGTCAATCCTTGCATCGTAGCTCTGTCTGGATTTGAAGGTGGTTACATTTCTCCAGCCCCATCCCTCAGCTCAGTGGAGGCTAGTGACTTGAATAATCTAGGAGGATGGAAGACCCACGGTATAGGCACGGATTGCACGGAGACAACAAAGCATGGTTGAAAAATCGACGAAGACTAACTATTTGAACATAAAGCATTTAATAAAAACATTTACAGTATAGTACAATGTTATGGGAAACGGAAATGAGAAGGCACTTACACAGTGTTGGGAATGGATCACAACAGTGATGTGAATGAGGGTATGAGGCATTCAGAGGTATGAGGTGTTCAGAGGCTTCAGTGCAGGACAGTGGTTGAGGTGTTTATAGGCTTCAGTGCAGGACAGGCTCATCATGGATGGATGGTGTTGAAGAAGAGCTCAACTCTTCCACTGAGGGCAGGAAAGGATTTGACTGGGAAAACAAAATCAATAACACAACACACTACACAGTTAGGCAAATTAGCTAAGAAAGTTAGTCCAAGAAAGGACCAAAATCATTTGTGTAATATGTGAGTGTGTTGTGTGTGTGATTTACTCTAGATACAGTATTGAGAGAAAAATGCCAGGTCTACTCACAGTGCTTGGAGAGGAAGCATTTAATGTGCCAGTGGATGAAAAGGCACTTGAGGCATTTCTTCAGTTCATGTCTGGTGAGAGTTGGCACTGGCAGTGGAACGGAGTGGTCATCACCTCTTAATCAGGGAACTGAAGGGGACATAGCTACAAATAGCATATTGCCTACATTCCATTATAGCAGCGCCATCATATGTTTGGGCAACAAGTTTCTCTATGAAGTCAGGATTCACACAATCGAACACAGACTGCGCATCTCGCCCACAAAATGTACTCACAGTCTGTCATCATTGTTCTGTTGATTGATTAATTCCAGTTGCTAAATTTGCATTTAAAAAGGCAGCCTAGCCTGCCAAATGTGAATATATACCAAATTTGACCACGTTCACATTTTTTCCTGAAAAAAAAAATGGACTATAAATATATAACGTTACCAATTTCTTTACCCTGACCAGATGGACAGGGCGCATATGTAGCGTGGTTCGTTCTGTGTTCTGTCATTTAATGAGGACACTGCCACAACTGGGGGTCTGCTTGTTTGATTTTTATTTGTCCTTTGCTCGAAGGGACAACATACATGATGTTAGCCCTTGGCGCAGTCACAGCTCTCAGGCACCTCGCTAACTGAAGGTCAGGCAAGAGAGAGCAACCAAAAATAAATAACAGGTGCTGCTGCACACATTCAGTGCACAACAGCACATAACAATACAAGTAAAAGGATATACAACATAATTCAGACAAAATAAAATGCCTCCCTGCTAGCCCTTGGTGTAATCACAGCTCTCAGGCACCTGCGTGAGCACATGGGAACTCACTCAAACACTGTCCCAAGTACGCACAAGTTACAATAGGTACCCTAGCTAGCAAATTTTTGAATGGAATAATATCCAAAAAATCCTCACTCTTAATCTCTTTCCAATATGTAACCAACTCACCAAGCTTCTCAGCACATAGAATTACCACAGTGCTCTGCAGCACAACGTCACACTAGGTTCGTTCTCTGATCATAATCCTATGATTTGATTGACAACATGTCAGTTCATATTGGAAAAGCTTTGATTGATTGGAGAATGTCCTCCGGAAGTGGTTATAACTACCATGAATTGACAACAATTCAGTAAATGCAGTGTTAGAGAGGATTAAGATCAAAAAATTCAAATGCATCCACACAAAAAATATGAACAACTAATCAGCGACTATTTAAAAATATAAATAACCTCAATAAGACTTAGTACAGACTAGGCCTGTACAGCAATTAAATTCTTGTTTTTTAAATATATTTTCCTTCTTTATTGTTTTCCCTTAACCCTACCACGCTTTCTATAATTATCTGCCGAAATTGTTGCAACCCCTATTACTAGCCTGTTCAACCTCTCTTTCGTATCGTCTGAGATTCCCAAAGATTGGAAAGCTGCCGCGGTCATCCCCCTCTTCAAAGGGGGTGACTCTCTAAGGTCTTCGAAAGCCAAGTTAACAAACAGATTACCAACCATTTTGAATCCCACCATACCTTCTCCGCTATGCAATCTGGTTTCGGGGCTGGTCATGGGTGCACCTCAGCCACGTTCAAGTTACTAAACGACATCATAACCTCCATCGATTAGAGACATTACTGTGCAGCCGTATTCATCGACCTGGCCAAGGCTTTCGACTCTGTCAATCACCATATTCTTATTGGCAGACTCGACAGCCTTGGTTACTCAAATGATTGCCTCACCTGGTTGACCAACTACTTCTCTGATAGAGTTCAGTGTGTCAAATCAGAGGGCCTGTTGTCCAAACCTGTTGCAGTCTCTATGGGGGTGCCACAGGGTTCAATTCTCGGGCCGACTCTCTTTTCTGTATACATCAATGATGTCGCTCTTGCTGCTGGTGATTCTCTGATCCACCTCTACGCAGATGACACCATTCTGTATCCTTCTGGCCCCTCTTTGGACACTGTGTTAACTAACCTCCAAATGAGCTTCAACGCCATACAAATGTCCTTCCGTGGCCTGCAACTGCTCTTAAAGCAAGTAAAACTAAATGCATGCTATTCAATCGATCACTGCCCGCACCTGCCCGCCCGTCCAGCATCACTACTCTGGACAGCTCTGACTTAGAATACGTGGACAATTACAAATACCTAGGTGTCTGGTTAGACTGTAAACTCTCCTTCCAGACTCACATGAAGCATCTCCAATCAAAAATAAAATCTAGAATCGGCTTCCTATATCGCAACAAAGCCTCCTTCACTCATGCTGCCAAACATACCCTCGTAAAACGAACCATCCTACCGATCCTCGACTTTGGCGATGTCATCTATAAAATAGCCTCCAACACTTTACTCAACAAATTGGATGCAGTCTATCACAGTGCCATCCGTTTTGTCACCAAAGCCCCATACACTACCCACCACTGCAACCTGTACGCTCTCGTTGGTTGGCCCTCGCTTCATACTCGTCGCCAAACTCAATGGCTACAGGTTATATGCAAGTCTCTGCTAGGTGAAGCCCCGCCTAATCTCAGCTCACTGGTCACCATAGCAGCACCCACTCGTAGCACGCGCTCCAGCAGGTATATCTCACTGGTCACCCCCAAAGCCAATTCCTGCCTTTGGTCACCTTTCCTTTCAGTGTACAAATTAGGTAGGATAAGGGAGGTAAGGCAATAAATAGGCCATAGTGGCAAATTAATTACAACATAGAAATTAAACAATGGGGTGATAGATGTGCAGAAGATGAGTGCGCAAGTAGAGTAGAGAGCAAAAAAAATACATAAATAAACAACAGTATGGGGGATGAGGTAGTTGGATGGACTATTTACAGATGGGCTATGTATAGGTGCAGTGATCTGCAAGCTGCTCTGACAGCTGGTGCTTAAAGTTAGTGAGGGAGATATGAGTCTCCATCTTCAGTGATTTTTGCAGTTTGTTCCAGTCATTGGCAGCAGAGAACTGGAAGGAAAGACGGCCAAAGGAGGAATTGGCTTTGGGGGTGACCAGTGAGATATACCTGCTGGAGCGCGTGCTATGGGTGGGTGCTGCTATGGTGACCAGTGAGCTGAGATAAGGCAGGGCTTTACCTAGCAAATACATATAGATGACCTGGAGCCAGTTGGTTTGGCGACGAATATGGCTCAGCCGTCAATTCTTTGGTCCTTAAATAGAACTGGTATACTTTTTTATTCATCGCACATTTTTTGGAACCAATTTTGGTCTTCAATGCAGAGCCAACAGACAGTTCCTCACCCTTCCACCTGCCTCCTCCATTTTTGTGGTAATGCTGCAATCAGTTCGTTGTAATTTTGGATAGAGCATTTAATAATTATTGCCCTCCAAATTCATATTCATTATATAAATAGGCCCGTTTAATTTTATCTGACTTGCCGTTCCAAATAAAGTGGAATATTTTTGATAATGTAATTAAAAAAGGGCCATAAGTAAATAGGTAAACTTGGATATGACTAAAGACTTAATCAGGGTGATTTTTTTCCACAAATATACAGGTATTTACCATTCCATGATAGCAAGATATTATCTACATATTTTTGCTAACGTTATAATAAAATGTATTGTAGTGAGAAACTTTTGGGATATGAATACCAAGTATGTCCACTTCACCGTCAGACCATTTTATTGGTAAACTGCACATTAATGTAAAAGTTAAAAAAATTGGAACACTTGTATTAAGGTACATTTATCATAGTTTAGTTGTAATCCAGATAGGTCAGAGAAATGATCTAGATCCTCTGTGAGGCTGTGCAGGGATCCAAATTGCAGATTTAAAAGGAAACGTGAGTCATCAGCATACAATGACAACTTTGTATTTAAACCATGGAATTCTAGCCGCTTAATATTCTTATTGGATTTGATTTTAATAGCTAACATTTCAATGGCCATAATAAATACACTGAATAAAAATATGAACGTAACATGTAAAGTGTTGATCCGAAGGAAGCCAATTTTATGTTTTATGAGCTGAAATAATATATATAGAATATATTTTCCATATTCACAAAAAGCTTATTTATCTCAAATGTTGTTCACAAATGTGTTTAAATTCCTGTTAGTCGGTATTCCTCCTTTGCCAAGATAATCCATCCACCTGATCGGTGTGGCATATCAAAGAAGCTGATTAAACAACATGATCATTACACAGGTGCACCATGTGCTGGGGACAATAAAAGGCTATTCTTAAATTTGAAGTTTTGTCACACAACACAATGCCACAGATGTCTCATGTTTTGAGGGAGTGTGCAATTGGCTTGCTGACTGAAGGAATGTCCCACCAGAGCTATTGCCAGAGAATTTAATGTTAATTTGTCTACCATCAGCTGCCTCCAACATCATTTTAGAGAACTTGGCAGTACGTCCAATCGGTCTCACAACCGCAGATCACGCGTAACCACGCCAGGACCTCCACATCTGGCTTCTTCACCTAAGGGATAGTCTGAGATCAGCCACCAGACAGCTGATATAAAACTGTTGGCTAGCACAACCAAAGAAATTCTGCACAACCTGTCAGAAACCATCTCCGGGAAGCTCATCTGCATGCTCGTCATCCTCACAAAGGGCTTAACCTGATTGCAGTTTGGGGTCGTAGACGACTTCAGTGGTGAAATGCTCACCTTAGATGACCACAGCCACGCTGGAGAAGTAACGGAAGAAAACCGGTTTCAACTGTACCGGGCAGATGGCAGACAGCATGTATGGTGCGGTTTGCTGATGACAACGTTGTGTACAGAGCTTCTTGATATGCCACACCTGTCAGGTGGTTGGATTATCTTGGCAAAGGAGATGCTCACTAACAGGGATGTTAACACATTTGTGTTACATCTGCTCCTGCCACACCCTCTACTGCTCATCCTGTGTCTCCTCGACCTGCCGTCACTCCCCCAATACTCTCTCCCTGTCCCCCTCTCTCTCTCTCTGTGTGATTGTGTGGGCGGAGATATGTGTGCTGAAGTCTGAGCAGATCCCCACCAGCTGCCAACTGTTCCATAATCAAGACCTCTACAAATAATCAGTCCTGCCACTTCCACACTGCCCAATCATAATCTCAGATCAGTCAGTCTAACTTTCTAGCCGTTTGTTACTATTTAGATCCTGTTGTGCCTGTTCTCCTTGCCTGCCGTGGTTTTCCTCTCTGCTACAGTTCTGCCCTCTCGGACTCTGGTCCCTGTCTCCAGTCCCACGCCTCCTCATCATGCTACTCTGCCCTGGATTCTCCACTCTACTGCTCCCTTGGATTCCCCTCCGGACCTGCTTACCCCGTCCCAACCCCTCTCGCTCCAGCCTCAGCCTCTGCACCTGGATTCCTGCAACCGAGCCGAGCCTCCCCTAGCCTGTACTCCATCTTCCCCCTGTGTTTCAATAATTACCTTGGTTACTTCATCCCAGTCTCCTCGTCTGAGTCTGCTCTTGGGTTTCCCTGTTCCACTCTGCATAACAATTTGAGCATTAGCGTTTAAATTTTGATCAGTATAATTTCTAGTCATACTTTATCAAAGTCCTTTTTAAAATTAGCTATAAATGCCAGGCCTGGTTTCCCAGATTTTTTCATAACGTTCTATTGTTTCCAGTACTTCTCTTATCTCCAATGTGTCATACATGTAAAAAACCTGTTTGATTAGGATGAATAATATCCAACATTATCTTTTTAATTCTATGTGGTGTGCATTTTGTTAGTATTTTGGTAAGGGGCCTCCAGCTTTTTAGGTGGATTGGATCTTTATATTTAACGCCTGGGTCCAGTTACAGTAACAGTGAAATCAGACCTTCTTGCTGAGCATCTGATATTCTACCATTTTTATAGGAGTGGTTTAAACATGCTCAGAACGGACCTTTTGAGTACATTAATAAAGGGGGGTGGGGGAGGGTGCTGAAAAATGTGTTGCCCTATATCGGTCCGCTAATACAGGACTAGTAAATGCCCAGTGTACTACTTAAAAAATATATAAAATCTGTTGAATATATTTTTTATATTCTGATTGATCAAGGAGTGCTGAAGCACTCTCAACACCCCTACTTCCCGATGCTATGAGTGAATCATGGATGACTTTGGTAGTTATTTTGGTAGCATTTTCTCCTATATTCCATGAAATTAGTTTTATTTTTATAATATATTACACTTAATCTTGTCACAGGCCGGCTCATAGCTTGTGGCAAAAATGAGGGGACGCGAACAACAGCCAATTAAAAAATATTATTTATTGTAAACAAAACTATTAACTTTAAACTAAGAAAAAGGAATGAGGTGTGGAAGTATCAATGTAAGGTGTATGTAAAGTGCATGGATGCGTGAATCTGTGTGTGTGAATGACTGAGTGAAAACTATGCAAAACTACAAAAGAACAAACAAAACAGGTTAATACCTGGAGGAGCGGAGAGAGAGAGGTGATTAGTGACAGTTTAAATACTCTGATCCCAGGTGACTCCAATCACTAATGACCCTCCTCTGTCTGCAGGAGGAACCGCCCCTGCAATGCAGAGGAGCCGTGACACCCCCTCTTCTTGAACAAGTTCCTCCAGTTCTTTTTGTTTTTGTGCCTCCATGGTACAGTTTTTACTTCTATCTGTACTGTTAGTTTCTCTATTTCCTTTGTTAATATGAACTCCTTTGACTTATATTTTTGTTTTAAAGAAGAGCATTGAATTGCATGGCCTCTAAAGGCACATTTAAAAGTGTCCCATACAATTAGGAGATCTGCTTAACATGTTATGTAGGAAAAAGTTAGCAAACAATTATTCTGTCTTGGTTAAAAACAAGTTGTCATCCAGTAGGCTTTGATTATATATTCAATATCCTCACACACGTTTTCGGTATCCTCACCCACAAACCGTATTATAATCACCCACCTGACTCCCATTCTATACGTGACACCATCAATAAATGATTTTATATATTTTCAAAGAAGCCTGGACCATCATTATTTGGACCGTATAGATTAATCCAAATCTGTTAATGGTCCAATAGCATATTTACATCCACCTTCTTTGCGGATCTGTTTGGACATTATTGTTAATTAATATCATCACCCTTTTTGAGTTTCCCATGGGAGACGTATACAGTATTTCACCCCCCCCCCCCCTGAATCTACCATTAAGAAGTACCATGATGATTGAGTGTCCATATAGCTGTACCATGATATTTGCACTAACATATTGTAGCTGCGACTGAGTAAACCTCCAATTGTCCTCCAATACTGTCATGTTCTGACCTTAGTTCTTTTGTTATGTCTTTGTTTTAGTATGGTCAGGGCGTGAGTTGGGTGGGTTGTCTATGTTCGTTTTTCTATGTTGTGTTTTGAGTTTGGCCTGGTATGGTTCTCAATCAGAGGCAGGTCTCGTTAGTTGTCTGACTGAGAATCATTATTAGGTAGCCTTTTTCCACCTGTGTTTCGTGGGTGTTTATTTTCTGTTCTTTGTTTGTATTTCACCGTTCAGGACTGTTTTCGTTTCGTTTTGTTGTTTTTGTTCGAGTATTAATTTTCATTAAAAGAGAATATGACTACTTACCACGCTGCACCTTGGTCCTCCTCTCGTTCGTTACAAATACTCCATCCGCTAAACCTCCCCCATCCCAAGTTTAGTTGTCTAACACCTTCACCTCAGTTGTGCTGTAAATAGTTTTTTTTTAAAAATAGAAATGAAAAAAATCTCACAAATTTGAATTAATTCCCACAATTGACTAACAATGTCTGTAATAATGTAGGCACTTCTTATGAAGGATTGTTACCTAAAACTGGCAGTAGAAAATCTACATTTATGGCAAGCAATTATTATTCAATTTATATACAGCTTGTGATTCCATCCTATACTATCCCTAACATCATTATCCCATAGCAACACATTATATTATTTTCCTTTTTAGCCCCTAAAATGTACAGTGTTGGGTGTTCCAATATTCGCCCCTTCTATGGGAACGTTTTCTTATTTAGAATATCCATGGAGTAGTCCTATTCTCGCAACACCATCCATCATTGTCTTAAATTCTGGTAAGCAGTAGATTTTCTCACATAGATCTAGTTTGTATATCAAGTAAGGATTCTCTTAGAAACTTGTTCTCTTTTGTTTTGTTCATTAACATAAGTTTCGATAGCATTCATCTCCAGGCTCGCCTTCATCTCTTACATATCTGCACGGACTAGCTCAAGTATGCCTAATTTGTCATTTTAGCAGTTCGGTTTCCACTCCTACCGTACCGGGTGGCTAAACGCATAGGTCATTCGTGTCTGTCAATGAGTCTCATACTTTTCTTTTGGAGTTGACGCTGACTGCCTTACTAATATACAGTAGGGCAAAAAAGTATTTAGTCAGCCACCAATTGTGCAAGTTCTCCCACTTAAAAAGATGAGAGAGGCATGTAATTTTCTTCATAGGTACACTTCAACTATGACAGACAAAATGAGATAAAAAAATCCTGAAAATTACATTGTAGGATATTTAATGAAATTATTTGCAAATTATGGTGGAAAATAAGTATTTAGTCACCTACAAACAAGCAAGATTTCTGGCTCTCACAGACCTGTAACTTCATTAAGTGGCTCCTCTGTCCTCCACTCGTTACCTGTATTAATGGCACCTGTTTGAACTTGTTATCAGTATAAAATAAACCTGTCCACAACCTCAAACATTCACACTACAAACTCCACTATGGCCAAGACCAAAGAGCTGTCAAAGGACACCAGAAACAAAATTGTAGACCTGCACCAGGCTGGGAAGACTGAATCTGCAATAGGTAAGCAGCTTGGTTTGAAGAAATCAACTGTGGGAGCAATTATTAGGAAATGGAAGACATACAAGACCACTGATAATCTCCCTCGATCTGGGGCTCCACGCAAGATCTCACCCCGTGGGGTCAAAATGATCACAAGAACGGTGAGCAAAAAATCCCAGAACCACACGGGGGGACCTAGTGAATGACCTGCAGAGACCAAAGTAACAAAGCCTACCATCAGTAACACACTACGCCGCCAGGGAATCAAATCCTGCAGTGCCAGACGTGTCCTCCTGCTTAAGCCAGTACATGTCCAGGCCCGTCTGAAGTTTGCTAGAGAGCATTTGGATGATCCAGAAGAAGATTGGGAGAATGTCATATGGTCAGATGAAACCTAAATATAACTTTTTGGTAAAAACTCAACTCGTCGTGTTTGGAGGACAAAGAATGCTGAGATGCATCCAAAGAACACCATACCTACTGTGAAGCATGAGGGTGGAAACATCATGCTTTGGGGCTGTTTTTCTGCAAAGGGACCAGGACGACTGATCCGTGTAAAGGAAAGAACGAATGGGGCCATGTATCGTGAGATTTTGAGTGAAAACCTCCTTCCATCAGCAAGGGCATTGAAGATGAAACGTGGCTGGGTCTTTCAGCATGACAATGATCCCAAACACACCTCCTGGGAACGAAGGAGTGGCTTCGTAAGAAGCATTTCAAGGTCCTGGAGTGGCCTAGCCAGTCTCCAGATCTCAACCCCATAGAAAATCTTTGGAGGGAGTTGAAAGTCTGTGTTGCCCAGCAACAGCCTCAAAACAGCACTGCTCTAGAGGTGAAGACTTACAGAAAACGCTTGACCTCTTTCATTGCCAACAAAGGGTGTATAACAAAGTATTGAGATAAACTTTTGTTTTTGACCAATACTTATTTTCCACCATAATTTGCAAATTTTGATTTTTTTCTTCTCATTTTGTCTGTCATAGTTCAAGTGTACCTATGATGAAAATTACAGGCCTCTCTCATCATTTTAAGTGGGAGAACTTGCACAATTGGTGGCTGACTAAATACTTTTTTTGCCCCACTGTATGTCAATAGAATTCTCTAGCCTTACAAGTTGTTTTGAGTTATTATCCAGCTTGGATGTATAGTACTACTATTTAATTGTTTTTAAAAAATACATTGATTCCTTAGGTTTTTTCACGAGGCATTCAGCACCGCTATCTTCAGTCCACCATGTTCATTGGTCCTCCTCATTGGTCCACATCTCCCACTCCGTTCCCCGCCTCACTCCTGATGCACACCACACACCCTCTCGTGTGCCCTTCAAACTTCACCAGGGAGTGGCCTGCTTTCAAATCATGAGTAACAACTCGGTCCACACCCCACTCTTGGCTCCCCACTCCTGCCACTGTAGCCATCAAGAAGTGAATGCACAAGCTGCATTTTAAATGCCTTCAGGGACCAGTGCCTGCGGTTTCTGGGAATGGGCCTTTGCAGAGTCCCCCACACTGGTCTACCGATGCTGCCCTCAGGTTACCATACATAGGTAGCAATATGCCATGCAACCACTTGGAGCAGCTACTGTATGTAAGTACAGAACATGCACTTTTCGGATCCAAATTCAACAAATGAGACAAACAAATTGCACAAAGTAAGCTGGGTGGTACAAGGGTACAAGCCATTCCTCTTTGGCCTCTTCCTCTCCATGTTCCTCTCCCTCCACTCTCCTCTCCCACTGTTACTCCCTGACCTTAGAGATTTTTTGTTTCTATTTTGGTTTGGTCAGAGTGTGATTTGGGTGGGCATTCTGTTCCTTTTTCTATGTTTTTGTATTTCTTTGTTTTTGGATGGGTATGGTTATCAATCAGGGACAGCTTTCTATCGTTGTCTCTGATTGGGAACCATACTTAGGTAGCTTTTTCCCACCTATGTTTTGTGGGTCGTTAATTTATGTTTAGTACCTTTCATGACTGTTTCGGTTATTCCCTTTTGTTATTTTGTTATAGTGTTCAGTTTAGTAAGAAAGCATGAACACTTACCACGCTGCGCTTTGGTCCAATGATTCCTCATCTTCAGCCGACGAATACCGTTACATCCTCCCCTTCACTCTCTTCTTCCTCTTTCCTTCTACTCTCCTCTTGCTCCACTCCTCTTTTAAATTGTGTGTTACACACACACACACACACACAGTATAATCATGTGGTAGCCCAGGAAGAGTAGCTGCTGCTTGTGTAGTAGCTAATGAGGATCCCAATAAACTGAATCAAGTCATGAAGATATACAGCATTTGGATTCAATGAATCATTAATTAAAACAATTTTATAAAGCCCTTAATGGTCAGATTGTTTCTCAGTTCATTGTGCGCATCTATGTTTGTCTGAGAGATGGATAATCAGACAGGATAGAGCACGCATAAATACATTCATAAACATGTTCATAGATGACCAGCAGGCTTAGATTATAACCGTAAAGGCTATATATGGTACACACACACCTCAAGACCAATGGTCAGATTACTTAGTTAGCTGGTGGTCCATTTATAGGGGGGATTTGGCCTTGTGTTTTAGGTTAGTGTCCAGCTGAAATGTGAATTAATGTTCCAGTGTCTTGTGGAAAGCAGAATGAATCAGGTGTTTTGCCAGTGCTTAAATCCATTATATAATTTTTATCCTGAAGAGTGCTACTCAGTAATGTGTTGTATTGAATTTTCCCAAACTTAACACTATGTATTTTTGCAGTATTACTTTAGTGCCTTGTTGCAAGCAGGATGCATGTTTTGGAATATGTGTATTCTGTACAGGCATTATTCTTTTCACTCTGTCAATTAGGTAAGTATTGTGGAGTAACTACAATGTTATTGATCAACCCTCAGTTTTCTCCTATCACAGTCATTAAACTCTGTAGCTGTTTTAAAGTCACCATTGACCTCATGGTGAAATCCCTGAACGGTTTCCTTCTTATCCCTGATTAGACCGGATGCGTAGCGTGCACAAGCGTTGCAAAATAAACATTACAATTCAATTATTGCACCCACACTGCTCACGCGCTTACGCGCGCATCTGCGAAGCCAGGCGCTAAAATAGAACTTGGTTCAATTTGTGACGCTCAAAGCGCTGCAAGTCCTGCCTCTCCCATCTCCTCATTGGTTTTTAGGAGCATATACCCACGTGGGTGATTGAAAGATGAACTGAGGTCCACACTCCAGTCGGTTGTGGTAATGCACCTTAAAGTTTGTTGCCAACCGCCATATAAAGTCCAAAGAAGAAGCCTGAAGGAGGAGGAGAGATTACTGGAAAAACTAACTCGGTTGACCGTTTTACCTGTGGATTTTTTGTCGGAGTAGAGTACCTTGTGCATTTCAGGTAAAATAACAACCCAATGTTTATATCCCAAGACAAATTAGCTAGATGAATTGCCATAAATGTTTAATGCTTTTCGACCTGTCCCCAAATTAATACAATTGGTTCAGAGTTTGTTTTGATATTTCAACCTGCGTGTCCTGGTCGCATCTGGTGTGGGTGGACAAAATCAACCTGTGCACGATGGTACACTGAACCACGCGCGTTTTCGGCCTAGTCAACATGTAGGAAGGACGCCTGTATCTTTGTAGTGACTGGGTGTATTGATACACCATCTAAAGTGTAATTAATAATTTCACCATGCTCAAAGGGATATTCAATGTCTGCTTTTTATTTTTTACCCATCTACCAATAGGTACCCTTCTTTGCAAGGAATTGGAAAACCTCCCTGGTCTTTGTGGTTGAATCTGTGTTTGAATTTCACTGCTCGACTGATGGACCTTATAGATAATTGTATGTGTGGGTTAAAGAGATGAGGTTTCTCGTTCAAAAATAATGTTAAACACTATTATAGCACACATAGTGAGTCCATGCAATTTATTATGTAACTTGTTTAGCACATTTTTACTTCTGAATTTATTTAGGCTTGCCACAACAAAGGGGTTGAATAGCGACTCAATTTCATTTTAAATTAATTTGTAAAAGATTCTAAAATCATAATTCCACTTTGATATTATAGGGTATTGTATGACAGTGAAAAACTAAATTAGAAATTCAGGTTGTAACTATAAAATGTGGAAAAAGTCAAGGGGTGTGAATGCTTTCTGAAGGCACTGTATTTGCATCATTGGTGGCGTCCCAAAATTCTCTACTTTCTCCGTAAGTGTACACTTGTTCACTTCCCTTCATGGAATTGAAAGGAAATGAATGGTATGTGGAACTCCCTCTTCCCCCTGGCTACATCAATCAAATCCAGTGGAGATTAGTGAACAAGTGCACAGTTTAAGAGGAAGGAAAGATTATTGGCGTGAACGCAGGGTGTTTGACGACGATTGGGATTGTCCCCCGCTGTTTTATTCTGCCCCTGAGACTTCCTGTGTATGACCTTGTCTGTGCCCAGTGTCTAATCAATATCTGTGATAATTGCAGAGCAGTGACTCATTTTAACTTCAATACAATGCCAAAGAGCATCATTATTTAAAAGGACAGGTCATACGCCTCTGCATTTTCAGATCGTGAAAGAAATTGCTGTTATTAACCCTCTCTCTTTTTCGCTCTCTCTGGGACTAGGATTCAACCAAATGATTCGTTGCCAGAGTTTTATTAATGCTACGTTATTTTCACTGGAGACGTGGGGGTCATGTCCCCCCCATATTCTGAAATTATAGGCATTTGTGAAAATTCTATAGTAATATAGAGTAGAAAATGGTGATGGTGTTGTTGTTGATGTGCGTAATTGTCGAAACGCGGCCATGCGTTTCGACAATTAATAGACACTGCAGCAAATCATAAAAAACAAAAACATCTGTCTTGTTCAGGACCGGAGTCTACACACACCAGTGCACTATAGCAAATCAGAACTACAGTGGCCCTATACAAACAAGTAATTTTTCACACAGGCCTGCCATCATTCTCTTTGAACTGGACTGCATGTTTACAGGCAGTTTGGCCTGCCATCATTCACTTTGAACTGGACTGCATGTTTACAGGCAGTTGGTGCCTGACATCATTCATTTTGAACTGGAGTGCATGTTTACAGGCAGTAGGGTCTGCCATCATTCACTTTGAACTGGACTGCATGTTTACAGGCAGTTGGGCCTGCCATCATTAACTTTGAACTGGACTGCATGTTTACAGGCAGTAGGGCCTGCCATCATTCACTTTGAACTGGACTGTGTGTTTACAGGCAGTAGGGCCTGCCATCATTCACTTTGAACTGGATTGCATGTTTACAGGCAGTTGGGCCTGCCATCATTCACTTTGAACTGGACTGTATGTTTACAGGCAGTTAAAACAGCGCAATTTTATATCATTAGAACACATTTGCGAAAAGCCAAAAAATTCACCTGAATGGATTTCTTAATATATGTAAACACCACGAGAGTCTTCTCACATTTGGGAACTTTACAGTCCCATTGATCAAACAACCATGAAAAGGTAGGCTCTCTCTCCCTCGGTTACGCACATCAACAACAACACCATCAACAACTAATGCTAGCCAGAGCAATATGAGCTCAAATCTAACGAAGGATTTAGATAAACCCTCTCAAACCTTTTCAGTTAGTTTGCTGTCAAAATTCCACTGATGAACAATGGGGAATTGTAGCCTCCTCATTCATCTGCAGCTTGCCTGCCATTGCATGCTTGTCCCAACTAAGAACCCGAGCTAACTGGCTAAAGTACTTCTAGACACAAATGAGAGAACACCTCACTCTGACCATTTTACTCGCTGTAGCAGAGCTGGTAAGGCTGTTTACATCTAGAGCGTTCTTGACTAACTATTACTTTTTTCAGCGGGTGTTGGCGTTAATAAATGCGTCAGCGCACTGGCACACTCAGATGAGAGTGCTCTGAAATCGGAGTAGATAGCCTGAGTAATTTTCAAAAGCAAGAGATACGCTAACTGTATAACAGTCATTCAAGTTCTTGCTAGCTAACCAAATAACACCTGTATCTCTAGCTGTGTATAGCCACCAAAAAACGATATCAGGGGGAAAAAAGGCAGGACATCCAATGGCATGGCATCCTCCTTGCAGCTAGCTAGCTAGCTATCTCAGTAACATTAGACTCCATGTTTTTTGCTTGCTACATAAATAAATATGCTAGCCGATTAGCCATGTTATGACTGACTTGTGATCATTGCCCCTTGCTAGTTTGATTGTATTGACATTACAAGCCTTAGTTACATTGGTCCGTTTTTGTCTAGAATATTGAGTCATTGAAACCGAAACAGTTCATCTCGAATGGAGGAAGCAAACAATGTACCAGGGTGGCTGTGATTTACAACCTGATAGCAATATTTTTTGGACTACCAAGAAATGTATTGGTGAATTATATTAATCATGCATTGAACTGTATCCATCTATTCTGACAACAACGCCTTAGTGTCATGGAATGTTGGGTCAAATAGAACCTATGTTTAAAAGTTGCTTTGAATGTGAATGTGTGTGTTTGTTTGTTTCATATCTGCAAAGTAGTTCAAATGCAATCAGTTTCACTTTAAAATGTATGTCACCGGTTACTGTGTGCTGAACGTGAAATGTTTATTTGCAAAGGGAAGTAAGAGTTGTACATTTTGATAGGGAAATGCTTAATGGTTGTGTTTTTGTATTCTTATGATTGGGACATACTGGCTTATTATGTCTGAGTTTATGGACTGCTTATCCTTTAACATCATGCTGTGTGTGACTGTTGTCTTTCCATCAGCCTATGAAGTGGTGCAGTGGTGCTTTAACATCATGCTGTGTGTGACTGTTGTCTTTCCATCAGCCCTATGTAGTGGTATCGTGGTGATTTAACATCATGTTGTGTGTGACTGCTCTCTTTCCATCAGCCTATGAAGTGGTGTAGTGGTGCTTTAACATCATGCTGTGTGTGACTGTTGTCTTTCCATCAGCCCTATGCAGTGGTGTAGTGGTGCTTTAACACCATGCTGTGTGTGACTGTTGTCTTTCCATCAGCCCTGTCTAGTGGTGTAGTGGTGCTTCAACATCATGCTGTGTGTGACTGTTGTCTTTCCATCAGCCCTATGCAGTGGTGTACTGGTGATTTAACATCGTGTTGTGTGTGACTGCTGTCTTTCCATCAGCCTATGAAGTGGTGTAGTGGTGCTTTAACATCATGCTGTGTGTGACTGCTGTCTTTCCGTCAGCCTATGCAGGGGTGTAGTGGTGCTTTAACATCATGCTGTGTGTGACTACTGTCTTTCCATCAGCCCTATGAAGTGGTGAAGTGGTGCTTTAACATCATGCTGTGTGTGACTGCTGTCTTTCCATCAGCCATATGCAGTGGTGTGGTGGTGCTTTAACATCGTGTTGTGTGTGACTGCTGTCTTTCCCTCGACCCTATGCAGTGGTGTAGTGGTGCCTGAAGAAGTGGGTATGCTCAAATTTTTCAAAAATGTCCCCAAACGGCCCGCCAGGCAAAGGAAAGGCACCCTGTGTTAAAAAGTCCTGTAGGTTTTTCAGATTTTCACTCTCAAAATCACAATTTTTTTTTTATAGAAAAAATACAAAAATGTGATGATCTAAGTCTACAACAATGCTTAAACCACTTCAATCTGATTGATTGGGTGGGCCTGTCAGTTCCTGGATCCCCAGTGTGTGGGCCCATGTCTACCCCCCTGATGCAAACAGGCCATGATGACAATTGTGCATCACAAATAGCCTACTAAACAACACTTCGGGCTAAACTTTTTCAATAACTAGTTTCCATACCTTTGTTATCATGTACCGGTAGATATCATAATGTTATAATGTCTTGTTATTCTTCTGTGAGCTGCTCCATGCCAAAAACAGCTGAGAGCTGCCCGCTCTTGCTGCTTGCAGATGATAAACTAGGCAATATGTGCAGCGTGCATGTGAATATATTTCACGTGCTTTGAGTTTGTGTAAGCTACTTTGTGCATAATTTCTCTATTGTACTACATAAATGATAAGTCGTATAGCTCCACTACACTTCTTTGAGATGGATCAGTAGGAATTTAAAAAGTGAGTATACACAATGCCCGCCAGAAAAAATGGGTATATGGCTTATATCTGCATATTAACTCCACCACACCACTGGCCTTTTGTGTTTTACAGAAAGTGCACTCTCCTACATGAGTGTGATGGTATTACAGTGGCTGTCCTTTCAGAATCACAAACCTGTCACACACTGAAGACATAAAGGTTCACTGTACTAACCTGTCACACTGAAGACCTATAGGTTCACCACTGAAGACCTATAGATTCACCACTGTTCTAACCTGTCAGACACTGAAGACCTATAGGTTCACCACTGTAATATTCTGTCACACACTGAAGACCCTTAGGTTCACCACTGTACTAACCTGTCAGACACTGAAGACCTATAGGTTCACCACTGTACTAACCTGTCACACACTGAAGACCCTTAGGTTCACCACTGTACTAACCTGTCAGACACTGAAGACCTATAGGTTCACCACTGTACTAACCTGTCACACACTGAAGACCGATAGGTTCACCACTGTACTAACCTTTCACACACTGAAGACCTATAGGTTCACAACTGTACTAACCTGTCACACACTGAAGACCAATAGGTTCACCACTGTACTAACCTGTCACACACTGAAGACCTACCGGTTCCCAACTGTACTAACCTGTCACACACTGAACACCTGTAGGTTCACCAATGAACTAACCTGTCTCACACTGAAGACCTATAGGTTCACCACTGAAGACCTATAGGTTCACCACTGAAGACCTATAGGTTCACCACTGAAGACCTATAGGTTCACCACTGTACTAACCTGTCACACACTGAAGACCTATGGGTTCACCACTGTACTAACCTGTCACACACTGAATAACAATTTGTTAACCACTGTACTAACCTGTCACACACTGAACACCTTTAGGTTCACCACTGAACTAACCTGTCACACTGAAGACCTATAGGTTCTCTACTGTACTAACCTGTCACACACTGAAGGCCTATATGTTCTCTACTGTATGGACCTGCCATACACTGAAGGCCTATAGGTTCACCACTGTACTAACCTGTCACACACTGAAGACCAATAGGTTCACCACTGTACTAACCTGTCACACACTGAAGACCTACAGGTTCACTGTACTAACCTGTCACACACTGAAGACCTATAGGTTCACCACTGTTCTACCCTGTCAGACACTGAAGACCTATAGGTTCACCACTGTACTAACCTGTCACACACCGAAGACCTATAGGTTCACCACTGTACTATTCTGTCACACACTGAATAACAATTTGTTAACCACTGTACTAACCTGTCACACACTGAACACCTGTAGGTTCACCACTGAACTAACCTGTCACACACAGAAGACCTATAGGTTCACCACTGTACTAACCTGTAACACACTGAAGACATATAGGTTCACTGTACAAACCTGTCACACTGAAGACCTATAGGTTCACCACCGTTATACCCTGTCAGACACTGAAGACCTATAGGTTCACCACTGTACTAACCTTTCACACACTGAATAACAATTTGTTAACCACTGTACTAACCTGTCACACACTGAACACTTTTAGGTTCACCACTGAACTAACCTGTCACACACTGAACACTTTTAGGTTCACCACTGAACTAACCTGTCAGACACTGAGGACCTATATTTTCACCACTGTACTAACATGTCACACACTGAACACCTGTAGGTTCACCACTGAACCAACCTGTCACCACTGAAGGCCTATATGTTCACCACTGTACTAACCTGTCACACACTGAAGACCTATAGTTTCACCACTGTACTAACCTGTCACACACTGAAGACCTATAGGTTCACCACTGAAGACCTATAGGTTCACCACTGAAGACCTACAGGTTCACCACTGAAGACCTATAGTTTCACCACTGTACTAACCTGTCACACACTGAAGACCTATAGGTTCACCACTGAATACCTAAAGATTCACCACTGAAGACCTATAGGTTCACCACTTAAGACCTACAGGTTCACCACTGTACTAACCTGTCACACACTGAAGACCTATAGGTTCACCACTGTACTAACCTGTCACACACTGAAGACCTATAGGTTCACCACTGTACTAACCTGTCACACACTGAAGACCTATAGGTTCACCACTAAAGATCTTTAGGTTCACCACTAAAGACCTTTAGGTTCACCACTATACCAACATGTCTATAATAGATATAAAGATATTAATGTTTCAAGAAATGCGTATATGTATTTGGCCTGGCGAAGCGGTTTTATTCGCTGACTGAATCGAAGCTGATAATAATCTGTTTTTTACTCCAGTGGTCTCAGGAAGAAATTAGTCCTCACTGTCCTATCGAGATCGGATACTGGTAGCTGCCACAGCCTGGTCAGCTCTAGCCTCTTGTTATCTGTCAGATAGTTATTGGGGATTGAGGTGGCTATTATTGCTATCTAACAGCTGTTGTTTGTACAGAAATGTTTTGTATTCTTTGTTTTGTCCCTTTTCAGAAGTAAATTAACTAGGCTAGCTTTCGCAGGTTGATGTACCATTAGAGAAAGAGCTGGCTAACGTTAGCTATTATTTTTTCCTCAATCACACTAGACCTGAATCAAATGATGAAACCATCGACAAAACGATTGAAGATGAATATTCTGACTTTTTCAGTGCAATCTGAGTTTTTTTAGTCAGTATGGCAACGTAATGTTGTTGATCTGTCAGTTGCCCTCGCTAATTCCCTACTTTTCACACTGACACAGTAAGAAACAGCTCTAACATTACAGGCTTCACTGTCATGGTGCACAGTAGAGGTCTGTGTGGCACTGATTTCTACAATCACAAATCTTTGTATTTATTTTCAAGAATTGTTCATTTGTTAGGCTATTGGTTAAAGGTGCAACACAATATCTATTATTGAATTATTGAATTACCTTTGAACTATTTCAGTCTTAATATTCACTTAAACATATTTAATTATGATCTCTTACCTGATGACTGTGGGCATTGTTGCTTACTTTTTGTTCTAAATGAAAATGGCACATTAGCTGTAGATGCCCCAAAAAAGTGTGTAGATGCCACCCCCCCCCCCACACACACACACACACTTCTGAATCCAACTTTGCATCCCATTTTATAAATGCTTAATTTCTGACTAGGCCTCTATGTTGATCAAGATCAAAATAAAAAAAAATAAAGACAAAAACAAAACCGTGTTTTACTATAGGCTATACTGGTCTCCTATGACAGAATGACATGTAGCTGAACTTGCTCGTTTTACTGACTTTTGAAAGAAAATACAGGGAGCTTCAACCAGTACCATGTTAAAACATATTCTGTTGAGTCTATCCTCATTGGGGGCTCCATATTTACAGAACATCTTCATATTGAGTGGGTTTTGTTATTTTACTGCACCAGTGCCATGGGCTCCCATAGAAAAGACAGTAGTCTACAGTGACTTCAGAAAGTTCAACATGAATTCAAAATTGATTAAATAGATCTACACACAATACTCCATAACGAAAAAGTGAAAACATGTTTTTTGAAATATTTTCAAAAAAATTGAAAATGAAATACAGAAATATCTCATTTACATAAATATTCAACACCCCTGAGTCAATACATATTAGAATCACCTTTGGCAGCGATTACAGCTGTGAGTCTTTCTCTGTAAATCTCTAAGAGCTTTGCACACCTGAATTGTACAATATTTGCCCTTTATTATTTTCTAAATTCTTCAAACTTTGTCAAATTGGTTGTTCATTATTGCTATGCAACCATTTTCAAGTCTTTCTATAGATTTTCAAACAGTCAAAACTGTAACTCAGCCAACAATCACTGCCCCTTGGTAAGCAACTCCAGTGTAGATTTGGCCTTGTGTTTTAGGTTATTGTCCTGCTGAAAAGTGAAGTAATGTCCCAGTGTCTGATGGAAAACAGACTGAACCAGGTTTTAGACAAGAGAGGAGGCTTTAATTCCTGGAATAAGTGTAACAATGTATCATCAGGGTTTCAAACGTGGGGCAAGACACATCATTGAAATCCAACCATTTCTGTTCCTTTTTTACATTTTTAATCAAATCCAATTTTATTGGTCACATACGCATGCTTAGCAGATGTTATTGTGGTTGGCGGGAAATGCTTGTGCTTCCAGTGCAGCAATATCTAACAAGTGATATCTAACAATTTCACAACAAATACCTAATACACACAAATCTAAGTAAATAGCACAGTAGATAGTACAGAATAAAGTATTGTTATAACTCTCACTCCTGGGTGAGGATCAAAGATAGCCCCGCTCCCCCCCTCTCCCACCAGAGAGGAAGGGGAAGGCCGGTTTTATGACTTAACGCCAGTCATAAACTTTCTCTCTTTGAGAATGGAATGTCTGAGTGTTACGGAAGAGAGGCTCTTGCAAAAACTTTAATGTCAAAGGATTGGACATTGGAACATCAGTTTTGGAATCCAAACGTTTGGAATGGTCGGTGGGGATCCAAACAATAATCATGTAATTTAGTGTTTTGTGATATCATTAAGGATGGTATAACTAAATAACTGTATCTTTAAGAGCTTTCACAATGTAGATATCAGATGTACATCTAAATGTTGTAAAACGTATATGATTAAATATGAAACTATTTGTGAAAAATAGCAATGTGATTTTAACTTTCTAAATGAGAACTGTTTTTCATATAAACTTTTGCCAAGTCAGTAACCACGCCCATGTGACCACAGACATTGTGGCAACATAATGGAACTGCTCTTCAAGGTGAATGCATAAAATGACTTGCTGAAAGATTAACATATTAGACCAGAGAACGTGGTTGGAATTTAAATGAGATCAAACAGCGTGGAGCGGTGGCAACACGACTGACAAATGGTTTAAAACTACAACACCAGATAATGATAAGACCCTCTGAAACTGTCAACGAGTGAAGAAGCTAAAGATTTAACCGGAACATTCACAGTCTACAACTGTTTAGGTACTGTTAGCCTAGGAAACTCAACGCAGACAGGAAAGAAGAACAGTTCCTCATCACAGTGTGATACACCTTTGATGAATCCATTCTAACGTACACTCCAGAACAAAAGAAGCCTACAACTACAAAGGACATTGTGACCTCTGGTGGACAAACCAGAGTCTTACATTCCTCGAACTCCTCGCAATAGATGGATGAGTAGTTTCAACTATTACTTTCGACGACATAGAAAGACATCGAAGCGTAAATATACGTTGCATTTCTAAATCCTAATGAGTGGTTGTTAGTGTGCTAAATATTCATATTTACGATGAGCGTGTTTTCCAAAGGTATGTATGATAAATCCACTCTATTTGTCTCTCCCATCATTGTGTAACCAAACGGTCATGTTTTTGATAATCCACTAGGGACTTCTCATTGCCTTATGTAGGTAATCAATAATCTATACTGTGTGTGTCTTTATGTATTTCTGTGTGATTATTTAGTTAGTTGGTAAATAAATAATTAAGCCAATTTGTGTATCGCTGAATTATCACGTGCAGATTTCCGAAGTCAATGACATTCAGAATGAGACTGATGAAGTAATAACACATTAATAAGTGACTTATCTATAGATATTAATATATCTTAGAAGAGTTTAATTCGGAAGAAGTTTTCCCATAATTCGGAATAAGTTTTCCCATGGTGCCCCAAGTTACTAATGAGTTGATTGTTAAATGATTCATTTAATCAAGTAATAATTAAACGTAGTTAATTGATTTGATAAAATAAGTCATCACATTAATAATAGTCATGACAGTATATATATATATATATATATATATATATGAAATGAATAATGCAAGATATGTAAACATTATTAATAATTAAAGTGACATTATTAAAGTGACTAGTGTTCCATGGCCAATGATATCAAGTCTGTAGGTAGGCAGCAGCCTCTCTGTGCTAGTGATGGCTATTTAACAGTCTGATAGCCTTGAGATAGAAGCTGTTTTTTAATCTCTCGGTCCAGCTTTGATGCACTTGTACTGACCCCACCTTCCGGATGATAACAAGGTGAACAGGCATTGGCTCGGGTGTTTGTTGTCCTTCATGATTTTTTTGGCCTTCTGGTGACATTGGGTGCAGACCGCACTACCTTCTGGAGAGCCCTGCGGTTGTGGGCTGTCCGACAGGATTCTCTCAATTGCGCATTTGTAAAAGTTTGTGAAGGTTTTAGGTGACAAGCCAAATTTCTTCAGCCTCCTGAGGTTGAAGAGGCGCTGTTGCGCCTTCTTCACCACACTGTCTGTGTGGGTGGACCATTTCAGTTTGTTAGTGATATGTACGCCGATGAACTTCCTGGGACAAAGCAACAATGCATCACACCCAAACGTGAGAAAAAAACTATTGTTTAACTGTGCAATCACTGAAAATGATAAATTACTGTCAATAGCGTCATTCACAACCCTTTACAAATGGAAACTTATTGTAAAGTGTTACCCGAAATTCACTGCTTGACTGAGGAATTGTATGTGTGGGTTACAGAGATAAGGTAGTCATTCAAAAATCATGTTAAACACTATTATTGCACACAGAGTGAGTCCATGCAACGTATTATGTGACTTATTAAGTACATTTTTACTCCTGAACTTATTTAGGCTTTCCATAACAAAGGAGTTGAATGCTTTTCATTTGTATTATTTTTTTTTAAACACATTTCTAAAAACATAATTCCAATTAGACATTATGGGGTATTGTGTAGGCCAGTGACAAAAAGTCTAAATGTAATCAATTTTAAATGCAGGCTGTAACACAACAACATGTGGAAAAAGTCAAGGGGTTTGAATACTTTCTTAAGGCACTGTAGATGGGGAATAATAGATGTATACAATATTGAGTGTTTTCTCAAAATTCATTGTGGAAACATTTATGAAACAAGAACTATATTTTACCTCAGCCTAGTGCTGGGAGTTGACAAAAAAAAGAGTGCATTCCAGATTTCTAACAGTCTTGAGAATCTGAATGAAGTCCTTCACAGGGAAAGTAACACTCTAGATGGGAAAAGTATATTCCAACAAGTCACGGAGTTAAGGGACATTAAACAACAGAAGTTAATTTCTAATTATGATCATTATACCTTAACTTCTTGTTTAGAAAAAAACATCCACACTCACTACTTATTTGGGTGTCACAGAGTATCCAAGTCAAGCCTATTCCCAGGTTTATGATCAAACTAAATTAGCCTACACCAATCATGAAAAGTAGCCTGTACTCAGCGGATAATGAAAGTAAGCATAGAACAGCTAGTCTCACTGCCTTCATAATAAGACAAGAGAAACAACCCGGGAATTAACTTAGTTAAGTAAAGCAAACCTTTTTTTAAAAAGACTTGAGACGAGAGCCTAAAACGACGAGAGTCAGCATCTGAATCAACCGGATCATACCAACCCACCAATAAGCCATGTCTAGAACAAGAGCAGCTTAATTAGCCGATATCTATCTCTGTCACAGATCACGAAAATGCAAACGAGTTGGCGTCTTTCGGGCCCCGCCATTGTGCCTTGTGAGAAGACAGTAAGGAAAAAAGGGGAGGGGTGGAGGGATGAGTGGAGAGAAAGGGAAGGAGGGGGGAAATGACAGAGAGCGTGGAGCTTGCCGAGTGTGTGGAATGTGCGAAGCGCGCTGGACCGTGCACCCAGCTGGGTCTTTGTCCTAGATTCAATCAGATCAAGCGTTAACTGGTGGTAGCCAACAAGTTCAGAATGAGAAAGTGTTACAACTCACATTCCAGTGTTAGAACTTGTAAACAAGGCTGCATGGGAATTATCTTAATGAGACTCTGTCGCTCCCTTTACCACCATCACTACCACCTTCCTCCCATCCCCTCCAACTTTGACACATTATGTATTCTTCAACTACACTCAGCTGGACCCATCAGATCGTTTCCTTGTCCTGAAGTGAGAAGGCTCTCCCTGATGAGGTCAGGGGTCAAAGCTGCCCAGGAGCAATGGATAAGGGGCTGGAATAACAGACCCTGTTTAGTATCTAGTAACGCTGGAGCCTTGGGGCATTACACTAAACTGTTGCTTGCAGAGATATACCTCAAAAATTGTACAGACCGTGGTCAGACATGTTACAATGCCAGACATGTTGAAATGTGTTGCCCAGGAGACTGTGTAGGACATGTTACAATAATGTGCTTTAGTGTCACTACTACTAATTTTATACTTATGACAAATTAGGTTTTAGAACATTACAACTGAAGTGTTCATACCAGAACAGGATTATGTCACTCGGCAAAAGTATTGTATGTGGTTCTTGGTCAAAGTTGATTGACCGACCAAGACAGGTATTGTTAACTGTTAGCTATAGGTGCTCTCAATTTAAAGTAGCAGTTAAGTAAATGTACACTGAGCATAAAAAACATTAGGAATACCTTCTCTATCCAAGACAGACTGACCAGGTGAATCCAGGTGAAAGCTATGATCCCTTATTGATGTCACCTGTTAAATCAATTTCAATCAGTGTAGATGAACGGGAGGAGACAGGTTAAATACAGATTTTTAAGCCTTGAGACATGGATTGTGCATGTGTGCCATTCAATGGATGAATGGGTGAGACAACATTTTTAAGTAACTTTGAACGTGGTATGGTAGTAGGTGCCATGCGCACTGGATTGAGTGTGTCAAGAACTGCAACGCTTCTGAGTTTTTCACGCTCAACAGTGGGTGTTCTGAAAGGAAAAAGGGAATGCAACTCATGTTTTGTACACTCGGTGTATATCCTAGGGTCCGACCCGGTTTCCTGTGAACCTGTATGTGTGTAATGATATGAGGCCTATACTTGAACCTACATGTCTGTAGCCCTGGATCTCCTATAAAAAAAAGTGCAGTACGTGTACAGTATCGGAGCATAAACAGAGGATAATTGCAAATTGTAGTCGTGTAAAGGTAGTGGGAAATTCTACAATGCTCAAAAGTGCTGGGCCTCCTATATGAACATTGTTTCCAACTTCCCCTGCCTATACAGCGAAAACACAGCCGAGTGATCTGAATAACTTCCGAAACTGCATGACATGCGACAAGACATTTGAATAATGATTTGTGCTTGCTAATTGCTATGGGAATCTCATTTTGGAGTTTATTTGATATGCCAGGAGGAGAGAACGCAGGTGTCTGTAATGCTACTTACAGCCACAGGATGTGAATGAGCTCTGATTACTAAATTCACTGTGATGCTGGTAATATGCAAGGCTTGAATACAAACTGGTGGATAGAGGATAGTGTGGGAGTTGGAATTCTGCATTTTACACTGCATAACAAGTCCCCAAGAGGTGTTTTTATGGTGAAATCATTATGTACGTGTGATGGTGACAACATGTGCGAGAACCCACTGTGTGTATTGGAGAAGATGACAAAAAGAAGTCAAAAATCATATTTTTTTGTTCTTTCATGATTATTTATTCATACATTTTGGAGTCATATTTCAAATATATTTTTCCTCTAAAATATTTCAGTACATGACAGAGAATATACAACACCCAGCACTGCTACACCGTTCTTCGCGCGTTCACTAAGGTGCATATACACACACACACACCGTCTTTGTCTCGGATCCGCACACATTGCACAAGTCTGCACAGCCAGGCAGGAGCTGTGAAGTTACTCTGACCAATCTGACTGCATTGGGGAGGGTTCAGTCATTTGGTTGCGCTCCAGATACACAGATCCTGCACAGGTCTGCGTAGATTATAGGATGATTACATCATGTTGATGTGGTTGATCAGGCATTATAAAGATCTGGGGTGACTTTCCCAATAACATGGCTATTGTCTTTAGCACTAAGATCATCCTAAATCCATAGGTAGGGCATTGGACAAACAATGATTATTGAATGCTAAAGATGTCTTTGGGAAACTTAGCCCTGATCAAAATCACTGTATCTGGAACGCACCCTTTATGTGAGTGGACAAAGTGTCTGCACTGGCAGTGAGGCAGTGATGTGAAAACCTATACAGTAACAGTCAGTCGGTCCTGCTGTTGAATACGTAGAGCATCAATGGTGTGTGCCGGGATGTCTCTAATGGAAGAGGGGTTCATTTTTAGTGACTGAGTGACTGGCCATTGAACATTGCCACAGATATTGCTTGGACACTACGCTAACTGGCTGAAGTGGTTTTCATGGATGGAAAGTCACCTCATGGAGGAATAGCAGTTGTGAGGCACTTGCTTATTTGATCTCTAACCTGCATGTCGGGAGTCCTTTCTAACGTTCTTGTTTTAGACAGATAACTACAAGGATATGATGGACAAAAGATGATAGATTGATAATCTACAACAAAACATTTTGATTGTACATACACTTGTAGTGGAGGTTTGAAAATGTTCAGCATGAACTGGCGACCTTTTAACCTGGATCATGCAAAAACATCAGATAACTGGAGGTGTGGCAATGCCACATTTATTTACCAAATTCACAATCTTTTCAGAAATCTTGGTTGTAGAATTCCTGAAATCAGAAGATAATAAGCGGGGAGGGAACTGGGAGTCAGAAAGGTTCCAGAAATGTGCAAACCTAAGGGACTATACCAGTGAACTGAACTCCCATTCGGTCTTGTATACTAGAGGAATATATTGATAATCTACACCTTAAACCAGACTGCAATAATATAGAGTACAGTGTAGATTTTAGGACAACCTCAGCTAATGAGGGAGTGATGTGACAATCATGAAGTACTAAAAAAATGAGCATTTGTACACAATGGGTGTCAAATGGCATACATTTCAAGACATTTAATTTCACATTAAAGTGCATGAAAAGCAGCACAATGAATTATACCTCAGACCGAACAGCTGCATACTCCTTTCTGGACACAAGTGAATAGATTTCAAATGGCCAACTATTGGATATATCTGATTTGTCAACACAAAATTGCCTCATTTTCAGGCATTTCTTGGTTTCATTTGAAGTATGCAGGTTAGTTTAATTTCCAATTGATCTGGTGACAGTAAAGACCACCTAAGGGTAGGCTGTGTAACATTTGTCAATATTAAAAATGTACAACTCAATTCATATAGGAGTTTTGGAAAGAAAGACCATGAATTCAAACAACCAAATATTACTACCAATACTGAAGGTCAGGTTCAGATCAATGGAGGCACTTCAACCATCATGTCATAAGATCAAAATTCATAATTGTACAATTCTCCCCTCAACAATAAATATAATATTGGTTAATGCTTATTTCCCCCAAAATAATGTTCTTGCCCACATTTCATAGTATTCTTACCCATTTCATAGTATTCCTACCCACATATTTCATTGACAAGGAATTCACCTGACTTTACAACAGTGTTAATGTTGAGAAGTATTCTATAATAAAGAACACAGAAGACACAAAGATAAAATCTTATTACATTAAATTTAATCCAAGGTTTATGGTTCTCTATTTCTGTGCTGTACCCTTTCTTCCATTGGGTATTTAACATGATCAGTCTAGGCCCTGGGCATTTCTATGCAGGTTACTCAACTGTAATAATTGTAATCAGTGTCAGCGATGTATTTAAAGTACTGTATAATATATTTTGAAGTGGACCCTCCCACGCTCTCCCGAACACAGCAGCAGGTACAGGTATAGTAGGATCCGGTTACATCTACACGTGTTGTGTTTCAAACGCTCAGTGTGTTGAGACTAATTGTAATGTTACACATACTGCAGGTGCTTAGCTACACATATATGATTATTGTGGAACTCCATTTAAAGAAGATGTTCATTTGTTTTCTAGTAAAGTATGTGACCATGGACAGGAATGTGTGTGGTCTCAAATTGATTTAGCTTGATATTGTAGTCTTGGTTTGAAAAAAATATATATATATATTTTTTAACGAAAATAAATACAAAATAAAAGGGAAAACAATTGATCTTCCTTTTAAAACCGCTACCTTCTTCATAATTGCCAAATACTCTAGATGTGTGAAGAAACCACAAATGAAATAAAACAACAAGTGAACATCAATTGCACCAAGCCTCTGAATTCTTTGGGGTCATGTAGAACATGAGTTCAAATTTCCTAATGAAACATTATCATTTAAAATCATGTGATAAAGTACTTTGATAATTATCTTTCAGTTGCATCTGATTCTGATGCATCATTGTTATGTCCTAATTCAGGCATTGCCACCCTGCATATCTCCTGCCTATACTTACAGATAGTTGTAAATATACATTAAATATATTTGCTAGCAAATGGTCAGCGCTTGCCAAAAATGCTTACGAAATGCACAGCTTACTGGATAAAGGAGGTGGGAAATGGGTAGTCGGCAAGACAGTAACTGCTGTCATGTGGTACCAGAGTTATCGTAAACTCTGAAAGAATCTTGGAACAAAAAAATAGCCCTAAATTGCCCACACGTCATAACTCTGAGCTTCTGATGTCCAAAGCTTCCAAGTGATGAATCAAGCACTCTTCTACCGAGTTTCCCAGTTGGATATTTCAGAGTTTCTTGGTTGTGAGTAGCACATGAACACCACAGAGCTGAGATAAGACACCTTACCCCCTGTGACACCATGTTGGCTCAAGACATGACCTGAGATGCCAAAACTCCAACAACCGTTGGAGAGCATCTACGCTAAGACATGAGCTGCTGTTACATACATATGGGTGTTACAGTTAAAGTGAGCGAGCGAAGTGTACAAGCAAGCATGAGGTTAGGACCACACAAGATGGCTCCCAGATCACAATGACATACATTTAATAAAACAATGCTTCTCATGAGCTTGCAATGCAGTATGGACCTAAGTAGCTATTACAATGTGACTTTGAGGGATGTCAAAAAGACAGCCAAAATGCACTTGACATCTGAAATCGCGTGTCCACACCCGATTTTTACCAAGTGCTTTGATTTAGGAAGATTATGGAAGCAAGTCTTAGAGGCACACAGTTTGATGTCCATGTTCTGTGTATGTATATGAACAAGGTTCCCTTGTTGAGAACTTTAAGTTGAAGGTGAGAGCTGAAATAAGTAATATCGGCAACCGATACGATAAAAAAAAGCCTCATGCAGTAAAAGTACAACACTTATTTGGAGAAGACTGATGTAACAGTACCCCTGTATACCAAATCAACCCTTAGTCTCTACTCCCATGCACTTGCGTAGATATGAAAGGATTGGACTGGTATAAGCAATATAGCAACAATTCCACCTGGTGTATCAGATGGTAAGATGGAGCTCCCACCATCGTGCTTACACCTATCCAACCCTCTCAGATCTACAAGTGCCTAGTATGTTGCGGTTTACGATTCAGCGGACTTTTGGAAACTAATCTTGAGAGGAAGAACGAGCCAGTTACATGTGTTCTGCATCATCAGTTAGGTTAGTGTGTTGTTTTGTTCTTAGATTGTGACCAATTACTTTAGCTGAGATCCAATCCGATCGCATGGTCGACAATGCAGCTTTTAAAGGTGATTTCTGTTTGAACGGACATCTGAAGCATTTACTGTGAACGTGAACATTGCCTTTAAAAGCTGCGTTGTCAAGAATTTACGATCGGATTGAATCTGTACCTTTGTGCAACAATGTGCTTGGGGCTCATTGGAATCCCTACCTTAATTGGGCGAACAGGTGCATTTGCAGGATGTAGACTTTGATCAATCACGATGTGCTCGGGCTAACTATGTGAGCTGATAGTGAATGATTATTGCTCCACAGAGAAACACAATCATACTGTAACAATGTTACATGAGTTATCGTCTTAAATAAACTATGGTTACATCGAAGACATTCAACCTCGATCGGCTGATACAGTTGTTGTAGGAAATTGGACCTGCTGCCTTCAAAATGTTGTTGATTCAGTTATTTCTCTAGAATCCTATACATGACATTCATCATCGGAAACCTGTGAAATAGAATCCATCTATCGGATCTGCACCCCCCCTCTCCTTACCCTGTTGGTCATTTTCTTGGATTTTGACGCCCTGCCCCCAATATACTACATCCATGACTCATTTAAATGATGCTTATCGACGTGGTTGGCGTAATTGATTTCAATCATGCTCCACCTCCACTTTCTCCTTGTACAGGAAGCAGGAGGTCCATTGTCTGTAGACCGCAGGAAGTCCGAGAGATGCTGTTACTGGCTGGACTTTGAAGATAGGGGATGTGGCTGGCTGGGGTGAATGAGTAGGGGAGGCTAGTCGTAGTCTCTGTCAAGTCATTTTTTGGGGTGGAGAGTGGGGTGGTGGGCATAATGGAGGTGACTGGCCCATCCCTGCCACGAGTGCTCAAGTGGGCTATAGGCGAAGGGTGTCATAGGTACCAACCAACACATCCAGACATCTCTTCCACATAAATGTTACCACTCTCTTTTTTTCACATCCGCCCCCCAAAAAACCATAAGAACACAAATAGTTCGATTGGGACAACATACAGCAACAACACACGGAGGAAACCCCAAATAAAAGGGAGTAGATTGTATAAATTTGTGCTTCTGTAGATTTGCTTTGTTGCAGCCTGTAACGTTGCTCATGTCCATGAGTGTTTTTTTTAAATGTTTTATTTGTTTAAACTTTTGTAATATATCATATATAGAGAAATGTACACGTACGATCCAACACAAGTCATCTACGGCTATGACCGGTAGAGGAGAGGCAAGTGGGAACTCCTTCCTTCCTTCCTTCCTTCCTTCCTTCCTTCCTTCCTTCCTTCCTTCCTTCCTTCCTTCCTTCCTTCCTTCCTAGCCTCCTTAGTCTGTCAGTCACTCAGTCTGCTGTGATCGGCAGCTCCCTGGCGCCCAACCCAAGGAGGCGAAGGGGAGGGTTCAATAAGGAGGGGGGAACCCCCCTACCCTTGTCATCCTATTATTCTCAACCCCTCCCCCCACCCATCCTTTCCCTTTTTTCCTCAGGTTCTTCATCATCTTTGGTAGAGTGTCCGACACTTTGGTGTGTCAGGGATACGGGTGGTCGCTGGGGGGGTTGGAAAGAGTAAAGGGGGTGACGGAAGAGTGTGTGAGAGTGAATAGAAGAATGAAGTGTGTCTGCTGTGAGGGGTTGGATTGAGTGATATTGGGTGTCAAAGGTCAGGTCATTGAGTTTGCGACTTTGCCTCAGTTAAAAATAGTGTGATTGGTTGAAAGAAAAAACAGCCACATACGACTGTAAAGGGGTGAGTGTGGAAAAGGAGAATGATAGAGAGAGAGAGAGAGAGTCAATCAAATGACAGTCAGTTACAAGCATAGCCAAGGTGTAATGGGAGAAGTGAAGCATGGATTGTCATCGAAAACAGGGCTGGAGATGAAAACTAAAAAGGTGGATGGAGAATGTGAGAGGAAGAAGGGAGGGGAGTGGGGAGAGGTAGCGAGGGACACAGGGAGAGAAGAAGAGAGAGCAAGTCTGGGCAGTTGCCTGTCTCGGCAGACAGGGGACGCTGTGCGTTGTGCTCATCATCTGTAGAGCAGCAGTAGATATGAGCAGAGGGCGACGGTCAGTGAGGCGACCAATGGGAGCGAGCGCAGACCTGGGGCTCCCCCAATCAGAACTGTGGAAAACACAAACAGAACAAACTGAATGGTCTGAGCTCAATAGGCTATTGTCCACAACCCACAAGTCACATTGATAAAAAGAGATGAAAATGTGAAACATCTTGAGATTTTGTTAAATGTACAATACTTTTATCTAGTCTAGTAACCCATATTTAAAAACTGTATGGGAGACCTTTACAGTAAAGCCTTGTAAGATACTGTAACTCAATCCCAAGATCTTATGAAGAGAGAAAGAGTGGAGGGATATGGCACTAAAAGCCTGAGACTGGCATAAGGGAGTAATGTATTTTATCACTTCAGAAGCAGGGTTCACAATGGAGATTGGATGTGTGTCATAAGTGCTTTGAGATAGCATATGAGAGACGAGTTGCTCATTGATGTCATCATCAAACTGCTCGCCTCTCGCCTCTTGTTCGACATGAAGATCTCTAAACCGAGCCGAATCAAAGACTAGATTGTGTGTTCGACAGGGAATTTGAAGCTCATAGTACAGTTGATGTACTGTGTTTTTATTTAAATGTTTGTAATGTCACTGGCCGTTTCCGAATAACAATACTTGTGTCCTAAATAGTAGGCCGTTTGAGTATGAGAAATAATTAGTTAGCAACATTTTGAAAATCTAGTATACTTTAAATGCCCAAATGTCATACTCTACTGGATGCGCTAACGAAATCAACGAATAGTGGGAAACAGCACAATCACATGACGTATTCTCAGTATGTGAAAATAGAATATTTAATAGTATGCGACATTTAGAAAATTGAGTATGGTTTAATGGCTCTTCATCTAGTAGAATATGTTGCACACTTTTCCACAATGCATTGGAAGAGGTAGACTGCAAGTGATTGGCTACGTGAAGAGAGCTAGGGCCTAACAAAAAAACGAAGCTTCTGCAGTCGTGTAAAATATAGGCTAAGTCGTTTTTGTTCTCATTAAAATGATCACGGGTATTACATCGTAGGCTACATCTTTAAAAAAATAAGTCTTAAAAAAAAATTCTAAAGTGGATTTCTGTTTTCTCACTAAAAAGTGTTTATTGTTCTCTTGGCCTTCATCGGAGCTTTTATATTAAATACTAAACCATATTTTAATTTGTGAATGTGTCTGCACCGGGGACTCGGTATGTGGCTGCATTACTGATGGCATGTTAATCAGGCCTTTTGATTTGAACACGTGGAATATTTTTGTTTTGTAGGCTACATATTACATTTTTGAATGGATGTATCAAGCCTCAACATTCATTCTGATCGCGTTCCCAATGATCAGTGCTTTAGTTTATGTTCCTGTCCAGCGGTTCTGAGTTTGTGATGCAGCCGTCTGTCCACGTTTGTCTGTGCAATAGCCTTTTGATTTGAACATTTGATTTAATTTATATATGCTACAGCGCTTTGGTTTCACTGAGAAATATGTTGAAATGGAACCAAATGATCTGTTCTGTCTTCAATACTTCTGTCTTCAATACAAAAAAAGGAAAGATGGGCTACTACGGTATAGCTTGAATGTGATATCTGCCTCCACCCTGAGTAGGCATATAACTCCATTCCTATAGTTTAGTTTAGAGAAAATGAATCAAATTGGAAATTAGCTGTTATCAGCTGCTTAATGCGATGCATGTGTGTTGAAAACTCCACCCGCACTCGGCCCGCCCCATCTACTCAGCCAATCAGGAGCTGCTACTGCGTTACGGCCATGGCATATTGTATACTTTTTACTAAACAGTATGTGCTAAATAGTATGCGACGATGAGTAAATAGAATGCAGTTTATGTATGCAATACGCTAGCATGAGTATTCGGAAACAGCCATTGTGTTTTCTTGTACTCATATGAAACAGCATCACAAAGCACCTGTACATGAGACATCTGCGACCCTCCCTCTCCTTTTATCGAAGTGCATGCAAACACAGATGCGCACACACACACTAATTGCATACACAACACCCCCCGCCCACCCGCAGACACTGCACTTACACAAAGTCAACAGCGCATTACGCATGTAAGCCGTGGAATGAGTTTCATAAATAAAGAGTAAGGCAGGTATTGTATTTAAGAAATCAATATACATTTATATTAGGGGGCTTCTCTCGCTGGCAGAAAATCTATGTAATCATAATCAAGCTTTTTATTCCTCCCGTCCTCTCCCATAGAGAACAAGTTAAGTGCCTGGCCAGCCCTGATTTCTCTCTCAAGGATCTTTGAAGGGTGTGAAGCATAGAAAGTTTGGTTGGGTTTGGCGATGGATAAAATATCTGTGGCTGTATGTATCAAAGGTCTTTGAATAGGAGTGCTTATTCTAGGATCAGTTTAGCCTTTTATATCATGTGGAAATAAGGAGTCGGAGGACCTGAGCCTAGATCAGCACTCCAACTCTGAAAGCTTTGTGAATGTGCTTTGTTGTTTTCTTATGGTGTGTATGAGAGGGGGCCAACACAGTTCAGCTGAATCCTGATAAATGCAACAGCTTGAAACTGTCCTCCATGTTCCAGTGTCTGGGCTTCAACTTCAACTTGCACATCCAAGAACATCCAACCCACACTAAATGGACTACCAGAGATATGGGAGTTGGCACAAGACCAGACCTCGGTTCAAATGCTATTTATTGTGTTTCAATTACTTTCAAATACATTTAGAAGTAAGTATTTAGAATTGTTTTATTTTATTAAAATACAAGTAGTTATATATTGGAATGTATTTGGAAAGTATTGGAATGTATTTGAAAATACTTAAATACAAATATAATATTTTCAAATACAGATATTTAAATACTCCATGCATTTGAACACAGGTATGTTTGGTAAAGGGGCATGTGTAATGTATTTGGAAACAAGTATTTTAAAATAGATTCAAATAGGAATTATAGGAAATTATTTGAAAATACTTTCAAATAGAAGTAGTTGATTTGGCCATATTATTTAAAAATACTCAAATACACAGAAAATAAGTAGTTAAAATACAAATACTTAATAACCATGCGTTTGAACCCATGACTGCAATGTCAACTCCAGTAAAACGGCGCGTTTCCTTATAGGGAATAATGAAATACTATATTTGTCTTTCTTTTTCCCTGCATGGATTCTGTGCTCTATTGTTCTCATATTGTGTTTCCTAACTATATTTTGTATTGAATACTTTGTGTAGCTGCTGCACAGTTTGTGAGGAGAGCTTGCAAGTAAGCATGTCATTGTACTGTGCTGTACACTACACTGTATCTTGTGCATATAACCATATGCATATGTATACTTTTCGCAATTTCAACAACAGTGTGGGACCACCAGGGATCTGGAAGTGTTGCATGCCACACAGGGTGATAGAGGGTATAGAGAACCAGGGGGTCTGGGGCTAAAACGCGGGGACTTGAGTCATCGCCGAAGTGGGATCCAGACAGTATTGAAAGCCACCCCTTAACAGGATCAAAAGAAGGGGAGTGGAACAAAGGAGGGAGAAGGAAGGAAAGGAGGGAGGGAGGGCAGTGAACGGTGTGCAGTGCAACAATTCCCTTGTCGAACTCACCCATAGCTAAGACACGTACACATGCATGTAAATGTGCACACGCAGACATACACACACTTACATAGCCAGGCAGGCAGGCAGGCACCTACACACACACACATTCTGTTATACACAAGCAAACACACACACTCTCTGTCTGTCTCTCAAACACACACACACACACACACACACACACACACACACACACACACACACACACACACACACACACACACACACACACACACACACACACACACACACACACACACCCTAGAGCCAGGTTCCAGTCATTCCTATGATTTATGAATGTGGAGTTAGTTGAACACAACATGTCAGAGGCAATCATCATTAATTTTAGGAGAGCCACACGGTTCCGCAGTCCCCTGTGCTACACCCCATCAGACAGCTAGCCCAGTGAGATGTGTGTGTGAGCGTGTCTGTGTATGTATGTGAGCGTGTTTATATGTGCGTGTGATGTGTGTTGGGGGGAAACAGGGTGTGTGTTTGTGCTCATGTTTGTGTGTGCGTGTGTGATGGGGAGAGATGGGGTGTGTGAGGGACAGGTGCCCTGCATCCCAAATGGCACCCCATACATACTGCACTACTTTTGACAGGAGCAAATACAAGATCCTGGTCAAAGTAGTGCACTATTATAGGGATTAGGGTGCTATTTAGAAGGCCGACGTGAGCTGCATCAGCTGGGTATTACAGCTGGGCTCACTCGCTAGCAAAAACTCCTGGGAGGGTTGGCCGCTCACATGATGCACACTCTCTGGCACACTAGCATACAGATTTAGACCTGCATATATATATACACACATATATATATACACACACACACACACACACACACACACACAGAGAGAGAGAGAAAACATACAATCATACATTTATGAACAAAGTGTCTGACTTTATTCCACCCATTAGTGACTTTGATTTACTGTAATCAGTTATGCCTGCTTTGAAATGTTCTATGCTACAACACAACTATCACGCTGGCTGGCTAATCACTAGTATTGTGATTAAATCATGTAGAATTACAACTGCAGAAACCAGTTGGTTATTACAGGTTAATACTAATGTTTGTGGGACAAACAATATGGGCCAGATTCTCAGACACAGATTTAGCCTGGACTAAAAATGACTCTCTGTGGAAAATAAGTATTTTAGAACAGGACTAGGCCAATTATGTGTTTGGTAAAACTGGCCCCATATAAATAGAGCATCTCAATTGAACATGTTTCGTAGTCGCGGATTACGCTTAATCTATGTTTGGGAAACAGGCCTATATTGTTTTACCCACATACATTATTCCTCATTGTCGTGTCTGCTAATACATAGAGGTGACCCAGGTGTGCGGGCTGGGTCTTTCCTCTACCCAATCTCCTCTAACCAATAATTACCCATCTGTCTCGGCTAGCTGTCTTGTGCAGCACTGCATCGGCCCCACAGGCTAGCGTAGCCTGGCTTCCTGTTTACACCCTCCATCAATAATTCACTGTATTACATTAGGATCCCCGCTAGCTCTCGGCTCTTTCGTTGCTTTTGCTGCTTTCTCAGATGAGGGGTTTTTGGGGGAGGCAGAGGGTTTTTCTCGTTAATTATTTACCGACCCACCAACGTCTCCTGATTTGTTTAGCCTTGTTTTGTTTTTGCGGCCATTTTCGGGGGGAAAGTGAGCAGAAAGGGATGATGTCTCGGGGGGAGTTGATTGTCTTGGCCTGTTGCTTTTGGAGGCCTCTTGACTTGCCTAAGTTATAGTACCTCCCAATTTGATCTGTGAAGGAGTGCAGGTGCCTTCAGTTAGGTTGGAATTACAGGGGTACACTCCCACAACAAAGTAGGGCACTCCCATAACTGTTGAAAATGATGTAGGCAACCTCATGAGTGGTAAAAATACACAAATACCAACACTGTACCAGATCATTTTCTTGGGAACACCCCCCAATTGTAGTCTGTTTACCTTGATCTCGCAATACAGCAAGTACATTAAGATGGTAAATGATTCAAGATAAAGCTACTGTACTATTTCCTAAGATCCCCCATTCATTTACAAACACAATGTTTATGGTTTTCTATCAGTGGGTGGAAAGAAATATTGAGGAATGTGGCTCTACAAACTGACTATCGACTGCAATATATCCCAGAATGCACTTGAAGTCAGGGGGAGCTACAAATCAGATTAGTGACGGCTTGATTCAATCAAATCAAAGTTTATTTGTCACGTGCGCCGAATACAACAGGTGTAAACCTTACAGTGAAATGCTTACTTACAGGCTCTAACCAATGGTGCGGGGGAAAAAAAATATGTGTGTGTGTGTGTAGGTAAGTAAAGAAATAAAACAACAGTAAAAAGACATTTGAAAAAAAGAGTGGCAAGACTATATACAGACACATGTTAGTCAGGCTTATTGAGGTTGTATGTACATGTAGATATCGTTAAAGTGACTATGCATATATGATGAACACAGAGTAGCAGAAGCGTAAAATAAAGAGGGGTTGGCGGGTGGTGGGACACAATGCAGACAGCCCGGTTAGCCAATGTGTGGAAGCACTGGTTGGTCGGGCCAATTTAGGTAGTATGTACATGAATGTATAGTTAAAGTGACTATGCATATAAGATAAACAGAGAGTAGCAGCAGTGTAAAAGAGGGGTTGGGGGGGGGGGGTACACAATGTAGATAGTCCGGATAATCATTGGTGTAGAGGTCCTGGATGGCAGGCAGCTTTGCACCAGTGATGCACTACCCTCTGAGGTGACTAGCGGACGGAGGCCGAGCAATCACTGTTGTCAGTGGTGTTCACCTGCCACAATTATACATTGACCGTGAAGCTTTCTCACTTAGAGGTAATTAATTGTCAATAGAAGCCATTGTGTGGAGTTGTTCAATTGTGGCTGTCCATATATTGGCGATGAAGAGCTCTTTCAATTATGGGCAGTGCTATGGTCAGTGATCTATGGAGCCACTGCATGGAGACTGGTGTGGGTATCTTGGAGGAAACCTATAGCAGTGTCAGTATGAGTGAATGAAGGTCAAGAGCTTTCAGCCTTGCGATGTGGTAGTGAATTTTTGTGAGTGGTCAGTATTTTGTCTTGATGAAATCCCAATTTGGGGTCGAAATGTCCTTGTCTTATTAAACACTTCAGGAGGATCATACCATTGTGGGGATTTACTATGTCTTCTTTTTTGGTCTTCTTCAGTATTTAAAGTTACAGTGGATTGAGTGTACACTATAACACTACAGACCATGCTAGGCGACAAGGCACACTTGAAAAATGCCAGTGTTTCATTTACAATTCACACAGTAACATGATGGCATTTTTAAACCATGGTTCGTGTAACATGATGAGGTGTCAAAGCGCATTCCGTTTGTCCGGGGCAAATTAGCTGATGCTGTGAAAAAGCCACAAGGAAGAATTTGATTACAGGCTCTGCTCGGTGTCACCGTGTATTTAGGGTGCAGACTGCAGCCTCCAGGCTGCTGTCACTGTACAATTTGCCGGGACAGAGAAATGTGGAGTCTGGTTACTTTATCACGGTGGCCTGTGGGTCAGGATTGCAGGACAGTAGGCCCCGACCTGGACAGATGCCCGGGAAGTGATCCTATCATAGATCCTGGCACCCAGCCCTGCATGGCTGTATCTGTGCCCATTGCCCACGGTTTACAATGAAAATACGGTGCCAACCCTTCCACCTCATAACGCCAATGCGTCCTGGTGCCCTCTGCCATGTTGGGCGATGGGGAATGACAACGGGGGAGGAGAGGAACGGTGAGGGGAGAAGAGGAAGGGAGGCTGGGGAAGGTGGGGTTCAAGCCCTCCACAGGCTATAGCCCACGTGGCAGGGAGAGGAAGGGAGTCCAGCTGCCTCCACAGCCCCTGCACTGGCAACAGCTCTCACTGCTCTCTTTCTCTCCTCTCCTCTCTGTCTTTCTATCTCTCCTCATGTTCTCTGTGCTGTTCTCTCTCCTTGTCACTGTTTATCACACTCATTACTATCAATGTGTCACCTGTTTTCTTCCACTCTTTCTCCTCACTTCCTGTTCCTTAATCTCTTGCTCTCTCTTCCTAAATCTCTCTCTCTCTCTCCTCATTACTATCATTCTGCCACCCATTTTCATAATCAGGGTTTTCCCTAGTTTTCTCTAGTTCAACTATTCTTCTCTGCTTTATTCACTGCTCCTTCTATCTCTCTCTCTGCTGTCTCTGGTTTCCCCAAATCATTTTAAAAGTATGAAAATGATCCACCTGTTGCAGCAAGCCTTTCATGTATTGCATATTAAATATTTAAAGTAACCATACAGCATAGTGTAGAGGGTTGAAAGCTATAGCTTTGGCAAACAGGCAAGCTCTCTACAATATCTGGGTGACACAGAACAGTTTATTCCTATACCTTGTCCGGTTTGTATTGTAGTGAGACTGCGTCTGCCTACAGTGAATTGGAAAGATTGACAAACAGATTCTGATTGAATGGCATAGAACCCACTCTCTTGACCTTACTACTCACTTGTAGATCTCTGATGATGGTCACATACACTACATGGCCAAAAGTATGTGGACACATCTCATTCCAAAGTCGTGGGCAATAATATGGAGTTGGTCCCCCCTTTGCTGCTACAACAGGTTCCACTCTTCTGGGAAGGCTTTCCACTATATTTTGGAACATTGCTGCGGGGACTTGATTCCATTCAGCCACAAGAGCATTAATGAGGTCGGGCACTGATGTGGGCAATTAGGCAGGCTCGCAGTCGGCATTCCAATTCATCTCAAATGTGTTCGACGGGATTGAGGTCAGGGCTTTGTGCAGGCCAGTCAAGTTCATCCACAAAGATCTCGACAAACCATTTCTGTGTGGACCTCGCTTTGTGCACGGGGGTATTGTCATGCTGAAACAGGAAAGGGCCTCCCCAAAACTTTTGCCACAAATTTGGAAGCAAAGAATAGTCTAGAATGTCATTGTATGCCGTAGTGTAAAAATGTCCCTTCACTGGAACTAAGGGACCTAGCGCGGACCGTGAAAAAGATCCCCAGACCATTCATTATTCCTCCCCCACCCAACTTTACAGTTGGCACTATGCATTGGGGCAGGTAGCGTTCTCCAGGCATCCAGCAAACCCAGATTTGTCCGTCAGACTCCAAGATGGTGAAGTGTGATTCATGACTCCAGAGAACGCATTGCCACTGTTCCAGAGTCCAATGGCGGCAAGCTTTACACCACTCCAGCCAACGCTTGGCATTGCACATGGTGATCTTAGGATGCTCGGCCAAAGAAACCCATTTCACGAAGCTCCCGACGAAAACGTATTGTCCTGATTGCAACCATGGACAGACAATTTTTATGCACTCGGTGGTCCAGTTCTGTGTGGCCTACCACTTCATGGCTGAGCTGTTGTTGCTCCTAGACGTTTCCACTCACAATAACAACACTTACAGTTGACCGGGGCAGCTCTAGCAGGGCAGAAATTTGATGAACTGACTTGTTGGAAAGGTGGCATCATATGACGGTCCCACTTTGAAAGTCACTGAGCTCTTCAGTAAGGCCATTATATTGCCAATGTTTGTCAATGGAAATTGCATGGCTGTGTGCTCGATTTTAAAAACCTGTCAGCAACGTGTGTGGCTGAAATATTCAAATCCACTTATGCACATATGCACTCTTCTGTAAGTTGCTCTGGATAAGAGCGTCTGCAAAATTACTGAAATGAAAATTAAATGCAAACTTACCCAAGACCAGCGTCTTGGATAAACTTCACCCTACAGTAACATTGTGACAGTACCTGTGTTGGAGACAGAGTTCTCCTGCTTGCATTTCCCTTTGGTGACTGAGACATCATCGATGGCAATGTCCCCTTCATAGCCCGATCCCCGAATAGCCTCAAACATCACCTGAACAGGGAAAAAGAAATAAACTTTTATTTCCATAGAAAATAAACTTCCACTTGCTACTCAGGAGACGTACTTGAATGCTTCGGTTTGTGAATAGCACCAAAGTGTTGTTACAAATTGCTTCCAAGAATATGGAGACCTACAAGTGATTTATCACACTCAGAATACCGAATATGTTTTACATTTCAACACTTCCCAAAAGACTTTCCTCACTTTCCTCCTTTATGCAATACTCCCAGTCGATATTCACATCATAAGAAGGAATTCCCCTAGATTACGCCACCAATGGCCCTCATTGAAAAATAGCCAACTTCTTTGTTGATTTTTTATTATACAGAAATAAAAAAACTGTGCTGAAAAGCTGCTAATTTGTACAATGTGCATCTAACCAGGTAAAAAAATCCCCATCTCTAGTTTGCAATGCTCCCACATAGGGAAATAGAGCCTGCGAGGAGAGCCCTGTGACTTCAGGCTATTTGGCGTGAGAGTGTGAAATTGCGGTACCCGGTATCCGAGTACACATAGCTATGTGTGTGGTAAGACACTTAACTTGTTTAGTATAGTCTGTTTGTAATTCCAGTCTGTAGTACTGGAATTAGTAATGAAGAATTGTAAAAGAGTGACAGAGTTTCTCTAAGGCCATGTTATGAGGCCATTTGAAAAAAGGGAGGGGAAAGAACAAACGTCCTAAAATAAAATTAGGCCAGATATTGTGGCTGAAGCAACAAGCAGTTGCTCATATCTCCTGGCCACCTGTTCGGAAACGTTTACGTTCGGCTCACCGTTTTTACCCAGAAGACCTTGCTTTGGATTGACAGCTTAATTACTGTGGAAAGCTGCGTCCCCAAACCCCATCCCACCGAGCTAATCAAAGATGGAGTGTTATCCATTTGGTGAAAAAAAGGAAAAAACCACAACAACAAGGAGCACACTTTCATCCGTAATGGCATTCAACTCAGACTGGAGGCTAATTCATTTGTAATCTTCCGCAATCATTCGCCATGGATATACAGTATCCATTTTTTGTTTTCTCGTTTCAATTAAGAAAGTGCTTGTTGTTTATGTTCAAGTGCAACAAATTCTGTTATTATTTTCTACCAGGCAGTTTCCACATGGCATTTTCATATCATGATAGAACAGTTGCTGTCCTTGTAAACCATGTTACATGATGAAAGTAAATTTTTTTGTGTGAGAGCGGAAAGTTGTGTGTGTGTGCGCTCATTCATGTTAGTGTATAGCCTCTTGACCCGTGGTTGACCAGGGACTCATTGATTACCCACTCAGCTCTCTGACCACTCTCTCTCTCTCCTTCTCCCAACCTCTCTCTCTCTCCCTCTCTCCCTCCTTCTCCCAACCTCTCTCTCGCTCTCTCACTCTCTCGCTCTCTCTCTAATTCAATTCAAGGGGCTTTATTGGCATGGGAAACGTGATAACATTGCCAAAGCAAGTGAGGTATATACAAAAATATACAAAAGTTTCAAAACAATAAATACATTACAAATGTCATATTATGTATATATACAGTGTTGTAACAATGTACAAATGGTTAAAGTACACAAGGGAAAATAAATATGGGTTGTATTTACAATGGTGTTTGTTCTTCACTGGTGGCCCTTTTCTTGTGGCAACAGGTCACAAATCTTGCTGTTGTGATGGCACACTGGAATTTCACCCAGTAGATATGGGAGTTTATCAAAATTGGGTTTGTTTTCGAATTCTTTGTGGATCTGTGTAATCTGAGGGAAATATGTGTCTCTAATATGGTCATACATTGGGCAGGAGGTTAGGAAGTGCAGCTCAGTTTCCACCTCATTTTGTGGGCAGTGAGCACATAGCCTGTCTTCTCTTGAGAGCAAGGTCTGCCTATGGCGGCCTTTCTCAATAGCAACGCTATGCTCACTGAGTCTGTACATAGTCAAAGCTTTCCTTATGTTTGGGTCAGTCACAGTGGACAGGTATTCTGCCACTGTGTACTCTCTGTTTAGGACTAAACAGCATTCTAGTTTGCTCCGTTTTTTTGTTTATTCTTTCCAATGTGTCAAGTAATTATCTTTTTGTTTTCTATTGATTTGCTTGGGTCTAATTGTGCTTCTGTCCTGGGGCTCTGTGGGGTGTGTTTGTGAACAGAGCCCCAGGACCAGCTTGCTTAGGGGACTCTTCTCCAGGTTCATCTCTCTGTAGGTGATGGCTTTGTTATGGAAGGTTTGGGAATCGCTTCCTTTTAGGTGGTTGTAGAATTTAACGGGTCTTTTCTGGATTTTGATAATTCGTGGGTATCGGCCTGAAGCGAGAGAGGAGGAAGATGGGAGACGGAGAGGGAGAGAGAGTGGTCAGAGAGCTGAGTAGGTAATCGAAGCTCTCTATTACTGAAAGAGAAAGAAAGAGAGAGAGCTTCTCCAATTACACACAAAGGGAAGGAGCCAAACAGGCGGACGGTGCATCTCTCTCTGCTATTCTCTAATTTAATCCTTGAATACACTCCTTTGGACGAAGGACTCCTTTGAATAAATAAAGAAAGCCTGGAGAGGAGGCTTTGACAGGGATGGAGGGAGTGGAGGGGTGGAGGAGTGAGTGATAGATTTGGCCAGTCTTCTCATTTGTGAGGAAGGTTGATTTGATTTGCTTGCTAGGGGGAACACGGGGGAACAAGGTATGAGGGGTGGCTAGGCTAATTGGCAAAAGGGCCGTGGCGGACGGGCACTGTCAGGCGTAAGAGCCTGGTCACGATGTTCGATTATACTCAACAATATTAGATTCGCACTGTTATATATGCAGACACACACCGAAGGTGCGCACACACAAACACACACCTCCTAAATGTATTCTGTATTCTTGTGTGCATGTGTGTTTGTGTCTGTAGCAGGCCAGCTCTTGCTATTAGTTATTATTTTTATTTATGTATTCACTTCCATGGCTCTTTCTTGTAAATCTCCTTGTCTAAAAGGCAGAGGCCAGCGTTTGCCGAAAGTGCAAGCCTGATTTATTGTAGGGCAGAAGAGCCTCACCTGGGGCTCCTCTGAATACACAGACACACACACACACACACACACACACACATGCACGAACACACTCAAATACACATGCACTATGGCCACGAGAGAGAGAGTGAGGGGTAGAAAGGAGAAGATTGAAGGGAGACATGAGTAAAAGAGAAAGGGAAAGAGAAAGAGAGAGAGAGAGAGAAAGGGGTGTGGGAAGAGAGATAGAAAGAAAGCTGCCAAACCCTCATGAATTACTCAGTTAAAAAGCTGGATGTGTGTGTGTGTGTGTTAGTCGTTATTGATGTGTGTGGTTAGTCTTTGTAAAGTTTGGGGTGTGTGTGAGATTTTGCAAGCTGTGTGTATGTGTGCGTGTGTGTAAGTGTCTTAATTACTATGCTCTCCTCATTTTGTATTTACCTGCTGGAGGTGATACATTTGTAGCAATAGAACATGTTAAACCTCAAGGGAGTAAGGAAGAAAGGAAGTGAGGAAGGAAGGAAGGAAAGATGCATTTTAAAAGTATTTCAATGTGGCCCACTTTCTGTTTTACAACACCCATTAACAATGAGCTAATTACAAAATCGCTGCCATCCACTCACTTCAAACAATCCCCATTCTCTCCTACTCTCGTCCTGCCTCCCCCTGAGGGATCCGTCCCTATAATTCCCATAGTGCCTCTCTCACATCGCCGTGCCAACCTGTTCCTGGCCGTACCACTTCCTTTGACAGGAAGTACAGTGGGCGGCGTGAACGTGGTGTTTTGCCTCCACTTGTAACCTTTAATGTGGTGCATTGATCTGTGGCCCTGCACAGAATATGCCAGGGGGGGAAACAGCCTGTAGGGAGCCCCGCTTTGAAGTGCTGTGTGTGTGTGTGTGTGTGTGTGTGTGTGTGTGTGTGTGTGTGTGTGTGTGTGTGTGTGTGTGTGTGTGTGTGTGTGTGTGTGTGTGTGTGTGTGTGTGTGTAAGAACGAAAGAGACAGAGAGGAGGGAGGGGGGCTAGTAAGAGAGAAAGGGAAGCAAGAGAGAGAGGGCGTAAACATGCAGAAGAGAAAGCGAGTGAGAAAGCGAGAGGCAATAGAGAGCAAGCAAGAGAGAGTGAAATGAAGACAGAGAAAGTAAGAGAGTAAGAGAGACAGAAAGAGGAAGAGGAGGGAGAGAACATACGCTACCCAGGACAGCGCAGTGCAGCATGGGAGAAATGTGGGTTGCCCTGTTTTCCAATAAACCCAGAGGCACATCATTGGGCTGCAGTAAGGAAGGAACAAAGATGGCCTCTGGGTAATCGTCGTCTCAACCGGCCAAGATGTTTCCACAACTTTTCTCTTTGCATCTTCCTTCTTAAAATGTTTTTTATTTTTGATTGCGGTCGTTTTAAGACATTTTTTTCTGCTTGCAAGTTGCTTTGGGGAGTAACTTGTATTTTTAGCAATAGTATTTTTGGTGAATCCTCGCTAACATCACGGCTGTTGTAGACTTTTTATTGAATGTATAGTGACAAGCAGGTTGCGATTTAACACAACATCAAAAGATGTGCCGGAGGTGAATTGATCAGCCTAGTGTGATGCCAATTGTTCTTTATTTCTGTGCATAAGTAGGCAACCATAGCCATGACAGAGATGAGCAGTAGTTGACGACAGTACATGCCAGCTAGGTCATAATCTCTTTCCAGCAGTAATGACCAGTAGGCTTACAGTCATTTAATCTTGAGTTTGGGTTGGCAGTACAGTATGCTTCACTTTTCAACAAAACAGGTGTATTCTGTTTCCATTGGTCATCCTTGAGATGTTTCTAAAACTTTACTGGAGTCCACCTGAGGGAAGGGTACCAAAACATTTCTGCATCATTGAAGGTCCCCAAGAACACAGTGGCTTCCATCACTCTTAAATGGAAGTAGTTTGGAACCACCAACACTCTCCCTAGAGTTTGCCGCCCGGCCAAACTGAGCAATCGGGGGAGAAGCGCCTTGGTCAGGGAGGTGACCAAGAACACCATGGTCACTCTGACAGAGTGCCAGCGTTCCTCTGTGGAGATAGGAGAACCTTCCAGAAGAATGACCATCGCTGCAGCACTCCACCAATCAGGCCTTTATGGTAGAGTGGCCAGACGGAAGCCACTCCTCAGTAAAAGGCACATGACAGCCCGCTTGGAGTATTCCAAAAGGCACGTAAAGGACACTGACCATGAGAAACAAGATTCTCTGGTCTGATTGAACTCTTTGGCCTGAATGCCAATTGTCAAATCTGGAGGAAACCTGGTACCATCCCTACGGTGAAGCACGGTGGTGGCAGCATCATGCTGTGGGGATGGTTCACAGCGGCAGGGATACTCATCTGGATTGAGGGAAAGATGAACGGAGCAAAGAGTACTGAGAGATCCTTGATGAAAACCTGCTCCAGCACGCTAAGGACCTTAGACTGGGGTTAAGGTTCACCTTCCAACAGGACCACAACCATAAGCACACAGCCAAGACAATGCAGGAGTGGCTTTGGGACAAGTCTCTGAATGTCAGTCAGAGGCCGGACTTGAGCCCGATCGAACATCTCTGGAGAGACCTGAAAATATCTATGCAGCGACGCTCCCCATCCAACCTGACATAGCTTGAGAGGGCCTGCTGAGAAGAATGGGAGAAACTCCCCAAATACAGGGGAGCTTCTAGCGTCATACTTAAGAACACTCTAGGCAGTTTTTTTTTTATTTTATACATTTGCACACATTTCTAAAAACCTGTTTTTGCTTTGTCATTATGGGGTATTGTGTAAAAAAAGAGTTTAATCAATTTTAGAATAAGACTATAACCTAACGAAATATGGAAAACTAAAGGGGTCTGAATACTTTCCAAATGCACTGTAGAAGCAATCTCTCTCTCTTTATTATACAGGACAACTATTGACCAACTCTATTAAATACTTTTATGTCTTGAATCATTATTTCCATGCCATGAAACAGCTTCCAATTTTACATAACGTAATTAGCATAACGTTATTAGTCTGATACTACATAATTCATAATTGGTGTCATGAATAAAGATGGCTGCCAACGTTTATCTAATCTTCCTGTATGGCACTGCCAGTCTCAGCGGGTGAGCTGTCAGTACGAGATTGTCGAGTCTTTGATTGGGTTATCCATGCTAATCAACAAAGAATGTTGCTATATTGTATTTATGAAAATACTAACGACACAACGTGTCAGACTGAAATGAGGCTGGAAGGATTTATTAACCCTTATTTTACAAGATATACTCATTCTCCAACCTTCTCCCGACTTGCACCACTTGCATGGTGAAAATTCCCTCCAACCAATGCTTTACTCTAATCCTGTGCTTTTAAATCCATGGCGGGGATTGTGCAAGTGCACACTTCTGGAAAAGGATAGTGCATCAGGGAAAAGTCATTTTATTCTACAGCAACAACCTGGGGAAGAGTTGCAATGGAGAGGAGGAAAGGGAAACACAGGTACTGTAGAAAATCCTGACGAAAAAAAGCTCTTTGTATGTGTCCGAAACACATGAATGAAAGTGTCAGACTTGGTCTAACGTTGAAGAACAAAACAATGCTTGCACAAAGTCTTTCTACCGTAACTCATTTATGAGGAAAAAGTGGAATTTGTGTGCCAGACCCTACTGCAACTCATTGACTTCTCTCTCCTGCTCAAACTCTTTCTCTCTCAGATTAACTCCTCCACTATCTGTGAAGGTTTATTTATACTATCTGTTTCCATTAGATCGAATCCGAGATACATGTAGTCTCTTCAGACAAAGACATACACTTTGCTTCCTAACAACTTGCGGTGCCACCTCCGCTCCACTCAATACCGGCTGATACTGTAATATGTGAGGCTAGCCTCAAAGTGGAAATAATTGCATTTTTTCTTACATCTAGCATTGAGGAAACAAACCCTTAAAGGGGCAATTCAGGATTCAAAAAACAACAACGCGGTCATCTACCATCCTTTTTTTGGTAAACAGCTGAGGGATAGGGCTATAGAAATGCAACCACTCTCAAATTCATAGACAGAGCTATGAATGCAAGGACAGACCATCCATAAGATAACACTTGTAGTTTTACCCATATTTTGAATCTATACAGTGTTCGATTATGATTACGTTGTTTACAGTAAATCAAGCTTATAATGTTGGGTTCTGATGGGTAGCATTTCAAATCAAATGAAATTGTATTTTTCACATGCGCCGAATACAACAACCTTACCTTACTTACAAGCCCGTAACCAACAATGCAGTTCAAGAAATAGAGTTAATAAAATATTGACTAAATAAACTCAAATAAATAAAAAAATAAAATAAAAAAGTAACACAAGATATGTACATAACAATAACGAGGATATATACCGAGTCAATGTGTGGGCGTACAGGTTAATTGAGGTAATTTGTGAAGCGACTATACATAGATAATAAACAGCGAGTAGCAGCAGTGTAAAAACAAAATGGGGACGTTCAATGTAAATAGTCTGGGTTGCCATTTGATTAGTTTAGTCGTTCAGCATGCCTACATCTGCTCCTGCCACGCCCTCTACTTCTCATCCTGTGTCTCCCTAACCTGCCACCACACCCCCAGTGCTCTCTCCCTCTCTCTCTGTGGGTGTATGTGATTGTGTGAGTTGAGACAGGTGTGCTGGAGGCAGAGCAGATAGCCACCAGCTGTAACCTGTTCCATAATCAAGACCCCTACGAATACTCAGACCTGCCACTTCCATGCTGCCAGTCCGTAGCCTCTGCACAGTCAGTCTGCGTTTCAAGCCACCTGTTCCAGCATAGATCTTGTTATCCTGTGCATGTTCCTCCTTAGCTTGACGCTGCGCTTCTCTCCTCTCTACAGTTCCGTCTGCCTTGACTGGTTCCTGTCTCCAGTCCCTCGTCTCGTCAGTCCTGCTTCCCTGCCCTGGACCCCCACTTTACTGCTTCCTTGGATTCCGCTCCAGACCTGCTTACCCTGCCCCTACTCCCCCTGCCTCAATTCCTGGATCCCAGCTACCCGTCCAAGCTTCTCCTGGCCTGCACCCTCCCCCCACACACTTTTCAATAAATATCTTATTTACCATGTCCCGGTCTCATTGTCTGAGTCTGCACTTGTGTTCACCTGTTCCACCACACATAACACAGCAGTCTTATGGCTTGGGGGTAGAAGCTGTTAAGGAGCCTTTAGGTCTAGACTTGACACTCCGGAACCGCTTGCAGTGCGGTAGCAGAGAAAACAGTCTATGACTTGATGACTGGTGACTGGAGTCTTTGACCATTTTTTGGGCCTTCCTCTGACACCGCCTAGTAAATAGGTCCTGGATGACAGGAAGCTTGGCCCAAGTGATGTGCAGGGTTGCACGCACTGTAGCACCTTATAGTCGGAAGCCAAGCATTAGCCATACCAGGCGGAAGCGTCGTCGTTCAGCCACTACTCGGTGAAACATAAGATATTACAGTTTTTAATGTCCCATTGGTTGGAACTTTTTGAGACAGTTGAACTAAGCTCATTAGGAATTTAAGTTATATCCTTCAAGTATCAATGGCTATATATTCTATTTTACAATAAATTAAGTGCAAAAATGAATGTCGCAATCACAGTTTGCCCCATTAACTTAGTAAATGTCCACTTAATATACGCTGCAGTCGAGGATCGAAGGAGACAGATATAGCCAAATAAAAACAGAGCCCAAACAGTAAAAAACAAAACCGACTTGGGTAAATTCCCACTGTCGGAATGAGCCCTTCTCAGTCATTATCATTGATTGGTGAGAAAACAGGTGTCTGACAGAGCAGAAAAGAAAGAAAGTACAAGGGAGGGAGGAAAGGGAGGTGTTTTGCCTCAGCTCCATTGCTGGCAACCTAGAGTACGGGACGTCTGTCTGATACAAGCGAGAAAGTGGAAGAGAGAGAGACTATTACAAAGCCTTCGTATAAGCATCCCTCCACTTGCCAGTGCTCAGATCAGGTCTGTTTTGTTTAAAATCTCTATTTGTAATGTTACGGAATGAAGAGTGCATTCAAAGTATTCACATCCCTTAACTTTTTCCACACTTGTATTACAGCCTGAATTTAAAATGGATTGATTTCAGTTTTTTGGGTCACTGGCCTACACACAATACCTCATAATGCCAAAGCGGAATTGTTTTAATGAATTTTTACAAATTAATAAAAAAAAATGTAAAGCTGAAATGTGTTAAGTCAACAAGTATTCAACCCGTTAGTTGTCAAATCACATTTTATTGGTCACATACACATGGTTAACAGATGTTAATGCGAGTGTAGCGAAATGCTTGTGCTTCTAGTTCCAAATATGCAGTAATATCTAACAATTAATATAACAATTCCCCAACAACTACCTAATGCACACAAATCTAACAAGTAATCTAACAATTCCCCAACAACTACCTAATACACACAACTCTAAATTGGTGAATAAGAAAATGTACATATAAGTATATGGATGAGCAATTTCCGAGCGGCATAAGCAAGGTGCAGTAGATTGTATAAAATACAGTATATACAGTACATGTGATATGAGAAATGTAAGATATGAAACATTATTAAAGTGTCATTATTTAAAGTGACATTGTTTAAATTAACTAGTGATCCATTTATTAAAGTGTCCAGTGATTGGGTCTCAATGTAGGCAGCAGCCTCTCTGAGTCAGTGATTGCTGTTTAGTCGTCTGATGGCCTTGAGATAGAAGCTGTTTTTCAATCTCTCGGTCCCAGCTTTGATGCACCTGTACTGACCTTGCCTTCTGGATGATAACAGTGTGAACAGGCAGTGGCTCGGGTGGTTGTTGTCCTTGATGATCTTTTTGGCCTTCCTGTGACATCGGGTGCTGTATGTGTCATGGAGGGCAGGTAGTTTGCCCGCGGTGAAGCGTTGTGCAGACCGCACCACCCTCTGGAGAGCCTTGTGGTTGAGGGCGGTGCAGTTGCTGTACCAGGCTGTGATATAGCCCGACAGGATGCTCTCGATTGTGCATCTGCAAAAGTTTGTGAAGGTTTTGGGTGGCAAGCCAAATTTCTTCAGCCTTCTGAGGTAGAGGAGGCACTGTTGTGCCTTCTTCACCACACTGTGTGGGTGAACCATTTCAGTTTGTCTGTGATGTGTATGCCCAGGAACTTATAACTTTCCACCTTCTCCACTTCTGTCCCTTTGATGTGCTCCCTCTGCTGTTTCCTGAAGTCCACGATCATCTCTTTTTTGGTAGATGTTGACTGAGAGGTTGTTTTCCTGACACCACACTCCGAGTGCCCTCACCTCCTCCCTGTAGGCTATCTCGTCGTTGTTGGTGATCAAGCCAAGTCAATGTTGTGTCGTCTGCAAACTTGATGATTGAGGTGGAGGCGTGCATGGCCACGCAGTCATGGTGAACAGGGAGTACAGGAGAGGGCTGAGGACACACCCTTGTGGTGCCCCAGTGTTGAGGGTCAGCGAAGTGGAAATGTTGTTTCCTACCTTCACCACCTGGTGGTGGCCTGTCAGAAAGTCCAGGACCCAATTGCACAGGGCAGGGTTGAGACCCAGGGCCTCCAGCTTAATGATGAGCTTGGAGGGTACTATGGTGTTGAATGCTGAGCTGTAGTCAATGAACAGCATTCTTACATAGGTATTCCTTTTGTCCAGATGGGATAGGGCAGTGTGCTGTGTTATGGTGATTGCGTCATCTGTGGACCTGTTGGGGCGGTATGCAAACTGAAGTGGGTCTACGGTGGCTGGCGAGGTGGCTGTGATATGATCATTGACCGTATATGTCCGTAAACACACCAGCCAGCTGTTCTGCACATGCTCTGAGGACGCGGCTAGGGATGCCGTCTGGCCAGCAGCCTTGAGAGGGTTAACAAGTTTAAATGTTTTACTCACATCAGCCACGGAGAAGTAGCAGGTTGGGACGCAGTCTTTGTTAGCAGGCAAAGAAGGTGTTTAGTTTGTCTGGAAGCGTGACGTCAGGGTCCGTGACGTGGCTGTTGTTGTTTGTGTAGTCTGTGATTTCCTGTAGGAAAGGTTCTCTCTGAACTTTGCTCTGTTCAACTTTGCCTCGATCCTTACTAGTCTCCCAGTCCCTGCAACTGAAAAACATCCCCACCGTGATGCTGCCACCACCATGCTTCACTGTAAGGATGGTTCCAGGTTTCATCCAGACTTGACGCTTGGCATTCAGGCCAAAGAATTCAATCTTGGTTTCATCAGACCAGAGAATCTTGTCTCTCATGGCCTGAGAGTCTTTAGGCGCCTTTTGGCAAACTCCAAGTGGGCTGTCATGTGTCTTTTACTGAGGAGTGGTTTCCGTCTGGCCACTCTACCATAAAGGCCTGATTGGTGGAGTACTGCAGAGATGGTTGTCATTCTGGAAGATTCATGTCCACAGAGGAACTCTAGAGCTCTGTCAGAGTGACCATCGGGTTCTTGGTCACCTACCTGACCAAGGCCCTTCTCCCCCGATTACTCCGTTTGGCCGGGCAGCCAGCTCTAGGAACAGTCTTGGTGGTTCTAAACTTCTTCCATTTAAGAATGCTTGTGGCCACTGGTTTCTTGGGGACCTTCAATGCTGCAGAAATTTGTTGGTACCCTTCCCCAAATCTGTGCCTCGACACAATCCTGTCTCGGAGCTCTACAAACAATTCCTTTGACCTCATGGCTTGGTTTGTGCTTTGACATGCACTGTCAACTGTGGGACCTTATATAGACAGGTGTGTGCCTTTCTAAATCATGTCCAATCAATTAAATTTACCACAGGTGGTCTGCAATCAAGTTGTAGAAACAACTCTGTTTCTATTGATAATCAATGGAAACAGGATGCACCTGAGCTCAATTTTGAGTCTCTGAATACTTTTGCAAGCAAGTTTATAAGTATATATACACACACACACATTTTCAAACATTTCTTAAACCTTTTGCTTTTTTGTTACGGGGTATTGTGTGTAGATTGCTGAGGAAAATGTTTTCTTAATACATTTTAGAATAAGGCTGAAATGTGGAAAAAGTCAAGGGTTCTGAATACTTATCTTATCAAGATATAAGTGTTTTATTTTTCAGAATTTTTTTACATGTTTTCTTCTTCTTTGACATTAGCAAGTATTTTGTGTAGATCGTTGACCCCAAGAACATTTCATTACATTAAATCCATTTTAATCCTGCTGTGTAAAACAACAACATTTGGACAAAGTTAAGGGGTGTGAATACTTGTGTGAAGGCACTGTAGGCCCACTTTAGCAGCAGAGGAGCTCTTTGGTCTTGGTCATAGTGGAGTTTGGAGTGTGACTGTTTGAGGTTGTGGACAGGTGTCTTTTATACTGATTACAAGTTCAAACAGGTGCCATTAATACAGGTAATGAGTGGAGGACAGAGGAGCCTCTTAAAGAAGAAGTTACAGGTCTGTGAGAGCCAGAAGTCTTGCTTGTTTGTAGGTGACCAAATACTTATTTTCCACCATAATTTGCAAATAAATTCATTAAATATCCTACAATGTGATTTTCTGGATTTTTTTTCCCTCATCTTGTCTGTCATAGTTGAAGTGTACATATGATGAAAATTACAGGCCTCTCTCATCTTTTTAAGTGGGAGAACTTGCACAATTGGTGGCTGACTAAATACTTTTTTGCCCCACTGTATATACTGTACTCGATACCATCTACTGCATCTTGCCTATGCGTTCTGTACCATCCCTCATGCATATATTTTTACGTACATATTCTTCATTCCTTTACACTCGTGTATAAGGTAGTTGTTGAGAAATTGTTAGGTTAGATTACTCGTTGGTTATTACTGCATGGTCGGAACTAGAAGCACAAGCATTTCGCTACACTCGCATTAACATCTGCTAACCTTGTGTAATACAATTTGATTTGATTTACCGTATGTCTCATACGATCCAATGCTTGTAAATCCTTGAAGGAAAGTAAACGAGTGATCACTTCAATGAGATGGGGGAGAATTGTAATTTGGCTTAAGTCTGGACTCAATGTCCCTTGCCCTCCCTACTGCCCAAACACAAGGATAGTGGCAGTTTGGTGTGGAGGCACTGAAGTATAATATAAGTGATATTGTGTTTGTGATAGCGGAAACATCAATTATTATTGAAAAGTCACATTCATGTAAATGTCTACCTAGTTAATGTAAACGTCTTACTAATAAACAACTTTTGATTCAGTCCCACTATTGCACATCTACACCAAAGAGGAAGCACAACTAACATCAACGAACCTAATGTTATATGATTGTGGCCGATAGTAAGGCGGGGAGACGCTCAAGTATGTACTAGTGATTGAGATACAGCGATCAGAAAACAAGAACACACAAAAACAAAATCCCTGATTTGCTATGTAGCCAACACCTCTACTCTCTCACATCCACCCTATTCGCCAACCCACCCCCTTTCCGACACCCCTCCTCTCCTCTGTCAAAAACAAATGGTGTAGGAGTAGGGAGGGGGATGAATATTAATCTTTAAACAAGTTTTGAAAGAAGGAAGCAGTGCTTTATTAATGACTTATACTTCTATTCATTATCGGCCAAGACAGTGTCGGGCCCAATTTGCAGTTTAAACCCACACTTGAAACCCATATGAAACAGTTGGAAGAAGAAAGAACACTGTGTCCCAAATGGCACCCTCTTCCCTATGTAGTCCAGTACTTATGACTAGGACCCATAGGGCTCTGGTCAAAATTTGTGCACTATAAAGGGAAGAGGGTGCCATTTGGGACGCAGTACTTTTCTTCCCCCACAAACGCTAAAGACACTAAAGGTGCCCCTGTAATAAACAAATTTGTCTGTGTGAAGTCGAGTCCTTGAAGTGTGGTGTTGTGTGAGGTAGGTGACGTGGGAAAATATAAACATAAAAGCAACATGTAAAGTGTTGGTCTCATGTTTCATGAACTGAAATGACAGATCCCAGAAATGTTTCATACACAAAAAGCTTATTTCTTTCAGATTTTGTGCACAAATGAGTTTACATCCCTGTTAGTGAGCATTTCTCATTTGCCAAGATAATCCATTCACCTGACAGGTGTGGCATATCAATAAGCTTATAAAACAGCATGATCATTACACAGGTGCACCTTGTGCTGATGACAATAAAAGGCCACTCTAAAATGTGCAATCTTTCACAAAACACAATTCCAATTTGGCAGTATGTCCAACCGGCCTCACATACGTAGACCAAGTGTAACCATGTCAGCCCAGGACCTCCGCATCCGGCTTCTTCACCTACATGATCATCTGAGACCAGCCACCTGGACAGCTGATGAAACTGTGGGTTTGCACAACTGAAGAATATCTGCACAAGCTGTCAGAAACCATCTCAGGGAAGCTCATCTGTGTGCTTGTCTTCCTCACTAAGGTCTTGACCTGACTGCAGTTCAGCATCGTAACCGACATCAGTGGGCAAATACTCACCTTCGATGGCCACTGGCATGCTAGGAAAGTATGCTCTTCAATGATGAATCCTGGTTTCAACTGTACTGGGCAGATGTCAGACAGGTAGGCGAGTGGGCGAGTGGTTTGCTAATGTCAACGTTGTCAGAGTGCCCCGTGGTGGCGGTGGGATTATTGTATGGCCAGGTATAAACTATAGACAATAAACACGATTGCCTTTTTTCAAAGACAATTTGAATGCACAGAGATACTGTGATGAGATTGTCATGCTATTCATCCCCCTGCCATCACCTCATGATGGCAGGGGGATGAAAGTGTGTGTGAGTTAGTTAGTTAGTGAGTGTGTGTGTGTGGGGGGGGGGCGTCATTATGCATTTGTGTGCATGCTATGTTATGTGTGTGTGGGCACACACACTTTCACCTCATGTTTCATCATGAATATGCACAACCCCATATCTGTACACAGTTCCTGGAAGCTGAATATTTCATAGGTCTTCCATGGCATACTCACCAGACATTAAAAATGTTTGGGATGCTCTGGATCAATGTGTACGACAGCCAGTTCCAGTTCCTGCCAATATCTAGCAACTTCCTACAGCAACTAAAGAGGAGTGGGACAACAATGCTGCACAGGCCACAATCAACAGCCTCATCCACCCTACGTGAAGGCGATGTATTGCATGGGTCAAATAGTGGTCACACCAGATACTGACTAGTTTTCTGATCCACGCCCTACCTTTTTTAAAAGGTATTTGTGACAAACAGATGAAAATCTGTATTCCCGGTCATGTGAAATCCATAGATTAGGGCTTAATGAATTAATTTCAATTGACTGACTTCCTCATATTGTGGTATCCCGGGAGGTCTACCCCGGAGGTTGGTGATAGAGGCGAAGTACGTTTGGCAACGTTGGCTCCCTCTGCTGGGAGTACCAGGTAATTAGGGGGGAGTGCCAACCAGCAGTGCAAACCACATAAATGGAGCACCGTGGCACACCGCAGGAGAGAAAAAAAAGAAAGGCAGGGAGTGAGCCGAGAGAGGGGGATGAAGCTCCAGGAAGGGTGGCCCAAACTCAAGTGGGCCAGCCTTTTGGCAGCCTACCTCTAAGGGAAGGCCCAGAAGGCCTATTTGGACTTGAATGCCAACCAGGCAGTGAATTATGAGGGACTCAAATGCAAGATCCTGAGCTGTTATGGATTCAGCCTTGCACATCTGGTCCATGACTGGGCCTTTAATTCTAGCAACTCTCCCTGTGCTCAGATGAGCGACCTGGTGCATCTTACCAAGGGCTGGCTACTGACCGATGTACCGTCCCACCCGATAATCGATAAGGATTTCCTGGATAGGTACCGTCGAGCCCTCCCCTACGAGATGAAGAAGGCAGTGAGAATACAGAACCCCCAAAGCCTGTAGGATTTGCTGACTGTGGTGGAAACCTACCAGAACACCCAGGACATGCTGAAAGGGGCCCGGGCGGAGAGAGCGGACGCGGGGTGGGGGATGGAAAGCATAGAGAGAGGCTAGGAGCTGATGGGGGCCTGGACGAAACCAGCTGAGGCCGTGGAGCGGGAGTTAGACTCGAACTGACGACTGTCCCCTGCTAGACCCAGATCAGAGGCGCTGCTGTGAGTACGACAATCCGGGACACCAGCTCAGGGGTCACCTCCTGTTGGGTACACACCAAGACGGCCCCTCCGATGGTTCCAGTACGAATCGATGGAATTGACACCAGTGCTCTGCTGTAGCATGGTGATCTCGGCCCAACCACAGTGGCTCACATGAGAGTGGAAAGACGAACTGGGGGACACGGAGATAATGGTTTCCTGTGTACACAGGGACATGAAGAGGTACCCAACCATGCCAGTGCAGATAACCACCCTGAGGGGGTGTGCCAGAAGCGCATGGGGCAGTTTCTAATGTGCCCATGCTCATTCTCCTTGATAGAGATGGCACTCTCTTCCAGGCACTATGGAGGAGGGACCTGGGGAGGTGCGCGTGTGAGATAGGAAGAAGGATGCGAAAGGTATCACACTGGAGTTCTTCCATTTATCTAGCTGGGTGGTTATCCGGTCGGAAATCCTGACAGCTTTTACCATCCTCAAACAGATGGGCTAGTAGAATGCTTCAATAAGACCCTAAAGCAGATGATGAAGAAGGTCATCGAGAGAGACAGGAGGAACTGGGACCAGCTTCTGGCCCACCAGATGTTCTCGGTGTACGAGGTACCCCAAGCGTCCACTGTGTTTTCCCCCTTTGAGCTCCTGTATGGCTGCCGGCCCCATGAACTGCTGGACCTAACCAAGGAGGTCTGGGAGGACCAACCAATCCTCCTTGACAGCTTGGTGGAATTCGTTTAGGGGAGAAGATGAGGACAATACGGCCAGTGGTGAGGGAGCACAAGGCCCAGGCACAACTCACCCAGGAGCGTGATGTCGAAGTTCATGGTTCGTTAATAAGAACTTAACATGAAAAAACTACAAAACAATAAACGTGAAAACCGCAACAGTCCTAACTGGTGCATAAAACACAAAGACAGGAAACAATCACCCACAAAATACCCAAAGAATATGGTTGCCTAAACATGGCTCCCAATCAGAGACAACGATAAACACCTGTCTCTGATTGAGAACCAATCCAGGCAACCATAGACTTACCTAGACACCTAAAAGAACACAACCACATAAATCTACAAAAAACCCTAGACAAGACAAAACATATAAATCACCCATGTCACACCCTGGCCTAACCAAAATAATAAAGAAAACAAAGATAACTAAGGCCAGGGCGTGACACGTGTATACATCTGGGAAGCCCAACCAAGAGAGTTCCACCCGGGTGAGAAGGTCTTGGTGCTGATCCCAACAACAAAGAACAAATTCCTATCTACGTGGCATCGTCCCTAAGACATCGTTGAGCGGATAGGCAACGTCAATTATAAGGTCCGCCAACCGAGGCGGGGAAAACCCCTCCAGCTTTACCATGTGAACCTACTGAAGAGATGGCATGCACGAGAGGAGCTGTGCTCAATGTGGGCCCGGCCACAGTAGAACCTGCCCTCCGTCTAAGTTCCATGGGGATAGACATCAGTCCGACCCAACGACAAGCGCTCCGAGAGTTGGTCCAGCAGAATACGGCCGTGTTCTCCGAGGCACCGGGTTGCACGGATCACATCAACACGTCCGGGAGAAAAAGTGCGTAAACGGCCATACTGGACACCAAACTCCCAGAGGGCGGTGGTACAGCGGGAAATTAAGATAATGCTGGTGGGGTACTGGGAGAGTCCCACAGTGAGTGGTCTAGCCCTGTAGTGCTGGTACCAAAACTGGGCAGAACCGTCCGCTTCTGCAGCTACATCTGGGGCCTGAATGAGGTCAGGAAATTCTATGCCTACCCCATGCCCAGTCGGATGAACTGCTTGGGGAAGGCAAGCTACGACAGCACTCTAGACCTGATGAAGAGGTGCTGGCAGGTGTCACTAACAGCAGCCTCCCGGAAAAAGACGGCATTCTCCACCCCGGGAGTTGGTGATAGAGGGGAGGTAGGGGCAACGTAAGGGAGTCTCAGCTGGGAGTACCCGGGCTGGGCACCCTGACCCTGATGGCACCAATTAGGGGTAATTAGGGGAGAGTGCCAACCAGCCGTGCAGGCCACATAAATGGAGCACCGTGGCAGAGAAAACGTGAGAGGCAAGGAGTGAGCCGAATATGGGGGCCGAATATGAATATTTTTTGTTGCCTAGTGAAGTCGTGTTTTCTGGCTAGAACCTCTCTGTGTCCATCTCTGTGCGCTCAACCCAATACCCCACAGTTGACCACAATATGAACTGTAATTCAGTAAAATATTTGAAATGGTTGCATTGCGTTTATAAATGTCTGTTTTTAAAGCTGAATGCAAGCTGAGGATTTATCTTAATTCGTTTGTCGGACCATGCTGAGGAACTTGACCCTGACTTCGCATGGTTAAATTAATTTAAAACTGTTTGCAAACAGGAAACTGAATGGAACAACATGTTGTCGCGCAGGCATAACAAATTACACACCCAAGCAAGCAATCTGACCCCCCCTCCAGCCCTCTTCCTTTTCTTCTCAGTGCATTCATCATTGATTCCATTTTTTCCACACACACACACACACACACACACACACACAGTATCTGGAATCATTACAAAAACAACGAGGAGGCCCTGTCTACCGCATAAATATTCCTGCTAATTGACCTGTCATAACTAATTGCTGAAGGGGGCAGGAGACTGGGAGTATGTGTGTGTGTGGTGTTGTGTGTGTGTGTGTGTGTGTGTGTGTGTGTGTGTGTGTGTGTGAAAATGGCTATCTATCTGTGTGTGTGCATGTCAATGTCTATGCATTTGTGTATGACCAAGCATGTGTGTGTGTGTCTTGGCATGTGTGTGTTTTTGTGCGTGTGTGTGTGGATGAGCGCGCGCCTCGCTGCTAAACCTACCATTCTTTGGTCTTGAGACTATGGGGCCTACAAACCAGACCAATGTGGAACGATTGCGTTTAATTTGCTCAAAGGGCTGTGGCCGAGGGAGAGAAGAAGACAAGGTTGCTTAATGGGTGGCAAACAACTGGTTGAGATTGGACCGTTGGACTGGTTTATATTTACTCTGAACTGGGTTGTTTCTGGGTGTCGCGGGTTGTTTCAGTAATTATTTTATTCTTTCACTCTCTCTGGTGGGGCGAGGTGACTGCGTATGCTGTGTCATGTTTTCCAAGGTGGACATCCCACGCATTTAAACACGCACACACAAAGACACACCCACCAACACACACACAAGCAGTCTTTGAGGGAAGTGACAGCCTACAAGCAAGGTTGCTGACAGGCAAACCCATATCTACACGTTCATCTACTGTAAATACACACGTGCAAACACACACATGTAAACACAAAGAAGAGCCTGATATCCACACTCTTACTGACCCAGATACATGCACACACACACACTCAAGAACGCAAAGACATTCACACATGCATGCGCATGAACTCACACTCAAGAATGCACATGCACACACACACACACACTTGACTCAGCATAAACGGGCAACCTGGGGAGATGAGACGGAGCCCTGAGTGGTGATCACTGCACACTACACACACAGAACACTGAGTCATCACTTCAGCCCGCCAGACACCATAGTGGGAGTAAGGTGCAACGTAGGCCCTTGTGGAGACAAGTGGACCTCCATAGCGTGCCCACCAGAAATATTTAGATTATTATATTATATATATTTCCAGAACTTCATTTTGTACATTAAAGCACTGGACATTCTGTGGATTACCCATTTTCTACATAAACCATTGGTGTCCTATAAAAACCTTGTATCAGAGTTTTTGTTCATTACATTTTTTACATGAATTGAAAGTAGTTATCCCCTCCAATGTGCTGTGAAAGTTTCTTATTCTCAAGTTTATTTGAAAACTACAACTTTTACAACAAGGTTTTTCAAGGATGTGGATATTTTGTCAATAAGGTACATTTTTGTCTCGGCATGCTCGCAGAAAGCTGTACCTGGAATGGTCCGCTGGGGTTGACGTTGATGTTGGCCTGAATCCAGTCAGGACCCTGGTTCCCATCCAGAGTCCAGACCCGATCGCCCACAGAGGCGATGCTCTTCACCCTCAGCCACACATTCAGGGAACCTAGATGTGGAGGCAGAAAGGAGGGCCAGATATAAGTTCAGGGGTTTTGGAGGGGGTGTATGTGTTTGTAAGTGTGTGTATCTGTCTCTTTACGTTAATGTCGGTACCTTGTGATTTATTTGTATTTGAGGCGTATACTTTGACTTTACATGCATACAATATACATATTAAGTACTGTATATTATTTTCATCACACCCTGGTGTTAGGATAATATAATCTCAAGGTGGGGAGCCGAGATCTAGGGAGAAAGCCACCAACCTAAGTTATGCATTGAAATACCACTACTGCTTGTGTTTTGGAGAAACCAATATATTATTCACAAATCTCAGCTGGGTGCAGAAACAAAGGAAAGTGTCCTCAGGTGAAAGGGAAAATAAATGTATATACTCTCAGAAATAAAGGGCTACAAGCGCTTGTCACTTGGGTGGCACCCTGGAAGGTCCTCCTTTGTTCTTTTAGTTATAGGTACATACATAATTGTACCCCAGTTCATACCTTAGAAAGTACCATTCTCCACAGGTAAAAAAACAGGCTTTGTGCCTTTATACTGTATAGTACCCACACAGTAACAAAGCCATTTTCCCCTTGTAAAAATGCACCTCCACCATAGACCACTTAAACTTGTGCAACATTTCCACTCATTGGTGGCCAAAAATAACTATCTGAAAGCCACGCCCCACAAACCACGCCTACAATATAATTCCACAGTATGCATGTCTTGCTGAGTGAATTGTAGAGTTACCAACCATGATTGTGTATGTTAGTGACAGAGACATTGTTGTTGAAATTGTTCATTTTCAGTCCTGTGGCCTTTACCAAGTGAGTTCCTAGGCGTATGTTATCATTATAATTACACTTTATGATTGCATATCTCATAAGACCTTACTTTGCAGCCTAGTTTTACCCTAATACAGTGGCCTGAAACTCATGGTTTACAGGCCACATCAGGTCTGCAAGTAGGCTCCCAGATTTAAAAAAAAAGATCCTGGTTGAATGATTTCCTGCATATGCCCTCCCGTTTCCAGGAATCTTCCAACTGAGATTTCTGGAACGCTGGGACATTTGGGAAAGCTACCAGAATTTTGCAACCCTACCTGAAAGTTACATTAATTCATTTGTAATTCCTATTGGAATCCAGCCACAGTTAGGATGTCTAACCGTTTTTTGTTCACCTGCAACCTGCATTCATAATGACTGTAGGGTTAAGAACATATTGAGGAGACTACCTAAGCCATTTTAACTAGAACAACCATTTCAGCAAAAAAATCTAACTAACTGATTAAATTAGTTTAGTATATTATTTATCTTTGTGTAGCATATGATTAATCAATCAATGTATATACAAAAACACAGATATTAAAAACAATGCCATTTTTTTTTTACCTGCGGTAGTGCATGCTGGGGAATATGTTAATGATAATAATGGTACAAATGTGTCTTTTTAGGGTACTACCCCAGTGACAAAGACTTAAGTTCCTTAAAAAATTCTCATTGTACCGTATTGAGGGTAAATATGTACATTCACATTGAAAATATGAAGTACGCAAATGTACCGTTTTACTCTTTATCCACACCGATAGCGAATTACACCATGTGAGATCATTATGTACCGTTTTTGGTACCCCAGGGAACAATACCATACCCTTATTTCTAAGAATGTACCCTGAGATTGGGAAAAAAAAACAGATTGGGCAAAAAGAAACATTGAAACACACATGCACCTTGTGAACACAGACAAGAGTATAAACATTTGCTCTTTCTTTTTGTTGCTATTTCACATTCTTTGTCTTACCAGTGTACAATCTTCCTCATGCACACAAATATGCAGATGCATGTATGCGCGTTGTACGTGTGCATACAGACCAGCACATAGTCACACACAGACTTTAGTACTTAACTGTAATTTTGTTTCTGTTGTTTTTTCTTGTCTAGTGTGGCACCAGATTCATCAACCCTTGACAACCCATTATCCCAACCTGGCAAGATGGACTACAGGGAAGAGGTAGGCACTCTGACGGTGTGGTGCCAGATAAACAACCTCTCCCTCAATGTCGCAAAACAAAGAGGTTGATTGTGGAACCAGGCATGCCCCCATCCTCATTAACAGGGCTGCTGTGGAGATGATCAAAAACGTAAAGTTACTCGATGTACACTTCTCTGAGGAGCAGAAATGGTCAAATCACCCAGACACCGTGGTGAAGAAGGCATGATAGCTACTCTTTAACCTCAGGAGGCCGAAGATATTTGGCCTGTCCCCAAGGGCCTTCACAGTCATCTACAGGAGCACCATGAGAGCATACTGTTGTGGTACGGCAACTCTATTGACGCTGACCGCAAGGCACTACAAAGGATGGTATGCTCAGCAGAATGCACCATTGGGTGCACACTGCCTTCCCTCCAGGACACCTACAACACAAGGTGTCACAGGAAGGCCAAGAACATCCTCAGGGACTTCAGACACCTGAGCCACAGCCTGTTCTCCCTGCTTCCACCACTCAGACATGGGCAGTACAGGAGCATCATGGCTAAAACTAACAGACTGGCCAATAGCTTCTACCACAGACCATCAGGATAATGAATAGCCACCAGGAGTCATCTACCTGCTCCCCCTGTCCCCCTCGCCATAAAATATGTTATGAATTAGCAATATGTATGATAATGTTATGAATTCCAATTTGTTGTAGCGAACATGAGCTAGGTGGGTAGGTGGCTAACTTTAGCTAAGCTATGGGTTATGGGTTAAGGTTAGGGGAAGGGTTATCTAAAATGCTAGATGTCCTCTTAAACCTTGTGTCACATAGCTAGTCTCTGAAGTCTCTACCTGAAGTAAAGTAAATATTCAATCTCTCTCTATCCCAGTTGGTTGTCCACACATGCTTCAAGATGGCCACCATTGTTCCTGTACCTAAGAAAGCAAAGATGATTGAGCTAAATGACTGTAGCACTCACCTCTGTCATCGTGAAGTGTTTTGAGAGACTAGTCAAGGATCGTATCACCTCCACCTTACCTGCCCCCCTAGGACGCACTTCAATTTGCTTACAGCCTCAATAGATCCACAGACAATGCAATCGCCACCACACTGCCCTCTCCCATCTGGACAAGAAGCATTCATATGCAAGAATGTTGTTCATTGACTATAGCTCAGCATTCAACACCATAATACCCTCCAAGCTCATCAAGATCGAGGCCGTGGGTCTGAACCCCGCCCTGTGCAAATGCGTCCTGGACTTCCTGACAGGTTGCCCCCAGTTGGTGGAGGTAGGAAACACCACCTCTTTGCTGATCCTCAACACTGGGACCCAACAAGGTTGTTGTTCACCCATGACTGCGTGGCCAAGCACACCTCCAACTCAATCATCAAGTTTGCAGACGACACAACAGTAGTAGGCTTGATTACCAAAAACGATGAGACAACCTACGGGGAGGAGGTGAGGGCCCTGGGAGTGTGGTGCCAGAAAAACAACCTCTCACTCAACGTCAACAAAACTAACGAGATGATCGTGAACTTCAGGAAACAGCAGAGGGAGCACCCCCATATCCACATCGATGGGACCGCAGGGGAGAAGGTGGAAAGCTTCAGGTTCCTCGGCGTACACACCACTGACAAACTGAAATGGCCCACCCACACAGACAGTGTGGTAAAGAAGTTACAACAGCGCCTCTTCAACCTAAGGAGGCTAATTAAATGTAGCTTAACACCTAAAACCGTCACAAACTTTTACGGATGCACAATTGAGAACATCCTGTCGGGCTGTTTCACCGCCTGGTAAAGCAACTGCAACGCCCACAACTGCAAAGCTCTTCAGAGGGTGGTGCGGTCTGCCCAAAGCATTACCGGGGGCAAACTTCCCGCCCTCCTGGACACCTACAGCACCCAATGCCATAGGAGGGCCAAAAAGATCATCAAGGATATCAACCACCCGAGCCAGTTCTTGTTCACCCTGCCATCATCCAGAAGACGAGGTCAGTACTGGTGCATCAAAGCTGGGACCGAGAAACTGAAAAACAGCTTCTATCTTACGGCCATCCGACTGTTAAACAGCCATCACTAGCACATCAGAGGCGGCTGCCTATAGAAATAGATTAGGAATCACTTGCCACTTTTAGAAATGGATCACTAGACACTTCAATAATGTTCCATATCTAGCATGACTTATCTCATACGAATAAACTGCACTCTATACTATTATACAGTATCTTAGTCACTTTTAAATTGTGTTAACATATTGCATCACCCATTTCATACAGTCGAAGTCAGAAGTTTACATACACCTTAGCCAAATACGTTTAAATGAAAAACGGCTTACAAGCCTCCCCCTTTTCCTCCAAACATAATGATGGTCATTATGGCCAAACAGTTCTATTTTTGTTTCATCAGACCAGAGGACATTTCTCCAAAAAGTACTATCTTTGCCTAATGTGCAGTTGCAAATCGTAGTCTGGCTTTTTTATGGCGGTTTTGGAGCAGTGGCTTCTTCCTTGCTCAGCGGCCTTTCAGGTTATGTCGATAGAGGACTTGTTTTACTTTGGATATAGCTACTTTTGTACCCGTTTCCTCCAGCATCTTCACAAGGTCCTATGCTATTGTTCTGGGATTGATTTGCACTTTTCTTACCAAAGTACGTTCACCTCTAAGGAGAATACGTCTCCTTCCTGAGTGGTATGATGGCTGTGTTATCCCATGGTGTTTATACTGTTGCTTGTACAGATGAACGTGGTACCTTCAGGAGTTTGGAAATAGCTACCAAGGATGAACTAGACTTGTGGAGGTCTACAATTTTTTTCTGAGGTCTTGGCTGATTTCTTTTGATTTTCCCATGATGTCAAGCAAAGAGGCATGAGTTTGAAAGTAGGCCTTGAAATACATCCACAGGTGCACGTCCAATTGACTCAAATATTGTCAATTAGCCTATCAGAAACTTCTAAAGCCATGACATAATTTTCTGGAATTTTCTAAGTTGTTTAAAGGCACAGTCAACTTAGTGTATTTCAACTTCTGACCCACTGGAATTGTGATACAGTGAATTATAAGTGAAATAATCTGTCTGTAAATAATTGTTGGAAAAATTACTTGTGTCATGCACAGAGTAGATGTCCTAATCAACTTGCCGAAACTATAGTTTGTTAACAAGAAATGTGTGGAGTGGTTGAAAAACGAGTTTTAATGACTCCAACCTAAGTGTATGTAAACTTCCGACTTCAACTGTATGTACAGTATATACTGTAATGTGTTCAACACTACACTACCGACTGTTAAACAGCCATCTCCAGCACATTAGAGGCTGCTGCCTATAGACATAGATTAGGAATCACTGGCCACTTTCAGGAAATTAAACACTAGCCACTTTAATAATGTCTCCGTATCTTGCATTACTCATCTCATATGTGTAAACTGTACTCTATACTAATCTAAGGTATCTTAGTCACTTTAATTGTTTGTAAATATTACATCACCCATCTCATATGTATATACTGTACTCTATACTATGCCACTGTATCGCTCCAACTGTCACGTCCAATTTTAGGTTGGTCAGGGCGTGAGTTGGGGTGGGCATTCTATGCTTGTTCTGTGTGCTATAGTTCTGTGTTTGTGCCCCCCCCCAAAAAAAACAAATTTTTTGGGGGATTGTCAGGCGACCTCAGCCAACTCCCTGTGCTAACCGGAAGAAGCGTAGTACTGGTCAGGCACCGTGTTATGCGGTGAAGCGCACGGTGTCGCCAGTGCGCGCTCATAGCCCGGACCGCTATAGGCCAGCCCCCGCAAGTGCCATGCGAGAGTGGGCATCCAGCCAGGGCATGTTGTGCCAGCTCAGAGTGTTTGGTGTCCGGTATGCCGTTTTGGCCCAGGGTATCCTGCGCCGGCTCTGCGTGCCGGGGTGCTGGGAGGGTGCAGTTCGCCCGGGCGAATGTGGGTGTTGAGCCTAAGGGAGAGGTGCGAGTGGTATGCACCAGATCTCCAGTGCTCCCCCACAGTCCGGTTCCAACATGTGCCTGCACTCTGGAGGGTCCGGGCTAAAGTGGTCATCCAGCCTGGAGGAGTGGTGCCAAGGCTGCGCACCAGAGCTCCAGTGCTCCTCCACAGCCCGGTCCATTTTTTTTAATTTTACCTTTATTTAATTAGGCAAGTCAGTTAAGAACAAATTCTTATTTTCAATGACGGCCTAGGGGGTTAACTGCCTGTTCAGGGGCAGAACGACAGATTTGTACCTTGTCAGCACGGGATATGAACTTGCAACCTTTCGGTTACTAGTCCAACGCTCTAACCACTAGGCTACTCTCCCGCCCATCCGGTGCCTCCTCCACGCACCAGGCCTCCTGTAGGTCTCCCCAGCCTGGTGGGTCCGGTGGCAGCCCCACGCACCAGGTTGTCTCTCCGTCTCCTCCCTCCAGGTTCTCCCGTCTGTTCAGCGCTTCCAGAGTCTCCCTCCTGTCCGGAGCTGCCAGAGCCGCCCGTCAGTCAGGAGCTGCCAGAGCCACCCTTCACTCCGGAGCGGCCAGAGTCGCCCTTCACCCCGGAGCTGCCAGAGTCTCCTGCCTATCCGGCGCTGCCGGAGTCTCCCGCCTGTCCGGTGCTGCTGGAGTCTGCCGCATGTCCGGCTGTCAGAGTCTCCCAAGGAGGTCCCCAGTCCGGGGTCGGCGACAAGGGTCGCCGCTCCAAAGGTGCCACCTAAGTGGGCCAAGACTAAGGTGGAGTGGGGTCCACGTCCCGCGCCAGAGCCGCCACCGCGGACAGATACCCACCCAGACCCTCCCCAATGGGTTTAGGTCCGCACCTTTGGGGGGCTGGTACTGTCACCTTAGTTCCTTTTTTATGTCTCTATTTTAGTTTGGTCAGGGCGTGAGTTGGGGTGGGCATTCTATGTTTGTTCTGTGTGTTATAGTTGAGAACCATGCTTAGGTAGCCTGTTCCCACCTGGGTAGTTGTTTTCTGTGTCTGTGTTTTCACCATACAGAACTGTTTCGATTTTAATTTATTTTCTTCACTTAGTTATTTTGTACTTTCCGTGTTCTGATAGTACAACGCTGCATTTTGGTCCAATCCTTCCTACTCATCATCAGACGAAGAAGAAGTTTGTTACACTAACATATATATATACATTTTTTTTATTATTTCAACACAAAAATGACCCCTTTTTCTCCCCAATTTCGTATCCAATTGGTAGTTACAGTCTTGTCTCATCACTGCAACTCCCGTACGGACTCGGGAGAGGCGAAGGTCGAGAGCCGTGCATCCTCTGAAACACAACCCAACCAAGCCGTACTGCTTCTTGACACAATGCCCACTTAACCCGGGAGCCAGCTACACCAATGTGTCGGAGGAAACACCGTACACCTGACGACCATGTCAGTGTGCACTGAGCCTGGCCCGCCACAGGACACGCTAGTGCTTGATGGGACAAGGACATCCCTACTGGCCAAACCCTCTCCTAACTGGGACTATGCCAATTGTGCGCCGCCCCATGGGTCTCCCGTTCGCGGCCAGCTGCGACAGAGCCTGGACTCAAACCCAGAATCTCTAGTGGCACAGCTAGCACTGCAATGTAGTGCCTTAGACCACTGCACCACTCGGGAGGCCCGTATATATATTCTTAATCCATTCCTTACTTTACGTGTATTTTGGGAATATGTTGTGAAAATGTTAGATATTACTTGTTAGATATTACTGTACTGTTGGAGCTAGAAGCAAAAACACTTCGCTACACCTGCAATAACATCTTCTAAACACGTGTGTGTGACCAATACAATTTGATTTGATTTGATTCTCTACCACAGTGTTGGCAAAACATTCATTCAGCTCATTGAGAGCTTGATGATTAGTTGACAAGTTGAATCAGGTGAGCTTGTCCAGGGTTACAACAAAAAATGTGTACAGTTGGGGGTACTCGAGGCCCAGGTTTGGGAAACACTGCTCTACCAGACTTTCAGCTCCCACATGGATGTTTCAGAAACTTGGGAATGTGGGGGCACATTATCTACCTTCAGAAATCCCCACATGCGGGCCTCAGACACACAGCCTGTATGTACCATCAACACTTCTCCCGCATACGAGGACCCCGACTGTCAAGCTGCGCTGTCACAATCCACCCCCTACCACCCCTATGCTGCTATGACGACAATCATAATCTCCTGTTCTTTTATTCACTGACTGAGATCTCATCTCTGGAGAGGGATGGAGTCGGACTGCGTTGGCCTGCTATCCTCATCTGAACCCAGAACAGTATTAGCACAACTATGTCACACACACACACACACACCTGTATGCGGTGGAGGAAATATGCAACTCTTCCATTGTGACTGCCCTGAGGTGCCGTTAATATAGTGACCCCATTCACTCACGGGAGAGCAGGTGAGAGCATGCAATGAGGGATGGAGTGGGGTGGGAGTGACAGTATGGCGATCAGCTACTTGACCTGAGAGCGATAAGTCACAAGCATTGTGACCGCATAACAGGTTGACATGTTAGTGACAATGAACCACAAGGGGAGGTCAGGGGATCAAGCTACTGCATATAAAGAGGGTTGAATAGCACGGCTGAAGAATATAATGTAAGGGTTGTATTGACGTGACGGGCAATGCCTATTGAGGTTTTGCGTCTTCCAGCCTCTCATATCTGTAAATGTCTGTCATGTCTGTGGTGTCTTGGAATAAACAGACAGTCAGTTCCACAAAGGACAATTAAGTACTTTTCTATTCTATTACTTAGTGTGGACGGTGACATACTGTAGCAATTTCAATATACAGTAGATACAGGGGGGCAAAAAAGTATTTAGTCAGCCACCAATTGTGCAAGTTCTCCCACTTAAAAAGATGAGAGAGGCCTGTCATTTTCATCATAGGTACACTTCAACTATGACAGACAAAATGAGAAAAAATACTTATTTTCCACCATAATTTGCAAATAAATTAATTAAAAATCCTACAGTGTGATTTTCTGGATTTTTTGATCATTTTGTCTGTCATAGTTGAAGTGTACCTATGATGAAAATTACAGGCCTCTCTCATCTTTTTAAGTGGGAGAACTTGCACAATTGGTGGCTTACTAAATACTTTTTTGCCCCACTGTAGCAGGTAGCTCAAGGGCAGTGGAAACAAATAGGCATTGCACTAGTTCCTTGAAGATTCTGTATCAACAAATAAATCCATCATCCTGAAGAAGTAAGAACTGTAAAAAAAAAAAAAAAACATCCTGTTGAAGTGATAGAAAAAAATACTAATCTGTGTAACGTTTTCAAAGGCGTCTGACTCATCCCAAATAGCCATTCATCTTCTTAATGGCAGTCTTTCCGAGCTCTTAATTGGAGCACTAACAAGCACCAGTCTCTTAAACAAATACACTGGCGGAGTGTGTGACGGGGTCCTTGTGCACAGTGAGAGGGGGGGGGGGGGGGGGGGGGGGGGGTGCAAGTGCGTGTGTGCAATTTGTCTTTCTGTGATTCATCACATCCTATCTCCTCAACCCCTTCCGAACAATATTGGAGAAGGTCCATGGTCCCGCCCCTCTGACATTCTTCTCTGATGGTTTTTAAGAAGGAGGCAAGGAGAGAGGATGCTAGGACTCAAAGGGATATTGAATTGAAAAGCCTCAATGTTGACCAAACAGGACATTTGCTAGGAGGCTATAAGCAACAGCCCTGCGTTGTCGATACAGAGCAAGCATCTTTAGGTGATCCTCGATTGTGTGATGAGGTTGAATGCGGGCAGGGAGGTAGAAGACACGTCTAGAATCAGCTAGATCTAAAATAGCAACCTTGAAACTCACACTCTGTTAGATTTGTTTACGATCAAAGAGTGTTTGGACCAAGCAAAACGTAAAACGTGGAAACATTTAAAAAGTGCTAACGTTAGAGTCAAGGGGCAAGTCCTCCAACTTTAATGGGGACCAGTGTGAGCTGTGAATAGTGTGTGTGGGCAGTGATGTTATAACAGGTCACACACACTGGGTGGGTCGTGTTCAATAGGCACAAAATGGAAGAAACTGTCCAAAACGAGCAGGTCCAATAACAAGCTTCTGTTTCTGTTTTTGGTTGCACAACGTTTTGAAATCTTAACTGGGGATATCTGTCCACTGCTATGGAGAAGAAAGAAAGAAAGAAAGAAAGAAAGAAAGAAAGAAAGAAAGAAAGAAAGAAAGAAAGAAAGAAAGAAAGAAAGAAAGAAAGAAAGAAAGAAAGAAAGAAAGAAAGAAAGAAAGAAAGAAAGAAAGAAAGAAAGAGGAAAGGCTTCCTCAGTCATAGATACACAGCACAAAAAACGCAGGCAGACATGTGGCCATGTCTCAACTCCCAACATGCAGCTGTTGTTTAGCTACTTCTGTGTAACAGCTGGCTGTGTCTATCACAAACAAAGCATCCAACACCATAAGTGAGCCAGAGTATTGCGCTGTAAATAGAGATGGTTCATTCGCTATTGACCTCCCTGATAGTCTGAACATGAGAAAAACTTTGAGCAAAATCACAAACACGCACAAGCCCTTCCCACACACACACACACACACACACACACACACACACACACACACACACACACAAACACACCCACACAAGCTCCTTCCCACACACACACTGACACACTCCTTTCATCAAACACCCTGTCTCCTCCTCAGTTCCGTCCTGACCCTGTTAATGGTTTAATGCGAAGCGCGTTGGCCTTTTCTTTATTTCTTTATTTGGCGAGCCTCCCACTCGGAGGGCATTTATCAAAGCTCACTTCACTCCTCCGCCCATCTTCCTCTCATCCCCCCATCTGCCATGACAGGGTAGCTGAGGGGATTTCTTTCTCTTTGTTTTTCTTTCCCTCTCCTTCTCTTAAGGAAAAGAAAGTGGAGCCCTGTAAAATATTTATCGATCGGTTGAAGTAATGCAATAAAGCTTGTCTCTGAGATAGTCAGGTGGGGAGAGAGGGAGAAGGGCTAGCTAGGCACAGCTCTATCAGGCTAGCTGTCCTGGGGAGTGAGGAGAGAATGAGGAGGAGGAGGTGTGACGATAGAGGCGTGGGAGGGCCTACATGTATTAGTACATGGAGGTGCATCCTTCTTCCTAGCCTCCAATATGGCAGTTTGAGGGGAGGGTTTTCTAAGCTATTTTGCTATGTGTACCGTACCTGGATGTACTAAAATGGAAACCAAATGGACAAAGTACCTTTAAAAAAGTACCTTTACCTCTAGAATATAACATCTAATTAACATATATACTCTATAAACTTTTTATGCTTTTGCAATTCCGCTTTACCTCACCTTTTTTAAAGGAGTGGTGCAGTCATTTTATTTATATTAGATAGGATAAAGACAGATTGGAAAGAAAGGAAGAGAGATTATGCTCAAGCTTCAAATTAAATCTCCAGCTGTCCCATAGTAAGTGTCGGGACAAGACAGGCAGGTAGCATTTCTCAGCCAGTCGAAATGTTGAATGAGCTAGCATAATTTTGGGGATGTATACAAATTTGTTTTTTTTTTTAAATGGAAAATGTGCAGCAGTTTGCAGTCTTTCCAGCTTCAGTTTGAAGTGATTGTGTTAGCTGTGATGTTGGCTAGCGGCTCTGAACAACAATTTCCTGACGAGAGAGAACATTTTCTATGCCAGGTGAAATCATGCCTCGTTAGCTCATTGTTATGGATGTAACCAAATAAATGTCACTAGAGAACAGGTAAAACAAATGCAAATGCGGCTACTTTTCTGTTATTCTGGCTGCACTTTTTGACGTGACTGCAAGTTAGCCATAGTTGGCTAGCTAGAAAGCAAGGGATAAGAACATTGCCAGCCAGTATGGCAATGGCACATTCAGAAGAAATGACTGGGTTGCGTCCATAGATACAGATCAAAAAGACAACCAAACCGATAGAACGACCAAACCGATAGAACAAATGACCAGCCGGTTTGGGTAGCAACCCTAGATTTGTATCAGGAAGTATCTTGTGGAAGAATGAAATAGTATTAGTAAATTAATCAAAATGTAATTTTTAATGAAAATATGTCAATCATTATTTAAATAGGTTGGTAACCCATTTTAATGAGCTGCATTTGAAGTTGCATGTGAACATTTAAGTGATACTGCCTGAGAAGCCGGTGTTTGGACGATATATTGGCGCGGTTTGTCAACTTGTTAAGTTTGTCAAGGTCATTGCATGGGGTTGTTCAATGACATACATGTATTTGTTTCAATTTAGAGAGACAAAAAAATAATGTTTTGTTGAAAAACAATTTATTTCCAACATAGTTGTAATGTAATGCACAAATGACTGATTATTGGTTGAAAGAAATGGTTGAAAGAAATTGATAATAACAAAATTGTTGGAGATGTACTATTAGATTTCAGTGCAGCCTTTGATATCATTGACCATAACCTGTTGTTGAAAAAATGAATGCGTTATGGCTTTTCAAACTCAGAAATGTCTGAATACACAACATGGCAATCTAATAGAAAAAAAAAGTTTTCTTTAATGGAAGCTTCTCTAATGTTAAACATGTAAAGTGCGGTGTACCACAGTGCTCTCTTTGCCCTCTACTTTTTTCTATTTTTTTACCAATGACCTGCCGCTGGCATTAAACAAAGCCTGTGTGTCCATGTATGCTGATGATTCAACTCTATACACATCAGCCACCACAGCTAGTGAAATCACTTCCACCCTAAACAAAAAGTGGCAGTCAGTTTTAGAATAGGGGTTGCAGTAATAAACTGGTCCTGAACATCTCTCCAACTAAGAGCATTGTATTAGGTACAAATCATTCCATAAGTTCTAGACCTCAGCTGAATCTGATAATGAATGGTGTGGCTGTCGAGCAAATTGAGGAGACTAAATGACTTGGTGTTACCTTAGATTGTAAACTGTCATGGTCAAAACATATTGATTCAATGTTTGAAAAGATGGGGAGAGGTATGTCCGTAATAAAGGGGTGCTCTGTTTTATTCATGTTTGTGAAGATGGGGGGAGGAACGTCCGCGATAAAGAAGTACTCTGCTTTTTTGACACCACACACAAAGCAAGTCCTGCAGGCTCTAGTTTCATCTTATCTTGACGTGTCGAGTCATATGGTCAAGTGCTGCAATGAAAGACCTAGTTAAACTGCAGCTGGCCCAGAACAGAGTGCCATGTTTTGCTCTTCATTGTAATCAGAGGGCTAATACTACGCATGCCAGTCTCTCTTGGCTAAGAGTTGAGGAATGACTGACTGCATTGCTTCTTGTTTTTATAAGAAACAATGTTCTTGTTTTTATAAGAAACAATGTGTTGGAAATGTCAAATTGATTGCAAAGTCAACTTACACACAACACTGGCACACACACTTACGCCACCAGACATGCCGTCAGGGGTCTCTTCCCAGGTCCAGAACTAATTCAAGGAAACGTACAGTATTTTACAGAGCCATGATGGCATGGAATTCCCTTCCATCTCACACAGCGCAAGTGAACAGCAAACTTGGCTTTAAAAAACAAATAAAACACAGCACAATGCCTCTCCCCATGTGACCTACTTGTTGTGTGTATGCACTGACATGCATGTGTAACTGATCCATACACACAGACACACTACACGTTCATGTTTAAATGTATGTCAATCGGAAAGTATTTTGTCTGTAGTGGTTTTTTTTCCGTTACGTGTCGGAACCCAGTGAGACGAGCTGTAGCCATTGGTGTCGGCTAATAGGGATCCTAATGCAATAAAATCAACCTCACTCTCAGGATTACTGCTAGGTTTCACACAGTCAAATGAAATAAATACACGTTTAATAAAGATACATGTTTTATAAATCAATACAGTAATATGAGATCTGTATGTAAAATATTTACATTTGACATTTTAGTAATTTTGCAGAGGGACTTACAGTTAGTGCATTCATCTTAAAATAGCTAGCTAAGTGAGACAACCACATATGACAGTCAAATTTACAGAATACGAACATTCCATTTCAGCCAAACAATGGATATATAGAGCTTTGCAACAAAACCCATATTAATACACATCTAAAATCTATTCATAAAAAATCTGAGAACAGTAAGCGTTTTGGAACGAAACGTTCCATAGGAAGCGGCTTAAGTCGGCTAGCTGAAACCATTCAGCAGTGCTCATCTTTCATGTTAATTTAGGACTAGCTGATGTTCACAACAGATGGCATGGAAGAATTGGCTCAGACTTGGAGCAATAGTAAGTAACCTCGCTACCAGCGACCAGTGATTTTCAATGAAAGGAGACACGAGGAGACACACAACGACTTAACTGTCAGCAGCGAGTGAGCTAGCGACCATCATTGAAAATGTCCCAATGTTATGGCAAATTTCAGCTACGGAATTGCACGACAGCTGATTGGGGGAGGGCAGGTCTTACTAGTAGGCTTTGACATTGGCTAACCACAAAACTGCCATCATGCAAGCCGTTGAAAGGATACGTCCACCAGGGGTGATTTCAACAACTTGGGCCGGGATAACATTTCTGCTATGCATCATTGAAACGCAATGTTATAGCAGTCACGGAGATCACATTCAAAGTAAACACTGCAGATGTCGGCTCAATCGGAAATTACCTTTAAACGTTCACTGTGCTACAACGTAGACCTTCCAGGGTCCGGATTGAATTCCGGCCTTGATTGCTAATTACTGCTCCAAGTCTGAGCGCTCTGTAAGACTACTGCAGATGTAGGATCTTAATTTGAGACAGTTTGTTACAACAAGAAAATAATCATGGAACAAGAGGAAATGGGAATTATTATGTGGATTATGATTAAATGGACATTTTTCTGTAGAGCTTGATACATTTTAAGTTAGGGAAAATCTGTCTGAAATGTTAAAGATGTCCTCCAGCGATTTTGAACTTTTACTGTTGAAAAGTGATATCCCAAGTATAACTACAGTAAAGTACACACACTAAAGGTAAAAAAAAATAAAATGTTTTGAGCAAAATAGTGTTTATTTTAGGCACACCTGCAAACTTCAACTTCTGTCAGTGATGTCATTGGCATCCCCCCTTGCTTAAGGAGAAATAGAGAATAAAAGAGGAAAGGCCCACCCCCCACTTGACATATCTGGACCACTTATTGAGGTGTTAAATGGGGTGAAAAGAAGACTGGATTTCCACTTTAAAGTTGAAATGACAAGTTTTAGAATTTTTTTTAACCTTAAATACACTACAAGTTTGCATTTCCTGCAGTGCAATTTGAGTGATCAAATTAAGATCATACATCTGTACATCTGAAAAACGTCTGACAAATTTTGGAGACTTATTTTTCACTGGCCTTGTTAATAAGTTCAAAGGCTGCAGGTCGAAAGATAGTATTATAACAAGCGAGGACAGTTCCCAAAAGGCAAGTTGCCAATGGACTAATAGTCTTGCGTTGCCAGACCCCCATTCTCCCATTCACTCTGAAAGCATGGCAAGAGAGGTTAAAAATGCAAGTGCTGTGCCACACACACTCTGCCAATCTCCCACTCTTATTCAACCTTTTACACGGTACCTCCATAATATATGACAGCATAAGAGATGGCCATATACATTATCATCATCATCGCTACTCTATTCTATTAATATCCACTGTGTCCTTCAAGTAGCGGGAATATGACATCACACGAGGGCTGTTTGTCGAGCCGCGTACAACGCCCTAATTGATAAAAACAACGATGCTGCATTTGATCCATAGAAAACCCATTTCTAAGGGACTGAAGTGCTAGATAACAAATTGTATGGCTCTTATTAGTGTTCTGTTGACAACTCTTGGAGGAACGCAACAATCTGCTCCAGAGGAGGACGGAGGGGAGGAGGAGGATGAGTGGGTGTCAGTGGGGGTGTCACAGTTTGGCTACTGTGCTCGCATAGTCCCTTAAAAGACATTCACTTGAAAAATTTGTAAAAAGTGGCAATAGTACTGTTTGTACTTTTTGAGACGCAGGAGCCAATATACACTTCCTCTTAAAAAGTCAGAATGAATCTAAGATAACTCAAGAAATCTATAATTGACAGTGACTTGTGACCAATCACTGATGAGGGGGCGTAGACATGGCTCGGGAAAAAAAAGCTGTCACGGACAGCTGAAAAACACCTTGTCGAAGTCCAAAACTAACAAAAAAGTCCAAATGTCATCATAATATATGCAAGAACTGTTCTGAACTGTTTTGTCTGGGAAGCATGCAGAAGCCTTTAGGCTCTCTCTCAAGTACTCCCTTTCTCTCTGTCACTTTCTCTCTACTAATTATTTCCTTCTTCCTCTTTCTTTGTCTCATTCTTCTCTCTCCACAATTCACTCTCCTGTTAGTCTCTCCTTCTCCCCTTTCTTTGCCTCATTCTCATGTTTCTCTCTCCAATTCCTTTTCCAGTTCGTCTTTCACTTCTCTCTCCCTCTCCCTCCTTCTCTCTACCCCCTCTCTTTCTTTCTCTTTTCCTCTTTCTCTCCTTCCCCCTATCCCTCTCTCTCTCTCTTTCTCTCCATCTGTGTTAGAAGGGGTGATTAATAGAAGGTGATAAACAAAGTGATGATTCCTCGGCAGCCCTGCAGCTCTCTCTCTCGGCAAACCGGGACACTTCAAAATATTGTTTAATGGAAACCAAAGCTCATTAAATGTTGTTTAATGCTGCCGCCAGAGCCTAAAGACACTGAAACAGGGCTTATGGGTAATTATGAGGAAGAGGGAGGGAGGGAAAGACAGAGAGAGAGTGTGAGTGAATTAGTGAGTGAGTGCTGAAGAGAACTGCAGGGAACTCACTGGCTGCATTCCAATTCTACACCCTTCTCCAGAACTGTGCACTCGCTCACTCCCCCTCATGCATTTAAAAGCATTGGAATAGTCCTTACTGGTCCTTGGATTTGTCCATTCCTTTTAAATCCATGAGGGGGAGTGTACGAGTGTACACTTTGGGAGAGAGGTAGAGAATCGTAATGTAACCACTATATTTTACCGCAAGAATTACTGAGATGGCGTGGTTCAATTCTAATGGAACTGTCAATCGAACATTTATCCGACCGTCATGCCATGATAGGTCAAGGTTGACAAATGTATATGTTATTAATGTGCAAAGTCACACTTCTTGATTTTAAGACAGGCACGGACTCCAACCGCCAACCACAAAAAAAGCCAGACACCCTCCTTTGGTCCATCAGAACCCAATGAAAATTCCTTTCCCTCTAGGGGAATCCCCTTCAAATTAAAGACCCAGATTAATGGACTATTGTCTCTCCACTTTCATTTTCACCACCTGATCTTCCTTGGCTTCTAGGGTTGAGGCAGTGCGACTTAAAGAGTCAGCCCTTATTAATAAAGAATTACTTTAAATAAGGTAGAGCTTTAAGAAGTGAGTCACTAATGCCTCGGATTGGAGGGAGGATCTTTCTGTAGTGTGTCTGGTGTCTGGTCTGGCATTCAGCAGAAAGAGATAGAGGGAGTGGGAGGCAGAGATGGAAGTACAAACATCTATCTGGAGATTACACTATTCCCTCCGAAATATGCCCCCCTAGACACAACTATGACAAAACAACCAACAAAAATGGGTCACAACTCCATCAGCTCTGTGGCACGCTGGGTCTGTACATAGTCAATGATAGGCTGTGAGGAGACTCCTATGGTAGGTACTCCTACAGCGCATCCCTTGGCAGTAGTACTGTATACAGTCATGGCCAAAAGTTTTGAGAATGACACAAATATTAAATTCCACAAAGTTTGCTGCTTCAGTGTCTTTAGATATTTTTGTCAAATGTTACCATGAAATACTGAAGTATAATTACAAGCATTTCATAAGTGGCAAAGGCTTTTATTAACTTCTGGGCCACATCCTGACTGATGGCAGCCCATTCTTACATAATCAATGCTTGGAGTTTGTCAGACTTTGTCAGTTTTTGTTTGTCCACCCGCCTCTTGTGGATTGACCACAAGTTCTCAAAACGATTAAGGTCTGGGGAGTTTCTTGGCCATGGACCCAAAATATCGATGTTTTGTTCCCCGAGCCACTTAGTTATCACTTTTGCCTTATGGCAAGGTGCTCCATCATGCTGGAGAAGACATTGTTCGTCACTAAACTGTTCCTGGATGGTTATGAGAAGTTGTTCTCTGAGGATGTGTTGGTACCATTCTTTATTCATGTTTGTGTTCTTAGGCAACATTGTAAGTGAGCCAACTCCCTTGGCTGAGAAACAACCCCACACATGAATGGTCTCAGGGTGCTTTACTGTTGGCATGACATAGGACTGATGGTAGCGCTCACCTTGTCTTCTCCGGACAAGCTTTTTTCCGGGTGCCCCAAACAATCGGAAAGGGGATTCATCAGAGAAAATGACTTTATCCTAGTCCTCAGCAGTCCAAACCTTTTGCAGAATAATAATCTGTCCCTGATGTTTTTCCTGGAGAGAAGTGGCTTCTTTGCTGCCCCTTTTCACACCAGGCCATCCTCCAAAATTCTTCGCCTCACTGTGCATTCAGATGCACTCACATCTGCCTGCTGCCATTCCTGAGCAAGCTCTGTACTGGTGGTGCCCCGATCACGCAGCTGAATCAACTTTAGGAGATGGTCCTGGTGCTTGCTGGACTTTCTTGGGCACCCTGAAGCCTTCTTCAAAACAATTGAACCACTCTCCTTGAAGAACTGGATGATCCGATAAATGGTTGATTTAGGTGCAATCTTACTGGCAACAATGTCATTGCCTGTGAAGCCCTTTTTGTGCAAAGCAATGATGACAGCACATGTTTCCTTGCAGGTAACCATTGCTGACAGAGGAAGAACAATGATTCCAAGCACCACCCTCCTTTTAAAGCTTCCAGTCTGTTATTAGAACTCAATCAGCATGGCAGAGGGATCTCCAGCCTTGTCCTCGTCAACACTCACACCTGTGTAATCGAGAGAATCACTGACATGATGTCAGCTGGTCCTTTTGTGGCAGGGCTGAAATGCAGTGGACATGTTTTTGGGGGATTCAGTTCATTTGCATGGCAAAGTGGGACTTTTCCATTAATGAAGAATTATCTATCCAAAATGGATAAACTTCTTCTCCAATCTTTTTGGCCCTATTACAAAGAACAAACAGCAAAAACGTATACATGATCAAATATAAATCTTAAAATCAACTATTAAAGGCTACCAGAACCCACTGGATTCTCCAAAAGGCCTTTGCTGTTGATGGTATCCTAAATGAAATGATAAAATATACAGACCACAAATTCCAATAGGCTATACTTAAACTATTTAACACCATCCTTAGCTCTGGCATCTTCACACATTTTTGGAACCAAGTACTGATCACCCCAATCCACAAAAGTAGAGACATATTTGACCCCAATAACTACTGTGGGATATGCGTCTACAGCAACCTTGGGAAAATTATTTGCATTATCATTTACATTAGACTTGTAAATTTCCTCAGTGAAAATAATGTATTGAGCAAATGTCAAATTGTATTTTTACCAAATTACCGTACGACAGATCACATATTCACCCTGCACACCCTAATTGACAAACAAACAAAAACAAAGGCAAAGTAATTTCATGCTTTGTTGATTTAAAAAAAGCTTTTAACTCAATCTGGCATGAGGGTCTGCTATACAAATTGATGGAAAGTTGTGTGGGGGAAAAATATACGATATTATAAAATCAATGTACACAAACAACAAGTGAGCCGTTAAAATTGGCAAAAAAAAACATGTTTCTTTCCACAGGGCCGTGGGGTAAGACAGGGATGTAGATTAAGCCCCACATAAATATCAACGAATTGGCGAGGGTACTCGAACAGTCTGCAGCACCCGGCCTCACCCTACTAAAATCAGAAGTCTGATGTCTGTTTGCTGATGATCTGGTGCTACTGTCCCCAACCATGGAGTACCTACAGCAGCACCTAGATCTTCTGCATAGATTCTGTCAGGCCATCTTTCAAGCTATCAGGCATTCCCTTGGCATACCCCCAGGGGTATGCGTACCCCAGTTTGGGAATACCTGCCCTAAAGCATACAAAAATTATACATACCTAGGCCTAAACATCAGCGCCACAGGAAACTTCCACAAAGATGTGAACGATCAGAGAAACAAGGAAAGATTGGCCTTCTATGCTATCAAAAGGAATATATAATCTGGCACACCAATTAGGATCTGGCTAAGAATACTTGAATCAGTTATATAGCCCATTGCTCTTAATGGTTGTGAGGTCTGGGATCCTCTCACCAACCAAGAATTCACTAAATGGGACAAACACCAAATTGAAACTGCATGCAGAATTGTAACGTAGACACTGGGAGTCGAGAAGCAGGTGGTAAGTTTAACACAACAAAGAACAATACACCATCGGCGTAGCATTTTAACATGAAACAGAAGCAATACTGCCTGGGGAATGAACCTAAGGGAGTGTCAGATAAAGGGGGGTTAATGAGTGAGGTAATGGAGTCCAGGTGTGCCTCATGATGAAGTGCAGGTGTCCGTAATGATTAATGCCAGGTACGCGTAATGATGGTTGCCAGGACCGGTGGTTAGTAAACAGGTGATGTTGGAGAGGGGAAGGGGGTGTAGAATTGACATGAATTCTGCAAAAATGTCCTGTGTACAATGTAAAACACCAAATAATGCATGCAGAGCAGAATTAGGCCAATACCCACTAATGATCAAAATCCAGAAAAGAGCTGTTCAATTCTACAACCCCCTAAAAGGAAGTGATTCCCAAACATTTCGTAACATAGCCATTACCTACAGAGAGATGAACCTGGAGAAGAGTTCCCTAAGCAAGCTGGTTCTGAGGCTCTGTATATAAACACAATCAGACCTCACCGAGCCCCAGGACAGCAACACAATTAGACCCAACCAAATCATGAGAAAACAAAAAAGATAATTACTTGACACAATGGAAAGAATTACATTTAAAAAACTGAGCAAACTAGAATGCTGTTTCGTCCTAAACAGAGAGTACACAGTGGAAGAATACCTGACCACTGTGACTGACCCAAAAATAAGGAAAGCTTTGACTATCTACAGACTCAGTGAGCATAGCCTTGCTGTTGAGAAAGGTCGCTGTAGGCAGATTTGGCTCTCAAGAGAAGACAGGCTATGGAAACACTGCCCACAAAATGAGGTGGAAACTGAGCTGCACTTCTTAACCTCCTGCCAAATGTATGGCAATATTAGAGACACATATTTCCCTCAGATTACACAGACTCACAAAGCATTTGAAAATAAATCCAGTTTTGATAAACTCATATCTATTGGGTGAAATACCACAGTGTGCAATCACAGGAGCCAGATTTTTTGATCTGTTGACGCAAGAAAAAGGCAACCAGTGAAGAGCAAAAACCATTGTAAATACAACCTGTTTAGTTATTTTTCCCTTTTTACTTGAACTATTTGCATATCATTACAACACTGTATATAGACATATGACATTTGAGATGTTTTATTCTTTTGGAACTTTTGTGAGTGTAATGTTTATTGTTAATTTTTTATTGTTTTTTAAACTTTTGTTTATTATCTATTTCACTTGCACTTACATATGTTTTCCATGCCAATAAAGCCCCTTGAATTGAATTGAAATAAATAGATGAGAGACAGGGGAGGGGGGTAGAGAGAGAGAGACCTAGGCCAAAACTTTCAGGACTGTGGAACTGGAAGACAGGTGTGATTGTCTATGCGATTAAATTGTCAAAAGAAACGATAAATACAAGTCTTATCTGAGTTTTTAGCTACTATCCCGCATGCTGTGTACCAGAGTCCTAACGCCTGCCAAACACCTGCCCTCTCCGTCATTAACAGAATAGCGGGAAAACAATGGGAGGGGCGAAGGACACTGTCTACCATTGTCCTAGATAGCTAGCTACTAGGGGGTTAATCGGCGGGTGGCATCCAATGGTATGGTGCATTACCACTCTCACCTGTGTACCGGAATCCAAGCTTAAATAAGTATAAAGAGGGGTTCCTGCCGTTGCAGGAATACCCACATGCAGGAACGCCCAGAATTGCGGGCCACAATTGCACCCTTCTCCGTTTTGCTACTATGGAGGAGAGAACGGGGGAGACTCTAGAGACCAACTCTCAACTCATTGCCCTCATCTGTCAGATGCACTCCACCCCTACGGTATATCCCAGGGACACACTGCTTAGTGGCAGGGTGGCGGATTGTGTTCCCTGAAATGCAGACACTAGCTGATTGATGTAGCACAGGGCCCTTTCCATGCACTTGTTTATCTTCTGGTCACACTGGAACATCCAGCTCCTCCGCTGTGCGATATCAGAGAAGACCAATGTTGTCCCAGGAAACATTCAGATGACCACCTCTAAATCTACGCATCTGCTGCATCAGTGCCGCCCCCTTTGTGTATCTCAAGTCGTTTCCACAGAAGTGGATGACTAGGCTGTCAGTGGGAGAAGAAGCACAGGGCCTCTGCTTGTGCAGAATACTAAGCAGTTTGTGCCACTTCATGCCTTGCTCTCCGAGCCACCTAAAGTGATAGTTAACGAGCAGGCTACATGTTGATAATTTGTATATTTTCTAGGAGCTTGCTCGATTGTCTTGTTAAAAGAGATTAGGGAATTTTTCCAGTATACTCCATATTTGCTTAAATAGGTTTCTGGTTTTTCGCGTCCCTCTGGAAAATCAGCTGATAATATTAAATAAATACTAATAACTACATGATTTCTGTTGCCATTTGTCATTATTGTTTATTGTTACTTTTATTGCTGTGTTATGCTGTATTATAATGTTGCATAACAATGTTGTATAATCACCTTCCAATGTAAAAACCATGAAAAAAATATACATCTATTTTAAAACCTCTTGGTGCTATGGGGCAGTATTTTCATTTTTGGAAAAAACTGGATATTTTGTCAGGACAAGATGCTAGAATATGCATATAATGACAGCTTTCGATAGAAAACACTCTAACGTTTCCAAAACTGTAAAGATATTGTCTGTGAGTATAACAGAACTGATGTTGCAAGCGAAAGCCTGAGAAAAATCCAATCCGGAAGTGCCCCAGGTTTTGAAAGCGCTGCGTTCCAATGACTCCCTATTTGTGTTTTTTGTGACTAGGTGCAGACCTAACATAATTGCATGGTATACTTTTGTTGTAAAGCCTTTTTGAAATTGGACGCTATGGTGGGATTAACAACAAGTGTATATTTAAAATGGTGTATAATACATGTATGTTTGAGTAATTTTAATTACGAGATTTTTGTTGTTTGTTTGAATTTGGCGCCCTGCACTTTCACTGGATGTTGGTCAGGTGGGACGTTAGCGTCCCACATACCCTAGAGAGGTTAACTAGCTAACGTTAGCTGGCTGGCTCTTTAGCTAATGTTACATGACGTGTGTACAACACCCGTTGAATATGGCCAATGTCAGTGTACTTCTGCAAAAAAAAGCGTAATGAAGTTGTTGCCAGCAGAGCTGGTTAGGCTGTTTTCATGTTATCCATAGGTAAACAAATCATCGGCCGGAGCGTCAGGTGTGCGCTCCAAGAGCACTCTGAGATGGGTGGGGCTAAAGCTTAGGAGGTTGTGAACGATGATGAGTGGGTGTAGACAAAGAGGAGCTTTTCACTAGATACCAAATCATTCAAAGGGCAATTATCTCAAAAGTGAGTTCACAAGTTGGTCAACTTTCAAATCAGAAATACTTTCCAATTGTTCCTCAAATGCAGTGTATGATATACCATTTGTAAAAAACACCATTTCATATTTTTCTACATAAGACCGAATCCAGGTGGTGAGTCACATATATATACTCAGACTGTACAAAACATTAGGAACACCTGCTCTTTCCATGGCAGACTGATCAGGTGAATCCAGGTGAAATCTATGATCACTTATTGATGTCATTTGTTAAATCCACTTTAATCAGTGTAGCTGAAGGTGAGGAGACAGGTCAAAGAAGGGTTTTTAAGCCTTGAGACATAGATTTTGTATGTATGCCATTCAGATGGTGTATGGGCAAGACAAAATATTTAGGTTTCTTTGAACGGGGTATGGTAGTAGGTGCCAGGCACAAGTGTGTCAAGAACTGCAATGCTGCTGAATTTTTCACGCTCAACAGTTTTCCGTTTGTATCAAGAATGTTCTACCACCAAAAGGACATCCAGCCAATTTGACACAAATGCTGCAGGATTATTTTCCTCCTGCAACAAAATGGGTCACATTAAGAGCCGACATCTGTACTATCCTTGTGAGGACTTCTGGTCTCCACAAGGATTGTAAAACCAAAAACACACACACACCACACACACACCCTCCACACCCATAAATCACCAGGGCCCGGTTGTTGACGTAGACAAAGTGTGCCATGAGATCTATACACTTGATAAACCCATCTGATAGCACGCACTATGATGAACCACTTCCCCAGTGACTGATTGTGTCACACCCCCTCTCGTAAATCACCCAGCGACACCCCCTCTGGCCCCTTCTCTTCCCACCACCACCCTGCCCTTGAGGAGTACATACACACGCATGCAGGAACACATACACACACCCACAATCTATCTATGTCATTGTGCTTATTGTCATCTATTGTCCAGTCCTAGTAAGACAATGATACAGTAAGCATGCCAACCTTTCCCTGGCAAGGTAGACATTCATACGTGGGTCTCACGACAGCAACTAGGGCCATGCCAGTCTGCCCTGTGTGTGTGTATGTGTGCGTGTAAGTGCGTGCGTGTGTTAGTGTGTGCCACGTGAGTAAGAGCATGTCTGTCTGCCTGTGTGTGTGGTTGTGCCTGTGTGTATGTTTGTGCATGCCTGTGTGTGTGCGCGTATGCCCGCCTCGTGTGTGTGATGCTGAGTCGGCTGAGGCATCATCTGTGCCAGGTGGAGTGTGTGGAGGGGTGAGGTCGGCAAGGCCACCTGGTGAGCGGAGCAGTGTAGGGTAGTGTGTGCCAGCTGTGCCATTCTTGGGGATGTGCAGGGCAGCAGTTGAGAGCAGTTGTCCCTGATGCGACATGGGCAGAGAGGAAAGTGCTGACACACACACACACACAAATGTGCACAGATGAGCATTCACTCAACCACTCATTCATTCACCTCACTCACTCACTCACTCAAACACACAGACCCCTCACTGACGCTTGAACCCCTATATTACAATAGCTTTTCAACACTGACCCTAACAACCTCACAAAAGGCAACATTTCAAAATTGTGCTAAGAACATTAGGGCCCGGACTAGGACCGCCATAGATTGGGAGTAAGACCCTGTGATACTAGCCTCCTGTCAGGGGGTGTACTTGTACGTCAAGCTGCCTCACGCTATAGAAACATTATGGCTTGGACAAGGCTACTTACTTTTACTTCTGAACTTATGTGGCTCAGGTACTCACCAATGTGCTTGCCCTTCATGTGGTAGAAGAATGAGACACAGTAGGGGAGACGACCGGAGCCCTTGGGGCCTCTGGCAGCAGTAACATTGTAGAGAGGGGACAGGAGACGGGCATTGTCCCCAGCGACCCGCGGACGAGAGGCCTCGATGTACATGTAGTAACCTAGAAGGGGGAGAGGGGAGGGAGAGACACATATGGTTAGAGACGGTGGTTTTGGTCCCATTTTACATTTGGGTTTATTTGTAAATCCTGGTGAATTCTGCATGCCGCAAATAGGTATGACAGTTGTAAGTGCTATGAAATACCTATACCTATGTTACTCAACACAAGTGGCAAAGAAAACGCAATCCCTCTTTGTGACTGCAGCATCAGAGATATCACATCGCTGGACATTTTAATTATGGCCATCTGTGGTACCGTCTGTAGATGATGTGTTAATCTCACATATAAAAGTTAATATTCAGTCAACTATTCTGCTAATTCTGTCCTATTCTTGTAATTGCAGCCAAAGCATAAATTGGAGGGGGGAAAAAACACTTCAAAAACCTTGTGTCTCAAACAGACCATTAAAAAAATGCTTGCTATTTCCTCATGTACACTGAACAAAAATATAAACGCAACATGTAAAGTGTTGGTACCATGTTTCATGATCTGAAATAAAGAATCACAAAAATGTTCCATACGCACAAAAAACGTATTTCTCTCAAAGTTTGTGCACAAATCTGTTTACATCCCTCTTAGTGAGCATTTCTCCTTTGCCAAGATAATCCATAAAATAAAAGGCCACTTTAAAATGTGCAGTTTTGTCACAAGACACAATGCCACAGATGTCTCAAGTTTTGAGGGAGAGTGCAATTGACATACTGACTACAGGAATGTCCACCAGAGCTGTTGCCAGATAATTGACTGTTCATTTCTCTACCATAAGGCACATCCAACATCGTTTTAGAACATTTGGTAGTACATCCAACCAGCCTCACAACTGCAGACCAGATGTAATCACGCCAACCCAGGACCTCCAAAACCGGCTTCTTCACCTGTGGGATCGAGGGGAGGAGGTGCTGAGGAGTATTTATGTCTGTAATTAAGCCCTTTTGTGGTGAAAAATTAATTCTGATTGGCTGGGCCTGGCTCCCCATTGGATGGGCCTGGCTGCCAAGTGGGTGGGCATATGCCCTCCCAGGCCCACCCATGGCTGCACCCCTGCCCAGTCATGTGAAATGCATAGATTAATAGACTAATTCATTTATTTTGATGAACTAATTTCCTTATATGAACAGTAACTCAGTAAAATCTTTGACATTTTTGCATGTTGCATTTATATTTTTGTTCAGTATATTATGATATAGTATGAGCTGGCCAATGAGCTGGTCAATCAGTGGTCTAGAGGAGGATGAGCTGGCCAATAAGTGGTCTACTCGCGTGAATATTTTTAATGACCGGTATGCACACAGCCAATACAATGCAGGAGTGGCTTCGGGACATGACTCTGATGTCCTTGAGAAGTCCAGTCAGAGCCCAGACTTGAACCCGATTGAACATCTCTGGCGAGACCTGAAAATAGCTGTGCAGCGATACTCCCCATCCAACCTGACAGAGATTGAGAGGATCTGCAATGAACAATGGGAGAAACTCACCAAATACAGTTGTGCCAAGCTTGTAGCATCATAACCAAAAAGACTTGATCCTATCATCGCTGCCAGAGGTGCTTCAACAAAGAACTGAGTAAAGGGTCTGAATACTTATGTAAATATGATCAAGGCAAAGGGTGGCTACTTTGAAGAATCTCAAATATAACATATTTTGATTTGTTTAACACTTTTTTGGTTACTACATTATTTAATGTGTCTTATTTAATTGTTTTGATGTCTTCACTATTATTACACAATGTAGAAAATATAAAAAAATTAAGGAAAACCCTGGAATGGGTAGGTGTGTCCAAACTTTTGACTGGTATTGTGTATATATAAGTGTTTTATTAACATTTTTATACACCCCTTCAAATGATTCGATTCAGATATTTCAGCCACACACGCTTCTGACAGGTGTATAATATCGAGCACGCAGCCATGCAATCTCCATAGATAAACATTTGCAGAAGATTCGGCCCGTACTGAAGAGCTCAGTTACTGTCAACATGGCACCATCACAGGATGTCACCTTTTCTACAAGTCAGTTCGTCAAATTCCTGCCCTGCTTGAGCTGCCCAGGTCAACTGTAAGTGCTGTTATTGTGAAGTGGAAACGTCTAGGAGCAACAATGGCTCAGCCGCGAAGTGGTAAGCTACACAAACTCAGTAGAGTGTGACCGCCGAGCACTAAAGCTCGTAGCGCGTAAAAATTGTCTGTACCACTCACTACTGAGTTCCAAACTGTCTCTGTAAGTAACGTCAGCACAATAACTGTTCCATGGCCGAGCAGCCGCACACAAGCCTAAGATCACCATGCACAATGCCAAGCGTCAGCCGGAGTGGTGTAAAGCTTTCTGTCATTGGACTCTGGAGCAGTGGAAACACGTTCTCTGGAGTGATGAATCACACTTCACTCTCTGGCAGTCTGATGGACAAATCTGTGTTTGGCGGATGCCAGGAGAACACTACCTGCCCGGATGAATAGTGCCAACTGTAAAGTTTGGTGGAGGAATAATAATGGTCTGGGGCTGTTTTCATGGTTCGGACTAGGTCCATTAGGGGAAATTAAGGGAACTCTTAATGCTACAGCATACAATGATATTCTAAAGGATTCTGTGCTTCCAACTTTGTGTTAACAGATTGGGGATGAAAGCGAGGTCCATACAGAAATGGTTTGTCAAGATGTGGAAGAACTTGACTGGCATGCACCACAACCCCATTGAACACTTTTGGGATGAATTGGAACGCCAACTAATTATGGCTGGCATTGGTTACATCAATCTGCTACAATGTCAATGTTGCCAGCTAAGTTTTATGAGGATATAGTAAGCCTAAAAGGCTATCTGAATGTGCACACTATGGATTTTTTTTTTAAATGCACTGACTGTCATGTGACTAAAATGGCTGTGACTAAAACTAGAAATAAATTGTCCAGAGTTTAAGTCGACTGATAATAACTACAACTAACGAAAAAAGTAACTGCCAAAATGAACACTACTTAAAGGGATGTGTGTACATTTCAGGAAGATACCTTCTTTGTTTCCACTCCTGTCCATCTCTGGGCCGGTATTGGACGAGCGTTTGGGGTTCTGGGTCAGGTGGTTCTGTCTAGTCCAATCAAACTTGTCGCCCCGGTCCTGGGAGAAACCACAGATGCGCTCGTCCTCAAAGCCACAGACGTGGTCTGTTGAGAGCGAGAGATAGAGACAGAGAGAGTGTGAGAGAGAAGGGGATATAGAAAGAGCGAGAATACAGAGGTTGAAGAGGATGAGCAATGACATTGATAGCGACAGAGACACAAAGAAGTGAGGAAAAAGAGGCAGAGGAAATAGGGAAGAGTGAGGGATCAAAGAGAGAAGAGAGACAAAATTGCGACACATTACCAAGCCATGGTGAAAAAGAGAGAGAGGAGAGACAAAGTTTGAAGTTTTAAAATGACCAATGAATCACTTCAAGAACCTCTTTGCATTCCAGTAACAATTATCTGTTCTTTTCATCTCTGAATCACCCAAACTAACTAAAACGTAATACTATCCTCCAACAATCCACAAGGTTCCTACCTACCACAACCATCACATCAATTTCAACCCATTACACAAATCCACTGCTGGCTGTGGTATTCACTAAGCATTGTCAATGGAAGGACTATGATACATTGCAATTAGGCACACCAAATGCAACTGGACACACAGTCACTCCATTTATGCTCTACAGCAATAATGCCCATCAAAAGCGTTAACATTGCTACATGTTAAACACGCACACACGCTCACACAAACACATACTCATACAAATTACGCTAGCCACACACTGTCAGCCGTTGACTGTAGGCACATTCCAAATTTGCGCCGTATTCCCTACATAGTGCACTACTTTTGAACAGGGCCCTTGTCAAATGTAACGCACTAAATAGGGGATTTGGGATGAAGCCTGTACCCCATTCACATTGGTGTTATGATAGAAACATAATCTATTATGATTCATGTCCCACTCAGCGACGTACGTGCACTTCCTCAATTTGTTTTCTGTTGTTCTCCAATCTGCGTGGTTGGAGAAAATGTGATTTTAATTGTGCTCATTTGGCGTCACTCTCCACTTCCCCTGCCTGAGCGGCGTAATTGAACCAAATTGCCTGACGAGAGGAGAGAAACAGAGAGAGGGCGGAGTGGGGAAAAAAAAGGAAGAGTGAAAGAGAATGGGGGGGAAGAAAGAAATAAAGATATTCTTACCTGAAGGTCTTGGGTAAATGTAGGCTGTGAAAAAGGAAATACACATAGATTATCACTATACCCTTTTACATAACTGTAGTAGTACTCATTTAAAAAAATGTATTTAAATAAATGCCAAAATGAACACAAAAAGGGCCTACTTGGCCAGTTATTGATTATTATTATTAATATTAGTATCATCGGAGTGGCCACTTTGGCTCCAGGCGCAAGCAAGTTGCTACTCACGCTCTGAGTACTGGATGGTGCGACTGACATAGTCTCCAGTGCTGTAGGTGGTGATGGGGGCCAGGCGGATCTCATAGGAGACAGGGATCTTCAGGTCAGTCAGGGTGTAGGACATGAGGCCGCCCTTCACGGGCTCCTTCTTGTCGATCTGCTTGGAGAACATGTTCACCTGGTTCATCTTGTCATTCTGCTTAATCTGGGGGAAACAGAGAGGGATAGAAAAGAGGGGACTGGTGATAAATGGGACCATGATGATGGTGTGCTCAACTGGCAGAACTGTAATATAAAGCCATTCGAAAAAATACATTTTCATCAAAATGCATTTTTTGAGACAGAAACGCCTTCTAATATATAGGACATTTCATGTATGTTAATAACGAGAGAGCGAGAGAGAGAGAGATCACCTGTCCACACAAGGAAAAAGGCTATTTTAGGCTTAGGGATTAGGTTTAGGGATAAAATTAGGGTTATGGTTTAGGGTGAAGGTTAGGGGTTAAGGAAAATAGGATGTCGAATGGGAATAAATTGTTTGGTCCCCACAAGTATAGTAAAACAAATGTGTGTGTTTGTGAGTGTGTGTTACCATATATCCATAGATTCAAGGCCAGAATAATAGTAGAGAGAATTATTTATTTCAGCTTTTATTTCTTTCATCACATTCCCAGTGGGTCAGAAGTTTACATACACTCAATTAGTATTTGGTAGCATTGCCTTTAAATTGTTTAACTTGGGTCAAATGCTTTGGGTAGACTTCCACAAGCTTCCCACAATAAGGGTGAATTTTGGCCCATTCCTCCTGACAGAGCTCCTGACAGGTTTGTAAGGCCTTGCTCACTCACGCTTTTTCAGTTCTGCCCACAAATTTTCTATGGGATTGAGGTCAGTGCTTTGTAATGGCCAATCCAATACCTTGACTTTGTTGTCCTTAAGCCATTTTGCCACAACTTTGGAAGTATGCTTGGGGTCATTGTCCATTTGGAAGACCCATTTGCAACCAAGCCTTAACTTCCTGACTGATGTCTTGAGATGTTGCTTCAATATATCCATGAAATTTTCTTTCCTCATGATGCCGTCTATTTTGTGAAGTGCACCAGTCCCTACTGCAACAAAGCACCCCCACAACATGATGCTGCTACCCCCGTGCTTCACGGTTGGGATGGTGTTCTACGGCTTGCAGGCCCCCAGTTTTTACTCCAAACATAACGATGGGCATTATAGACATTTCTCCAAAAAGAACCATCTTTGTCCTCATGTGCAGTTGCAAACTGTAGTCTGGCTTTTTTATGATGGTTTTGGAACAGTGGCTTCTTCCTTGCTGAGTGGCCCTTCAGGTTATATCGACTTGTTTCACTGTGGATATAGATACTTTGGAAGCTGTTTCCTCCAGCAGGGTCCTTTGTTCTGAGACAGATTTGCACTTTTCGCACCAAAGTACGTTCATCTCTAGGAGACAGAACGCATCTCCTTCCTGAGCGGTATGACGGCTGTGTGGTCCCATGGTGTTTAGACTTGCGTACTGTTGTTTGTAGAGATGAACGTGGTACCTTCAGGCATTTGGAAATTGCTCACAAGGATGAACCAGACTTACGGAGGTCTACAATTGTTTTTCTGAGGTTTTAGCTGATTTCTTTTGAATTTCCTATGATGTCAAGCAAAGAGGCACTGAGTTTGAAGGTAGGCCTTGAAATACATCCACAGGTACAGTGCCTTGCGAAAGTATTTGAACTTTGCGACCTTTTGCCACATTTCAGGCTTCAAACATAAAGATATAAAACTGTATTTTTTTGTGAAGAATCAACAACAAGTGGGACACAATCATGAAGTGAAACGACATTAATTGGATATTTCAAACTTTTTTAACAAATCAAAAACTGAAAAATTGGGCGTGCAAAATTATTCAGCCCCCTTAAGTTAATACTTTGTAGCCCCACCTTTTGCTGCGATTACAGCTGTAAGTCGCTTGGGGTATGTCTCTATCAGTTTTGCACATCGAGAGACTGAATTTTTTTCCCATTCCTCCTTGCAAAGCAGCTCGAGCTCAGTGAGGTTGGATGGAGAGCATTTGTGAACAGCAGTTTTCAGTTCTTTCCACAGATTCTCAATTGGATTCAGGTCTGGACTTTGACTTGGCCATTCTAACACCTGGATATGTTTATTTTTGAACCATTCCATTGTAGATTTTGCTTTATGTTTTGGATCATTGTCTTGTTGGAAGACAAATCTCCGTCCCAGTCTCAGGTCTTTTGCAGACTCCATCAGGTTTTCTTCCAGAATGGTCCTGTATTTGGCTCCATCCATCTTCCCATCAATTTTAACCAGCTTCCCTGTCCCTGCTGAAGAAAAGCAGGCCCAAACCATGATGCTGCCACCACCATGTTTGACAGTGGGGATGGTGTGTTCAGCTGTGTTGCTTTTATGCCAAACATAACGTTTTGCATTGTTGCCAAAAAGTTCAATTTTGGTTTCATCTGACCAGAGCACCTTCTTCCACATGTTTGGTGTGTCTCCCAGGTGGCTTGTGGCAAACTTTAAACAACACTTTTTATGGATATCTTTAAGAAATGGCTTTCTTCTTGCCACTCTTCCATAAAGGCCAGATTTGTGCAATATACGACTGATTGTTGTCCTATGGACAGAGTCTCCCACCTCAGCTGTAGATCTCTGCAGTTCATCGAGAGTGATCATGGGCCTCTTGGCTGCATCTCTGATCAGTCTTCTCCTTGTATGAGCTGAACGTTTAGAGGGACGGCCAGGTCTTGGTAGATTTGCAGTGGTCTGATACTCCTTCCATTTCAATATTATCGCTTGCACAGTGCTCCTTGGGATGTTTAAAGCTTAGGAAATATTTTTGTATCCAAATCCGGCTTTAAACTTCTTCACAACAGTATCTCGGACCTGCCTGGTGTGTTCCTTGTTCTTCATGATGCTCTCTACGCTTTTAACAGACATCTGAGACTATCACAGTACAGGTGCATTTGTACGGAGACTTGATTACACACAGGTGGATTGTATTTATCATCATTAGTCATTTAGGTCAACATTGGATCATTCAGAGATCCTCACTGAACTTCTGGAGAGAGTTTGCTGCTCTGAAAGTAAAGGGGCTGAATAATTTTACACGCCCAATTTTTCAGTTTTTGATTTGTTAAAAAAGTTTGAAATATCCAATAAATGTCGTTCCACTTCATGATTGTGTCCCACTTGTTGTTGATTCTTCACAAAAAAATGCAGTTTTATATCTTTATGTTTGAAGCCTGAAATGTGGCAAAAGGTCGCAAAGTTCAAGGGGGCCGAATACTTTCGCAAGGCACTGTACATCTCCAATTGACTCAAATTATGTAAATTAGCCATCACATCATTTTTTTGAATTTTCCAAGCTGTTTAAAGGCACAGTCAATTTAGTGTATGTCAACTTCTGACCCATTGGAATTGTGATACAGTGAATAAATCTGTCTGTAAAGAATTTTTGTCAAAATTACTTGTGTCATGCACAAAGTAGATGTCCTAACCTACTTGCCAAAACTATAGATTGTTAACAAGAAATGTGTGTAGTTGTTGAAAAACAAGTTTTAATGACTCCAACCTAAGTGTATGTAAACTTCCGACTTCAACCGTATATGTACATAGCTACGTCAATTGCTTGGTAACCCTGCACATTGACTTGGTACTGGTAATCCTTGTATATAGCCCTGTTATATTTACTCGTTATAGTTTTTTGTTATTCACTGTGTATCTATTCCTTGTGTCACTATTTCAATTTTCATTCAAATGGAACTCTCCATTGTTGGAAAATAACTCATAAATTAGCAATTCACTGTTAGTCTACAACTGCTATTTATGAAGCATGTGACAAATAAAGTGAGATTTGACACACACACACACACGCAAATGTTATCGTCCTCATGTTTCGGGGTCTGAAAGGCTTATTTCATGTATTTTATTGCATTTATTCATTTTATTAAAACATACATTTCAAAGGGTCAAATATGATGTATTGAATCACATATTGTGCTGTCATTTAAGCTAGGTGTGCGTCACTTGGAAAAAAAAACAGAATCATATTTTGTCATTTAGTAGAGGTACAAAGTGACTTTCAGTCATGCATGCATACATGTTTCCCCATGGGTGGCCCGAGTAGGAATCAAACCCATGACCCTTGGCATTGCAAGAGCCATGCTCTACTGAATGAGCCACACAGGACCACAGTTAATTAAGTGTTTGCACATATACAGTGGGGAGAACAAGTATTTGATACACTGCCGATTTTGCAGGTTTTCCTACTTACAAAGCATGTAGAGGTCTGTAATTTTTATTATAGGTACACTTCAACAGTAAGAGACGGAATCAAAGAGACGGAAACAAAAATCCAGAAAATCACATTGTATGATTTTTAAGTAATGAATTTGCATGTTAGTTCATTATGTTTATATTTCTCAATATGCATTGCACAGTATATGCATAATCATATGAACATAATGTATATTATGCATGTGGATGTACTGTATATGACAGTTTGTTAATGCATGTCTTTGTCCATGTGTTGTTGTGCTTGTTTAAGTACTAACAGGTATAGGATCTTAATTTGATACCTCTTTTATTGCTGAGAATCTTCCTGCACAGCAGTAAATGCTATTTTGTAGTGTATTTGAGGTTTAAAAAGGATTCTAACGTTTATAATTTCCACTTTAAAATGTCAGACTTGATTTGCACTAATGCAAAAATGCATCAACCCCTACAAAACATGTCCATTAATTATAATCCACATAATAATTTACATTTCCTGTTGCTGCAAGATTATTTTCTTGATGTAGCAAATGGGTTCAAATGAAGATCCTACATCTGTAGGGGTGGCTGTGGGAGTGTGGCATCCCTGCAATCCTGAATACTTGACAATAACTCACTGAGTCTAGAAAACATTGGAAACACCTTTCTAATATTGAGTTGCATCTCCTTCTGCCCTGGACTATACAAGTTGTCAAAAGCATTCCACAGAGATTATGGCCCATGTTGACTCCAATGCTTCCCATAGTTATCAAGTTCGCTGGATGTCCTTTGAGTGGTGGAACATTGTTGAAACACATGGGAAACTGTTGAGCGTGAAAAACCCAGCAGAGTTGCAGTTCTTGACACAATCAAACCGGTGCACCTGGCACCTACTACCATACCCCGTTCAAGGGCACTTACAAATATTTTGTCTTGCCCATTAACCCTCTGAAATGCACACATACACATTCCATGTCTCAATTATCTCAAGGCTTAAAAAGCAGTACTTAACCAGTCACCTCCCCTTCATCTATACTGATTGAAGCGGATTTAACAAGTGACATCAATAAAAGATTTTACCTGGATTCACCTGCTCAGCAGTCAATGTTATGGAAAGAGCAGGTGTTCCTAATGTTTTGTGTATATCCTCCTTAAAGCTGGAATCCGTAGCAGTGAACCTGCCACGTCCGTTTCTGATATTACAACAACAAACACTGTTTTTTTCCCCCAGGGACGTCACTGCACATCACAACAGAGTTTGAATTGAAATTTGATAGATGGCGCCAGAGAGGATGGCTGCCATTTTATTGGCTCTTAACCAACCATGCTATTTTGATTGATTTTTCTCATTGTTTGTAACTTATTTGTACATAATGTTGCTGCTACCATCTCTTATGACCGAAAATAGTTTCTGGACATCAGAACAGTGATGACTCAACTCGAATTCGACAAATCATTTTTCTTTAATGAGTCGGACGGGAAGGATATACTCCAAACACCCGAATGGGCCCTCATTCCCTTCATTCGCTGGAGATTTTGCGGAACGAGATCTGGGTGCCTTGTGCGGATCAGGCGACAAGTGGCATATCTGCCTTTGCCATTCATACTGTTAGCTAACTTTCAATCGCTGGAAAGTAAACGGGATGAACTGAAAGCACGTATATCATACCAACGGGACATTAAAAACTGTAATCTTATGTTTCACAGAGTCGTGGCAGATCGACAACACAGCTGGTGAGTTATACACTGTATCGGTTACGATAGAACAGCAGCCTCTGGTAGGACATGGTGTGGGGGCCTATGTATATTTGTCAATAACAGTTGGTGCACGATATCTAAGTAAGTCTTGAGGTTTTGCTGGCCTGCGGTAGAGCATCTCATGATAAGCTTCAGACCACACAATACACCTAGAGAGTTTTCATCTGTATTTGTCGGAGCTGTCTACAGACGATACTGGCAATAAAACCACACTCAATGAGCTGTATACTGCCATAAACAAACAGGAAAACGCTCATCCAGCTCTTGGTGGCTGGGGACTTTAATGCAGGGAACCTTAAATCAGTTTTATCAAATTTCTATCAGCATGTTAAATGTGCAACCAAAGGGGAAAAAACACTAGGCGGCCTTTACTCCACACACAGAAATGCGTACAAAGCTCTGCCTCGCCCTCCATTTGGCAAATATGACCATAATTATACCCTCCTGATTCCTGCTTACAAGCAAAAATTCAAGCAGGAAGCACCAGTGACTCGGTCAATAAAAAAGGGGTCAGATGAATCTGATGCTAAACAACAGGACTGTTTTGCTAGCACAGACTGGAAAATATTCCGGGATATTTCCGATGGCATTGAGGAGTACACCATATCAGTCACTGGCTTCATCAATAAGTCATTGATGATGTCGTCCCAACAGTGACCTTATGTACATACCCAAACCAGAAGCCATGGATTATAGGCAACATTTGCAATGAGCTAAAGGGTAGAGCTGCCGCTTTCAAGGAGCGGGACTCTCGGAAGCTTATAAGAAATCTCGCTATTCCTGCCGACAAAACATCAAACAGGCAAAACGACAATACAGAACTAAGATCGAATTGTACTACACCGGCTCTGACACTCGTCGGATGTGGCAGGGCTTGCAAACTATTACAGACTACAAAGGGAAGCACAGCTGAGAGAAGCCCAGTGACACGAGCCTACCAGATGAGCTAAATAACTTCTATGCTCCCTTCGAGGCAAGTAACACTGAAACATGCATGAGTGCATCAGCTGTTCCGGACAACTGTGTGATCACACTCTCAGCAGCCAATGTGAGTAAGACTTTAAACAGGTCAACATTCACAAGGCCGCAGGGCCAGACGGATTACCAGGACGTGTGCTCTGAGCATGCGCTGGACAACTGGCAAGTGTCTTCACTGACATTTTCAACCTTTCTCTGTCTGAATCTGTAATACCAACATGTTTCAAGCAGACCACCATAGTCCCTGTGCCCAATAACACTAAGGTAACCTGCCTAAATGACTACCGACCCATAGCACTCTCGTCTGTAGCCATGAAATTAATTGAAAGGCTGGCCAGGGCTCACAACACCATTATCCCAGAAACCCCAAACCCACTTCAATTTGCATACCACCCAAACAGATCCACAGATGATGCAATCTCTATTGCACTCCACACTGCCCTTTCACACCTGGACAAAAATAACACCTATGTGGGAATACTATTCATTGACTACAGCTCAGCGTTCAACACCATAGTGCCCTCAAAGCTCAACACTAAGCTAAGGATCCTGGGGCCACCTCCCTCTTCAAAGGGATCCTGGAGTTCCTGACGGGCCGTCCCAGGTGGTATAGGTAGGTAACTACACATCCGCCATGGTGATCCTCAACACGGGGTCCCCTCAGGGGTGCGTGCTCAGTCCCCTCCTGTACTCCCTGTTCACTCATGACTGCACAGCCAGGCATGACTCCAACACATCATTACGTTTGCAGATAACACAAAAGTGGTAGGCCTGATCACCGACAACAATGAGACAGTCTATCGGGAGGAGGTCAGAGACCTGACCGTGTGGTGCAAGAACAACAACCTCTCGCTCAATGTGAGCCAGACAAAGGAGATGATTGTGGACTACAGCAAAAGGAGGACTGAGATTCTCATCTACAGGGCTGTAGTGTAGGAGGTTGAGAGCTTCAAGTTCCTTGGCGTCCACATCACCAACAAACTAACATGGTCCAAGCACACGAAGAGGGCACGAAAAACCTATTCCCCCTCAGCAGACTGAAAATATTTGGCATGGGTCCTCAGATCCTCAAGTTTAACAGCTGCACCATCGAGCGCATCCTGACGGGTTGCATTACTGCCTGTTATGGCAACTGCTTGGCCTCCGACCGCAAGGCACTACAGAAGGTAGTGCATACGGCCAAGTAAATCACCGGGGCCAAGCTTCCTTCCATTCAGGACCTTTATATCAGTAGGTGTCAGAAGAAGATCCTAAAATTTGTAAAGAATCCAGCCACTCTATCCATAGACTGTTCTCTCTGCTACCGCATGGAAAGTGGAAAGCGCCAAGTCCAGGTCCAAGAGGCTTCTAAACAGATTCTACCCCGAAGCAATAAGACTCCTGAACATCTAATCAAATTGCTACCCAGACTATTTGCATTGCCCCCCCCCCCCTTCTACGCTACTGCTACTCTCTGTTATTATCTATGCATACATAGTCACTTTAACTCTACTTACAAGCATATATTACCTCATTTCCATCGACACCGGTGCCCCTGCACATTGACTCTGAACAGTTACCCCCTATATATAGCCCCGTTATTGTTATTTACTGCTGCTCTTTAATGATTTGTTATTCTTATTTCTTACTTTTTTTATAGGTATTTTCATAAATTTTCATTGTTGTAAGTAACCACCCCACTGTAAGGTCTACTACACATGTTGTATTCGGCGCATGTGACAAATACAATTTGATTTGTGTATGTACTACGATTTTGTTAACCATGATCCTGGATGTTCAATTCCTCAAAACAAGAAGAAATGCGGCTGGGGCGGCCAGTGGCACTGTTTTGCGAGGGATCGATGTGTCTGAATCCAGGGGGATGCAGCCACTCACAGATGACACACACACACACACACAAACAGTTAATCCCCACGGTGGGGTCAAACACATTGGTTATAAATGTAATTATGTATCATGATAAAGGCCAGCTATGAGACCCCGGCATTAAGGAACAAGGCCCCAGCAACGCATTAGGCACACCACTTCAAACTAATACACCAACACTGGTAAAGATGTGTGTGTGTTGGTGTGGTATGTGTGTGTGTGTGTGTGTGTGTGTGTGTGTGTGTGTGTGTGTGTGTGTGTGTGTGTGTGTGTGTGTGTGTGTGTGTGTGTGTGTGTGTGTGTGTGTGTGTGTGTGTGTGTGAGTGGCTGCATCCCCCACTCTCTTTGTAATGTGTACACCACTCTATAGCTCTAGTACATGCCATTAGTGTAGGTGAGTGTTTGTGCAGATTCATGCCCACCTAGAGAACATCTGGTTGAGAGCAGAGTTCAAATCACACACACATACACATACACTTTCGAACATTAGCTTCCTCATGTTCCAGAGCTTGCATGAACATTTGAGTGGATGTAGCTACTGTATGTACACTAGGTACACTGCATTCGGAAAGAATTGACTTTTTCCACATTTTGTTACTTTAGAGCCTTATTCTAAAACGGATTAAATAAATACAATTCTTAACAATCTACACACAATACCCAATAATGACAAAGCGAAAACAGATTTTAGACATTTTTGCAAATGTATTAAGAATTAAAAACAGAAATACCTTATCTACATAAGCATTTAGACCCTTTGTTTTAGAGACTTAAAATTGAGCTCCTGTTTCAAATGATCATCCTTGAGATGTTTCAACAAATTGTTTGGATTCCACCTGTGGTAAATTCAAATGATTGGATATGATTTTGAAAGGCACACATCTGTCCATATAAGGTCCCACAGTTGACAGTGCATTTCAGAGCAAAAACCAAGGTATGAGGTATGTCCGTAGAGCTACGAGACAGGATTGTGTTGAGGCACAAATCTGAGGAAGGGTACTTAAACATTTCTGCATCATTGAAGGTCCCCAAGAACATGATGTCCTCCATAATTATTCAATGGAAGAAGTTTGGAACTGAGCAATCAGGAGAGAGGGGCCTTGGTCAGGTAGGTGACCAAGAACTCAATGGACACTCTGACAGAGATCTAGAGTTCCTCTGTGGAGATGGGAGAACCTTCCAGAAAGACAACCATCTCTGAGGCACTCCACCAATCAGGCCTTTATGGTAGAGTGGCCAGACGGAAGCCACTCCTCAGTAAGAGGCACATGACAGCCCGCTTGGAGTTTGCCAAAAGGCACCTAAAGACTCTCAGACCATGAGAGACAAGATTCTCTGTTCTGATGAATGCCAGGAGTCTAGTCTGGAGGACACCTGGCACCATCCCTACGGTGAAGAATGGTGGCAGCATCATGCAGTGGGGATGTTTTTCAGTGGCAGGAACTGGGAGGCTAGTCAGGATCGAGGGAAAGATGAACGGAGCAAAGTATAGAGAGATCCTTGATAAAAACATGCTGCAGAGCACTCAGGACCTCAGACTGGGGTGAAGGTTCACCTTCCAACAGGACAACAACCCTAAGCAAACAGCCAAGATAACGCTGGAGTGGCTTTGAGACAAGTATCTGAACGTCCTTTAGTGGCCCAGCCAGAGCCCAGACTTGAACCGGATCGATCTCTGGAGAGACCCGAAAATAGCTGTGCAGCAGCGCTCCACATTCAACCTGACAGAGCTGCCAAAGGTGCTTTGACAATGTACTGAGTAAAGGGTCTGAATACTTACGTAAATGTGATATTTATGGGGTGATATTTATGGGGTGTCTAGATTGATGAGGAAAAAAACTATTTAATCAATTTTAGAAGAAAGCTGTAACATAACTAAAGGGGTCGGGAAACTTTCCCAAGTCACCATATATTAATCTTACTTCATGTGTTTTATTACTTTTATTCATTTTATTAAAACATACATTTCAGAGGGTCAAATCTGACGCATTGAATCACATTGTTGTCATTTAAAACTTCTTCGGGACAGGTGTCCCTTCCAAGGGACGGTTGAGCAAACATGGGCTAATGCGATTAGCATTAGGTTGTTAGTAACAAGAACATTTCCCAGGACATGGACACATCTGAATTTTGCAGAAAGCTTAAATTCTTGTTAATCTAACTGCACTGTCCAATTTACAGTAGCTATTACATTACAGTAAAAAAATGCCATGCTATTGTTTGAGGAGATTTTGAACATAAAAGGTATATTTGGGCAGTCTTGAAACAACATTTTGAATATAAATGCTATGGTTCATTGGATCAGTCTAAAACTTAGCACATACACTTCTGCCATCTAGTGGCCATAATTTATATTGTACCTGGGATGGAATAATACATTATGGCCTTTCTCTTGCATTTCAAAGATGATGGTAAAAAAACATACAAAAGAATGGTTGTTTTTGTCTTTGTATTACATTTTACCAGATCTATTGTGTGTATCATGTTATTCTCCTACATTTCTTTCACATTTCCACAAACTTCAAAGTGTTTCCTTTCAAATGGTACCATGCATATGCATATCCTTGCTTCAGGGCTTGAGCTACAGGCAGTTAGATTTGGGTTTGTCATTGTAGGAGAAAATTGAAAAAAAAGGGCAGATCCTTTTAGCTGGAACAAGAAAATACAGATATAAGGTATATATCATTTAGCCGAGTCTTTTATCATAAAGTGACTTGCAGTCATGCATACATTTTTCATATGGGTGGCCCTAGCTGGAATCAAACTCATGCCACTTAGCATTGCAAGAGCCAAGCTCTACCGACTGAGCCACACGGGATCATAGTCAGGGCCGGCCCTCCCATTAGGCAAGATTAGCCCACCACTCGAATTTGTGGCAGCAATTTGACAAATGGCTGCCGCCCTCCGGCTCCCCTGATTGGCTACTACACCGCCCGCGGCACACTAGCCACAAGCTCATAACATTGTTGCAGTTCCCGCCCCCACCCCATTCCCACTTCTCCCAAAGTTCACTCCCACTATCCTTGGTAGCTATGGTGATGTGTGTGTTTATATGGGATTATCCAATTGTGAAACAATAAAAATGAATCTGCCAATTAAGTGATTGTACATTTTTATGTTTGTGTGAGACGAAGACGATTAGTGATTAAGGCAGTAGCCTAACCTAGCCTGTTAACGTTAGCTACTGTATATTGATTCCTCTCTATAACAATCTGAAGCTGAACTGTAGCCTATAATATTCTGCCCCTATTAATGTAGTTTTTCTCTTTCTGAAAACAGAAGATGTTTGTTTAAACCCAGGCAGCTTTTAGGGAAGCACTTCTGTTGTTGGGTTATACAACGGACGAGTAGCCAGCAGTTGAAGCTTAAATTTTTCTGTGTCAGTAGAGCCTCTGTCTGGGTGGAAAGGTAACTTTTGAATATGCCATGCTTAGTGCCATGCTTAGATTCATAAGGATGTTCTGCACGTCCAGAACCGGCCCTGACCACATCTAACTAGGTGTGTGGATGTGTACATATGAGTTGATTATTCATATATTTATGAATATAAACATTGTTATGCATTGCACAGTATATGCATAATCATATGAACATAATCTGAATGTATTATGTACATGGATGTATATGACAGTTTTTTAAAGCGTGTCTTTTCCATCTGTTATTGTGTTTGTTTATGGTTAACTGCTTAGGGGTGGGTGTCTGCTGTGGGAATGTGACATCCCTGCAATTCTGAGCACTTGACAGTTAAGAGCAGGGACAGACGAGCAGGGACAGACAAACACACACATGCATGCAAACACACGCACACACCCTTTGGTCAGCATGTGGTTAGCAGACGAGGGATCGATGTGTCTGAACACAGGGGGATGCAGCCACTCACAGATGCCACACACACACACACACACAGACACACACTTCAAGACAGTGGACAGATGGATTGGGCTCAGGGGGAACATTTGTCAGTGGACTTAAACTTACAGACACTACTCCCACACTCCAGACAGAAAGTGCGTTTAGACTTGGATTCATAGCAGGTGGGTTATAGCATCAATGTAGAGTCCTGCACTGGTCTGTTTTTTGGAGCTGCACCCGCACCACACCGGTCACATCAATTGAGAACCCCACTTGATACCCGACATCAGGACACATTTTTTTCCGCAACCCGAACCATCCGCATAGAATTGTTCCAAGAGCCGATGCATTACCCGCCACATAACATCCATTCATTGAATAGTTTTTGAGTGGTAATTATTTTTATTAGGCTATTGTTACTATTCCCCTCTCCTGCATTAATTAATTTGTCTGCATGTCTATTGAACATTTGGACAATAGGAAACCATTTCATAAAATAAGAATATCTATTTATTTTCAAAACGTGATTCGCCACTCAAATCGCTTTATAGAAAAATAGCCTTCTAATTAGCCTTCTTAGCTACTGAAAGACTATAGCCGACATAACACAACAATAGCTTTACATTTTAGATAATCAAATAGTTTAGGACTAATTCAAACTTAAATAAACAATTTGCAGAATCGAATATAGGCTAAATCTTTATTCCCAGTCATGTGAAATCCATAGATTATGGCCTAATGAATTTATTTCAAGTCAGTGACTTCCTTATATGAACTGTACCTCGAAAATCTTAGAAATTGTTGCATGTCGCGTATATATATTTTTTCAGTATATATAATCTTTATTTTTATATCTCCGGTTAGGCCTACGTTAGCCATTGTCCCGTGAGCTAGTGTATCCAGGGAAAGTAAACTTGGCAACGTATTCTCACATGGGAAGAGAGAACATAAGCTCTGCAAATGGACAAATTATAACATTTCAGCACTACACAAGTAATGGACAGTTCTCTGCTCCACACACTCTCAGTGTGCGTGACTGGTAGCCTTGTCTGCCTCACCAATCACATAATATAATTCAATACACAACAAGCTCCTTGGTTTGTGAAAAGGATATTATATTGATTTAAAACTCTACATCAGAGTATGTGGAAATAGCTTGGATCCTCATGTCAAGACAATTTCATCATCATCGCCAATACCATCCAATAAAGCCTTCATAATTGGCTACTCACTCACTCTCTCACTCACCTACTCACTCACTCACACAGTATTTATCCAGGTGAGGTAATGAGAAGAGAGGCCGTCGGAGTGTGTGTTAGCATGGCCCCTGGCAGGCAGACAGCCAGAAGTTCACACAGCTATATTTAGACATAACTCATTCTCCCTCCTCATTCTAGCTTACCACAAGCCTGTGTCACTATCACCCTCACACCAGAAGAAAAAAAAGCTGGCCAGACAGGTGAGTCGGGTGTGTGTCCAACTCTTTGTGTATGTACTGTCATGTAGGGTTATGTTTGAGTGAGGAAGTCATGTATCTATCTCTGTTAAGTTGTAACTAGGGGGCAGTATTTTCATTTTTGGAAAAAAAACGTTCCCGTAGTAAGCGGGATATTTTGTCAGGACAAGATGCTAGAATATAATTGCATATAATTGACAGAAAACACTCTAGAAAACACTCTAACGTTTCCAAAACTGTAAAAAATATTGTCTGTGAGTATAACAAAACTGATGTTGCAGGCGAAAGCCTGAGAAAAATCCAATCCGGAAGTGCCCCATGTTTTGAAAGCGCTGCGTTCCAATGAGTCCCTATTGAGCAGTGAATGGGCTATCAACCAGATTACTCTTTCTCCGTATTCCCGAAGGTGTCTACAGCATTGTGACGTAGTTTTACGCATTTATGTTGAAGAATACCGGTAAGCGGCTACATTGCGCAAGTGGTCACCTGATGCTGCCAGAGAGATTCTCGCGTAAAATACAGAGGTAGCCATTACTCCAATCGGTCCTACTGAAAAACAAATTGTCCCGATGGATATATTATCGAATAGATATTTGAAAAACACCTTGAGGATTGATTATAAACAACGTTTGCCACGTTTCTTTCGATATTATGGAGCTAATTTGGAATATTTTCGCCGTTTTCGTGACTGCAATTTTCGGGCGGTTTCTCAGCCAAACGTGAAGAACAAACAAAGCTATTTCGCCTACAAAAATTATATTTTTTGAAAAAAGGAACATTTGCTATCTAACTGGGAGTCTCGTGAGTGAAAACATCCGAAGCTCATCAAAGGTAAACGATTTAATTTGATTGCTTTTCTGATTTCCGTGACCAAGTTACCTGCTGCTAGCTGGACAAAATGCTATGCTAGGCTATCGATAAACTTACACAAATGCTTGTCTAGCTTTGGCTGTAAAGCCATTTTGAAAATCTGAGATGACAGGGTGATTAACAAAAGGCTAAGCTTTGTCTCAATATATTTCATTTGTGATTTTCATGAATAGGAATACTTTATAGGGATATTTATGTCTGTTGCGTTATGCTAATTAGTGTCAGGCGATGATTACGCTCCCGCATGCGGGATGGAGAGTCACTAGCGGTTAAGGTATCTTTACTTTTACTCAAGTATGACAACTGAGTACTTTTCCCACCACTGGTAGTACTAAAATGCGTTCTCATATGTGTGTGTTAATTTACAATACAATGGGTCTATGCAGCCAGGTCACACCAGATCTACTTCAGTAATCAACGTTTGTCCAGGTCCCCATGACATCAAGAGTTGCCATCGATACCGTCCACTAGAGGCAACCTGAGCGCCTATTACTATCTAGTAGGCTCACGGCTTGCTAGGGTGCAAGTACGGCTCCAAGGATTGCGGGTTCAATCCCAGTGCAAGGCCCTCATATACATTATCCCAAACGTAAATGTCAAGTTTTTACCCCACCCCACCTGTGTATGTGTGTGTATCTGCCTCTGTGTGTGTTTGTGTGATCACATTCCTAATATTGAGTTGCACCCCCCTTTGCCCTCAGAACAGCCTCAATTATTTGGGGCATGGACTCAACATGGTATCAAAAGTTTTACACAGGGATGCTGGCCCATGTTGACTCCAGTGCTTCCCACAGTTGTGTCAAGTTGGCTTGATTTGATAAACATACTATACATGTGTGTATATTATCTACTCAAGCATGTGCCGACAGATCTTCACACAAAAAGGGTCAGCCTTCACAGGGTGAAGATTGACTGTTCTCAGTCAATCATTTCTCACTCAGGGATTTTTGTTAAGATGTTTGTTGGGATAGAGGTGTCAAAGCAGCCACCGGCATCAGTCGTACACCTTTGAAGACTAGCAGCTGGGGTTAGCCTTCATGTCTTCATGCATTACTACAAGAGGGTAATGTACTGTCCTGACTAACACGCTGGGAAAGCTGTGTGTGTGTGTGTGTGTGTGTGTGTGTGTGTGTGTGTGTGCGCGCTTGTTTGTGTGTGGGTGTGTGTGTGTCCATACGTGTTCAAACATACTTGAATACACAGTACAGTGTCTTGCAAATGTACAGTTAAGGTTGGAAGTTTACATACACCATAGCCAAATGCATTTAAACTCAGTTTTTCACAATTCCTGACATTTAATCCTAGTAAAAATGTCCTGTCTTAGGTCAGTTAGGATCACCACTTTATTTTAAGAATGAGAGAGAATGATTTAAAATAGCTCATATTTCTTTCATCAAGTTCCCAGTGGGTCAGAAGTTTACTGTGGCGAACAGCAGGTCAGCCACCAGGGGGAGACTCGTCGAGGCCTGGGGACAGATGGAGTATACATCCAAGGCGATGGCTCCATCTGCTGGACGTGCCAGGTCTGGACGGGCCCACTGGCCAGGACTAATTGGGGCTGATTGGGGATTGGTGAGTAATCAAGGGCTGATTGCTCACCAGCTGTACAAGTCCCACAAAGCTGCCAGAAGGGCAGCACACAGGAAAGAGACTGGGGGAAGAAAGGACTCCCGTATAGTTGGGGATGGTTGCAGAGGTAACAGGAGTGAGTTCAGTTTTTGATCCCCACAGGATACAGCAAGACCCGGAGCCCAGAAGACGGTATCCCGGAGAGGGTCTCATGGGGGAGACCTATTCTTTTCTTTTGAAATATTATTTTAATAAACACCTTTGAAACTGAGCTAATACTACTCTGTCTGTGTCTGATCTGTGTAAATGTTTTGACCCAACCCCCTGGTCTGCCACAAGTGGTCAGATAATAACGTGGTCAGATCAGAGTTTATGTTTATGCAGCATCAGCATGGACGAGTTGATAGCTCAGTTCATCCGGGCCCAACAAGCCCAACAGGCAGTTCAGGAACCAACGCTGGAGGAACAACGGCTACAAAACGTTGGCCTCATTGAGGAACTTCGGGAAGCTACAAGGAGGAGCGTCTAATGAATCACATCCAAACAAGTTTTTAATCAAGCTAACAGAAGAAGACAATATCGAAACCTACCTCTGTACGTTCGAACGGATAGCACTACAGGACAGATGGTCAAGGCAGAAGTGGGCCAGTCTGCTGGCCCCGTTCCTCTCTGGGAATGCCCAAATGGCATATAGGGACCTAAACGATGAACAGGCGGCTAACTACAACGGGAGATACTCAGCCGCTACAGGTACAGCCTGGCCCATCAGGCTCAACTATTCCACGAGTGCAGGTTCGTAGCCGACGCATCCCCCCGAGCCTACTGCGCGTCACCAGGGGATGGATCCTAACCAACGTACCCACCTTCTCCATCCTAGACAAAGTGGTCCTGGATCGCTTCCTATGGGCACTACCCCACGACATAAAGAGGGCAGCAAGTCTATGCACACCCCAGACCTTGGAGGGCCTCCTGGAAGCAGTGGAGATGCATTAGAACACTCAGGCCCTGCTGAGTGGGAGCCAGGCCGAGTTGCCGACCTGTTCGAGTAGTCGAAAGGACAACCCCACTGCTGTGTACCCCGAACCGACAGTTGGCAGGGTCAAAGGAAAGCAAACCCCTGGGGAGACTGCTGGGGTAGGGCCAACCCGCCACCAACGACCCCAGGTGGATGGAGACCAAAGGAGGTGTTTTGAGTGTGGTGCCCAGGGGCACATTGCCTGGAATTGCTCGGCTCGAGAGGAGTCGATGCAATTAGCAAGCCCCGGAGGCGAGGTGGGTCACGCAGTGAACTACGTCACCTCCTGTTGGGCACACCACGAATCAATTGCACCCATGGTCCCAGTGAAGGTTGACGGACACGACACGGAAGCTCTATTAGACTCCGGAAGTATGGTCACCCTCGTAACAACGTGCCTGCTGAACCAGGAGACCGAATATGGTAGGGAGATGTCCATTTCTTGTGTTCACGGGGACACAAAGCGGTATCCAACCGTATTGGCCAACATCATTATGCCACAAGGAGCTGCCAGATGATGGTTGGTGCAGTACCAGAGTTGCCGGTACCTCTCCTAATGGGACGAGATTGTCTGCTGTTCACGGCCCTGTGGGGGCACGAGCTGAGGAAGAAGGTACGAGCTGGCCGAAGACGAGAGCGAGGATAACCCGCCTGTGCGGCCCGTAAGCAAACGGTTGACCAACCTGTATCTACGGGTCCGGAGTCAGAGTTGGAGGGGGTGCCGGGAAGAAGATTTTGAGGGGCCAGTCAAGACACCCGCTGGGGACCAACTGAGGGGACAATTAGGGATGGCCCAGTGGGAGAATCCGAACTTGAAATCTGCCGCAGCCCAAGTGATAGCGGTGGATGGACAGCTACTTCGGGGGGTGAGTGACTGGTGGTACCCCCATTTCCAAATCAAGAATAACCTTTTGTATCAGGTGTCGCGCCAACAAGGGAAATTCAAGAGGTATTGTTGCTGCCCCGACAGTACGTGGGAACCGTTCTTCAGCTGGCCCACACCCACCTGTTGGGGGCGCACCTGGGAATGGAGAAGACCCGGGAACGAATCGCCGCCCTGTTCCACTGGCTCGGGATGAGGAGGGCCGTGGAAGACTACTGTCGCAGCTGCCCGGAGTGTCAAATGACTGCCCCAAAGGCCCACTACCGAAACCCAATGATCCCCTTACCGATCACAGAGGTGCCCTTTGAACGCATCGTCATGGACATAGTGGGATCCCTGGTAAAAAACAGCAGGAGGACACCGGTACATCCTGGTAACAGTAGACTATGCCACCTGGTATCCCGAGGCCATTCCCCTACGGGCGGCGGTATCCAAGGGAATCGCCCGGGAGCTGTTCGACCTCTTTAGGTGGGTGGGCATCCCGAACGAGATCCTGACAGACCAAGGTACTGAGTTTATGTCCCGCCTAATGAAGGAGTTGTGTGGTCGCCTGCAGATCAAGCAGATCCGGACTCTGCGTCTTTCACTCGCAGATGGATGGGCTCGTTGAGGGCTTCAATAAAACGCTCAAACAAATGTTGCAGAAGGTCATCGAGCAGGACGGGAAGAACTGGGACCAGCTACTACCCCACCTAATTTTCTCAGAGAATTACCACAGTCCTCCACTGGGTTTTCCCCTTTCGAAGTCCTCTATGGGAGGAGGCCACGCGGCCTACTGGACCTCACCCAGGAGGTGTGGGAAGCCCAACCAACCCCCTTACGCAGCGTGGTAGAGCAGATGACAGCCATATGGCCAGTCGTGAGGGAACATATGGAGAAGGCCCAAAGCGCCCAAGCCCAGGTCTACAATCGGGGAGCACAGCCCCGAGAATTCCAGGTGGGAGACAGGGTGTTGGTCTTAATCCCCACGGCCGAAAGTAAGTTCCTGGCAACATGGCACATACGGGGTGATCGAGAAGCTGGGACCAGTCAATTACCGCGTAAGGCAACTGGGGAGACAGAAACCTCAGGTTTGTTGTGGTGCCGATTCTTTCCATTTTTTTATAATGGATTTAATGGCGCTTCATGGGATGTTCAAAGTTTCTGATATTTCTTTATAACCCAACCCTGATCTGTACTTCTCCACAACTTTGTCCCTGACCTGTTTGGAGAGCTACTTGGTCTTCATGGTGCCACTTGCATGGCGGTACCCCTTGCTTAGTGGTGTTGCAGACTCTGGGGCCTTTCTGAACTGGTATATATATACACAAAGATCATGTGACAGATCATGTGACACTTAGATTGCACACAGGTGGAATTTATTTAACTAATTATGTGACTTCTGAACGTAATTGGTCGCACCACATCTTATTTAGCGGCTTCATAGCAAAGGGGGTGAAAACATGTGCACGCACCACTTTTCACATTTTTTATTTATTTTTTATTCAACTATTTTTTTTTATTTCACTTCAACAATGTTGACTATTTTGGGTATGTCCATTACATGAAATCCCTACAAAATCCATTGAAATTACAGGTTGAAATGCAACAAAATAGGGAAAATGCGAATTGGGATGAATCCTTTTGCAAAGCACTGTTAGTATGTGAACCCAATGTATGGCCTGTGTATGTTGTCAACCAAATAGGCAGCTTTGTTCCTGCAGATCTGGAGTCATGCATACGAACACACACACACACACAACCACACACACGTATGCATGCATACCAGCACATACGAACATACACACAAGCGCACCTGTGCAACGACACACTTCACTCCTTAGTGTGTGTGTGTGTATTTATATGTGTGACACCTTGTGAACTCCACTAATCTCTTCACGAAAGAACCTGGGGATGCGACTAAATAACCAAAATTGAAATTTCCCAGCTCATGCTATTCAAACCACCTCTTGTATTATTATTTAACAAGCACTCACAGTCTCACTGGAGAATTAAATGTTTATCCACATTTCTCCAAACGTAAAATGTAGAAGTTGCTCCAAACGTCAAATTTAGAAGGTTAAGGTTTGGATAGGGTTAAAACATTAAGTTTAGGCACTCATTCCAGAATGGTTACTGTAAGGGTTACGTTTTGGGATATAGTTCAAATAAAAACAAATAAACAAGTGTCCACCACTAGAAGAAACACGCATTCTTCTGATCCAGAGTCATGGGATTACGAGCATCCACCAACCCCGTTCAAAACAGCCTTGCAAAACCCAAGCCTACTTGAGGGTAATAGCGCTCAATGTTGCACCTTTATCACCTGGTTTTAAAGGCATTTCCCAATGTCCTCAGGACATGGATAGACTTCCAATTTCAAAGTCCCTATTGAGAAATCTGCCTGACGAAAACATTCCTAAATTACAAACTCTTAAATATTTTTTTCTAATATTGTAATGTTGTTTTGAGTTTTTCTCCAAATCAACTCTAACTTTGTAAACAATCCCACAATGCCCCGCGCTCAGCGTCACATGGTGGGGAAATATAAATCCATTCTCACCTTTCATATCAAATCAAATTGTATTGGTCACTTAGACATGGATAGCAGATGTTAATGCGAGTGTAGCGTATACTCGTAGGTTAAAGACTTAAAACTATCGAGCTAGCTAGCAATTGCACATTTTATCCCTGAGAACTTCCACGGCTAACAACAATGGAAGGAGGGCTTCAGCAAGAAGTTGCTTCTCAAAGTCGATGCTGTCCTTACCATCAACGTGGCTTCTAAAGCATTTCAAACAGCCAGGAGCACCAGCAGAGAAAGAGCATTGTCAAGGGCTTCTGTGAGCATGGAAGTGATAGAGCTAGCTTGCTACCGTTAGCTAGTGATTGAGCTAGCTTGCTACCGTTAGCTAGTTATAGAGCTACCGCGTTTAACTAACGTCTTCCATTTAAATAACACTGATATCTTGTGTTCGGGGCTTTCAGGCAGTCTTTGTGGTTTTTATATGGGAAGAACATAAATTGTACAATATTAAACTAACAAATCCTTTTTCAAGTTAGAACCCATGTACTGTATATTAGTTATTAAGGAGTGTGCACAGTTATGAACTTGAAAGTGTATTAATAAACCAATTAGGCACATTTTGGCAGTCTTGATACAACATTTTGAACATAAATGCAATGGTTCATTGAATCAGTCTAAAACTTTGCACATACACTGCTGCCATCTAGCGGCCAAAATCAGAACTGTGCCTAACCTGGAATATTACACTTTGGCCTTTCTCTTAGGGGGATCTAATGTGTTATATTCTCCTACATTAATTTCCAAAAACGTAAAAGTGTGGGCACAAACCCACCGTCACTGGACCAGACAGGACTGGCAAAAGTGTTCTTCACTGACGAGTCACACATTAGTCTCACCACGGGTGATGGTCGGATTCGCTTTTATTGTCCAAGGAATGAGCGTTGCACCGAGGCCTGTACTCTGGAGCGGGATCGATTTGGAGGTGGAGGGTCCGTCATCGTCTGGGTCGGTGTGTCACAGCATCATCGGACTGAGCTTGTTGTCATTGCAGGCAATCTCAACGCTGTGCGTTACAGGGAAGACATTCTCCTCCCTCATGTGGTACCCTTCCTGCAGGTTCATACTGATATGACCCTCCAGCATGACAATGCGACGAGCCATACTGTTCGTTCTGTGCGTGATTTCCTGCAAGACAGGAATGTCAGTGTTCTGCCAAGGCCAGTGAAGAGCCCGGATCTCAATGCCATTGAGCACATCTGGGACCTGTTGGATCGGAGGGTGAGGGCTAGGGCCATTCCCCCCCAGAAATGTCCCGGAACTTGAAGGTGCCTTGGTGTAAGAGTGGGGTAACATCTCACAGCAAGAACTGGCAAATCTGGTGTAGTCCATGAGGAAGAGATGCACTGCAGTACTTAATGCAGCTGGTGGCCACACCAGATACTGACTGTTACTTTTGATTTTGATCCCCCCTTTGTTCAGGGACACATTATTACATTTATGTTAGTCACATGTCTGTGGAACTTATTCAGTTTATGTCTCAGTTGTTGAATCTTATGTTCATACAAATATTTACACATGTTAAGTTTGCTGAACATAAACGCAGATGACAGTGAGAGGACGTTTCGTTTTTTTTTTTTTAGTTTAGATCCTTGCTTCCATTCCTGAGCTACAGGAAGATAGATTTGGGCATGTCATTTTAGATTAAAATTGAAAAAAAGGGTCCGATCCTTGAGAGGATATACAGCACCTACTACATAAATATCTGATACACACCAAGAAAAGAGGGTTCTTTGGGAAGGGTGATAGTTCTATGTGGAACAATGATGACTCAAAGAACCCATTGAGCCTGATTCAACTTCAATTAACACACAAATAATATCTATGGACTTACTAACCTAAAAAAACTTTTCAAATGTATGGTTATTCAAAAGGTTCCACAAAGAACCTTTAAGATTGAGAAAGGTTCTTTATAGAACCATAAAAAGGGTTCTTTAGAGCCCCAATAAGTGTTGTAACCATATATAGAACCATTCGTTTTTAGTGTGTAGGGTCCATTATCTTCTACCTGGACCTTAGGTCTATTGTCCTTTTAGAGTTGCTTCTTCCTTACGTACTATACATTGATAAACTTCCTAGCAAAGACAATTGGCCAAATTGGCAGTGGTGTATTCCATCTCTCAGTTATCACGCTATCATTCAACAACCCCACAAACTATATACATTGAAGAGCAGAAGGAGCGCTCAAACTCACTCAAAAAATGTATCCTGCCAAGTAGGGAGATGCTAAGTCCCATGTTTCCCAGCCGACGCTTACTTACTGTAAGGTATGAGTTTTAAAGACCTGACGATTAGCTATTCAGCCGCACAAATGCAAGCAGGCTAATTCAGCCCCCCAATTTCCTCTCTCCCCCATCTGACCCCCAGGTGTGTGTGTGTGTCCTTGTGTGATTGTGTGTGTGCTTTTTGGGGGAGGAATCCTGCCGCTCTTATATAATTCATCAAGATACTTCCTCTCTTCCTCTCTCTCTCTCTCTCTCTCTCTTCTTCTCTCTCCCGCTCTGTTCCGCTATCCCTCCCTTACCCTCTCAATCTCTCTGGCCATACTGTATACTTACGTTGAGATTATAATTGCGGGACTGCACACGTCTGCATTTTTGTGCTATGCAACTATGTAGGGTCGACATTTTGCTTACAGTAGCTATTTGTAGTTATTGCATTGCAGACTATGTAGAGTATACATTTAATAGCACATGTCATGTCATGACATATCAGCTCCAAGACAGGAAATACATTAACGTAAAACAACATCAATATTAACAGTCAAGTAAAACAACCAATTTGTACACACAGCCCTACACACTCTCATATGTGTTTCCCATACTGCAACAACCAATACCAATAGTTAGTGGCTGGTGGGGGGGGTATATTCATCACAGGCTTCAAGACAGAGGAAGAAGCGAAAACAAAGCAGATTTGGCATTTAGTAAGATGACTCATGTACTGGAGGCAGCTAGCTCTCTAGAGTGGTTAATAGCTGGCAACGCCATAAAGTAATACAATATTATTTTAAAGCTAACCCTAAACACACTGCTACCACTAATGCCTAATCCTAACCTTAAATTAAGACCAAAAAGGCCATTTTTGTTTTCAGACATTTTTACGATATGGTCTGTTCTGTTACAATGGCATTGATGCTCACCTTTAAAATGCTTGTCTCCCCCTGCTGGCTGTTTTCAATATGCTCAGTTAATGTTACCCTGACCTCTGTCATGTGACATTGCTAATCAGGAAGTGATGGTGTGTTAATGCAGAGCTCCTTTCACTTATTAGCTGTGTTCGAATACCCATACTAACATACTGTATACTACATACTTAATTCATGAGTATATACTATATGCTATACACTATTAGTCCATTTTAGTATACAGTAAACTAACAGTATGCTTTCAGTTGAGCATACTAGCTCAATGTGGAGTGCCAGAGTGCTCACGTTAATTCAGAGCGTTATCAAATTGTGCGTTTCAGAGCGTTTTGCTACTGGAGCGCACACTGGACGCTCTAGCCGAGGAGTAGGGTTGATTTGAGCGTTCTGACCTTACAACGGCATTCAAGCACCCAAGCTAACATTGACTAGCTTGTTAGCTACTTCCAGACACAAATGAGACCACTCTGACCATTTTTCTCACACTAGCAGAGATGGTTAGGCAGTTTCATGTTATCCAGAGCGTCGGTGACTGTAACTGTGCTGCTGGCAACAATTTAATTACGCCTTTTTGCCACCGGCCATATTCAAAGGGTGTTGAACGCTCTTTTATTAATTATTCTGAACTCTGGTACACAGACGAGAGTGCTCTGAAATTGGAGAAGATAGCTAGAGCGAATTTACGAAAGCAGCCAAATGTCCATTGAGAACGCATACCATTTAGCTAAGAATGAAGTGTATAATCAAGTCAACAAACGTTGTGTAGTTAGATAGCCTATAGTTAATATACTCGCAAGTTTGACATATAAGTAGCCAACTAACATAGCTAGCTAACATAATGCTACAAACTGCTGTAATGATATGCTATGTGATTCGTTAGAACAGAGTAGCTAACAAATTGTCAGCCAACATAACATGTAAGATAACTTATTTGAAAATAAATGATTTTACAGTGCCTTGCAAAAGTATTCATCCCTCTTTGCGTTTTTCCTATTTTGTTGCATTACATCCTGTAATTTAAAAGGATTTTCATTTGGATTTCATGTAATGGACATACACAAAATAGTCCAAATTGGTGAAGTGAAATGAAAAAAAAAAATTGTTTCAAAAAATTACAAAAAAATAAAAAACAGAAAAGTGCATATGTATTCACCCCCTTTGCTTTGAAGCCAAAAAATAAGATCTGGTGCAACAAATTACCTTCAGAAGTCACATAATTAGTTAGATTATACACAGGTGAGCTTTATTTAAGTGTCACATAATCTAAGTATATATTCACCTGTTCTGAAAGGCCCCGGAGTCTGCAACACCACTAAGCAAAGGTCACGACAAAGCAAGTGTCACCATGAAGACCAAGGAGCTCTCCAAACAGGTCAGGGACTAAGTTCTGGAGAAGTACAGATCAAGGTTGGGTTATAAAAAAATATCAGAAACTTAAATCCCTTAAATCCATTATGAAAAAAATGGAAAGAATGTGGCACCACAACAAACCTGCCAACAGAGGGCCGCCCACCAAAACTCACAGACCAGGCAAGGAGGGCCTTAATCAGAGAGGCAACAAAGAGACCAAAGATAACCCGGAAGGAGCTGCAAACCTCCACAGCGAAGATTGGAAGCCAATGCTTAAAGAAATAAATAAGAAAACACATTTGGTGTTCGCCAAAAGGGGAGTGGGAGACTCCCCAAACATATGGAAGAAGGTACTCTGGTCAGATGAGGCTAAAATTGAGCTTTTTGGACATCAAAGAAAACACTCTCTCTGGCGCGTACCCAACACCTCTCATCACCCCAAAAACATAATCTCCACAGGGAAGCATGGTGGTGGCAGCATCATGCTGTGGGGATGTTTTTTATTGGCAGGGACTGGGAAACTGGTCAGAATTGAAGGAATGATGGATGGCACTAAATACAGGGAAATTCTTGAGGGAAATGTTTCAGTCTTCCAGAGATTTGAGATTGGGACAGCGGTTCACCTTCCAGCAGAACAATGACCCTAAGCATACTGCTAAAGCAACACTCAAGTGGTTTAAGGGGAAACATTTAAATGTCCTGGAGATTGCTGTACACCAGCGGAACCCATCCAACTTGAAGGAGCTGGAGTAGTTTTGCCTTGAAGAACGGGCAAAAATCCATGTGCCTAGATGTGCCAAGATGATAGAGACATATCCCAAGAGATTTGCAGCTGCAATTGCTGGAAAAGGTGGCTCTTCAAAGTATTGACTTTGGGGGTGTGAATAGTTATGCACGCTCAAGTTTTCTGTTTTTGTCTTATTTCTTGTTTGTTTCACAATAAAAACTGCTTTGCATCTTCAAAGTGATAGGCATGTTGTTTAAATCAAATGATACAACCCCCAAAAAATCTGTTCTAATTCCAGGTTGTAAGGAAACAAAATAGGAAAAATGCCAAGAGGGTGAATACTTTCGCAAGCCACTGTATTACACTGCTGAACATTTTCTTAACATTTGTCATAATTAGTTAAAGCAAAGAATTTATGGATTTTTTGGGGGGGAAGCGCAAGGGTGCAGCCATGTTTGGGCCTTGGAGGGCATAGGCCCACCCACTTGGCAGCCAGGCCCGCCCACTGGGGAGCCAGGGCAGGCCAATCAGAACAATTCTTTCCCCACAAAAGGGTTTGTTGCAGACCGAGAAATAAGGTTTTTGTGCATATGGAAAATGTCTCAGATTTTTTATTTCAGTTCATGAAAAGTGGCACCAACACTACATGTTGCGTTAATATTTTTGTTAGGTGTACATACTTTCATGTTGTTTTCTTATGTAAGTCTATGCTTGTTTTGTGTTAAATATACAGTACCAGTCAAAAGTTTGGACACACCTACTCATTCGGGGGGTTTTCTTTATTTATACAATGTTCTACATTATATAATAATAGTGAACACATCAAAAAAATGAAAGAACACATATGGAATCATGCATTAACCCAAAAAGTACATGTTATAAAATATATGTTATATTTGAGATTCTGCCTTGATGACAGCTTTGCACACTCTTAGAATCCTCTCAACCAGCTTCACAAGGAATGCTTTTCCAACAGTCTTGAAGGAATTCCCACATATGCTGAGCAATTGTTGGCTGCTTTTCCTTCACTCTGCAGTACGACTCATCACAAACCATGTGGAGGCCAGGCCATCTGATCCAGCACTCCACCACTCTCCGTCTTGGTCAAATAGCCCTTACACAGCCTGGAGGTGTGTTTTGGGTCATTGACCAGTTGAAAAACAAATGATATTCCCACAAAACGCAAACCAGATGGGATGGCGTATCGCTGCAGAATGCTGTGGTAGCCATGCTGGTTAAGTGTGCCTTGAATTCTAAATAAATCACTGACAGTGTCACCAGCAAAGCAAACCGACACCATCACACCTCCTCCTCCATGCTTCACAGTGGGAACTACACACTCAGAGATCATCCGTTCACCTACTCTACGTCTCACAAAGACACAGCGATTGGAATCAAAAATCTCAAATATGGATTAGAAATTTCTTGGCCCAAGCAAGTCTCTTCTTATTATTGATGTCCTTTAGTAGTGGTTTCTTTGAGGCAATTCGACCATGAAGGCCTGATTCACTCAGTCTCCTCTGAACAGTTGATGTTGAGATGTGTCTGTTACTTGAACTCTGTGAAGAATTTATTTGGGCTGTAATCAGGTGCAGTTAACTCTAATGCTTTTATCATCTGCAGCAGAGGTAACTCTGGGTCTTCCTTTCCTGTGGCGGTCTTCATGAGAGCCAGTTTCATCATAGCACATAAAACTTTCAAAGTTCTTGAAATGTTCCTGATTGACTGACCATCATGTCTTAAAGTAATGAAGGACTGTCATTTCTCTTTGCTTATCTAAGCGGTTCTTGCCATAATATGGACTTGGCCTTTTACCAAATAGTGCCATCTTCTATATACCAACCCTATCTTGTCACAACACAATGGATTGAAACAAATGCATTGAGAAGTAAAACATTCCACAAATAAACTTTTAACAAGGCACACCTGTTAATTAAAATTCATTCATGAGTAAGTGACTACCTCATGAAGCTGGTTGAGAGAAAGCCAAGAGTATGCAAAGCTGTCCTCAAGGCAAAGAGTGGCTACTTTGAAGAATCTCAAATATTATTTTTTTTTAAATTTTTTAACACTTTTTTTGGTTACTACATGATTCCATTTGTGTTATTTCATAATTTTTGATGTCTTCACTAATATTCTACAATGTAGAAAATAGTAAAAGTAAACATAAGCCCTGGAATAAGTACTGTAGGTGTGTCTAAACTATTGACTGGTACTGTACGTATACTGTACATTGAGAAACTTTGGTTGTAGCTGTAATTAGCTGTCATTTTGTTCAGGCTTTATACCCTGTTGGAGGTTACTAACCTTTTTGGGATAGGGGGCAGCATTTTCACTTTTGGATGAATACCGTGCCCAGAGTGAAGTGCCTCCTACACTGTTCCAGATGCTAATATATGCATATTATTATTATTAAAGCTGTGAGTATATCAGAACTCATATGGCAGGCGAAAACCTGAGAAAAATCCAATCAGGAAGTGGGACATCTGAGGTTTGTAGTTTTTCAAAGCTTGGCCTACCGAATACACAGTGTCTATGGAGTGAAGTTGCACTTCCTACGGCTTCCTCTAGATGTCAACCGTCTTTAGAAACTTGAATGAGGATTCTCCTATAAAGGAGGGGCTCATGAGACCTCTTTCAGTCAGTGGTCTGGCAGAGTGTCCCAGGCTCGTGATGCGCACTCCCGACAGATATACCTCTCGTTCCAGTGCTTTTCTTCAGACATAGGAATTCTCCGGTTGGAACAATATTGATGTTTTATGTTAAAAACATTCTAACGATTGATTCCATACATCGTTTGACATGTTTCTAAAGGACTGTAACGGAACTTTTCAAGTTTTTGTCTGGACAAAGTGCTCGCACCTCATGATGATGAATTAGTAGGCTGAACGCGCTAACAACAAGTGGCTATTTGGACATAAATGATGGACTTCATGGAACAAATCAGTCATTTATTGTCGAACTGGGATTCTTGGGAGTGCCTTCTGATGAAGATCATCAAAGTTAAGTGAATATTTATGGTGTTATTTCTAACTTCTGTTGACTCCAAAATGGATATTTGGATATTTAGATATTTTTCTGGCTGTTTTGGGCTCTGAGCGCCATTTTCAGATTATGCTTTTTCCGTAAAGTTTTTTTAAATCTGACACAGCTGTTGCATTAAGGAGAAGTCTATATTTAATTCTGTGAATAACACTTGTATCTAGTATATAACATAGTCAATTCTGACTTTGGCTCTGGCCCATCTAGTGGAAACCACTCAGTTCTACCTCCAGGGCAAGACTCATGATATTAAACGTCAACCTGCGACGTTTGAAACTGCCCACCCTGCTGTTACAACAATGGAGTAATTTTCCATGTGACACTGCCACTGTCATGATTAGGGAGGATATGCGTTTTGAGCAGGAGACTGCCAACTTTATAAAGAGAGGTTGTATCTGTCAGAGAGTATCTGTCCTCAATTAGCATGAGGAGAGGGGGGTGGAGGAGATGAGAGGAATGGAGAGGAGATGAGTGGGTGGAGAGGAGAGGAAGAGAGAAGGGGAGGAGAAGAAAGGGGAGAGGAGAATAGAGGAAGAGGAGAGGTGGAGATGGGCAATATGAGGGGAGAAGAGGCAGAGAGGAGGAGAAAGGAGAATAGAGGAGAGGAGGAAAGAGGAGGAGAGGAGTAGAAGGGAGTGAAAGGATAATAGAGGAGAGGACAAGAAAATAAAGTAAAATAGAGGAGAGGAGAGGAAAGCATGGAGAGTGGAGGAGAGAGAGGAAGAGGGGAAATGGGAGAGGAGAGGCATGTAGCTAGGAGGAGAGGAAGAGAAGGGTGGAGAGAGGTGTCACTCTGGATCTTGGCTGCTCAGAGAGTGTTGTTAATGCAGTACAAGCTCCCATCGATCCACTGTCCACTCCCAACACAGGCTCAGCTATTCCCCTGGCTCAAATTATGAAGGCCCACGTTCACTTATTTCACTTCACACAACACTCAATATAGTGCTCCTGAGTGAGTGGGTCAGTGAGTGAGTGAGTGAGTGTGTGTGTGTGTGCGTGTGTGTAGGCTCCTTCTGCAATGTGTGGGGGACTCTTTCTGCAATGTGTGTGTGACTCCTTCTGCAGTGTGTGTGAGGCTCCTTAAGCAGTGCGTGTGTGTGTGTGCGTGTGTGTGTGCGTGCGCGCTTGTGTTTGTGTGTGTGTGTGTGTGTGTGTGTGTGTGTGTGTGCGTGTGCGTGTGCGTGTGTGTGTGTGTGTGTGTGACCCACCGTGCGGACGTTGACCCAGTAGCCGATGATGCGGTCTGTAGCTGCCGGCTCTCTCTGGGTCCACTGGAGGTTGTAGGAGTAGTTGTTGACCTTCTGAATGCGGATGGGGTTGGGCGTATCAAAGTAAAACTCTGCGTTGTATGGACGGGCTACAGTGTTGGGGGAGGGAGAAAGAAGAAGGATAAGAGGGAGTGGGAGTTTTGGTTGGTTGGTTTGGTACTTTATGAATTGTGTATCAGAGGGTCAGACGCCCATTTGTGTATCAGAGGGTCAGACGCCCATTTGTTTTAAAAGTTGTAATGCACTTCATTTTCAGTCCTATATGAGAAACTGCTCTCTTTTCATCTTGTAGCCATAACCATATGGGTCCCATTATGTCTGTTGAAAACCAAACACTGCAATCCTAAATTGGACATCATGAAAGGACTGAATTGATATGGAATTGACCCTAACACTACCAGGAACTCCAACCTCTTCTGGTACTCACACGAGACGTTGAAGGTGCAGGTGGAGCTGCCCACGCCGTTGCTGACGCGGCACTCATATGTGCCATTGTTGCTGGGGTCCAGCTTGAATTTCAGCTGCGGGTTCTCCTGCGGGTTCGGGGTCAGGGAGGACAGGGGCTCGCCGTTTCGGACCCAGCGGACACTGGCCACTCGTGCCGGGTTGGACTTCTGAATGAGGCAGCGCAACGTCACAAACTGGTAGTTGGGTGAACGGACATCCTGAAAGACCGGGTCCAGGACTGGAGCGTCTGAGTGAAGGGGGAAAATAGTGTTAATTCATAAGTTATGTATGGGTTATAAACGTGTTATGACATCCTTATGTAGGTGCACTTCAAATAAAGTGTTCCCAAATAGCCTCCTCTCACAGTTTTTGAGAAAGACAGATCTTTAATGGAATAATGCAAGAAAGGGAGGTAGAGCGAGAGAGAGGGTGGAGGGAAGAGTAAGAAAGCAGAAAAGGAGATAGGTGTCTTCACAACAATGGTCCCAGCAACATAATGAAAGGAGGAGAAACCTTGAATCATGATCAGTGGTTTAGTATTGTTCTTTACGTCTTAAGACGTAAGTAAACAATACTAAGCCGCTTGATAATTAATTAATTTTGTGGAATAAAACCCTGGCCTCTCTACAGCTTATCCCAGGAACCTCTCCCTGCATACAGTACCCTGCAGGAGAATAAAGACAAGGAGCAAGAGAGACGTCACACCTGACATGTGAAAATTGATATGTCGACATGATGGATCGGACGCCACAAGGCGCAGACGTTAGCGTCGTGCTAAGCACTAATCGTGTGTAATTAACATGTCAGAAGCTATCCACGGAGAATGACTGACTAGCCTCCAGGTCCAATGGCTAGCACCGTAGCAGAATTATACTGCTGCAAATCACCCCGCGCTGCAATTAAGCTAATAGGCTACTTATTAGCAAAGGATGCTAATGCAGAGCTAACGATGCCACGATACGTATGGGGTCACAAACGTTAGGGTTCACACGACGTTAGCCTTAAGCTACCGTTTAATTTTTTCTTTATTGGCAATGGCTATGTAATTATAGACTATGTTTTGGCCGTCTTTCAAAGAGACCTGGACGATACGGGAGATGAAGTGTAGATTGTGGAGTTGATACCAAGGCCTGGTAATTGTACATTTTACATTTTTGTCATTTAGAAGACGCTCTTATCCAGTGCGACTTAGAGTAAGTGCATGCCTCTTAAGGTAGCTAGGTGAGACAACCACATATCACAGTCATAGTAAGTACATTTTCCTCAATAAAGAAGTTGTCAGTGCTAGCAAGCCTAGGTAAAGTGCTTTGGGCTACTGGAATCCAGTAAATTATTATTATTATATCTGAGTACGCAAGCTTGAATATTCTCATTGTAAGAATAACTCACTTCCTTAGAGCAGAATACCTACACTCTTAGAAAAAAGGGTTCCAATAGGGTTCTTTGAAGAGGGATAGGGTTCTACCAATAACTGTTTTGATCAGATGAACCCCTTTGTAAGGCAAAGGGTTCTATATAGAACCTTTAACATCTTAAGAACCATTTTTTGAAGAATATTGATTCTTTGGAAGGCAAGAATGAGGGAGAGATGAGAGAGAGAAGCTGCAACCCCTCACCACCCCAAACACCGCTTCGCCCCACTGACCCACACTCACCCAGACCTTGCCCTCCTTCCCTCCACAGGGCCCAAAAGCAGGACCAGTGCAACTATGCAGAGGCCCTCAGTAGACAGGAGAACTCTGTAGGATTGAGTGAGATTAAAAAGCTCCTCCAAGTTTACTTGTTCAATGAAGAAAAAGATAACAAATGTTTTCTGTTTTCCTGTTTCTCACTCTTATCAACATAGTATTCTTTCTTTTTGTAACATGAGATCGCTATCAGTGAGCATGTGGAACATTGAGAGCCTGAACTCATCAACCTTTGGACCAAAGAGTTTAGCACTGTAGTAAAACAAAATCTTAAATATGTTGATGTCATCATTCTGCAGGAGACATGGTGTAAGGCAGACATTGTCAGTCACTGTCCCACAGGCTACAGAAAGGTAATTTTGCCGTCACAGAAACACAGCTCTGTCAATAGAGGCAGAGAATCTGGAGGATTGATCATTTGCTACAAAACCAAACTACACAATCAAATTGATCCCCTCAAAATGGGTAAATATCACATTTGGTTAAAAAAAAACAAAAAAAAAACTTGTATTGACAGAAAAATATGTGTTCTTATGCACAATATATATATCTCCCCCAAAATCCCCATATTACTCAGAGGAGATATTTCCCATCCTTCCAGTCCCAGGGAAATGTGCTCGTCTGTGGGGACATAAATGAGCGAACAGGAACACTACCCGTTCTAACAACCACACGAGGGGAGGGCTTTCTTACAGGCCACACTGCTCCCAACTGTCGTAATCTCCCCAATAGAAACAACAGTGACGGAGCCATCAACAAAAACAGAAGGGATCTGTTGCAGCTCTGTCGAAGCCTGGGTCTCTACTTTGTCAAAGGTAGGTTACTCTTTGGGGAGATTCACCTGTTGCTCACTTCCTGTCCACAGCACAGTATGATTACAGACATATACCCTTTCTTTCCCAGCTCCTTCACTGTCAAGTCACTAAGACCTCTGTCTGATTACTGCCAAATGACATTGTTCCTCAAAAGAACAGACATGGAAAACAACCACACATTCACAGCCCAGTAAGCTTTACAAAATCAGAAATTCATACAGATGGGCCCAAAACAGCACATAAGAATAGCAGAAAGCAACCAGTAACCAAAAAATTCAAACACTCTTAGATAATTTTCTGGATATCACATCCACTAACAGTAAAGAAGGCATACATCTAGCAACAAAAAACATCAACAATATATTCTGGAAAACGGCAAAAGAAGCACAACTGAAATTGATAAAAAAACGAACCAAAAAAGACCACAGATGAAAACTGGTTTGATGCAGATTGTCAAATGATAAGGAAAAAAATGTAAACATTATTAAGCCAAAAGCACAGAGACCCAAATAATGGTGAATTACGCCCTAATTACTGTGAGACTTTAAAACTATAAATGTACTGTACACTCAGAACCAAAAATGCACAGTACAACTTCAAGCAGCTGACACTAATTAGGAGTCCATAAACATAAACATCTTCTCGCAAAATTGGAAAAACCTACAAAAAATCTAAACTAGAGAAATTAACAATACAAAATGGTGACATATTGGACAAGCCATTTTAAAACACTCTACAACACCGTTCAAACTGATGCAAACGTAGAACCATGCAAAATTCATGAAAAATCCATTGAACTCCCCAATTACTGACCAGGTGCTCTATAAGAAATGTCAGGCCCTCAAATTTAAAAAAGCATGCAAACCTGATGGAATCCTAAATGAGATGATCAAATTCACTAGTGCAAAATTTAAATTGGCTATATTAAAACTGTTTAATTTGAGTGTAGGTTATTTCCCTGACATCTGGAATCAAGGACGCATAACCCCAAGCTTTAAGAATGGAGACACATTTCGATTACATAGGCATTTGTGTGAACAGTAACCTGGGGAAGGTTTTCTGTAGATTTATAAATACAAGAGATCTAAACTTCCTTAAAAAGCACAATGTCTTGAATGAAAGGCTAATGGGATTTATACCAAAACATCGTACGACCAATCATATTTACACCCAACACACTCCACCAAAATAAAACCAAAATGTACACTCGATTTATCGACTTCCGAAAAGAATTTGATTCTATCATTAAATCAATGTATTCTGGTAATAAGTGCAGCATCAAAATTGGCAAGAAAATAACATAATTCTTTAACCAGGGGCGGGGCCTTCGCCAGGGTTGCAGTCTAGGCCACAATTCTAGAAAAATCCTCAGCCCCTGGTGCTAGTCACCACAATTCAGAGGTTAAATGTCTGCTGTTCGCAGATGACCTGTGCCTGCTGTCACCCACAGCAGAGCCTGAACCCCAAAAAGTCAAAAATAATGATTCTCCAGGGAATATCCAGATCTCAGGGAATTAGACCAAAATGCTCAATTAGTACAACATATATAGAGTACTGCACACACTACAATTTCTTACGTTTAAAAATGAGCTCAACTGGACACCTAAATGAGGCAGTGAATGAACTGAGAGAAAGCACAAAGGGCATTTTACGCCACTAAAAACTAATTCAAATTGAAATAAATTTGCCTAAAACTAATTGAATGTGTCATTGAACCAATTGCACTTCATGGCAGTTTTGGAAACATCTAAAATACATTAACATTACCAAGTCCTGTAATGTCAAGATCTGAGCAAAGAATATAGTCTCCACATCCAGCTGGTTCATAAACCTGTTCTACTAACACACTGAAGCCTCAGGACAAGAACATCCAGTCAATCAGAATAAACCAAAACACAACACAGTCAAAACAAAATTACATTATTTATTAGGAAGCACAAGCAAAATGCAGTGCTATCTGGCCCTAAATTGACAGTACTGTACACCGTGGAAAATGGTTTGACCAAGATCAAAACCTTAGAAAAACCTTGACAAAGTACAGGTTCAGTGGGCACAGCCTTGCCACTGAGAAGGGTAGACACAGGAATGCCTGGCTCCTTGTAGAGCAGTGGTTCCCAAACTTGTTATAGTCCCGTATCCCTTCAAACATTCAACCTCCAGCTGCATACCACCTCTAGCACCAGGGTCAGCACACTCTAAAATGTTTTTTTTTGCCATCAATGTAAGCCTGCCACACACACACATTATACGATACATTTATTAAACATAAGAATTTGTGTGATTTTTTTGTCACAACAAAGAGCTCTTATAGGACTGGGGCACAAATTAAAATAATAATAGTCAATCATTTTGCTATTTATTCAACCATCTTACATATAAAAATGTATTTGTTAATTTAATATTGTGAATAACTCACCACAGGTTAATGAGAAGGTTGTGCTTGAAAGGATGCACATAGCTCTGAAATGTTGGGTTGTATTGAAGAGTCTCATTTTCCACACACAGTCTGTGCCTGTATTTAGTTGTCATGCTTAGCGAGGGCCGAGAATCCACTCTCACATAGGTACGTGGGTGCAAAGGGCATCAGTGTCTTAACAGCGCGATTTGCCAACGCAAGATACTGTAAGCGCAGCCCAATCCAGAAACCTGGCAGTGGCTTCTGATTAAATTACATTTTCACAGAACCACTTTTTGCAATTTTGATGAGGCTCTCTTGTTCAGATATCGGTAAGTGGACTGGAGGCAGGGCATGAAAGGGATAATGAATCCAGTTGTTTGTGTCATCCGTTTCGGAAAAGTATTTGGTATTTGCGCACCCAACTCAGGTGCTTTGCTACATAACATTTTACATTGTCCATAAACTTGAGTTCATTTGCACACAAAAAATCATACAATGATGGAAAGACCTGTGTGTTGTCCTTGTTAATCCAACTTCTTAATCATAGCCTCAATTTTGTCCCGCACATTGAAAATACTAACATCTCCTGCCATGTCACTAAATGCATCATCAAACAGTGTTGTTTGATGAAGGCATTGTCTGTATAGTTATTTTTTGCCTTTTCCCCCAGCATTGTCCCAGCCATAACCATGGCAGCAGGAATAATTAAGTCCTCCACAATAGTATGGGACTTGCCTGTCCTAGCCACTCGGTAGCTCACCATATACGAAACTTCTAGACCCTTCTTATTAATGGTATCTGTTGCTTTTATACATGCCTTACTACTTGAAAGTCGTCTTAATTCTCACTCAAAACTTCCTGTGGCTTATTTTTCAAATTGGCTGATGGTTTACTTTTATTTTTGGCAGTGAAAATGTGAAGATTTTTTTTTAATGTGAAGAATTATAATTTTTTAAATGCGAATCACATTTTTATTTGGCGTAGTTTGGGAATAGCTGCTGTAGAGGAAAGGCAACCATAGCAGAACACGAGACAGAGCTGCATTTCCTGACAAAATGTAAAAAAATATAAAACAATGAGAGAGTGTCATTTCTCCAAATGTGAAACCCTTATTCAAGGTTTCAAAGACCACTCGGATGAGAATAGGCTACCCGTCCTGTTGGGGGAGGATGCAGAGAGATGTGGGTTGGCAGCGCACTACATTGCTGCCTGCCATAAGATGAGGGTCAATGTCTGACAGACCAACAAACCTGCCCATGTCCTCTCTGCCTTTGTTACTGTTCACTGAATGGCTATTTTGACCCTTGATTATTGCTGTTACTGTTGTCCCGTTGACAATATGTATTATTATTATTTGAATTATGTTAATATTGCAAATTGGTAATATTGTTACGTCATGAGAATTGGATCGAATTGAATTGAATTGAGAGAGAGAGAGAGAGAGAGAGATAGATAGAGAGGGGGGGGCAGAGGAGTACACCCAAAGAGAGAGAGAAATAGAGAGCAAGAATTAGAAAGAGGGTGAGTGAGGGAGAGAGGTAGGACACAGGAGTAACCTCTGGAGAGAGAGAGTCAGAGAGAGGGAGGAAAGAAAGGAAGATTGAGAGGAATTGAGAGAATGGGAACAGTGGAAGCCCCTAGAGAGAGACCATGAGCGAGCGAAAGGGAGGGAAAAAAAGATATACAATATAAATGAGATGAGAGAGGAAAAGATAGAGGTGGCTGTGAGAGAGAAAGAGAGAAGAGGAAAAGCGACAGAACAGGGGGCAGAGAGACGTAAGGTGAGGCTTGTTGATAAAGTGATGTAGTGGTGGCTTCGTATCTTGCCAGTCAGCAGTTGGTGTCTTCATCCTAGAAACGTGGTGCACGGATGGGACCACTGACAAAATGACTCCGCAACAGGCTTTACTGTCTCCCCTATCTATTTTCCTTGGCGGCTCGTGCTACGCTAGAATGTTTCAATTTCACGATGCCATAATCCCCGTAAACAGAATCATCGTCCGTCTTATTGGAGACAACAAATATCTGCCGTAATCCTCGCTCTAACTCACACACACAGAAACATACACACACATACACACGCACACAGACAGATACAGATGGAAATACAGAGAGAGACAGACAGACAGATATTAATGCGGGCAGACTCTCTCTCTCTCTCTCACACACACAAACACAGCTTTCCCAGCGTGTTAGTCAAGTTTGTACACTACCCTCTTGTAGTAATGCATGAAGACATGACATTTACAGTATGGTACACTCCAGGGAGATTGATCTGCATCAAGTGTAAGGGAGAAAAGGTGGGGGGGGGGGTGATGGAGAAAGATAGATGACGGAGAGCATGTGTGGTGTAAGAGAGAAAGACTGCACATGACTGAGGAGCTCAGACGGAGCGAGGGAGGGAGAGCAAAAGGGACACAGAAGAGAGAGTGAGGTGGCAAGGGAATAGGAGAGAGGGAAAGAAAGACAAAGAGAGAGGGAGAAGGATAGTGACAGAGAGATGCGGTGAGATGCCGTCTGATTGATGATGATGAGAATAGCAATGAAGAAGAACATCCATGTCACGGTGAGAGGAGTGATAAAGAAAGGGAAGGCAAGGGAGAATAAAATGAGGAAGAGGAGAAAGGGAGAGAAGGAGGGAGGAAGAGATAAAGAGGGTTGTCCACTTATAGGCACAGTAAAACAAATTATAGCATCTTCCCGCGTGTCGATCAACGGCGCTAAATGAAGGGTTGAAAAACAAACCTGATAAACTAAACAAATAAATACAAATTAGGAGGCAAGGAGGGTTTAGTTAAGTTCATTCGGATCCCCGTTAGTTGCACATGCATCAGCTACTCTTCCTGGGTTCCACATAAAACGTATAAATACATGACAAATTATATACAAAAACAGCATAAGATATGACATTAATTCAAATAAAAAATCATAAAATAAGAGTTATATATTGGAAAGACACCAAGAGACAACAAAAATACTAATTAGACACTTAATTTATTCTGCACATATTCATACTTTGATAAGCAATAAGAGTTCAATTAAATCTTTAGAAAGTAGAGAGGCGCTGTGATACAATATGCTTTTTTTAAATCTGTTTTTTAAAGTTAAACTTGCTTTTTGCTTGAGTAACCTCTGGTGGCAGAGCCTTCCATGAGGACATGGCTCTATACATAACTGAGCAATGCATTAAATCTGTTTTTGGTTTGGGAACAGTGAAGAAATCCAGGGAAGGAAAGGGGAATCATTGGTTTCCAAAGCACTGATGGTTCCCTGCAATGGTTCCTGTTCTGCAACATCTACCTATCTCTGATATCCTCTCTCTGTTCGTAATTCTCTCCCTCATGTTCTATTTTCTCCCTCTGTCTCTTTCTCCGTCTCTCTGTCTCTCTCTCTTCTTCCCTCTCTTGCTTGTTACTAAAACCCTTCCTCTCTCGGTTTGTCACACTCTCTTTCTCCCAGTTTGTCTTTCTCTCTTCCTCCATCCATCTGTCACACTCAGTTTCTCTCTCTCTCTCTTTATTTCTGTCTTTCTAGACTGGGGTGGCCACCTGGCCAATAAATCATTGAAGTGGACTGGACTAGACGAGCATCTGAAAGTGTCGTCCTTCCGCCCGCCTGCATTAGCAAGCCTTGTAAATCTAGTAGTATCTTTGTAAGCATGTGGACGGATGGTGGATGGGGGTTGGGAGGATTTGGAATGTCAGCTCCACGGTCATAGTGGTCTTTAATTAAGCTGGCATTCGTTCTGCGCTAAGCTACACTCTTAGAAAAAGGAGTTCCAAATCAAATCAAATTTTATTTGTCACATACACATGGTTAGCAGATGTTAATGCGAGTGTAGCGAAATGCTTGTGCTTCTAGTTCCGACAATGCAGTAATAACCAACAAGTAATCTAACTAACAATTCCAAAACTACTGTCTTATACACAGTGTAAGGGGATAAAGAATATGTACATAAGGATATATGAATGAGTGATGGTACAGAGCAGCATAGGCAGGATACAGTAGATGGTATCGAGTACAGTATATACATGAGGTGAGTATGTAAACAAAGTGGCATAGTTAAAGTGGCTAGTGATACATGTATTACATAAGGATGCAGTCGATGATATAGAGTACAGTATATACGTATGCATATGAGATGAATAATGTAGGGTAAGTAACATTATATAAGGTAGCATTGTTTAAAGTGGCTAGTGATATATTTACATCATTTCCCATCAATTCCCATTATTAAAGTGGCTGGGGTTGAGTCAGTGTCAGTGTCAGTGTGTTGGCAGCAGCCTGATGGCCTTGAGATATAAGCTGTTTTTCAGTCTCTCGGTCCCAGCTTTGATGAACCTGTACTGACCTCGCCTTCTGGATGATAGCGGGGTGAACAGGCAGTGGCTCGGGTGGTTGATGTCCTTGATGATCTTTATGGCCTTCCTGTAACATCGGGTGGTGTAGGTGTCCTGGAGGGCAGGTAGTTTGCCCCCGGTGATGCGTTGTGCAGACCTCACTACCCTCTGGAGAGCCTTACGGTTGTGGGCGGAGCAGTTGCCGTACCAGGCGGTGATAAAGCCCGCCAGGATGCTCTCGATTGTGCATCTGTAGAAGTTTGTGACTGCTTTTGGTGACAAACCAAATTTCTTCAGCCTCCTGAGGTTGAAGAGGCGCTTCTGCGCCTTCTTCACGATGCTGTCTGTGTGAGTGGACCAATTCAGTTTTTCTGTGAAGTGTATGCCGAGGAACTTAAAACTTGCTACCCTCTCCACTACTGTTCCATCGATGTGGATAGGGGGGTGTTCCCTCTGCTGTTTCCTGAAGTCCACAATCATCTCCTTAGTTTTGTTGACGTTGAGTGTGAGGTTATTTTCCTGACACCACACTCCGAGGGCCCTCACCTCCTCCCTGTAGGCCGTCTCGTCGTTGTTGGTAATCAAGCCTACCATTGTTGTGTCGTCCGCAAACTTGATGATTGAGTTGGAGGCGTGCGTGGCCACGCAGTCGTGGGTGAACAGGGAGTACAGGAGAGGGCTCAGAACGCACCCTTGTGGGGCCCCAGTGTTGAGGATCAGCGGGGTGGAGATGTTGTTGCCTACCCTCACCACCTGGGGGCGGCCCGTCAGGAAGTCCAGTACCCAGTTGCACAGGGCGGGGTCGAGACCCAGGGTCTCGAGCTTGATGACGAGCTTGGAGGGTACTATGGTGTTGAATGCCGAGCTGCAGTCGATGAACAGCATTCTCACATAGTTATTCCTCTTGTCCAGATGGGTTAGGGCAGTGTGCAGTGTGGTTGAGATTGCATCGTCTGTGGACCTATTTGGGCGGTAAGCAAATTGCAGTGGGTCTAGGGTGTCGGGTAGGGTGGAGGTGATATGGTCCTTGACTAGTCTCTCAAAGCACTTCATGATGACGGAAGTGAGTGCTACGGGGCGGTAGTCGTTTAGCTCAGTTACCTTAGCTTTATTGGGAACAGGAACAATGGTGGCCCTCTTGAAGCATGTGGGAACAGCACACTGGTATAGGGATTGATTGAATATGTCCGTAAACACACCGGCCAGCTGGTCTGCGCATGCTCTGAGGGCGCGGCTGGGGATGCCGTCTGGGCCTGCAGCCTTGCGAGGGTTAACACGTTTAAATGTCTTACTCACCTCGGCTTCAGTAAAGAAGAGTCCGCATGTTTTCGTTGCAGGCCGTGTCAGTGGCACTGTATTGTCCTCAAAGCGGGCAAAAAAGTAATTTAGTCTGCCTGGGAGCAGGACATCCTGGTCTGTGACTGGGCTGGATTTCTTCTTGTAGTCCGTGATTGACTGTAGACCCTGCCACATGCCTCTTGTGTCTGAGCCGTTGAATTGAGATTCTACTTTGTCTCTGTACTGACGCTTAGCTTGTTTGATAGCCTTGCGGAGGGAATAGCTGCACTGTTTGTATTCGGTCATGTTACCAGTCACCTTGCCCTGATTAAAAGCAGTGGTTCGCGCTTTCAGTTTCACGCGAATGCTGCCATCAATCCACGGTTTCTGGTTAGGGAATGTTTTAATCGTTGCTATGGGAACGACATCTTCAACGCATGTTCTAATGAACTCGCACACCAAATCAGCGTATTCGTCAATATTGTTATCTGACGCAATACGAAACATGTCCCAGTCCACGTGATGGAAGCAGTCTTGGAGTGTGGAGTCAGCTTGGTCGGACCAGCGTTGGACAGACCTCAGCGTGGGAGCCTCTTGTTTTAGTTTCTGTCTGTAGGCAGGGATCAACAAAATGGAGTCGTGGTCAGCTTTTCCGAAAGGAGGGCGGGGCAGGGCCTTATATGCGTCACGGAAGTTAGAGTAACAATGATTTTTCCACCCCTGGTTGCGCAATCGATATGCTGATAAAATTTAGGGAGTCTTGTTTTCAGATTAGCTTTGTTAAAATCCCCAGCTACAATGAATGCAGCCTCCAGATAAATGGATTCCAGTTTGCAAAGAGTCAAATAAAGTTCGTTCAGAGCCATCGATGTGTCTGCTTGGGGGGGGATATATACGGCTTATAATCAAAGATAATTCTCTTGGTAGATAATGCAGTCTACATTTGATTGTGAGGAATTCTAAATCAGGTGAACAGAAGGATTTGAGTTCCTGTATGTTTCTTTCATCACACCATGTCTCGTTAGCCATAAGGCATACGCCCCCGCCCCTCTTCTTACCAGAAAGATGTTTGTTTCTGTCGGCGCGATGCGTGGAGAAACCCGCTGGCTGCACCGCCTCCGATAGCGTCTCTCCAGTGAGCCATGTTTCCATGAAGCAAAGAACGTTACAGTCTCTGATGTCCCTCTGGAATGCTACCCTTGCTCGGATTTCATCAACCTTGTTGTCAAGAGACTGAACATTGGCGAGAAGAATGCTAGGGAGTGGTGCACGATGTGCCCGTCTCCGGAGTCTGACCAGAAGACCGCCTCGTTTAACTCTTTTTCGGAGTCGTTTTTTTGGATCGCTGCATGGGATCCATTCCGTTGTCCTGGGTGAAAGGCAGAACACAGGATCCGCGTCGCGAAAAACATATTCTTGGTCGTACTGATGGTGAGTTGACGCTGATCTTATATTCAGTAGTTCTTCTCGACTGTATGTAATGAAACCTAAGATGATCTGGTGTACTAATGTAAGAAATAACACGTAAAAAAACAAAACACTGCATAGTTTCCTAGGAACGCGAAGCGAGGCGACCATCTCTGTCGGCGCCGGGACCGCATAGAACCCCAATAGGGTTCTATGCGGAGGGATAGAGAAGGGTTCTTTGTAAGGCAAAGAGTTCTACCTCAAACATTTGTTATCCTAAGAACCATTTTTAGAAGAAAGGTCTCTTTGAGAGGCTAGAAGGATTCTTTCGAAGGCAAAAAGGGTTCTGCTTCTGAATCTGAATAATAGTTTTTATTGTAATACTTGTTCTTTCTTTTAAATAGTGCCTCAGCAATAGTGTTTACTTCAGTGTTTAAACTTTAAGATCAGGAGTTTGAGTCATTTGATACATTTAAAAAGATAGGTGTGAGAATATTTTAAACTGTACCTAGAGTATACAGGAAAATTTGTGCACGTATCTGGTATTCCCTTAACCCTTTTACATTTACAGTACTGACATAATTTATATCTTTGCCATGATTTCGGTCTTTCAAATTAGTATTTTCTTTGATTTTATTGAGCAGAGAGTAGGAGAATAGAAGGAAGTATGAGTGAACCAGCAGTGTATTTTTGTACTGCATATTACACAGCAAATTGGCCAGTTTAACCTAATGTAGATTTTTCAGTGTAACATTTCTAGTGTTGATTCAGGAGTTAAATTAACATAAAAATTGGCGGTGTAAAATAACCTTAGTGTTGTTGTTAAAAACCAGAGTTGAGTGTGATTGTGTCATTTTTACTCTGTGTTGAGTAAAACACTCATTATCATATTTCCCAGCATGCTCTATCACAAGTTGATTTTCAGAATAGTTTGTTTCAATATCTGTGTTTTTGCATGTACATTGATTGGTTGATTAATCTTATGCTACACAAAGATAAATAACATACATTTTATAAACTAATTCAATTGGTTGGATTTATTGCACCTGTTACTGAGAAGGTTGATCCATTTCAGATGATTTAGGTCATCCCATTAGCCAGTCCTCTTTACCCTAGCAATCATTCTGAATGCAGGTTTCAGGTGATAAAAAATGGAAAATCCTCACCTTGTCTGGATTCCAATAGGAATTACACATCACTTTGCAAGCAAAAATAAAGTAACCAGGAGTTTCCTAACACCACTGTATTAGGGTATAACTAGGCCTTCAAAGAAAGGCCTTATGATATATGTAATGTATTGTCATAAATAATGACATTTTAAATGGGAATAAGGCTGGTGGAACTGTTCATAAAGGATTCTAGGAAGAACCTTTAGAGGAAAAAATGCTTCTTGCTAGAAATGTTCACAGAGTTCTATGACACCAAAAAGGGTTCACCTATTGGGACAGACCGAAGCACCTGAGCAACTTGTATTATAAAAGTGTAGTTTAATTCGCTAAGCAAGCTAGTGTGGGCATATCCCTTACATTGAATCCCAAACCAACTCCTAGTCCCTACCCACAAGGCACTTGTGGAGAACTGAGAGGATTGTATAAGTGTCCGCAACAACAATTCCATATAGCATATCAGAGGCCAATTCTCTCAGCTCTACGTAAGTGCCTAGGGGGCAGGGGCTAGGACTTAGGTTTGTTTTGTGATGTTTAGGCTTCAAGGCTCGTAAGCTTCCCAATAGAGTAGTCACTCCAGGTCAATTAAAGGAAACTACAGCGTTCACAGATTAAGCCAATGGTTTTTCAATGGGGCTCATACATTGACAGATGGACAGTCCTCTATCAAAAGTTTAAATTATTTGAATATATTACAGGATACATGGAGGACCATACATCTTCTCACATTGTTAATGTTGCATTCACAATTAATGGGAAATACAGGCATTGGAACGAAAGCTGTAAACAAAAAAATTCAAAATAATGGATGTAAAGGGATATTATACTAAGCTATGTGGGCTTCAGGGCTATTCTTTGAGCCTCTATGTTTCACTATTAGCCATGAGTGTATTGTTCGCTCCATCCACCAAAGTGCATCACCTTCCTTTTACAATTTACACACAAACACATTCTAAAGAAGAGTCTTCTAGGACAGTGAGAGTTTTATTCAACATTGGCTGTCATGGCACAGCCCGCATTGAAGACAAAACAATGGCAAAACAACCTTCAGTGGCACTATTTTGAAACTGGAAAGTCAGGAGCTGGATTTTCACGAGCGTCTAGCAACATCACATACTGTAGGCTACAGTTAGTGAATGGGGAAGCGAAGAGAAAGGGTGTTGAATTCTGAAGCTTTTAGGGTTCTGAACTTTATGGACGAGCCCCTTTCATAATGGAAGCATTATTGAAGTGTGGCAGGCATAAGCACTTTTACTGAGCACAAAGTGTAAATATAACCAAGGGGAGAGTTCGCTAATAGCCTAGCTAGCGTCGTCACTAATGGCTCGCGTAAACAATAAACAAGGTTTGCTCACTTAGCAGCATTGGTTTCTGAGTGGCATTATACCATTTGTTAATTAGTGACCTTGTTTGTTAGTAAGAGTGCATTCAACCCCGTTTGGGGGTTACCGTTAGCATACTCCGGTCCAGTGTGAGTTTTAAATTGAATTGAGACAGCAGTCGATGCTAATCTAGTAGTGCTAGCTATCGATTTGAAGGAATTGATGGTTGAGTTGTAATGACTGATAATGTTGCACCCCATGTAGGTCAACAGGACCAGAACAGAACAAACGCAATAATACTCAGAGCTCAATAAACAGATGACTCATAGGAAATGTAGTACTTTACTACTCACATTGCACGTTGAGCTGCACCTGCGCCTGGCGTGGCTTGATGTTGAGGCCATTGTAGGGCGCCGTTTGGCAGCGATAGGAACCCATCAGGTCACGGGTGACGTTGGTCAGCCGGAGGCGCCCGTTGCGTGTCTCCACCGCCCACTCACCCGTGGGCATAGGCAGGTCCTTGTCGGCGCGCGACCAGAGCACAGGCGGACGGGGCTTGCCATCCACCAGGCACACCAGGTCGGCAGAGCCTCCCTCCCTCACACTCACCACCTGGCCCCCTGCCGGCACCGTCAGAATAGGGGGAGTGACTGTAGGGGGGAGAAATTGGAGAAGGGAGAGAGAGGGAGTGTGAGAGGAGTTGGAGTGGAGCAAGGGGGAGATCGAGGTAGGGAGATATAGAAAGAAGGAGGGTTAGGGGGGACAAGAGAAAATATTTAAGGAGGGGTTGCCCAAAAGACAAACAGGGTTTATAAAAAGAAGAAAAAAAGAGAAGAAGAGAGAGAGGAGCAGAGCGGGAGGTGGGGAGGAGGGGGAAGCAAGTGAGGTTAAATGTTAAAATTAGTGAGGGCATTTATATTGGATACTAATGGTCATCGCACGCCCTGGGAAATGTAAAAAGCTAAATGCAATGTGTTGACTGGCGAGGCGAACCAGTGGTCAAGGTTAAACACACATCCTCATTTCCTCCATCTATCAACACTCTCAGTAGGACTAGGAGCAACAACAGGAGAGAAAGAGAGAGAAAGGGAGGGTGAAAAGAGGGTGACCTCTTCCCCAGTGCACAGCGCATATAAACCTGGGACATCAACCATTCTAAGTTGGCCTTAGTGGGAGTGACCATACAATTATATGGGAGTGACCTACTGAGTAAAGTATTTGTCATTACATTTTTGCGAATCGGTTCCCTTGGCAACTTCTTCCCATGAATCTCAAAATGTTACCTAGCAACAACAACACTTTCAGAATAAGTCAGCATTCTGTAACAAAATAAATGTTACATCTAGCTTAGGAGTTTAGTGCTTGAATGAGCAGTATTTCTTAAGTATTATAATGTACACAAACACTTGTCCATTAGGCTACATCTCTAATGTTATGCCTAAGCCAATCACATTGTATTTTATGACAATGAACAGGTTTTAATGCCTTGAGACAGTCCAGTATCGAGTCAGCTCAGCTGCTGCTCCTGAACTTAGTGGTGCCCAAGACATGGGAGATGAAGCCAATTAAGCCAATGCCTATCATGCCAGGAGTTTCTCACGTCTTTCTGATTGGCTAATGACGCTCCTATCCACCAGTCTCCGTGCATTTAGGCGGAAGTGAGTATGGGAACGAGATTAAAAAGACGCAGACTGGCCAATATGAGTCCCAAAACACTCACTACAACGTTCCCGTTGCTCTCTGGACAGGTATAAGCAGTGTAGTGGTGGACCTTACACCATAGTGCTTCCATTTTATAGATTGAAAAAGGGATAGGGACGGAGGGGGATTGAGACTGTCTGTGGTAGTCAAAGAAAAGGACATCGAAAGAGACGGAGAAAGACCTTAGTTATCTTTGTTTTCTTTATTATTTTGGTTAGGTCAGGGTGTGACAAGTGGTCGTTTGTTGTGTTTTTGTCCTGTCTAGGGTTTTTGTATGTTTATGGGGTTGTTTACTAGAATCAGTGTTTTGTATGTCTATGGTTGCCTAGATTGGTTCTCAATTAGAGGCAGCTGTTTATCGTTGTCTCTGATTGGGAAACACATTTAGGCAGCCATATTCCTTGGGTAATTGGTGGGTGATTATCTATGTCTATGTGATGTTGCATGTTTGCACTCAGTGTTTATAGCGGTCACGTTCGTTTTTGTTATTTTGTTTGTTTATTGTACTTCGTGTTCATTCGTCTTACATTAAAAGTATGTATTCACATTGCGCTGCACTTTGGTCTCCTCACTATGATGATCGTGACAGAATCACCCACCACCAAAGGACCAAGCAGCGTGGTAACGGGCAGCAGCAGCAATCTCAGGACTCCTTGACATGGGAGGCAATTCTGGACGGCAAGGGACCCTGGGCACAGGCTGGCGCATATCGCGGCCCCAAGGCTGAGCTGGAGGCAGCGAAAGCCGAGGTATGAGGAGGCAGCACGGCAGCGCGGTTGGAAGCCACAAACATTTATTGGGGGGGCACACGGGAAGTGTGGCTAAGTCGGGTAGGAGACCTGAGCCAGCTCCCCATGCTTACCGTGGAGAGAGAAGGACCGGGCAAGCACTGTGTTATGCCATGAGGCGCATGGTGTCCCTGGTGCGCAGGCATAGCCTGGTGCGGTACATAGCAGCGCCTCCTATCGGCCGGGCTAGAGTGGGAATCGAGCCAGGTGCCACGAAGCCGGCTCAGCGCATCTGGTCTCCAGTGCGTCTCCTCGGGCCGGGGTACATGGCACCAGCCTTACGCATGGTGTCTCCGGTTCACCAGCACAGCCCAGTGCTGGCTATTCCACCTCGCCGCATTGGCCTGGCTACGGGGAGCATTAAGCCAGGTAGGGTTGGGCATGTATTCACATCACGCTGCGCTTTGGTCTCCTCACTACGACGATCGTGACACAGAGAAAGAGAGAAACTGAAAGAAAGCAACACCAATCCACAACCGATGATCAAGTCAAGCCAGACAGATATCATCACCCTGGTTACCGTGAGAACATTAGGACATGACATACATACATCAAATAAAGTGTTACTGAACATTTGAAGGGAGAAAAAGAACAACAGTTCTAGACCCTAGGGAGATGAGAGGAGGGCGAGATCGCAGGAGTGGGAGGTCCCATCACTCCGGGCCAAACCAATATCCCCAAGGTCGCTGACCATCACCTGAACAACCACCATTCAGAGACTTGTCCCGAAGCAAGTCGTGCATTGCCTTGGCTGTGTGCTTAGGGTCATTGTCCTGTTGGAAGGTAAACCTTTGCCCCAGTCTGAGGTCCTGTGCGCTCTGGAGCAGGTTTTTCATCTCCATACTTTGCACTGTTCATCTTTCCCTTAACCCTGACTAGTCTCCCAGTCCCTGTAGCTGAAAAAGATCCCCACAGCATGATGCCACCACCACCATGCTTCACCGTAGGAATGGTATTGGCCAGGTGATAAGCAGGGACTGGTTTCCTCCAGATGTGATGCTTGGCATTCAAGCCAACGAATCTTGGTTTCATTAGACCAGAGAATCTTGTTTCTCATGGTCTTAGAGTCCTTTAGGTGCCTTTGGGCAAACTCCAAGCGGGCTGACATGTGCCTTTGACTGAGGAATGGCTTCCTTCTGGCCACTCTACCATAAAGGCATGATTGTTGGAGTGCTGCAGAGATGATTGTCCTTCTGGAAGTTTCTCCTATCTCCACAGAGGAACTGGAGCTGTCAGAGTGACCATCAGGTTCTTGGTCATCTCCCAAACCAAGGCCATTGTCCACCGATTGCCCAGTTTGGCTGGGGAGCCAGCTCTAGGAAGAGTCTTGGTGGTTCCAAACTTCTTTCATTTAATAATGATGGAGACCAGTGTGTTCTTGGCATTTTTCTGATTATTTTCTTATATTTTTATGCACTTCTATCAGCAGAATTTTCACACCATTTGGCTAAACAAGTCAACAAGCATTCCAATTCAATCCAGTCAAATCAGGAGGTACCCTAACCCTAACCCATGTTCTCTTTGTACAGTGGTTCCTACTTTCAAAGTTGCGTCATACTGCAGTATACCTTGCAAGCTGTTGCAGCATTCTGTGGCACATTATCTAATTGTCAGCCATTTTTTAAATGCAATTTAGTGCTAGTTTGACCACCATAGGGCATCTTTGAGAAGCATTTGATAGTCTTCCATATTGGCATTGCCAGAGAATTTGAAACCTTTTTTGTAATAACATAGCATACGGGATTTATTTTAATGAATTTGTCTTAATTAATTTAATATTATGGTGTTTCTATTCTGAGAAAAACGAAACATTCAGGGTTTCCGTTAGAATGGAATGAAAAATATGGCTCTGTACAACGTGACGGTCGGGAGTAGGCCACAGCATAAGAGGATTCGAGTATCCTAAATTAATATCTAAGGGGCACAACTTTCAGTTGAGCATACTTTCTCTTTGCCTTCTCTACTTCTCTGCCGGAAGTTGATGCTGTTGCTATGCAACCTCTTTCTAGCTAGTTAGCATAACACATGACTAGTTAGGTACTTAGAACAAAGAAACAGTCCACTCACCGCTGCTTTGGGTAATGTTGACATCTACCCTCATCTCGGGCACAGTGCTCCCAGGAAAGTTGGCCACACAGCTGTATGTGGCCTGGTCACGGAACTTCATGTCCACGATCTCCAGGCTACTTGTGCCCGGCGCCATGTCCGGGTCGCTGCGCAGCACGATCAAGCTGTCCGAGTTGTAGACTAGTGCCGCGTTCTTGTACCATGTGTAGTTGACCTAATAATATAAAATAGCAATATGTTATTTTATTATATTAATATATTGCTATAGCCTATATACTTTACATAATATGTTGCAACTTGTATTAAGCATGCATGAATATTTATAATGTCCTTTAACAAGGCTTATGTATCTCTTTACATAAAGTGTTCATCCGTCTCACCTACTTGATTTATTCGGCATCATTATGAGATTATTATGAAGGGGTCACACCCTACTAATATTATTATTACTAATAGTATTATTCAGTTGACCTTGTCCTGGGGCTGTGCGTCCACATGACACGAGAGCTTGAGATCGCGGCCCATCTGGATGCTCTCACTGTCCTTGTTGGAGTCGGGTGTGATCTGGAAGGTGAGGTTGCCCATACCTGAGGGGAGGGAGTGGAGAGGGAGGAAGAAAGGGAGGGATGAAGGGTGTTAGGAGGGGGTGGGAGTCGGCGATGAGAGGAAGGAAGGAGGAAGAATAAAGGGGAGATGGATAAGGAAGAAGGGGGTGAGAGAAGGAGGGGGAGAGTATAATTGAGAAAGAAGTAAGGAGGAGGATAGAGAGTGGTGGATGAGGAGGGAGAGAACATAAGACAGAGGATGGGAAGAGGGAGAAAGAGGAAAGAGTAGAGAAAAAGTGATGAAGTAAGAAGGAGGGAGATGGAGAAGAAGAAGACAAAAAGAAAACTGAGCAAGAAGGAGAGATATCTACCTTAACCATCCTAAACACTAGACACTGATTGGTCCGATTTAATTCCAGAACCTCCCAAATTGGCCCTGTTCTCAATACAAAACTCCATTGGCAAACGACATAGCAACTAATATAAGCAGGAGAGGAGAGAGAAAAATATTGTAACTCTACGCTTCGCCAAGCATGCTAACTAGCTCGGCAGGTGGGGTTGGTGAGGACGGCAGACCATATGTTTGATCGTCCTCACCGCCATATGGTTAGCCCGCCGCGCTCAAACGGACGGAGACCGTATGTTTTGCCTTATACTTCAGCGAGGCGCTTACGAAGTACTTGTCTGCGTGGCGTTATCACCACCTGGGCTCATGTGACTTGCTCAGGCCCATTACCAGGGAAGGGGAAAACACACTCACATACACATATGTTCAATACACACAAATATGAACACACACACACTCATTATGTACAATATGCACACATGCACACACACACACACACACACAAACACCCACACCCACCTACCCCCCTTCCACCACACACACACACACTTTATCAGCTCCTCTAATTACTTCCATCTCGGCTCCAATTAATCTGAGTAAATAAAGATTATTAAAAGCGATAAAAATAGCCGGCGGCGGGCCACTGAATAAAGGAGTTTGTTTAATGGGCAGGGTAATCTAGAGTTAATCTAGAGTCTTGACATGATTGTATAGAAACCAGAGCTAATCGCAGATCAACTGGATGACGTTCACACACATGTAGACATTATATTCCCAGGTAATGCTTAGGCACACACCACGCACAGCAAATGCAACCGCACACACGCACACAGACAACTGTGCTCAAGAGTATACAGCTATTGTAATTCACAATGTCAGTTACATGGAATAGTTAATTAACCAATGTAAATTTGACTTAGTTGGTTCACATGCAAAGTTGCATCCATTAATGTCCACAGACAGATGTGTAAGGTGATGCTGCCCCTAAAAGCTAATCTGGGATCAGTTTTTAATTTTACCCACTACAGTTTAAGTTAAGGATTGGGGGAGGGGAAGCCAATTCTAGATCTGCACCTACAGTAGGGGGTATTTCACCCCGGAGCCAAACACAGATGTTGGCTACACTTCATTGCACATGATGATGTAAATATGACAGGAATGATAACCTCTCACAAATGCTTACTTACAGTACTTATGTACTGTAATGTAGTCATATTATACCGTATGTTACACAAACTAGTTAAGACCTCTACATGTCAAAACAGACATGTGGATATAGGTCCTGCACACACACAGTTACAGACACATCCAAAATGATTGGCTCCCTTAATAAAGATGAGGGGAAAAAATGAATTAAATAAATAATACAAATACTGGGTAATGGTATACATTGACTACATATCCATAACACATTTATTACACATCTAAAGCATTTCCTGAACGTGTTAAAACAGGTCCAAACCACATTATTCCCAGAACTGACAAGGTAAAAATCTGTCGTTCAGCCCCTGAGCAAGTCAGTTAACCCACTGTTCCCCAGGTGCCGAAAGACGCGGATGTCGAATATGGCAGCCCCCCCCCCCCCCCCCCCCCCCCCCCCGCACCTCTCTGATTCAGAGGGGTTGGGTTAAATGCGGAAGACACATTTCAGTTAAATGCATTCAGTTGTACAACTGACTAGGTAGCCCCCTTTCCATTTTCCTTAATGAAATATATCCATAGCATATCTTTAGTGCATTCATGTTATGCTATGCAAGATGTCATATGTAGGTATCTTAATAGATGCAGCATTACAATGACAGCAAAGTGTCATCCTTATGTCTGTTCTAAAAAGTGTGCCATACCAGTATGAGTGAATATGCCAAATGGGCAAACCACGTTTTGAAAATTATGCTGATATATACTGTACCACCCCCACTGCATTAAATTTCCCCTACAGGCCTATATTGGCAAGTAGGGGAAATGTCATGCAGTCAATCCCACCTGCCTGAATTTTATTGTCATTGTACTGTCATTACAATTGACCCATTCATAAAGAATTTATAAACATTCATCACTTATAAAAAATAATACGAACACAACACAGAATGTTAAAGGAAATATGAACTTCTTTTTTTTAAATTCCAGATGTAATGTTTGCTTGCTAGAACAGAAATCCTACCATTGACATTTTTCTGTTTGACTTTTCTTGAATAGATTTTAAAAAGATTAATATTCAAAGTATTCAAATTCAATTCCCCATTTCAGGCTCATAGCTAGAAAAAATTGCTTTAGTAAAACGTGCAAACACAGGTTAAGCTAGCTAGTGTTATGTAGCACTATGTTGGATCACTCCAATATGATATGGTATCCTTTCGCATGGCAGGATACATTCCGAGTAAGGATTTCAGATTAGTCTGTTGCTGACCCCCTTAAAAATAGCTGCTACCGCACTACTCCCACCTCTTCCTTTTCTCGGTGAATTCCAGAAAGGATCAAATCATAACTCTTTCGTAACTCATTAATCTCTTTGGGTTAGGTGGGCTAGGCCACGTCATTTTACCACAACAACCCTCAAAGAACTACACTGGACTTTATGCAAACTGGAAACCACATAGCTGGGGATTTTACCAAAGCAAGTTTGAGGAAAATGCTACCGAAGTTCTACCAACACATTGTCTGTAGTACTCACTCTGGAAAAACACTTTTTGAAATGCCTACAAGGCCCTCCCCCGCCCTCCCTTCGGCAAATCTGATCACGACTCCATTTTGCTCCCCCTTCCTATAGGCAGAAAATCAAGTAGGAAGTACCAGTGCTACAGTCTATTCAATGCTGGTCTGACCAATCAGAATCAAGATTTATTTTGATTACTCAGACTGGGATATGTTCCGGGTAGCCTCTGAAAATAACATTGACGAATACACAGATACGGCGACTGAGTTCATCAGGAAGTGTATAGGAGATGTTGTACCCACTGTGACTATTAAAACGTACCCAAACCAGAAACTGTGGCTAGATGGCAGCATTCGCGCAAAACTGAAAGCAGCACCACCGCATTTAACCATGGCAAGGTTACTGGGAATATGGCAGAATACAAACAGTGTAGTTTGTATAAGGAAAACAAGGAAATCAAACAGATACAAAGTGGAGTCACAATTCAACGGCTCAGACACGAGATGTATGTAGCAGTCTACAATCACGGACTACAAAGGGAAAACCAGCCTTGTCGTGGACACCGACATCTTAATTCTGGACAAGCTAAACACCTTATTCAACTGCTTTGAGGATAACACATTGCCACCAACTTGTTATGCTACCAAGAACTGTGGGCTCTCCTTCTCCATGGCAGAAATTAGTAAGACATGTATTATTTTTAAATGTTTAAATGAACCTTTATTTAAAGTTAAGAGTTTTAGAGGTGATGGTGATTGCGTCATCTGTAGATCAATTGGGGCGGTAAGCAAATTAAAGCTTATCTAGGGTGTCAGGTAAGAGGTGATATGATCCTTAACTATCCTCTCAAAGCACTTCATTATGACAAAAGTGAGTGCTATGGGGCGATAGTCATTTAATTCAGTTACCTTTGTTATCTTGGGTACAGGTACAAAGGTGGACATGTTGAAGCTAGTGGGGAAAGCAAACTGGGATAGGGAGTTATTGAATATGTCCGTCAACACTCCAGCCAGCTGGTCTGCACATGCTCTTAGGACGCAGATAGGGATGCCGTCTGGGCCGGCAGTTCACCCCACTATCATCCAGAAGGCGAGGTCAGTACAGGTGCATCAAAGCTGGGACCAAGAGACTGAAAAACCGCTTCTATATCAAGGCCATCAGACTTTTAAATAGCCATCACAAGCCGGCTTCCACCCGGTTATGCAACCCTGCACCTTAGAGGCTGCTGCCCTATATATATACAGTGCCTTGCGAAAGTATTCGGCCCCCTTGAACTTTGCGACCTTTTGCCACATTTCAGGCTTCAAACATAAAGATATAAAACTGTATTTTTTTGTGAAGAATCAACAACAAGTGGGACACAATCATGAAGTGGAACGACATTTATTGGATATTTCAATCTTTTTTAACAAATCAAAAACTGAAAAATTGGGCGTGCAAAATTATTCAGCCCCCTTAAGTTAATACTTTGTAGCGCCACCTTTTGCTGCGATTACAGCTGTAAGTCGCTTGGGGTATGTCTCTATCAGTTTTGCACATCGAGAGACTGAAATTTTTTTCCCATTCCTCCTTGCAAAACAGCTCGAGCTCAGTGAGGTTGGATGGAGAGTATTTGTGAACAGCAGTTTTCAGTTCTTTCCACAGATTCTCGATTGGATTCAGGTCTGGACTTTGACTTGGCCATTCTAACACCTGGATATGTTTATTTTTGAACCATTCCATTGTAGATTTTGCTTTATGTTTTGGATCATTGTCTTGTTGGAAGACAAATCTCCGTCCCAGTCTCAGGTCTTTCTTCCAGAATGGTCCTGTATTTGGCTCCATCCATCTTCCCATCAATTTGAACCATCTTCCCTGTCCCTGCTGAAGAAAAGCAGGCCCAAACCATGATGCTGCCACCACCATGTTTGACAGTGGGGATGGTGTGTTCAGGGTGATGAGCTGTGTTGCTTTTACGCCAAACATAACGTTTTGCATTGTTGCCAAAAAGTTCAATGTTGGTTTCATCTGACCAGAGCACCTTCTTCCACATGTTTGGTGTGTCTCCCAGGTGGCTTGTGGCAAACTTTAAACGACACTTTTTATGGATATCTTTAAGAAATGGCTTTCTTCTTGCCACTCTTCCATAAAGGCCAGATTTGTGCAATATACGACTGATTGTTGTCCTATGGACAGAGTCTCCCACCTCAGCTGTAGATCTCTGCAGTTCATCCAGAGTGATCATGGGCCTCTTGGCTACATCTCTGATCAGTCTTCTCCTTGTATGAGCTGAAAGTTTAGAGGGACGGCCAGGTCTTGGTAGATTTGCAGTGGTCTGATACTCCTTCCATGTCAATATTATCGCTTGCACAGTGCTCCTTGGGATGTTTAAAGCTTGGGAAATCTTTTTGTATCCAAATCCGGCTTTAACCTCTTAGAGCTCTAGGGGCGCTATTTCATTTTTGGATAAAAAACGTTCCCGTTTTAAGCGCGATATTTTGTCACGAAAAGATGCTCGACTATGCATATTCTTGACAGTTTTGGAAAGAAAACACTCTGAAGTTTCTGCAAAGATTTTGTCTGTAAGTGCCCCAGAACTCATTCTACAGGCGAAACCAAGATGATGCATCACCCAGGAATTAGCAGAATTTCTGAAGCTCTGTTTTCCATTCTCTCCTTATATGGCTGTGATTGCGCAAGGAATGAGCCTACACTTTCTGTCGTTCGCCCAAGGTCTTAGCAGCATTGTGACGTATTTGTAGGCATATCATTGGAAGATTGGCCATAAGAGACTACATTTTCCAGAGGTCCGCCCGGTGTCCTTTGTCTAAATTTGTGCGTAATCTTCAGGTGCGGGCATTTTCTCCTGGGATTCAGGAGAGAAAGCATGTGTCCAAGAACGATGTATCAATGAAGAGATATGTGAAAAACACCTTGAGGATTGATTCTAAACAACGTTTGCCATGTTTTCAGTCGATATTATGGAGTTAATTTGGAAAAAAGTTTGCGTTTTGAGGACTGAATTTATGGATTTTTTTTGGTAGCCAAATGTGATGTATAAAACGGAGCTATTTCTAATACACAAGGAATCTTTTTGGAAAAACTGAGCATCTGCTATCTAACTGAGAGTATCCTCATTGAAAACATCAGAAGTTCTTCAAAGGTAAATGATTTTATTTGAAGGCTTTTATGTTTTTGTTAATGTTGCGTGCTGGATGCTAACGCTAATGCTAACGCTAAATGCTAACGCGAAATGCTAACTCTAGCTAGCTACTTTTACACAAATGATTGTTTTCCTATGGTTGAGAAGCATATTTTGAAAATCTGAGATGACAGTGTTGTTTACAAAAGGCTAAGCTTGAGAGATGGCATATTTATTTCATTTCATTTGCGATTTTCATAAATAGTTAACGTTGTGTTATGCTAATGAGCTTGCTGATAGATTTACACAATCCTGGATACAGGGGTTTTTTCATAGCTAAACGTGACGCAGAAAACGGAGCGATTTGTCCTAAACAAATAATCTTTCAGGAAAAACTGAACATTTGCTATCTGAGAGTCTCCTCATTGAAAACATCTGAAGTTCTTCAAAGGTAAATGATTTTTTTGAATGCTTTTCTGTTTTTTTGTGTAAATGTTGCCAGCTGAATGCTAATGCTAAATGCTACGTTAGCCATCAATACTGTTACACAAATGCTTGTTTTGCAATGGTTGAGAAGCATATTTTGAAAATCTGAGATGACAGTGTTGTTAACAAAAGGCTAAGCTTGAGAGCTAGCATATTTATTTCATTTCATTTGCGATTTTCATGAATAGTTAACGTTGCGTTATGGTAATGAGCTTGAGTCTGTATTCACGAACCCGGATCCGGGATGGGGAGATCAGAAAGGTTAAACTTCTTCACAACAGTATCTCGGACCTGCCTGGTGTGTTCCTTGTTCTTCATGATGCTCTCTGCGCTTTTGACGGACCTGAGACTATCACAGTGCAGGTGCATTTATACGGAGACTTGATTACACACAGGTGGATTGTATTTATCATCATTAGTCATTTAGGTCAACATTGGATCATTCAGAGATCCTCACTGAACTTCTGGAGAGAGTTTGCTGCACTGAAAGTAAAGGGGCTGAATAATTTTGCACGCCCAATTTTTCAGTTTTTGATTTGTTAAAAAAGATTGAAATATCCAATAAATGTCGTTCCACTTCATGATTGTGTCCCACTTGTTGTTGATTCTTCACAAAAAAATACAGTTTTATATCTTTATGTTTGAAGCCTGAAATGTGGCAAAAGGTCGCAAAGTTCAAGGGGGCCGAATACTTTCGCAAGGCACTGTATATATATATATATATATATATATAGGCTTGTAATGACTGGCCAATTTAATAATGAAACACTAATCACTTTAACAATGTTTAAATAATGTTTACATACTGCTTTACTCATCGCATACAGTATGTAAATACTGTATTCTATTCCATTGTATTTTAGTCAATGCCACTCCGACATTGCTCAATCTAATATTTATATATTTCTTAATTCCATTCTTTTACTTTTAGATTTGTGTGTATTGTTGTGAATTGTTAGATACTACTGAAATGTTGGAGCTAGGAACACAAGCATTTCGCTACACCAGCAATAACATTTGCTAAATATGTGTATGTGACCAATACATTTAAATTTGATTTGCATTCGCTCAGTAAGAGTTCTATATTAGAGCGTAGAAGCGCAGAAGTATACCCGCTGCTATTCAATAGCTTGGAGCTAGCTAGCCTCTCCATCTGGATGCTCTGCTGTCCCCCCACTCGGTTTGGGTTTTGTCCTTTTTATTACTTTCAACAGTGCACCAACCTGGGTGATACTCGGTTTGGTCAACCAGTATTGCTGAACTGAGGGTTTGTCTTAGTTGTCTTTGTGACTTGTCTGTCCAGCAGAACCCTCCCGGTTTAGCATTTGGGTTCGGGGACTGCGTCTACAAGATTAGGAAAATGTGCATTTTTCACTCCGACGGACTTGCAGTTCTCCCCTGAGAGTAAGCTAGGTGTGTCGAGAGGCACATCACATTTTCTCTCACATGGGGCAGCCATCTTGCCTAGACTCTTGTGTGTTCCACGGAGAATGAGCTAGAAAGGTGACCATTGCAGGACTAAGCAGTTATAAACCAACTTTCCCCTAACCTTTTCACACGCGAGTTCCAAATATCTCTAACGGCTGCCCAAGCATGAGTTTTTTTTATGCATGTGATGTCAGAATGCATTCACTGTTCCAAAATGTGATTTTTACGCAACATGACAATTAGTCACAGGCCTATACTGGCCAGTAGGGGAAACAGGGATAGTACAGGTAAGATATCAGCATAATTTTCAAAATGTGGTTTGCCCTTTTGGCAATACCAACACTTGTATGACTGAAGCACACTTTTGAGAACAGCCAAAATAATGACACTACGCTGTCTTTGTATTGACACATACAGTTGAAGTCGGAAGTTTACATACACCTTAGCCAAATACATTTCAACTCGGTATTTCACAATTCCTCACATTTAATTCTAGTAACAATTCCCTGTCTTAGGTCATTTAGGATCACCACATTATTTTAAGAATGTGAAATGTCAGAATAATAGCAGAGAGAATGATTTATTTCAGATTGTATTTCTTTCATCACATTCTCAGTGGGTCAGAAGTTTACATACACTCAATTATTAATTAGTAGCATTGCCCATTCCTCCTGACAGAGCTGGTGTAACTGAGTCAGGTTTGTAGGGCTCCTTGCCCGCACACGCTTTTTCAGTTCTGCCCACATATTTTCTATGGGATTGAGGTCAAGGCTTTGCGATGGTCACCCCCATACCTTAACTTTGTTGTCCTTAAGCCATTTTGCCACAACTTTGGAAGTATGCTTGGGGTCATTGTCCATTTGGAAAGCTTTAACTTCCTGACTGATATCTCGAGATGTTGTTACAATATATCAACATAATTTTCTTTCCTCATGATGCCATACATTTGTGAAGTGCACCAGTCCCTCCTGCAGCAAAGCACCCCCACAACGTGATGCTGCCACCCCCGTGCTTCACAGTTGGGATGGTGTTCTTTGGCTTGCAAGCCTCCCCCATTTCCCTCCAAAAATAACGATGGTCATTATGGCCAAAAAGTTATATTTTTGTTTCATCAGACAAGAGGATATTTATCCAAAAAGTATGATCTTGTACCCATGTGCGGTTGCAAATGGTGGTCTCGCATTTAATGGTGTTTTGGAGTAGTGGCTTCTTCCTTGCTTAGCGGCCTTTCAGATTATTTCATGTGATACAGTGATTTATAAGTGAAATAATTTGTCTGTAAACAATTGTTGGAAAAATTACTTGTGTCATGCACAAAGTAGATGTCCTAACCAACTTGCTAAAGCTATAGTTTGTTAAACCTTTTAAGGCTAGGGGGAGGTATTCGGAAGTTTGGATGACTGAGGTGCCCAAAGTAAACTGCCTGTTACTCAGGCCCAGAAGCTAGGATATGCATACACATAGTCATATTGGATAGAAAACACTCTAAAGTTTCTTAAACTGTTAAAATAATGTCTGTGAGTATAACATAACTGATTTGGCAGGCAAAACCCCAAGGAGAATCCATCCAGGATTTTTTTTTTGTTGAGGTAATTGGACTATCCAATGATTTTCTATGGGAAAGCCTAATTATTAGGACCCAGATTGCAGTTCCTGTGGCTTCCACTACATGTCAACAGTCTTAAGAAATTGTTCAATGTTGTTGTTTTTTTTAATGAAGAAGTATTCGTATTCTTTCTAAGTGTCACTCAGAAGGACTATAGTCTTTTGGTCGGCTTGAATGGGTGCGCACTCCTCTTTGTTTTTCTCAAGTATTGAAAACAGTTTATTCTGTCTTTTATTGTATTGATTATTTACATATTAGGTTACCTGAGGTTGGATTAGAAATGTTGTTTGAAATGTTTGGACCAAGTTTACAGGTAACTTTTTAGATTCCTTTGTAGGCATGTTGGGCGAGATGGAACAGCTGTATTTCTGAATCAAACGCGCCAAATTAACTGACATTTTTGGGATATAAAGAAGAATGTTATCTAACAAAAGGACCATTTATTATGTAACTGGGACCCTTGTGATTGCAACCAGATGAAGATCTTCAAAGGTTAGGGATTTATTTTATCGCTATTTCTGACTTTCGCTTGGTTGGAAAATGTTTTTAATGCTTTTGTATGTGGGCCGCTGTCCTCAGATAATCGCATGGTATGCTTTCACCATAAAGCCTTTTTGAAATCTGACAAAGCGGGTGGATTAACAAGATGTTACGTTTTTAAATCATGTAAGACACTTGTGTTTTCATGACTGTTTAATATTACGAATTTACTATTTTTGATATTCGCGCTCTGCAATTTCACCGGATGTTGTCGAGGTGGGTCGCTAGCACAAAGAGGTTTTAACAATACATTTGTGGAGTGGTTGAAAAACCGAGTTAACGATTCCAACCTAAGTATATGTAAACTTCCGTCTTCAACTGTATATTAAGATCCTTAAACGTGAGCTCTTGCATAGCATGACAAGAATGCGTTACAGAGGGTTGCCAGTTGATGTACGACACCACCTGGCATCCATGTTGGGAGTCCACCACATGAATTATTTCGACAACAACAGCTGAGTGGCTATCCAAATCTGCATGATAACAGTGCCTAAAACTAGTGATTCATCACCACAGTCAATTTTGTGTCAAATTTAACAAGACAACAGGAAAAAAATATTACCTGCAATCATGATAGACTCAAGAACTCAAAAAAGTGAAGAGAACTAAGAACAATGTTATCCAATGCTAATGTTATCCAACAAAAGCTAGCTTTCCCCCCAAAAAACAAAGTTTTCGTAATTTGAGCTTCTAGTCATGAAATCTATGCAGCCTACTCAATCACTTTTTTTATAGCTACTGTTTACAGGCCTCCTGGGCCATATACAGCATTCCTTACTGAGTTCCCTGAATTCCTATCAGACCTTGTAGTCATGGCAGATAATATTCAAATATTTGGTGACTTTAATATTCACATGGAAAAGTCCACAGACCCACTCCAAAAGGCTTGCGGAGCCATCATCGACTCGAGTGGGTTTTATCCAACATGTCTCTGGACCTACTCACTGTCACAGTCATACTCTGGACCTAGTTTTGTCCCATGGAACGAATGTTGTGGATCTTAATGTTTTTCCTCATAATCCTGGACTATTGGACCACCATTTTATTACGTTTGCAATCGCAACAAATAATCTGCTCAGACCCCAACCAAGGATCATCAAAAGTCATGCTATAAATTCTCGGAGAACCCAAAGATTCCTAGATGCCCTTCCAGACTCCATCCGCCTACCCAAGAACGTCAGAGTACAAAAATCAGTTAACCACCTAACTGAGGAACTCAATATAACCTTGCGCAATACCCTAGATGCAGTCATACCCCTAAAAACCAAAACGATTTGTCATAAGAAACTAGCTCCCTGGTATACAGAAAATACACAAGCTCTGAGGTCTGTAGCAGTTTGGGTCTAGAGTGTCTCCCCCTTTGAAGAGGGGGATGACCGCGTCAGCTTTCCAATCTTTGGGAATCTCAGACAATAAAAAAGAGAGGTTGAACAGGCTAGTAATAGGGGTTGCAATAATTTCGGCAGATCATTTTAGAAAGAGAGGGTCCAGATTGTCTAGCCCGGCTGATTTGTAGGGGTCCAGATTTTGCAGCTCTTTCAGAACATCATCTATCTGGATTTGGGTGAAGGAGAAATGGGGAGGCTTGTGCGAGTTGCTGTGGGAGGTACCGGGCAGTTGACCGGGGTAGGGGTAGCCAGGTGGAAAGCCTGGCAAGCTGTAGAAAAATGCGTATTGAAATTCTCAATTATAGTGGATTTATCGGTGGTGACAGTCTTTCCTAGCCTCAGTGCAGTGGGCAGCTGGGAGGAGGTGTTCTTATTCTCCATGGACAACAGTACACATTGATGTTGTAGCTCCGGACCACCATACCTGATTCAACTCATTGAGGGTCTGATGATTAGTTGACAAGTTGAATCAAGTGTGCTTGTATGGGGCTACCCTAAAAATGTGTACTGATGGGGTTCCTCGAGGACTGGAGTTGGGAACCACTGCCTACATCGTGCGCCATCGTGAGCCATCGTGAGCCATCGTGCAAAAAGATTTGACTATATTCTTGCAGAAAAATGTAACATGAATGTAAATGTCTCCTTCACGATTTGCCCAAATTTACCTGGGTGACTTCACACTAAATGTCATATAGTTTGCTCATACTTCAAGTTATCCGTTTGCTTCCATCTTGTGGACACCATCGGAATTACAACCAGAGTGATAGCTAGATGTGGGACCTTTCTGTTGCATTTCAAAGATGATGGGAGAATAAAAAAATAATATTTTTTTCTTTGTATTTTCTTCTACCATATCTATTGTTTTATGTACTCCTACATTCAATTCACATTTCCACAAACGTCAAAGTCTTTCCTTTCAAATGGTACCATGAATATGCATATCCTTGCTTCAGGGCCTGAGCTACAGGCAGTTAGATTTGGGTATGTAATTTTAGGCAAAAATTGAAAAAAAAGGGGTCATATGCAAACAGGGTTTCACAGATCTCTGTATCTGAGGACAGAAAACATAAAAAGAAGCAGGCTGCATTATACTCAAATTAGACAGCATTGAATATTAAATCAAATCAAATTTGTCACATGCTGACAAGTCCATATTATGGCAAGAACAACTCAAATAAGCAAAGAGAAACGACTGTCCATCATTACTTTAACCTGTCTAGGACTGGAACCCCGTTGCGCTAGAGGAACCCCTCACCAACAGCCAATGAAATTGCAGGGCGTCAAATTCAATCAACAGAAATCTCATAATTCAAATTTCTCAAACATACAAGTATTAGACACCATTTTAAAGATAACATTCTCCTTAATCCAACCACAGAAGTTGACAAATCGGCGGTACCGACTTCAGACGAGTCCTGTGACTCTAGTGGGGATTGTAGAGCAAAACGGAGAACACCATCGTGTGAGTCTCATCCTTCCATAGCGGGGTAAAGGCCAAACCGTTCGGATGCTACAGACATTTCCGTGAGAAGACCGATTTTCGCAATGTCTCATGGTCTGACAAACACTGCTGTAGCTCTGCCACTTTTCACCTCAGATGCAGAAGGCCGACATCAGCGGATGTGGTGGATTAAGACGCAGCCCATGCAAAGATACAGTATCTCCAGCTTAAACAGACATATTTTTATGGGGATTTTTTATTATGCTAACTATTTTCAGTGGGGGCGCGGACATCAACTCTAGGGGGTTTTAACATGGTTTAACACTGTTAATCATATTAATTTGTGGTTTGAGTGGATTATCCCTTTAATATCGATAGTAGCCTAGCCTAGTAGCCTTGTGTGTTGCACAGCTCACGAGACAGCTGTAACACTACTAGCAATACATTTAACATCTTGATTCAATGATTTTATTTTAGTCACATTGTTAGTTTATAGCATCATTATCTGCAGAAGTAGGTTCCCACTGGGCACAGATATCAATTCAACGTCTATTCCACATTGATTCAATGTCATTTAATTGAAATGACCTGGAAACAACGTTGATTCAACCAGTGTGTGCCCAGTGGGTTTAGGCTTTACGTTTTATCCATGTTTTTACTTATGTGTCATACATTTTACATAATTAGTCCCTCTGTCAGTCAATCTGTTTATTCTAGTAAAAAGGATTCCAGTAATTTGCTATTGTATTGTATGCTAGTATAACAATGTAAACGTGTTACATGAATAATCAGGCATTCTCTTGACTTGTATGTTCTTCATATAACTTCAACACAATTATATTTCCATGTCATGTGCTTCCACTAACTTCTCTTCTTCTTTGGATTATAATGGTGGTGTACAGACCAATATTAGGTGCATTACCGCCACCTACCGGGCTGGATTTCCCTGGAGACTATGGAGATGTTCTAAATTCTGTTCTCTAGTCTACATGAGTGGAGGAAATAAATGTGTGCTGAGTGTATTTCAGTTTGTTCTGGACGGGCTTTGAGTAAACTGGGGAGGTTGAAGTTTATTCCCATGGATGTGATTTTCTTCTGAGTGTCTGCCTTTGATGTTAGTATGCATGACAGTGAAGGAGGACATCATCTGTGGTTTCTGCAGCTGGAGAGTTGGGACATGAACCTGTGTTGTGTTTTCCTTGAGAATGATGGACTTTGGGTGGATGAAATGTTAATACCTTCCTTTTTCCCCACTCTGTCCATTCCTTTTGCCATTTGTGGGGTTTTTCAGCTAGCAACCAGACAGATCACAACACTGGACTCTGAACTTCCCTTCCCATTTGTTGTCTTAATGCATTCTCTATGTATACTCTTACACTAATTATATGATTGCTTCATTCTTGTCACATGTTCCCTTCTACTATTTATTAATCTGCTTGCATATTGGAATAAATGATGTCTTACAAACTGTCTAAATCATCGAGTTAAACTATGCTGAGTATACAAAATATTAAGAACACCTGCTCTTTCCATGACAGACTGACCAGATGAATCCATGTAAAAGCTATAATCCTCTGTTGAATTCATATCCCCTGTTGAATCCACTTTAATCAGTGTAGATGAAGGGGAGGAGGCAGGTTAAAGATTGTTAAGCCTTGAGACAATCGAGATATGAACTGTGTACGGGTGCCAGAGGGTGAATAGGCAAGAAAAACAGGGTATGGTAGTAGGTGCCAGGTGCACCGGTTGGTGTCAAGAACTGCAACACTGCTGGGTTTTTCATGCTCAATTTCCTGTGTGTATCAAAAATGCCGCCCCCCCCCCCCCCCTCCCCGAGGACATCCAGCCAACTTGACACAAATGTGGGAAGCATTGGAGTCAACATGGGCCAGCATCCCTGTGTAACACTTTTGACACCTTGTGGAGTCCATGCCCCGACAAATTGAGGCTATTGTTAGGGCACAACTAAATATTAGGAAGATGATCCTAATGTTTGGTATACTCCGTGTCTATCTTCTTCCAGTAGAGTCAGGTAGGAGCTCCAAAGGGTATGTAGGGAGGGCCATAATTTTTTATGTATTTTTAATCACGGGAACTATCATGTGTTATGCTGCAACTGCTACTGCCGTGGTAATCACCCTGCAACTCTTACTGCCAAGGTGAATGCTCATGTTAATTCATGATTTAGCTCATGTCCCTGTATCATTTGCACATTATTGGCATGATGCTTGTATCGCTGGCAGAGCACACGTTGAGATTGTCGTGCTATATTTCCTAATGCTTTGTTGTTTCTTTATTGCCCCATCAATGCCTGGCCTGAGCCTCCCAAAACACTTTGGATGTCTGGGCACTTGCTTGCAGTGTGCTTTATTCTATTGTTGTAAACATGTGCTGGCACACAAACCCTGTAGCTCACTCTTAGTTTTACAGTCATCCATAGCTGTCATGCACATAAAACATCTAGGTTAGGCAATATCTTAGGTGTCCTATATTTAAGGATAGTAGTAAGCCTAGTTACGCGTGCATATCATTCATGCTTGTACATTGTGTGTATGCAAAGTGTCTTATACCCTTAGCTCACTCTGCTATAGTCATTTTATAATGCTGTGGGTCATGAGCTTTCTGCACAGTAGCTGAGCGTAGCTCATATCTGACACTATCATGTTGGCAAAATGCTTTGGTCCGCTATGTGCACCGTTCAGCAGGAGAGCAGCATGATATCTTGTGCTAATTGGATGGTGTCTGTCGCTGGCTGACATTATTACTGGGTCGCTTCTAATCAGAGTTGTCTAGAATAAGCTCTCTCAAACAGAACGTTTCATTAAAGGTGATAAAACACTTGATTGCCAACTGCTGATCACCATATGGTGTTTAACAAGCCATCAGCATGCTAGGTAATGCTAGTATCAACAGCCATCCAACACAGCTGGAAGCTATAGCTAGCCTTGTTTGGTCATTGCACCACAATATAGTGTCAGCTTCCCCACTAAGGTCCAGGTTGAGAACTTGAAATTTGAGGAAAATGGTTTTGGGTTAAGGTTAGGGTTAGGGCTAGCAGCTGTAATGTGAATATGCTATACGTAGCCACCGTTGCTGTTTTGGGGTTTTGTTAGTATATTGTATGTAGTTTTATGCTTTTTGATGATAATGTATGTTATGGCTGAGCTGTGCTGCTGTGAACCAGTCTGATGTCTGCTCTTCTCTCTGTATAATGTGTTCTGTTTATATAACCAACTAGGTTTTTTAAACAATGTGTTGATAACTGGTAGAACAACTAAAATAACAAATATAATATATTCTATTCTACAGTATATTACATTTATTTAACAAAATAAAACACTATATTTAATTACAGAAGAACATCCTAACCCTTCCTTGTGCAAAATCATATCTGACACATCCGATCATACAAAATAATTGTACAATTGCATCTTAACTATTTTAAAATGTGGGGTTAATTTGCTCATCTATGGCCAAAATATTAGGTCAAATGACATTCATTAGACATAGGATTCATTATTCATGACAGCTTAATCATTTAATGTATTAACTGAATAGTTTAGTTCCAAAACTTAAAGAACACTCTGAAGCTCCTTTTTTGAAGCTTCTATATTACAATTACAACACACCATATAAATACAATTGGTTTTTAGACAGCATACTATGATTCCCATTTCAACACCCAGGGTGCAATCCTCTGTCCGGGGCTGCTAGGTGTCGAGTGGTTACTGCTAGCAAGTACAGCCCTGACAAATGCGAAGTAGTCTAAATATATGACTTTTGGTTTGTAATCGCACTATAATTATAATGCTCTCTCACAAAATGTATTAGAATTTAGAATATTAGAATAACGTACAATGCAAATGTCATGGGTGAAATACTTTTTTTTATGTTGTTTTGGAACTAAAACTCCCTTGCATAATGTAATACCTTTTTCTTACTTGTATTCCCATAGTTCACTTCGTTAGAAGAAGCCATGCATTTTCTCGATCCTCTCGCTTGCTTCTCAAAAGTGGCTTGCACTGTGTCAGCTGCATGCACAAGTAGCCTGGCTGGCTTACTACTGCCCCATTGAAGATTTAGAATGACACACTCGATCCTATCAATCCATATATGACGTGAGACACATTTGACAGAAGTACCGAAAGTAACAAAAATTCTAGTACCTAACCTAGTACCTTTTTTCGTGTTCTAGTATCGAAAAAGTACTGACGTTTCAGTTTACCATGTGGTGATTTACGGCACAGCATTAGATGAGTAGCTTATTTTTAATTTACCAAGATGGCAAGTTCATCTTGCCTCAGCGAGGTCACTGGGCAGTGAGTAACATGAGAAATAAGCCTACTCTTGGTTTTCTGAGAAGCTGTCTCAGTATGGCGTGCCTTAACAAATTTCATATTACAGTGAGCTCCAAAAGTATTGGGACACTGACACACATTGTGTTGTTTTTGCTCTGTAGTAAAGCACTTTGGATTTGAATATATATAATTGCTATGAGGGTAAAGTGCAGAATGTCAGCTTTAATTTGAGGGTAATTTCATAAACTGTTTTGAAATTCCATCACTTTTTGTAGCGGACCAAAAGTATTGGGACAAATTCACTTCTATGTGTATTAAAGTAGTGCAAAGTGAAGTATTTGGTCCTATATTCATAGCATGCAATGACTACATCAACCATTTGTCACTTTTCGTTTGTGAGTTATTTTACATGAATATTACAACATTTTTATACCCAAGTGAGATTAGATTAACTTTTGTTTTCAAGTAGAATGTTAATGCAGATTTAATTTAGTTTGATTTTATTTATAAGGATCTTTTGGGGTGGAAATAATTTTGACACCTATCTTTTAAAGAAAGCAAATACAAATATTATTTAAAAAATGTTTGCATAAAATATATCAATGGTGCCAGTAATTTTGAATGTGACTATCAATGACGGTACCAAAGATGGTGTATATCTCAGACGAACAACTTTACCATATACATTTTTTTCAAGGTTCCTGTCTGTGCAAGTGGGCGTTCCCTTTCTCGCATGAGCTCACGGTTCCTCCATAATATCTGGCATGCTCACGTGAGAGAACAGCTGGCTCTAGTCTACTTATTGTTCCCTCCCCACTCGCCCCACCTGCCCTGAGCAGAAATATTTGCCAGTGAGATGTCTCGCTATGCGGCAATAAGTAGACCAGAGTGGTCCCGCCCAGATCAGAAAAAATTGGAAAGCCAGATGTCCCCCTTTCTCTTCCGTCTCTGACTGTATATCAAATAGACACACACACACACTCACTTCGGACGAGGAGGTTGACGTTCCTCTTGGCAGGGTTCCCCACGTTGTTGACCGCTGTGCAGTTGTAGAAGCCTGAGTCGGCGGGCGTGACCGAGCGCAGTGTCAGAGTCCCATTCCTTACCAACGAGTTTCTCGGCAATGGGTTGGGGTAGCGCGACCACGTGACAGTGGGCTTAGGGAATCCGGCGGTCACCTCACACGACAGGGTTACGTCTTTCCCGGGGTCCACCACCAAGGTCTCGTTGACCGACAGCCGTAGAGCAGGGGGAGCTGAGGGGAGAGGAGGATGAGAAGAGTGGAAAAGGTGTGAGTTTGTCATTTTTTAAATAACATTGTTGTTAGGATGTTGGCTAGTTGACCGACAGCCAGAGAGCAGGGGAACTCAGGAGAAGAGGGGGAGAGGAGAAGGTGTTATTGTGTACATTGCCAGTAGCTAGTTCTTGTTCCGTTTTGACTTCTCACACATGTGAGTGGACACACTGATAGTGATACCACACATATTCACGCACGCACGCACACACATACACAGACAGATCTGCCTTCCAGGCAAGATCTACTCTAAACCCAGAGCTGTGTAGACATTAGCTGTAGCTTATATCTTTAGCTCTGTGTCAATCTTTAGCCACATTCATTAACGACTCCATTACAACTACCTCTCCAGGAGTACCCAAACAACTAGACACGCTTTTAGATGGCTTCGGGCTAAATCAATATCATTTTTCAGAAGGTAAGATTGTAGCAGTGGGCTCACTTCACAATTTGACTGTGTGGACAACTAAATAGCAGCCTGTCGATGTGCCCTTGAGCAAGGCACTTAACCCTAATTGCTCCTGTACTGTAAGTTGCTCTGGATAAGAGTGTACGCTAAATGACTAAAATGCAAATGCGTGGTATCTGAAAGGGCTTCGAAGATACAGTTGACTCATTGGATCTATCTGTATTGATTTGGAAAGCAAGCTCTATTAAATGACACCTCTACCTCTTATTTATATTGATCTAGAGACAGACGGAAAGAATGTGCACATCTCATTTAGTCACTTTAACAGGCATTCATTTAGAATAGATTTGTGTCCTCTTGGTCTCTTTATAGTTATACTCTCCTTAGAGCATTAGTCGGGAATACTTTAAATTAAGTTGCTCCTAAACCTTTGTAGTACAACTGTAACATAATTGTGTTAACATTTGTAGTACTTTAGTAGCAGCAACCTCTTAAGGATCACACCTTCTTTTCTATTTTTGCCTAAAATGACATATCCAAATCTAACTGCCTGTAGCTCAGGACCTGAAGAAAGGATATGCATATATAACACATTAGATCTGGTAAAAGATAATACATTCGTAAAAAAATGTTTTCATCATCTTTGAAATGAGGGGTCCCGTAGAGGCTAATTGCAAATTAATTGCATGCTAAGACAAGTTTCACGGCAGACATTGTGGCAGCCATGCCAAGTGACAAGCTACCAAAACTAGCACAAAGTCAAGTTTTCTTGTTTCATAGCTGTCCTTTAAAAAAAAAGAGTAGAATGACCTGAAATACAGCATGGCGAGAACATCGAAGAGGGCAAAAAACTCCAGAACACCAGACAGAGATCGATAGCAGCTCAACACATTGGAAATACAGAGGGCAAAGCTGGGAAGAGTGGAACAAAATACTGTAGAGCAGACAAAGGAGGAAAAAACTGGTAAGTCCAAAGGGACATTAATCATCAAAGTTGTCGTTTTGACAGAACACACACAGACCTAGCCGTCAGACTTAAGGTGGAAAGAATGGCTGTGGACGGCTTTTCAGTCAGACCATGGGCAGAACTTGTTTGCTGTGGAGTATAGTAGTGCATACAGAAAGTGTGTTAATACTTGATGGTATGCCAAGGTCCTCCCGGGTGGCGCAGTGGTTAAAGGTGCTGTACTGCAGCGCCAGAGACTCTGGGTTCGCGCCCAAGCTCTGTCGTAAACGGCCCTCGACCGGGAGGTGGATGCGACGCAAAATTGGCATAGCGTCGTCCGGGCTAGGGAGGGCTTGGCCGGTAGGGATCCTTTGTCTCATCGCGCACCAGCGACTCCCGTGGCAGGCTGGGCGCAGTGCACGCTAACCAAGGTTGCCAGGTGCATGGTGTTTCCTCCAACACATTGGTGTGGCTGGCTTCCGGTTGGATGTGTGCTGTGCGGCTTGGTTGGGTTGTCTATCGGAGGACTTTCAACCTTAGTCTCTCCCGAGCCCGTACGGGAGTTGTAGCGGGAGTTGTAGCGATGAGATTGAGATACTAACAATTGGATACTATGAAATTGGGGAGAAAAATGGGGTAAAAAATAAATAAAATACTTGTTGGTATGAATAAAATGTAGGACATATTATGGAGGTTGTTATGAATGATACTGCAATACGGTCCTGACTTGTTTCATGAAGGCGTTATGAATGCCCTATGCATACCACCATGAAAAGTATTACAGATATATTTTGTGTATGGAGGTGTGCTGCTTCCAGGAATAACAAGAGTCAAAAGGTTAACCACATTTTAAAAAACAAAAAACAATAACAATAACAATAACAATAATGGTGTCAGAGACAATCAGTAAGGCTACCAAAGTTGAGTATTGAGAAATTCTATGCAGATGTGGCAGGAGTTTTGGAGCCAGTATCAGACTGCTATTCACAACATGATTCACTGTGCAATAAAGAGAAGTTTGCCTACCGGGAAACGTATCTCACTGGACCAGCTGCAAAGGCAGTAGCAGGACTGATGTTAACAGGCAGTAACTATGATGATGCAATCGCTCTGCTCAAGAGCAGCAAACCTTTTACAATTCACAAAAATACAAAAGGTTGGTAGGTGTTAGATACCAGCCAAACTTTGGGAGAGTGCAATAGCTTTTATTTAAGTTTTTAAATGAGCAACTTTGTGTCCACTTTTTGGATATAAGACCATTCTTCTATACACATTCATGTTTAATCTGCAGACTCCAGTCAAAAGTAGTGCACTATATAGGGAATAGGGTGCTGTTTGGTACGCCAACAGTCTTACTGTGTTGTAACTTTAATGAGTTACAGAGTTAATTGTTTACCATTCATTCATTGAGCTGTACCTAAACACATTTTCTTTAACAATTATTTACAAATGTAAGAGTAATTGTATTAGAATTCATGCGAAGGAGATTGAGAGTGTACAGATTTCTGTTGTATTTGATTACGCTATTGAATGCAAGTACCAGAATGCCTTATGACAGGAAGTAAAAAAACGTGAACGAGCCCAGTGACAAGTTATATTCCCTGGCTTCCGAACCAACTTTCTTTTATTGTTTTGTAGAATCTAAAGTGGTAAAATGTAACGTGAACAAGTATTATTACTAAAAAGAAGCTTTCATCTCACAACCAACGTCCCGTCCTGAGTCATAACTTTGAAGATAGTTATTCTACATTTTTGGTGCCGAAACCCGGGAGTATGAGCTGCGACGAAGATCAGAGGGATGAATTGGCTGAAATGTATGAGGAGGAATGTCGGCATGAAGCAGAAAGAATGCAACGAAAGCGGGGTACCATCCGAGGTGCCACAACACAGACTTTTGAATAAAATTGACGTGGAAATAACCCAGTCAAGTCCGGATACCGATCACTTGAGTACATTGTTGGAATTGCTGTTAGCTAAGGAGGACAGCTTGTTTGAGAAAATGAGAAGAAAATAAGTCCTAAAAAAACAGGACCTCAATCCATTACCAGCACAGGTGAGTGATGCTAACTCAGACAGAACTCAGAGACAATCAGTAAGGCTACCAAAGTTGATTATTGAGAAATTCTATGGAGATGTCAGTATGTGGCAAGAGTTTTGGAGCCAATATCAGACTGCTATTCACAAAATGATTCACTGTGCAATAAAGAGAAGTTTACCTACCGGGAAACAGATTTCACTGGACCAGCTGCAAAGGCAGTACTGATGTTAACAGGCAGTAACTATGATGATGCAATCGCTCCGCTCAAGAGCAGATTTGGAAGGAAAGATCTTGTGATTAGTGCTCACATGTCAAAGCTGCTGAATCTCACTCCCGTGAAGATATCCCCTGACCTAAGTGCCTTGAGGCAGCTATATGATGAATGTGAAATTCAGGTTAGGAGCTTGGAATCGCTGGGTGTAGTGTCAGAAACCTATGGAAGTCTACTATGCCCAATCTTACTGCAGATGATTCCAGAGGACATAGCTCTTGACTATATTCGTCAGAGGGGAGTAGATGATGAATGGAAAATGTCTGAGATCATCAGTTTCCTACAGAAGGAGGTTCAGAGCAGGGAGCGAGCACTACAAATGACAAGATCATGAAACCAACAGAAAGAGAGCAAACCATGGAACAAGTCATGCTCCTCCGATGAAATGAAAACAGAAAGACCCAACATGCCATCTGCTGCGGCACAACACTGTCTATTCTGTGACAGTGCAGACCACAAATCAGAAAACTGCCCTGACCACAATATTTCTGCACGCAAAGAGAAATGAAAGAAAATGGAAATATGCTTTGTATGTTTAGGACAGAAACACATAGCAAAATTATGTAAAGTCAAAGATGTCATGTGCAACATGTGGAAGCAGACATCAAATTGCTGTGTGTACCGGTAAGAGGAGTGCGATGCGAGATCCTACTGTTTCTGCAGATGATGATGTTTCCTCAGTTATTCCCCATTCAGTGAAGATGAAACCAGATTAACAGAACACTGTGTTGCTATAAACGACAAAGGCATGGGTAAGAAGGCCCATCGGGCAGGAAGATAGCTCGTTGCTTTTTAGATGGAGGCAGTCAGATGTTTCATACATGAACACCTTCTGAAGGGCCTGAAGCTACCAGTAATCAGACAAGAGGCACTCACTCTTCACACGTTTGGCTCCTCTGCTCCAGCAACGTCCCAGCGCAACACAGTGAAAGTAATCTTGGAGAATGTCTGGGACAAACAGCAGAGAATTGAAATAGAGGCAGTTGAAACCTCACAACTGTGCACAGCTGTGATGAAGGTTCCTAGTGAGCAGATTCAACATTAGCTCTATAGAAAGGGACTGCAAGATCGCAAACTTTCCGGGAGATGACAATGATATTGAACTTTCTGTCCTGAAAGGAGCAGACTACTACCGGCAGATAGTATCAGGCCGAGTGGAGCGACTGACAGAGATACTGGTGGCTTTAGAGAGCACCTTTGAATGTTTGTTGCAGGAACCAGTGTCGCTGAGGCAACATGCATGTTCACCTGACATGATGAAGACACACTAGTCTCCAAACAACTGCATGCATTCTGGGAGCTTGAGTCTCTGGGTATCACAAGCGAGAAAACACAAAACAAAGAGGAAAATTAGGCTCTACAGAGGTTCAAGAGAACAACCACCTTCAAAGATGGACGATACCATGCAGAGTTGCCATGGAAACGAGAAATGCCAGAAAACTGCAGAATTGCTAAGAAATGGTTTGAAGGACTGAAGAAGGTTGTACAGCAGATACAATGAAGTATTAGAAGACTACTTACAACAGGATATGGGATAGGACATGCCCAAGGACAACGCATCAAGCACAGACAACATGAAATACTACTTACCTCACCATGCAGTACTCAGAGAAGACAATGTGACGACAACACTGAGAGTGGTTTTTTATGCCTCGTCCTATGAAGATGACTGTCCATCACTACTCACAGAACCTAACCCGAATCCGGATCTGCTCAGCGTTCAGACTACATGAGATCGCATTCATGGCAGACATCAAGAAGACTTTCCTAGAGATATCCCTAGCAGAGAGAGACTGAGACGCTGTGAGATTCCTGTGGCTCACAGGCCCAACAAGGGGAGAAAATAAAAAGGAACTGTGAGTGCCGAGGATGAACAGAGTGGTATTTGGAGCTTCCAAGTAAATTCTTGCTTGCAGCTACAATCAGAAAGCACCTGAAACAATATAAAACAGAACAACCAGAAGTTGTAGAGACGTTGAGAGAGTCACTCTATGTAGATGACTTCATTGCAAGTTCACGCAATGTTGAAGAGGCTGACCTTGTGACAACTGCAAAGTGAATGCTGTCGACTGCAGGCACGGACCTGTGGATGACCAATTCTCCTGAACTGAAACCAAATGGGAGGAGATTATGACAACTGACCACCCGTTGGTGCTAGAAATACAAGGGGTAGTGCTGAAAGTATTAGGTTTAGTGTGGAGACTGGGAACAGATGACTTTGTGTTACTGACCATTCTAAAGAAAGGAAAAACACAAAGTGAAGTGTTTTGCAGTCGTCTGCACTCATCTTCACCCTCTTGGCTTCCTGACCCCTTCACAATCAAGATCAAGTACATGTTCCAGGAAATGTGGGAGTCAGAGGAGACTGATGATAACAAGGTTCCAGAAGAGGTGAATACAGAACAAAAGCCCAGTTGCCAGGTCACTGTGCCGCTCGCAGCAAACAGCACAGACATCACTGGACCCGTGTTGGAGCTTGAAAGGTACAGAAAACTGAAAAAAGTGCTCAGAGTGACCGCCTGGATAGAGAGATTCATAGCCAATGCTGGGAAATACTCATCAGGTCCGTGAAAACATGCCTGAGAAAGGTTCTTGGGAGAGCTTCACTCAACTCTGATGAGATTTAAGCAAAGTTCTGACAGAGGTTGATGCTATCCTAAATTCTAGGCCTCTGACCTTTGTGCACAATGAAGTGGATGAACCACAACCCCTGACACCAGCACACTTCCTGGTGGGTAAAAGACTAACCTCTTTGCCACCCAAGCCATTTCCAGCTGACACTCAGTACCCAACGCTAAACAAGGAGGAAATGACACCCAGATGGAAGTACAGGCAGAGAGTTGTGACCAGCTTCTGGAACAGCTGGCAAAGAGTCTACTTACTGGATCTATAGTCAGCACACCGCTGTGACACACCACAGCCCACCCCACTGAAAGTGGGTGACGTTGCACTCATCAGATAAGATAACACACCCAGACTAACCTGGAAACTAGGAAAGATTGAGGAACTGTTTCCAGGCTGAGATGGCCTAGTTAGGTCATGTTCAGTTTGTACTGCCTTGGACTTGTTGAGAAGGCCTATTCAGTTGATATACTGCTTAGAGATTTAGATGAACACAGCGGTTCATTGGGGGGAGGATGTCGTAAATTTAATGGGTTACAGAGTTAATGTTTACAGTTAATCCATTGAGCTGTATCTATTTACATATGTAAGAGTGATGGAAATTGAGAGAACTATGTACATAATTATGTTGTATTGTTTAGTATTGGATTACGCTATTGTCAGTTAATACGAGAATGCCTTGCTATAGGAAGTTAACTGGCACATTCTTTGTTTTTTTGTGTACAAGTGACAAGTGATTACCATGGCTTTCGCTAGCAACTTTCTTTAATTGTTTTGTAGAATCTGAAGTGGTAAAATATAACGTGAACAAATATTATTGCTAAAAATAAGCTTTCATCTAACAACCGACATTGAGTCATTACTTTGAAGATAGTTAGTTATTCTGTCACGTGTGCTCCCTCTCCGGCCTCTATGTCACCAAGCTGCTTGTTATGGGGCACACCTGTCACCATCATGAAGCGCACCTGGCCGTCATCAGACTCACCTGGACTCCATCACTTCCCTGATTACCTTCCCTATATACGTCACTCCCTTTGGTTCCTTCCCCAGGGGTTATTGTTTCTGTTTCTGGTCTGTGCGTTGTTAATGTTTTTTGTTTTGTTTTATGTTGTGTTTATTTATTAAAACACTCACTGCCTGAACTTGCTTCCTGACTCTATTCTATATACCGAGATGAAAGTGCACATTTGACTTAATAGAATAGAGCTGCTTGGTCAGATTCAAACTACAAACTCAGTCCAAACCCCCACTTACTGGACTAACAAACACATATTACCTGGATAGTCACAATTTTTAATTTAGATTCACTGGCATGTTCAGGGTGCAATGTTATAGAACATTCAGATAGAAATGCATTGTCTAGAACATATATGACTTAGAATTTCGCATCATGTCAGCTCTTTTCATTACATTTCGCTCTGAGACGTTATGCATAAGTATTCATTTAGAACCACTGGTCTATTCAGAAGGGTGCAACATTACAGAACATTCAGATATAAACGCATTGTACAAATGCTGTATGACAATAATGCCGAATTGGACAGCATGACAGTTTTATTCATTACATTTATTTTCTGCAACACTCAGAACATTTCCTCACAGAATATATCCCCCTCTTTGCTAATACTCGTCATGAATCTACCCAATGGAGTGCTGGGTCAAAGGTCGATGGTGAGAGCTGACTCCCACTCTAATCCAAAGACAGGTGAGAGAGTGAGATGGAGGATACGCATCCATCCGCACAGTAATAACCTCACTCCCCACTCCAATCCAATATGCTTACCCCTTTCTATGGGAAGCGGTGGGGAACACAGTGGGGGGCTAAAGCTTTTCTCTTAGCCCCTGAATTCTCAGAGTAAAGGGATAATCTCATATCGAGACCCCGCAAAAAATAGGAACCTATTTATTAGAGAGACCTCATATCCCTTAGTCTATAATCTTCCTCTCTTCACCAGATTTCCATCGCAGTAATGAAAAGAGCATGTGGGGAGGCTGGCAGCTGGGGAGGAAAACACACATGAGACAGACACGGACACACAGATGCGCATACACACACGTGCACACACAGACACATCGGAACTGACACACACACAGACACACATTCACAAAACACAGATCCAACATCTTGCTATACCTCTTCAACTAACTCATTGTTAATTATTTTAGGAGGAGCAACAGATTTTCATAGTTATTCATGCATGTATGTCAAGGTTTGAGTTAAATTGTTTCGCATATTAATATGATACGTTTATAGCCATATATTTCCAAGTTATACACCAAATCATGACTTTCTTTATTATGTAACTAGAAATAATATCGGAAACTGAAGCCATATTGGTCCTCAAAAAAAACTCTTAGAGCCCAGAAGAGAACCTTCTCTTGCTTGAAGAAAAAATAAAAACACTTTGAAACATCCATTTAATAGAATTGTGCAAGGGGCACCATTTCCCTGATCTTATGAGCTCTTGAACATCAGTCTCTGGCTGTGTCCCAAATGGCACTCTATTCCATATCTAGTGCACTTCTTTTGACCAGAGCCACATGGTCACTGTTCAAAAGTAGTGCACTAGATAGGGAATTGGGTGCAATTTGGGATGAACAAACTATGTGCCAGGTCCACTAGAGCGAAGGTCCAATATAATTATTTAATGAACACAATACTTCACAAGTGTTATTAAAAGTGTCCTGATGCCACCTTTCTTAAGACTGATATCCCTCATAGGGGAAGTCCCCCAATCCGTCAAAACTACACTTCGGTCTCAACAATGCGCCACCTCTCACACTGCAGGCCTTAATGCTCAAACCAGTTTTGTTTTTCAAATCCGCTTTCGACTACTGACTGTCCAAACAGCATGTTACAAGTGACCAAATGGGATTTGTGTAAATTCAGACTGTAGTAATTTGCTAATATGGCTACACTAGTTGCCATTGTAATAGTGGGTGTTTGCGCAGTGCCGTAAACCACAGATTACCCATGTTATTGACCAGATAATCATGTGGCCTATTTAACAATGAAAATAATTGTCTTCAAAAAGGTATTTAAAAAATGGAAGGCAGTCGGGAGGAGGCAAGATCAGTTGGGACCATTCTAGCCAAAGCGAGGGCAGATGTTCATGTGAACAACCGGCGCAACGCCGATATAAAGTGGTTTTTGCTGGGATGTTACGTGTCCTACTTATACCAGTACACTAGTAACAACCTAAGCATCACACACTTCTATTCGATCAAGTAAGCCTCACTTAGCAAATAAGCCATTCCATTTTTGGGGGGACCAAAATTTACACTCTCATTGATCTCCATACAAAAACTTCTCCCTTGGTGAGCAAAAAAAAAAAAGCCATCTGCTGGAGAAAACATATTTTGGGCCCAATTATCCCTCTTGCGTTGCCTCTTCCTCTCTGCGCAAACTGATTGGTGGTGGTGCTTGTGTTTCCTCTCATTTAGAAGTTGTTGTGGAGCAAGCATTACCAGTGGTGTAAAGTACTTAAGTAAAATTACTTTAAACAACTACTTAAGTACTGCTTGCGGGTATCTGTCCTTTATTATTTATTTAACAACTTTTACTTTTACTTCATTACATTCCTAAAGAAAATAATGACCTTTTTACTCCATACAGTTTACCTGACAGACAAAAGTACTTATTTGGAATGCTTATCAGGACAGGAAAATGGTCCAATTCATGCACTTATTGTGTGCTCCCTCTCCGGCCTCTAGGTCACCAGGGTGCTCGTTATGGCACACACCTGTCACCATCGTTGCGCGTCATCAGACTTGTATTACGTTGCGTTTTTTAAATTAAAACACTTACTTTCTAAACTTGCTTACCGATTCTCAGCGCACATGTTACACTTATCAAGACAACACATGGTCATCCCTTCTGCCTCTGATCAAACGGAATCCCTAAACACAAATGCATCTTTTGTAAATTATGTCTGAGTGTTGGAGTGTGCCCCTGACTATCCATACTTTTTGCTTTGCTTAATAGAAGAAATTTGATTTATACTTTTACTTTTGATACTTAAGTATATGTTAGTAATTACATTTACTTTAGAGCTGGTCATGTGTGCACCTCAGCCACGCTCAAGGTATTAAACAATATCATAACCGCCATTGACCTGGCCAAGGCTTTCGACTCTGTCAATCCCCGTATTCCTATCGGCAGACTCAATAGCCTTGGTTTCTGAAATGACTGCCTCGTCTGGTTCACCAACTACATCGCAGACAGAGTTCAGTGTGTCAAATTGGAGGGCCTGTTTTCCGGACTTCTGGCAGTCTCTATGGGGGTACCACAGGGTTCAATTTTCGGGCCAACTCTTTTCTCTGTATATATCAATTGTCGCTCTTGATGCGGGGATTCCCTGATCCACCTCTACACAGACGACACCATTCTGTAAACATATGGCCCTTCTTTGGACACTGTGTTAACTTACCTCCAAACGAGCTTCAATGCTATACAACACTCCTTCCTTGGCCTCCAACTGCTCTTAAACGCTAGTAAAACCAAATGCATGCTTTTCAGCCGTTCGCTGCCCGTTCGCCCGCCCGACTAGCATCACTACCCTGGACAGTTCTGACTTAGAATATGTGGACAACTACAAATACCTAGGTGTCTGGCTAGACTGTAAACTCTTCTTCCAAACTCATATTAAACATCTCCAATCCAAAATCAAATCTAGAATCGTCTTTCTATTTCGCAACAAAGTCTCCTTCACTCACGCCGCCAAACTTAGCATAGTAAAACTGACTATCCTACCGATCCTCGACTTTGGCGATGTCATCTACAAAATAGCTTCCAATACTCTACTCTGCAAACTGGATGCAGTCTATCACAGTGCCATCCGTTTGTTACCAAAGCCCCGACATATTCGTCGCCAGACCCACTGTCTCCAGGTCACCTAGTCTATGCTAGGTAAAGCTTATCTCAGCTCACTGGTCACGATAACAACACCCACCCGTAGCACGCGCTCCAGCAGGTATATCTCACTGGTCACCCCCAATCCCCAACCGATGTTATGGCGTGTTGTCCTCCCACTACAACTCCAGAAATATTGGATATTTAGAACCAAATACTTTTAGACTTTTACTCGAGTAGTATTTTACTGGGTGGCTTACTTTTACTTTCTATTAAGGTATTTATACTTTTACTCAAGTATGACAATTGGGTACTTTTCCACCACTGAACATAAGAACTCTTAACTATGAAGTCACCTTATAGAGTACATCTTGACAGGGGAAAGCCTTTTGTAATCACACCGAAAATAGCTGAATACAGCAACAGCTCAAAAGTGATTAATGCACACACAGACACGACAACAACCTCAATAACGCAATGTATCATAAGAAGTGAATCAATGCTGGCTGTCTCAATTAGCAAATACTTAAATAAATTGTGCCGCTTGTGCGGTGAAGATTCATGTTTTTTTATTTTTTATTTTTTATAAAAGCAGAAGAAGTGCGAATTCCATCGCTCCAGCATCCCTCTTCTGGGTCACATCATCGCTGCAGGGAGTGTACAGATGGATTCCGGGAAGGTGATGGTGGTGGTGGATTTCCCACGGCCTACGTCCAGTGTAGAGATGCAACCTTTCCTGGGATTCACCAACTTTTATCACCACTTTGTCGAGGGCTACAGCACCCTGGCTTCTTCCCTGTCTGCACTCACCTCTTCCAAGGTTCTGTTCAAGTGGTCCCCAGCTGCTGACCGGGCATTCCGGGATCTCAAACACTGTTTCACCACAGCTCCGATCTTAGTTCATCCTGACCCATCCCGCAAGTTTGTGGAGGAGGCCGATGCTTCAAATGTCGGAGTGGAGGCTGTCCTGTTCCAGCGATCTGCCCTAGACCTCAAGTTACATCCATGTGCCTTCTCCCACTGCCTCAACGCTACGGAGAGGAATGATGATGTGGAGAATTGTGAGCTTCTCCTGGTGAAGATGGCATTGGAGGAGTGGAGGCACTGGCTTCATTCCTGTGTACCGACCATAAGACCCTGGAATATCTCAGCACCGCTAAGCGCATCATATCCAGTTGAAACAGGCTGTTCACCCAGTTCAACTTCTCCCTCTCATACCGGCAGGGATCCAAGAATGTCAAGCCAGATGCGCTGTCACGCCGCTATAGTCCCATGGCTACATGAACCTGAGACCATCCTTCCCACCTCGTGCCTGGAGAAGGCACTTAGCTGTGGAATAGGGAAGCAGGTTCGTGAGGCGCATTGTTCTCAGCCGAACCCCGGTGGGGGCCATGATAACCGGTTGTTTGTTCCTCACCATGTTTGTTCCTCTGCACCTGAGTGGGCCCACTCCAGGCTTGCCTGCCACCTAGGTTCCCTTCAGACCCTGGCCTTTGTGCGACAACGCTATTGGTGGCCTACCATGGTTCCTGGCGTCTCCTCGTTCGTCGCGGCATGCACGATCTGTGCACAGAATAAGACTCCTCGGTAAGCTCCAGCTGGTCTCCTTCAACCTCTGCCTGTCCCTCACCGTCCCTGGTCTCACATATCCCTGGAATTTGTTACGGGTCTCCCCCCTGTCTGATGGCAACACTGCCATCCTGACCGTAGTGGATCGGTTTTCCAAATCCGCCCACTTCATTTCTCTTCCTAAGCTACCCTCTGCCAAAGAGACAGCCCAGCTCATGGTGCAGCACGTATTCCGAATCCATGGACTGCCAGTGGACATGGTCTCCGACCGGGGTCCTCAGTTCTGGTCTAGGTCCTGGAAGCCATTCTGAAGATTCATTGGGTTGTCGGCTAGCCTGTTCTCCGGGTTCCACCCCCAGTTCAATGGCCAGTCGCAGCGAGGGAATCAAGACCTGTAGACGACTCTGCGCTGCCTTGCCTCCGCCAACCCCACAACCTGGAGCCAGCAACTAGTGTGGGTCGAATACGCCCGCAAAACCCTTCCATGCTCTGCCACAGGTCTATCGCCCTTTGAGTGTTCCCTGGGATATCAGCCCCCGCTCTTGACTGAGCAAGAGAAAAAGGTTTACATTCCGTCGGCCCAGATGTTTGTCCGCCGCTGTCATCATACCTGGAAGAGAGCCCGTCGGCCCTTCTCAAGACCACCTCCAGGTATCGGCAACAAGCGGATCGCCACCGGACCCCGGCTCCCCGGTATCATCTCAGGCAGAAGGTATGGCTGTCCACCTGGGATCTGCCCCTACGGGTGGAATCCCACAAACTCTCCCCCCGGTTTATCGGCAATTTCCCCATCTCCAAGATCATTAGCCCCTCTGCACCTTGCCACACCACACTGGATTATTGACCCCTGCCTGCTCTGACCTTGAGACTGCCTGCCGTTCTGGACCTTCTGAACCCTATCTGGATTACAGACCTCTGAAAGTTTGACCTGTCGTTTGCCTGCCCCTGTACTAGTTATACACTTTTGTTTCTTCGACACTGTCTGCATCTGGGTTTTAACTGAAATGTGATAAATAAAGCGTAGGGGAGGTGTGGGAAAGAGCCAATATATCACGGCTAAGGGCTGTTCTTATGTAAGACGAAGCGAGGATACAGCTCTTAGCCGTGGTATATTGGCAATATACCATAAATCCCAGAGGTGCCATATTGCTAATTTAAACTGGTTACACATAATTAGAAGCGTAAAAATAAATGTTTTGTCATACCTGTGGTATATGGTCTGATATGCCACTGCTTTCAGCCAATCAGCATTCAGGGCTCAAACCACCCAGTTTATAATAGGAGATACACTATATCTCCCTCTGCCTTGTGATTTACAATCTTCTCTCAATCTCTTTTATGTGTGTGTGAAGACCCTTCATTCACTTAAACTGTGTACCAAATGGCACCATTTATTCACTACTTTTGACCAGCCCAGTTATTAAATCTGGCCAGGATCTTTCAGAGTCATAGAGCAGAAAGCAATGAGGAAGAGATGTGAAAAGTGTCACATTGTTCTGTTGAGAATATCACTATACTGTATATCAAATACTGTATCTTGTATGCCAATGATCAAAAGAAACAATAACTTTTTATTTACTTGACACAGAGGACAAACCCACACCCACACCATTATCTCTGGGTCCTGAGAACTCTATCTACTGTGTTCATCTTATAGTGTCTCTGTCGTGAGTATTCTCCGTCCACTCATATCGTCATGGCAACTGGGACTGGGAACGTCGTGACACCCTCTATCGTCTAGGGAACCAGTCGGTAATTAGGGGCCCAGTCAATTATTAATTGGGGGAGCGGCGAAGGGTGGAGGGGAGATTAACGTGGTTAAATGGCGCATTTAGATGGCTTCTTAACTAGCCGTTTATTAGCCTAGTTCTAACACAGTACCATAAAGCATGAGAGGAATAGGCAGTGATTGGTGGACCGAGAGTCTGAAGGGAGGAGAGAGACAGTCTTAACTGAATGTTGTTCAGGTGTCTTAAGAGCAGATCTATGTCTGAATTTTAAAAGGCGAGTGTTGAAATACTCACTTAAAACATATACATTGTTAGAAAAAAGGTTCTCTCTAGAACCTAAAATTGTTCTTTGGCTGTCCCCTTGGGATAACCCTTTGAAGAACCCTTTTTGGTTGAAGGTACAGATGTTGAATCTTAATTTGACTACTCTTTTGTAGCTGAGAATTTTCCTGCAGCGCAGGACACACAAACTTGTAGTGTATTATAGGTTTAAAAAGGCTTTTGAAGTTTGTAATTTCCACGTTAAAATGTTATTTGCCCTAATGAAAAATGTATCAACCCTATTAATTAATCCGCATAATATTTCACATTTCCTGTTGCTGCAGAATAATTTTCCTGCTATAGCAAACTGGCTCAAATTAAGCTCCTATATCTGTAGAACCCTTTCCACAGAGGGTTCATAATTGGTAACAGCAGAAGAATCCTTTTGGAACCTTTTTCTGTGTATACACACACACACAATGGACATGTGTGACATGCACACAGTACGACATCCTGCTGTGCACTGTTTTGTTCTGCAGGAGTGTGTGTAACTGTATAAGAAGAGAAAACGAATCCTAAGCGCACACAAACACAAACCTATTAAGACTCCTATGGCATTCCTAGTTTTCAGCCGAAGGCCGATTCAGGCAGATTCTAGGATGCCCTTATTGGGTCCTTCCAGTTGGGGCAGGAGGAACCACGCCCCAGAATCCAGGGTTTAGCTTTATGCCTGTTGTTTTATGGGGGGAAAGAGGATTTGGCATTGTCACTTAACGGAACAAGTCAGCCCTAATCCCAAGCGAGGATTATGATATAAAAATCTATCAATCCTCTTGTCCTCCGTTTCTGAATCACCAGCGCTTTCCTGACCTACATGGAAAAATCTAATCTAACAGCAATTGATGACACAAGGACAGAGCATTGTGAACCTGGGGAACCTGCCGCGCATCGGGAGACAACAAAGCCCTGGTTTTAGCTCTGCCGCTAATGCAGAGTACAGGTACACACAAACAGCAGCGGCGCACACACACACACACACACACACACACACGCACATACACGCACACAAACGAGGCATACAGGCACCTAAAGGTGGACACACACACACACAAAGAGACCACAAAAATAACAACTCGTCAAGTAAACCCTGAAATACATAAACACCAAAAGAACCAAAAAATACATCCATGTACAGTTTTCCAGACAAAGTACTCCCCACAAACAGAAACACTGATTACGTTTACATACACACCAATAATGTGGATGTTAAACATATGATGACAGTAGGCCGAGTATGGCATTAGTCATGTAAACAAGGGGGGAAAGGCCATGTGGCAGTTTGAGCGAATTTCACATTGGCTGGTCTATTTTTAGCCCAGTGGGCCTCTCAAACTTTTTTTGTGTGCGCAAAATGATCTTTATCTGGCCTCAAGGGAAGAAAAATGGGCCAATATCAGGGCCTTCAGGAAAAATGGTCTGGTGTGTTAGAAATGCCAGGGACAATTTTTGGTCCCTGTCCACTCCTGCATGTAAACACCTTACTCTGCTTATCTTAATCGGCATACGGTTATAATCAAAGTAAGCATATGCCGATTAAAACACATGGTTTTCTGGACAAACTTTCAAATGATTAGGACATGTAAACGCCTCAGCGTGTGAATTTGATCTGTGCATGCAGTATGCTATCAAGAGCAGCTTCCTTCTTTTGTGCGAGTGAAATGAGTTTGGAAAAACTAAAATTATGCATCTAGAAATAGTTTCACATACAATCTTTACATGTCCGAATTCAGAATCAAATAGGCTTCACAAAAACAACATGGTCGCTGTGGTTGATTTTCTGCATTTTTGAAGTCCCATCGAGTAGCCTGATTTCAGATGTGTCCATGTAAACAGGGTTATTAATAATTATAATATATATTTATTGGGGCTAGGCCCCTTTTTTCTAAATTTCCCACCTGAATGACGTGCCCAAAGTAAACTGCCTGTTGCTCAGGCCCTGAAGCCAGGATATGCATATAATTGGTACCTTTGGAAAGAAAACACTTTGAAGTTTGTAGAAATGTTAAAATAATGTTGGAGAAAATCCAAAGAAAAACCAACCGGAATTTAAAACAAATTGAGAGACCATCCTCTTAGAATGGCAAGTACGAGGTCATATTGAAAATTAGCTCCCTGGATGCAATTTCTATGGCTTCCACAGCGTTTCAACAGTCTATGTTCAAAGTTTCAGGCCTGTAACTTCAAAAACGAAAAATAAATATCAGTCTTAGTACAGGGACACAGTCTTGGAAATTCGTGTTTGCGAGCACCATGAAGACAGGACGCACCTGCTAAAATTGGTTTCCTATTAAACATACTTCTTTACATAAGAAATATTGTAGTTTGATTACATTTTAGGGAATCTGAGGAGTAATTAGAAACATATTTTTGACTTGTTGAAACAACGTTTAGGGGTAGATTTTCGGATTCCTTTCTCTACAGTTGAACGAGTGGATTACTCAAATCGATGGCACCAACTAAACAAACTTTTTGGGATATAAGGGAGGATTTTATCTACCAAAACGACACTACATGTTACATGTACATGCTGGGACACTTTGGATGACCAATCAGAGGAACAAGAATTTAAGCTTTCAGCAGATATAAGACACTTATATGTACCTAAATGTTTAATATCCATAATTTGTATGATTATATGTTGGAATTGTGCCCCTCCAGTTTCACCAGAAGTTGTCCTGCTAGCGGGATACCTAGCTCTAAGGGAAATTGATATTGTAGAGCATGTACACTTTTCAATCAAACTGTTATATTAATCTGACTTTTCACAATAATCATACTAATATTTAAATATTTAAATATTCTTAATTCCATTCCTTTACTTTAGATTGAGTGTATTGTCAGACATTACTGCACTGTTGGAGCCCCCTGTATTGTTTAAAATTGCAGGTGTAACATGGAAACCAAAATGTATTTGTTATGTTATTTCATTACCAGATCATATTTATTGTCATTATATCCAGAATATGGAAGAGAAATAGTGCTGGGTGTTACAATATTCCATCCTACACAATTGTGCACAGTAGACTCAGTGGGCAATCTGAGGTACAAAAACGTATGAAAATATTAACTCATTACCTTAATGATTTCTCTGATAAATCTAATGAGAACTTTCTGTAAATCAAGCAGACAATGACAGAAGATCAACATCAATTCACTAGGGATATTAGATCCAACATGGATCAAGACAGTGTTGTAGTACATTTTTATTCAGTCTTGGACAGAGAGGATTCTTATTTCTTCCCGAGACCAGCGGAGTAAAAAACTCATAATTATCAGCTTCCATTCAGTCAGTGCATGAAAGCGCTGAAAAGAGACATTCAGAAGTCTCTCAGCATATCACACAATGTTATGTAAATGAGTTGCTGAATGCGAGGATGCTGGGGCATGCTGAGGGAGAGATTTTGGGAATGCGATTTGTGCGGCGAGTCAGTGCTGGGGGGCACTGACTGTGTTCATCCATATAAAATACAAGTTGATTATTTCATGACAAATCAGAGTCCTAGACTGTTTACGCTAGTTAACAAACTATGTGCGAGTTTCAATGGCCTTACAGGTTCATTACAAATTGGTGGCAGCGGTGGGATCAGCACGTCAACTAGCTAACAGCCACTTGTGAGCTTGGTTAACTCTAGCTGGTTAGCTGTGTGGGAAAATGGAGGGAGAAGTCGAACAACACAGGACAGCAATCAACAACCACCCACCGACTGACAACCGGTGGTGGATCAGCCGGGTGCCGTGGACAGGCAGATTGACCGACCAGTGTTCATGCCAGAAACTGTTTGGGACGGAACAATTTGAGTTAACAGTGCAAGTGAATGGATGGTGTGTGTCAGATCGTTTGAACTTTCTCATGCTGTTGCTGACGGGCTTGTCCAGATTATAGCGCGAGCACACGTGATTCGCTGGCACAAGACCATTTTATCACACACATTGGGTGCAGTGGTCTTCGTAGGCACCTGCACAAGGCGGTAACAAAAACGTTGGAAGAGGCAATTAGCATTGCTACAGAGCTTGATAAGATACGGCAGCTAGAATCGCTGGAAAGAAAATACACTGCACATTACAAAGTGAACATGTGTGGTACAAGCGAGGTCACTCTGCCTCCAGTTGGAGACAGTGTCAGAGTTCCAAAAGAGATGTTTGAGTAATTGTGTGAAAGTGTTGTACAGTTGCGGACCGAGGTGCAGTATCTGGCAGTGAGGCAGCCACATCAGAGAGAGACATACCAAAGCATAAGAGTGTTTCCAGGGTGTTCTGCAGAAGCAATGGCGGATGCCCCGGGCCGATACCGACCGGACCAGGGGAGAGGGAGGTCTAGGTTCCCCAGGAGAGACAAAGGACAACCTGTGTCGGCCAGTATCAGGGCCTGCTGGCACTGTGGTTGCACATGAAAAAAAACTTCTGACATGGAAAAGGAAAAGCATTATCAGCTTCAACTACATGCACAGCTGTCCAGCCCACAACAAGGATTATGCTAAGTGTTGTGGGTAATGAGGTTTACCTGGAGTTCAAAATTGCTGACTTCAAGTGTGAAGTCATGGTGGGCTTGGGAGCCCCGTTTTCCATGGTATACAAATAGGTAGGAAGAAATGCTACAGCACGGTTAAAGTAGCACATGAACAGTTTCTCTCAGTCCTGGGGTGCTGGTCCACAGTCATGAACATTGAAGGTTTGAAACTGACCAGGGATTTTGTAGTCGCTAGCGACGCCGACCAGTGTGCTCTGATAGGAACAGACTTCCTGGTACAATATGGGGCAGGGGAAGTGTGTAAAGTGGTGCTGATGAATGACAACTATTCCCTCTAGAAGTGAAATGTTTATAACTGGTAGGGTACAGGGTAGAGTAGACAATGACAAAACAGTGGGTCTTCTTGAGCCCTGTGTTGAAGTCACTGATACAGTAACTTGTTGGTAGCATGTGCAGCTCAGTGAAGGGGAAACTGCAAGTGCTTGTGATGAATGTTACTCCGGAATCACAGTTCCTGAGGGAGGGCATTGAACTGGGGGGTTTCTCTATCTGGGAGAAGGGTAGTGAAGACACTAACCTTGCTAGCCAAAGAGACATTCAGAAGTATCTTAGCCTATCACACAATGTTATGTAAATGAGTTGCACATGCTAGACAACACTTTCTAACCAGCCACCATACTCTCCGTAGAGCTGGACAGATTGCAGCCAGCTAACAGAGGTGCAAACTGAGAGCTGTAAAGGAAATGGTGGGGATGTATGTGGGAGTGCTAAGCACTGGTGATTTTGACTTGGGCTGCACAACACTAGTCCAGCATAGGATTGACACAGTGGACAGCAGGCCTATCAAACAAGCAGAGTTTGACAAACATCCAGCAATCCATGAGCAGCACCAGTGGTGTTAGGAAGAAAGAAGGACGGCTCAATCAGGTTCTGTGTGGATTACAGAAGGTTAAATGTGTAGACTGTAAAATATTCTTATCCACTGCTCAGTGTTTTGTTTACTTTAGACTTAGCTAGTGGATACTGGCAAGTCGAGATGCACCCCGAGGATCGTTGCAAAACTGCTTTTCGAATTCCAGGTCATGGGGTTTGGGTTGACAAATGCTCCAAGCAGCTTCCAGCATCTCATGGACCTGGTTTTGGCTGATTTACAGTGGACAACATGATTGGTGTACTTACAAGACAGTCCGTACAGTCCAAGAGCATGTGAAGCGTTTAGACAAGGTTTTCAGCAGGTTGGAGCAGGCACAACTTCAGGTGAAGCCATCTAAGCTCCATTTGTTAAGGTCACAGCTGAGATACCTGGGGACACATCATCTCGGCTGAGGGAGGGTCCACTGACCCCATCAAAACAGACAGTCAGGTCATGGCCTAGTCCCAAGTCACTGACAGAGGCAAGAACATTTTTAGGCCTGGCGTCATTCTACACGAGGTTCATACCAGATTTTGCAGCTATGGAGGAGCCTTTGTACAGATTGATAGATAAGGGGTAATTGTTTGAGTGGAACTCAACAAGTGAAGTAGCCTTTAATGAATTAAATACCATGCTTACCACATCCCCCATACTTGCTTTCCCAGACTCAAATCTAGATTTCATAATGGATACTGACGCATGTGACACAGGCATATGGGCGGTTGTCAGACACTTTTTGCTGGGGAAAATTCTACTGAGAACTGATCACAGCTCACTGAGGTGGCTGAGTAACTTCAAACAACCTGAGGGACAGTTAGATGGTTAGAGAAACTGAATCAGTTTGACTATGATATTGTCCACAGGCCAGGGAGACTGCACAGTAACGCAGATGGTGTGTCACACCGACACACACAGACTGAGAGTGTAGACACTGTAAATCTGAGAGCTCAGGATGTCTCGATTGAGCCTGTATTTGGAGTTCAAACAAGCCAGGCAGTCCCCACAAATGCCATTTACCTTTTGGAAGCTCAGGATAGAGACCCAGTGGTCTCCCAGTTAAAGACATTGAAAAAAAGAGGTTAGAGCAAAGCTCCCTATGGAGTTGCAATCAGAGCCAAAGTTCAGGCATTTCAAACAAGAGTAGGGGGCATTACATGTGAAGAATGGGCTGTTTTGCCTTGAGTCAAAACTATGAGACGGATGACACCATCTGGAGAGGGGTTGTACCAGATGAGCTCGTACATGAGATACTTACCTTTATCCACAATGATAGAACAGGAGACCAATTAGGCGATGAGAAACTCACCAGTAAAATCAGAGCAAGATTTTATTGGCCAGGCTGGCAGAGAGCCATAAAGCAGTGGTGTAAGGGCTGTGTGGCGTGCGCTGCATGCAAGTTACAGGGTCCAGTCCTCAGAGCGCCCATTACAAGTTCTATCACAGGCCGCGCTTTTGAGAGGAGAGCTGTAGACTTAATTGGTCCGTTTAGAGAGACAAGACGAGGTAACAAACATATTGTGGTAGTGTCGGATTACTATACTAGGTGGTCAGAGGCATAAGCCATACCCAATCAGGAAGCAGTAACAGTGGCCAAGAAACTTTGTGTTGAATTTTTGTTGAAGCTAGGCGTTCCTAGCTCTATCCATAGCGACCAAGGGCAACATTTTGAATCTACTCTTTTTAGAGAGATGTGCAATCTTTTACAAATGAACAAAACAAGAATCACTCTGTACAACCCACAATCAGATGGTTTAGTTAGTGGAAAGAATGAACAGAACTCTGATCAACATGCTGTCACTTTTTGTTGATGACAATCAAAGAAATTGGGATGAGATACTGCCATATGTGATGATGGCATACAAAAGTAGTGTTCAATCCTCCACGGGGTTTACATCAGGTCAGTACTGAAATTACTTTATCAGTTGATGTGTTTATGGAAACACAAGAATATGAAGGGAAACAGTATGTTTCTCAGTATGTGCAAAAGGTGCAAGGGTATCTAAGCACGGTAACGGAAGCTGTAAAGGGAAATCACCTGGTGAAAGACACAGGTAAACAAAAGCAATACTTTTATCTAAATGTGACACCCCAGAGGTATGAGGAAAATAATTGTGTGGCTTAGGGACTACCAGAGGAAAAAGGGGATGTCACCAAAACTGAGAAATAAATTCAAAGGTCCTTTCAAAACTGCAAATAAACTGTCAGAGGTCCTGCATGAAGTAGTACAATGTAATGGACCTTATTGTGCCGTGGTACACTACAACAGGCTCAAACCTTACTTTGTGGTTGTTTCAGAGCATGATGTGGTTTAAGCATTGCTGTGGACTTAGAACATCACATTTTTGTGTTTTTATATATTTTTTGAAAAGGGTGATTTTGAGAGTGAAAATCTGAAGAGAAAAAAATACAGGACACCTTTTCTTCACACTGGACCCACTTGTCCAGGAACCACTACACCACTGCCTAGGGCCGATGGAGAGACACCAGTCCATTCACTCTGAAATAATAAGCCGGTAGGTCCCAATAATAATACAAAAACACAACTAAGCATTTCCCAATCTAAACTTACAACTATTACTTCCCATTGCGAAAAACAATTCACATTTCTCACACAAAATAACCAAAAATGTTTCACACACAACTTATTTTCAAAGAGTTTGCCAACAACAGCATGCAAGCTGCAATAAAAAACACAGTTCCACTCACCAGATGATGATGAAACGTAACTTCTTGTTAAAAGTTATTCTTGAAAAGGGACAAGCTAACAAATTAGCAAAAACCTCATCTTCGATAACACCTGCTGCAGCCGCTGCAAACAGGTGTAAAATAAAAGCTTGCTAGCTAGACCGTGCTCGCTGTTGCAGTGACCTGTTGGCCTTCAATAGATTGGCAATTACAAGTCAATGTGATTGGTTGATTCCACTCTCACTCCAAAATTCTGCCCTAATACAGTTGAATGGCAGATACCTTCTATCAAGCTTCTGCTGGCCTAGCCAATGTCTGACTTAGCTAGCTAGATTTATTTGCCCAGGGACCACCAAAGAAACATCCTGATTGTATGTGTTTTCCCTTCAGTGTTAACCTTTTCCTGTCTGTTAGCAGTTGATGTTACTCTTCAATAACACAGACCCCAAAGCAAATCAGGGGGAGAAAAATAGGTTTATTCAGAAGACAAATCATAGATGTTATGCTGAGAGGGAGATTCATTCTCCCCTGTCCTCAGTGATTCTCTCCACAGAACAAAGGCCCGGATGTAATTCATAACCCCCAACCCTGGCCTGTGGTTGACCAATTAGAATTCCTTGCAGTAAAGTTGGCCCAAAGGCCAGATTACAAGAATCCTGTTTCAGGCTGCATATATAGACACATTCCTCCCATGTCTCTGACCCATTGATCATTAATTCCCTATTACAGAAAAAACACTATTTCCATCGATTGTTAATTCCCTATTGACCTCTAGTCCTCTACGTTGTGTATTATTTTAAAATATTCTTACATTTCTAACAAAAATGTAAGAGATGAAATCAGATCGCCATTGAAAATATTATTATTATTATTTTATAAATCCTTAGGCTTCTCTGAAAGCATAGAAGGCTCTAATTGTTCCCCACTGTATTTGGGTTAGTATATTTGTACTCCGCATGAATTCGTCCCCGAGCGGTCTTGAGTATAACATAACTCATATGGCAGGTGAAAACCTGAGAAAAATCTAACCAGGAAGTGGGACATCTTAGGTTGGTAGTTTTTCAAAGCTTGGACTACCGAATACACATTGAGATATGTATAAAGTTGCACTTCCTACGGATTCCACTAGATGTCAACCGTCTTTAGAAACGAGTTCGAGTTTTTGTCTGGATGAAGTGCCTGCGCCTCATCAAGATGGATTACTGGGCTGAACACGCTAACAACAAGTGGCTATTTGGACATAAATGATGGAACTTTATGGAACAAATCAGTCATTTATTGTCGAACTGGGATTTCTGGGAGTGCCTTCTGATGAAGATCATCAAAGGTAAGTGAATATTTATGGTGTTGTTTCTAACTTTGTTGTTATTTAGCTAGTCTGGTAGGCTCGTGTCTCTGGGCAGCTCTCGGCTGTGCTTCCCTTTGTAATCTGTAATAGTTTGCAAGCCCTGCCACAGCCGACAAAACGTCGGAGCCAGTATAGTACGATTCATTCTTAGTCCTGTATTGACGCTTTGCCTGTTTGATAGTTCATCGGAGGGATTTCTTATAATCTTCCGGCTTAGAGTCCCGCTTCTTGAAAATGGCAGCTCTACCCTTTATCTCAGTGAGGATGTTGCCTGTAATCCATGGCTTCTGGTTCGGGTATGTATGTATGTATGGAAACCCGTATATATTTAGGTTTTATTAAGTATCAAGGTAGGGTGACTCTTTCAGTTACAAGCATTCAATTTTGCAATCCTGTACATTTTGAGGGAATTTGTGTCGATTTGTGCCGCTTTCAAGTAGATGTTCTGTATAGTTGGGAGCAAGGTCCCAGTGATGTACTGGGGCGTCTTCACTCGTGAACGGAGCAATTCCAGTACGAGGCCATGATGCAACCAGTCAGGACGCTCTCGATGGTGCAGCAGTAGTATTTGAAGAGGACCTGGGGTGGCATGCCAAATTTCTTCAGCTGCCTTAGAAAGTAGAGATGCTGTTGCACCCTCTTGACAAGAGTGGTTGGTCCATGTCAAGTCCTCAGTGATTATGTTGGACATTGAGGAGGCATCATCCTGTAACATACTGATCAACCAATAGATTACCCTTGATTGAGGGAAAGAAACTACAAAACCTAAAACAGCAGAGAATCCCCCCTTACTCTTACACACCACTGGGTCCCAAAGCATCCTGTCAGCTGTAGTCTCAGGCGCTACACCCAGCCTGTGTGTGGTGTAATTGTTCCTCTCCTTCCTCCCTACTCCCCCCCCGTGTGGGGCTCTGGGCTGGCATGGATTGATTGGATGGGAGAGCAAAAGTGTGTGTGTGTGTGCAACAAGCTCTCATATTCTCACTATAGAATTATACGTTCATCCGCATTCTCCAAATATCACATTTCAAAGTTGCTTCAAATGTGTTTTTGTTTGCTCCAGCGGCACTGTATAGTTCCATTTCTCCAAAAGTCAAATTTCGAAGTTCAGGGTTAAGTTTAGGCACTCATTCCAAATGTTTAAGGTAAGTTTTAACACTATCCTAAACCTTAACCATTTGGAATGAGTGCCTCAACTTAACGTTTGACCTGAAAACACAAGCCTACTTGGTGGTAATAGTGCGCACTGTTGCCCCTAGTGGATGGTTTTGAAGTAATTTCCTAATGTCCTCAGGACATGGATAGATGTCAAATTTTGAAGTCCGTCTTGAACGATTTCCCTGGAGGGAGAGTATTGAAAAGAAGAGGAAAAGGGAAAGAGAAGATCACCACAGCCTGTTTAGATCTGGTATACTCCTTTTTTTCTGATTCAACATCACTCCGATTGTTAGGAATATGAGTCAAAATGGTATTATGTAGTTCCTCAGGTTACCGAGGTTTATATTTTTGTGACTATTGCACTATTCCATTGCACCAGTTAAGCTAAATTAATTGGTAAGACTCTTTTTCTTCCCAGAAATCTGTTTTATTTTTAACTAGTTTTTTCCACTCTTCCTCATTAGTTTCATGCCATGTTTGCTTAATGTCTCACTCGATCTTGCTCTTCCATTCTCATGTTTCTTACTCACCTGGCCTCAACTGTTTCATTCACTCTGGCTTCACCCTTTCTCTCGCTCTTCTTCTCTTTCTCTCAACCTAAACCTATGCATCTCCGCCATCTTTCACATTTCAGAGACATAACTGAGAGTTGAGTAGAATACTTGTGTGTATTCCAACCTACAACCGTCATTCAATACAATTCCAACCTACCTTGACTTTAGTGCTATCAGAGATGCCATGGCAGTCACCAGAGTACTTGGCTCTTTTAAGCTTGTATATTTTTGTATTTATTAGGATCCCCAATTAGCTGCTGCCTGGGCAGCGGCTACTCTTCCTGGGGTCCAAACAGGATACAACATAGCAAATAAAATACATAATATACATTTACATTTAGCCATTCAGCAGATGCTCCCATCCAGAGTAACCCATACCTAGTGCATTCATCTTAAGATAGCCAACCCTATAACACAGTCAAATCCCAACCATGTATCACATAAATAATACAATGCAAAATACCACACAAAGTGCATAAAAATGTCTCTTTAAACTCCCCATCGTGTTCTTTTATTTGTAAAAATGATCTGGTTTTATTGCTAGCTTGAATTACCTGGGGTGGCAGAAAGTTCCATTTAGTCATGGCTCTATTTAACACGGTGTGTTTCCCAGCCTCTGTTCTGGACCTGGGGACTGTGAAGAGACCTCTGGCTGCATGACTTGTGAGATACTGATGAGTGTCCAAACTGTGTAGAAAGCCACAACTTCCATTCAATGGGATTCCAAACTAAACCTTGAGTTTTTTTTTACTTTTATTTAACCAGGCAAGTCAGTTAAGAACAAATTCTTATTTTCAATGACGGCCTTGGAACAGTGCCTGTTCAGGGGCAGAACGACAGATTTGTACCTTGTCAGCTCAGGGGTTTGAACTTGCAACCTTATAGTTACTAGTCCAATGCTCTAACCACTAGGCTATCCTGCCGCCCCAGTAATATCAGAGATGACATGGCAGACACCAGAATAGTTGGCTTCCCTAAGCTTATGGAGAGAGCCACGACCTTCACTCAACTTGATTACAACCTAACATTGACTTTAGTGAGTGCTATCAGAGATGCCATTGGCAGACAACATCAAAAATGCTGATGTGACTTCAGTTCTCCATGCCAAGGCTTATGAATAAAAGTCTTTGGCATATGAAACAGGTCATCATTGATCTATTGTAAAAGTCAGCGACGTACAGGTGACCTTGTGACCTTCTTATAACCATTGCCATTAGAAGTGCCAGGGTCACATGAATAAAAAGCAGGCTCCTTAGTGACGTGGAGAATAATACAGAGCTGATGTAATTCTGATAATCCTTCCTTAAGTGGCGTACATTTTCTTTGTGCTGCCTTTGACCTTCAGAAGGAAAACGTGCCTGAGGCAAAGCCATTGAGTGGAATATAGGAAGTGTTTGACAGTAAATACAAAAGGAACGTGTACAATGAGGGCAAATGTCGTTCGCAACCTCGAGTGTACTAACCTTTGTGTAAATTCACAAGTCAAAATAACTTGAATAAATGGAACAAGGATTATTTTTCAGGTGCATATAAACAGTGCCTTCAGAAAGTATTCAAACCCCTTGACTGATTCCACATTTTATTGTGTTACAGCCGTAATTCAAAATATATTAAATAAATAAAAAAATCTCACCCATCCACACATAATAACCCATAATGAAAGTGAAAACATGTTTTTAGGAATTTTTGCGAATGTATTGAAAATACAATCAATACTTTGTAGAAGTGCCTTCGGCTGGGTTTACAGCTCGGAGTCGAAGAGCTTTGCACACCTGGATTGTAGAATATTTGCCCATTACTCTTAAAAAAATGATTCAATCTCTGTCAAGTTGATTGTTGATCACTGCTAAACAGTCATTTTCAAGTTTTGCCATAGATTTTCAAGCCAGTGTAACTCAAATCTGTAACTAGGCCACCCAGGAACATTAAATGACAGCGTAGATTTGACCTTGTGTTCTAGGTTTTAGTCCTGCTGAAAGGTGGAATTTGTCCCCCAGTGTCTGTTGGAAAGCAGACTGAACCAAGTTCCTCTGTGCCTATAGCTTTATTCCGTTTATTTTTATCCAAAAACACTCCCTAGTCCTTGCCGATGACAAGCATACAGTACCTATAACATGATGCAGCCACCACCATGCTTGAAAATATTAAGAGTGGTACTCAGTGATATGTTGTGTTGGATTTGCCCCAAACATAACAATTTGTATTTAGGACAACAAGTTCATTTCTTTGCCACATTTTTGTTAAATGTTAAACGAATCAAAATGTATTTTATATTTGAGACTCTTCAAAGTAGCCACCCTTTGCCTTGACAGCATTGCACACTCCTAGCATTCTCTCAACCAGCTCCATGAGGAATATTTTTCGAAACAGTCTTGAAGGAGTTCCCACATATGCTGAGTACTTGCTGGCTGCTTTACTTTCCAACTCATCCCAAACCATCTCAATTGGGTTGAGGTCGGTGATTGTGGAGGCCAGATCATCTGATGTAGCACTCCATCACTCTCCTTCTTGGTCAAATAGCCCTTACACAGCCTCAATGTGTGTTGGGTCATTGTCCTGTTGAAAAACAAATGATAGTCCTGCTAAGAGCAAACCAGATGGATGGCGTATCGCTGCAGAAGACTGTGATAGCCATGCTGGTTAAGCGTATCTTGAATTCTAAATAAATCACTGACAGTTTCACCAGCAAAGCACTCATACACCTCCCCCTCTATGTTTCACGGTGGGAACCACACATGCAGAGATCATCCATTCACCTACTCTACGTCTCACAAAGGCAAGTCGGTTAGAACCAAACATCTCAAATTTGGACCCATCAGACCAAAGACAGATTTGCACCGGTCTAATGTCCATTGGCCCAAGCAAGTCTCTTTTTCTTATTGGTGTCCTTTAAAAGTGGTTTCTTTGCAGCAATTCAACCATGAAAGCCTGATTCACGCAGTCTCCTCTGAACAGTTAATGTTGAGATATGTCTGTTCCTTGAACTCTGTGAATAATTTATTTGGGCTGCAATCTGAGGTAACTCTGGGTCTTCCTTTTCCTGTCTTTTCTCTTTGCTTAATTGAGCTCTTGTTGCCATAATATTGGACTATCTTCTGTATCCCACCCCTACCTTTTCACAACACAACTGATTGGCTAAAACGCATTAAAGCTGGTTGAGAGAATGACAAGAGTGTGCAAAGCTGTCATCAAGGCAAAGGATGGCTACTTTGAAGAATCTTAAATATATTTTGATTTGGTTAACATGTTTTTGGTTACTACATTATTCCATATGTGTTATTTCATAGTTTTTATCTCTTCACTATTATTCTAAAATAGTATAAAAATGAACAAAAACCCTGCAATGAGTAGGTCTGTCCAAACTTACGACTGGTACTGTAAGTGCTGTGTTGCAGACAGGATGCATGCTTTGGAATATTTTAATTCTGTACAGGCTTTGTTCATCTTTCTCTTCCATTTAGGCTTGTTCTCATAACGCAATCATTAAACTCAAACTGTTTTAAAATCACCATTGGCCTCACATAAATCCCTGAGCAGTTTCTATCCTCTCTGGCAGTTAGGAAAGATGCCTGTATCTTTGTAGTGACTGGGTTTATTCATACACAATCCAAAGCGTAATTAATAACTTCACCATGATTCAAGTAATATTCAGTGTGCTTTTTACATTGTTACACATCTACCAAATCTGTGTCCTTCTTTGCGAGGCATTGAAAACCTCCCTGGTCTTTGTGGTTGAATCTGTGGTTGAAATTCACTATTCGATTGAAGGACCTTACAGATCGTCAGTATGTGTGAGGTACAGAGATTTGGGTAATCATTCAACCACTAGTATTGAACAACAGAATGAGAATGAAGTTATTTAGGCTTGTCATTACAAAGGGCTTCAATGCTTATTGACATATTTTTTTTATTTCAAACATTTTCTTCAAAGAAAATTCCACTTTGACATCATGGGGTATTGAGCATAGATCTGTGACACACAATCTCAATGTAATCCATTTTAAATTCAGGCTGTAACAAAAAAAGAAGGACAATGTAAAGGGGTGTGAATACTTTCTGAAGGCACTGTAGTATAAAAACAAGGTTTTTATCAAAAGAAAAAGGTACATCTAACTTGAAGAGTTTTGCTTATTTTATTCAAGTGCTCTCATTGGTTGCTTTGTGCCGACCTGCATCAGAGCTTGGAAGATGAAATATGGGCCATTTGTATTCCTTGTTTCAATTGCATGTCCAACAGCAAATAAAGAAAATAAAAAGCCAAAAAACAAAACAAAAAAATATGTGATTGATTCCTCTTGTCCCTCTGCATCTTTATCCGGCTTTATGCCTCTCTCTTAAAACCAGATCCAAATTCCAATTTGTGTTGTTGTTCTTTTGCTTTCGCCTTGGCTGTGGACTAAGGGAAGCGAGTTTGTTTTTGTCTGTTTTTCAGAGTGGGTATCCTCAAGGGTACAGAAGTATTGAGTCCTGTGTGTCCTACTCTCCTTTCACTATTCTCCTCAGTCAGAGAGAGCGTGCAAGCTTGCCACACAGCCTCTTATGGGATGGGGGGGGGGGGGGGAAATCTGTGCATTTTATTTCAGTGAATCCCACATGTAAAGAACAATATGTTCGCAGTTTGAAGCTGTATACATTTTCAGCCCACTAATTTGACAAAGGGTTCACAGACCCCCCCTAAACAAGGGTTCTCAACCACGAAGCAAAGTAAGACGGCGAGAATACCACAAAAACAACATTGTCTGTTAATGGAGAGCTCATCTCTCTGGTACTTTCCCCTTTATTAGGTGTTACAAAATGTTTTCTGGCCGCGTCGCCTGCTTTTTTTGTTACCACTAATGACCGGAATAAACATTGATTTCCAAACATTTAGCCTCGTGACTAGTGCTAACCTCATCCACCCCATGTTGTTTCTTCTGAATTGACTCTTAAATTAATTATGCAAATGAGCATCCTTTGAACCCTTTAATTTAACTGTCCGGTACTTCAAACCCCAACATTAGCTGTATTATCTTATCATCAATCATGGCCTTTCAATTCTTGTAAAGAAAGAAAAATATAGGCTGCATTAAAACAGACGAATAGGTCAGCTCTTGGAAGGCGAGGTTCGTCTGATGACATTTGAAATGTGGCAAAAAAAACAGAAAAGAAAGGGAATGAAAAAGAAGATAGGATTCTGGCTCTCGTTTGCCGAGCAAGCGGCCTTCGGAGGGAGGCTGCAGTCTAACTGACAGCGTTGTCAACGGCAACGTCTTTGCCGGTGGTAACATGACATCGCCGTGGAGACGGGCCGGAGTGAAGAGAGATAAAAGAGTTCTATGACATGTGAATTAGAAGTGAGGGCCAGAGATGTGTCTCCCAGCAAGGGAATAACAAGACGGATAGACAGTGTAACACACAGAGGAGAGGAGCAAGGGAGTGAGAGATGTATGTCAACGAGGAGGAGAGAAAATAAAGAGAGAGACAGTGAGGGGTATGGACATTGAGGAAAAAGGAAGGGGAGACGGAGTGAGTTGAGAGAAGGAGAAGAGATGGAGTGCAATCCTCAAAGAGAGGCAGTTGGAGAGAACTGGAGAGGGTGAGCGAGAGATGAGATATCAGGAGGGGGAAAGTGGGAGAGAGGGAGGATGAGATGGAGTGTCTGAATATGAACTGCATTGTTGGTTAATTAAGGGCTTGTAAGTAAGCATTTCATGGTAAGGAATTCAACTCACTACACCTGTTGAATTCGGCGCATGTGACAAATACAATTGCATTTGATTTGAAAGAGAGGAAGGGGAAAAAGCAGAGCATGGTTCAGTGAGACAGAGCCAGACAAGGAATAAGAGAGTGAGGGATGGATTCACACAGAAAAAGGGAGATTAAAGGAGAGAGAGGTGTTGCCTGGGGTGGTCTAGTGTTAAACACCACCCCCTTCAACACATACAGTACCAGTCAAAAGCTTTAGAACACCTACTCATTCAAGGGTTTTTCTTTATTTGTACTATTTTCTACTTTGTAGAATAATAATGAAGACATCAAAACCATGAAATAACACATACATATGGAATCATGTAGTAACCAAAAAAGTGTTAAACAAATCAAAATATATTTAAGATTCTTCAAAGTAGAAACCCTTTGCTTTCATGAGGAATGCTTTTCCAACCATCTTGAAGGAGTTCCCACATATGCTGAGCACTTGTTGGCTGCTTTTCCTTCACTCTGTGGTCCAACTCATCCCAAACCATCTCAATTGGGTTGAGGTTGGGTGATTGTGGAGGCCAGGTCATCTGGTGCAACACTCCATCACTCTCCTTCTTGGCCAAATAGCCCTTACACAGCCTGGAGGTGTGTTGGTTCATTGTCCTGTTGAAAAACAAATGATACTGGGACTAAGCGCAAACCAGATGGGATGGCATATTGCTGCAGAATTCTGTGGTAGCCATGCTGGTTATGTGTGCCTTGAATTTTAAATAAATCACTGACAGTGTCACCAGCAAAGCAACCCCACACCATCACATCTCCTCCTCCATGCTTCACAGTGGGAACCACATGTGGAGATCATCCGTTCACCTACTCTACGTCTCACAAAGACACAGAGGTTGGAACCAAACATCTCAAATTTGGACTCATCAGACCAAAGAGAGATTTCCACCGGTCTAATGTCTATTACTCGTGCTTCTTGTCCAAATCAAGTCTCTTCTTCTTATGGGTGTCCTTTAGTAGTGTTTTCTTTGCAGCAATTTGACCATGAAAGCCTGATTCACACAGTCCTCCGAACAGTTGATGTTGAGATGTGTCTGTTAATTGAAGTCTATGAAGCATTTATTTGGACTGCAATTTCTGAGGCTGGTAACTCTAATGAACTTATCCTCTGCAGCAGAGGTACCTCTGGGTCTTCCTTTCTTGTGGCAGTCCTCATAAGTAAGTTTCATCATAGTGCTTGGTGTTTTTTGCGACTGTACTTGAAGAAACTTGAATTTTCCACATTGACTGACCTTCATGTCTTAAAGTAATGATGGACTGAAATTTCTCTTTGCTTATAGTAGCTGTTCTTACCATAATATGGACTTTTACCAACTAGGACTATCTTCTGTATACCACCACTTCCTTGTCACACCACAACTGATTGTCTCAAACGCATTAAGAAGGAAATACATTCCACAAATTCACTTTTAACAATGCAGACCTGTTAATTGAAATACATTCCAGGTGACTACCTCAAGAAGCTGGTTGAGAGAATGCCAAGAGTGTTAAAAGCTGTCATCAAGGCAAAGGGTGGCAATTTTGAAGAATCTCAAATATATTTTCATTTGTTTAACACGTTTTTGGGTGCTGATACCATATGTGTTATTTCATAGTTTTGATGAGCTCAGTATGATTCTACAATGTAGAAAATAATAAAAATGAACAAAAACCCTTGATTGAGTAGGTGTGTCCAAACGTTTTACTGGTACTGTATGCTCTTCCTAACCACACAGATTTGAACCCTGTGACAAACCTTTGTGTCTTTACCGTCTTCTCTTCAATTAAAAACATACTAAAATGAAATTATGAAAGAGGGGTATAGAATAGTGAAAGGGAGGACGATGTGTGGCTTACTGGTAGCATTGGTGAGCCGAAAGGTGACAGAGCTCTCAGGGATGTCACACACGTTGCGAACAGTCACCTCGCACGTGTAGTTTGCAAAGTCCTTTGGCCTCAGGTTCTTCAGCTTCAGCACCTTGGTCTCCCCCTGCGTGACAGAAAACATGGACTGGTCACACAGATATAACAGTAACACACCCTCACTGACCGCTTGTGAATAATCTTCACAAAAACACAAGCACACAGTATATTTACACAATCTCAGACACACACCATAAATACCCTGTTGGCACATTTCTAAATGCACTTTTAACCCTCCTGCTGTGTCCCGGTCAAATTGAATTTTCTCTCTGAACAATGCAGTTAATTTAATTTGATTATCATAAGGTTCCATGACAATATCCACACAGGGCATGTGAACAAACAAAACCCATTTTGATGATTTTCATAACATTTTGGGTGTTTTGTTGAACTTTTGTACACCTGTGGTGTTCCAGATCAAAAATTACTGGTCATTAGAAATGAATGGGTGAGACTACAATTAGTGTATAAAATTGAGTTCAGGCACATGCCCATTCATCAGATGGACACAGTTCCTCTCCCAGACCCCCACATGCATGTATGTTTGAGCACGCACACGCACACACACACACACACACACACACACACACACACACACACACACACACACACACACACACACACACACACACACACACATACACACACACCCCTTCTGGCTACACCCCTTCTGGCTACATTCGGTCAAAGAATTGGCGCCGACAGAGATGGCCGCCTCGCTTCGTGTTCCTAGGAAACTATGCAGTTTTTTGTTATTTCTTACATTAGTACCCCAGGTCATCTTAAGTTTCATTACATACAGTCGAGAAGAACTACTGAATATAAGATCAGCGTCAACTCACCATCAGTACAACCAAGAATATGATTTTCGCGAAGTGGATTCTGTGTTCTGCCTTTCAACCAGGACAACGGAATGGATCCCAGCTGGCGACCCAAAAAAACGACTCCGTAAAAGAGGGAAACGAGGCGGTCTTCTGGTTAGACTCCGGAGACGGGCACATCGTGCACCACTCCCTAGCATTCTTCTCGCCAATGTCCGGTCTCTTGACAACAAGGTTGATGAAATCGGAGCAAGGGTAGCATTCCAGAGGGACATCAGAGACTGTAACGTTCTTTGCTTCACGGAAACATGGCTCACTGGAGAGACGCTATCGGAGGCGGTGCAGCCAGCGGGTTTCTCCACGCATCGCGCCGACAGAAACAAACATCTTTCTGGTAAGAAGAGCGGCGGGGGCGTATGCCTTATGGCTAACGAGACGTGGTGTGATCACAGAAACATACAGGAACTCAAATCCTTCTGTTCACCTGATTTAGAATTCCTCACAATCAAATGTCGACCGCATTATCTACCAAGAGAATTCTCTTCAATTATAATCACAGCCGTATATATTCCCCCCCAAGCAGACACATCGATGGCTCTGAACAAACTTTATTTGACTCTTTGCAAACTGGAATCCATACATCCTGAGGCTGCATTCATTATAGCTGGGGATTTTAACAAGGCTAGTCTGAAAACAAGACTCCCTAAATTGTATCAGCATATCGATTGCGCAACCAGGGCTGGAAAAACCTTGGATCATTGTTATTCTAACTTCCGCGACGCATATAAGGCCCTGCCCCGCCCTCTTTTCGGAAAAGCTGATCATGACTCCATTTTGCTGATCCCTGCCTAGAGACAGAAACTAAAACAAGAAGCTCCCATGCTTAGGTCTGTCCAACGCTGGTCCGACCAAGCTGATTCCACACTCCAAGACTGCTTCCATCACGTGGACTGGGATATGTTTCGTATTGCGTCAGATAACAACATTGACGAATACGCTGATTCGGTGTGAGAGTTCATTAGAACGTGCGTTGAAGATGTCGTTCCCATAGCAACGATTAAAACATTCCCTAACCAGAAACCGTGGATTGATGGCAGCATTCGCGTGAAACTGAAAGCACGAACCACTGCTTTTAATCAGGGCAAGGTGACTGGTAACATGACCGAATACAAACAGCTATTCCCTCCGCAAGGCTATCAAACAAGCTAAGCGTCAGTATAGAGACAAAGTAGAATCTCAATTCAACGGCTCAGACACAAGAGGTATGTGGCAGGGTCTACAGTCAATCACGGACTACAAGAAGAAAACCAGCCCGGTCACGGACCAGGATGTCTTGCTCCCAGGCAGACTAAATAACTTTTTTGCCCGCTTTGAGGACAATACGGTGCCACTGACACGGCCTGCAACGAAAACATGCGGACTCTCCTTCACTGCAGCCGAGGTGAGTAAAACATTTAAACGTGTTAACCCTCGCAAGGCTGCAGGCCCAGACGGCATCCCCAGCCGCGCCCTCAGAGCATGCGCAGACCAGCTGGCCGGTGTGTTTACGGACATATTCAATCAATCCCTATACCAGTCTGCTGTTCCCACATGCTTCAAGAGGGCCACCATTGTTCCTGTTCCCAAGAAAGCTAAAGTAACTGAGCTAAACGACTACCGCCCCGTAACACTGACTTCCGTCATCATGAAGTGCTTAGAGAGACTAGTCAAGGACCATATCACCTCCACCCTACCTGACACCCTAGACCCACTCCAATTTGCTTACCGCCCAAATAGGTCCACAGACGATGCAATCTCAATCACACTGCACACTGCCCTAACCCATCTGGACAAGAGGAATACCTATGTGAGAATGCTGTTCATCGACTACAGCTCGGCATTCAACACCATAGTACCCTCCAAGCTCGTCATCAAGCTCGAGACCCTGGGTCTCGACCCCGCCCTGTGCAACTGGGTACTGGACTTCCTGACGGGCCGCCCCCAGGTGGTGAGGGTAGGCAACAACATCTCCACCCCGCTGATCCTCAACACTGGGGCCCTACAAGGGTGCGTTCTGAGCCCTCTCCTGTACTCCCTGTTCACCCACGACTGCGTGGCCACGCACGCCTCCAACTCAATCATCAAGTTTGCGGACGACACAACAGTGGTAGGCTTGATTACCAACAACGACAAGGCGGCCTACAGGGAGGAGGTGAGGGCCCTCGGAGTGTGGTGTCAGGAAAATAACCTCACACTCAACGTCAACGATGACTTCAGGCGGCCTACAGGGAGGAGGTGAGGGCCCTCGGAGTGTGGTGTCAGGAAAATAACCTCACACTCAACGTCAACGAGGACTTCAGGAAACAGCAGAGGGAACACCCCCCTATCCACATCGATGGAACAGTAGTGGAGAGGGTAGTAAGTTTTAAGTTCCTCGGCATACACATCACAGACAAACTGAATTGGTCCACTCACATAGACAGCATCGTGAAGAAGGCGCAGCAGCGCCTCTTCAACCTCAGGAGGCTGAAGAAATTCGGCTTGTCACCAAAAGCACTCACAGACTTCTACAGATGCACAATCGAGAGCATCCTGGCGGGCTGTATCACCGCCTGGTACGGCAACTGCTCCGCCCACAACCGTAAGGCTCTCCAGAGGGTAGTGAGGTCTGCACAACGCATCACCGGGGGCAAACTACCTGCCCTCCAGGACACCTACACCACCGGATGTTACAGGAAGGCCATAAAGCTCATCAAGGACAACAACCACCCGAGCCACTGCCTGTTCACCCTGGCTATCATCCAGAAGGCGAGGTCAGTACAGGTGCATCAAAGCTGGGACCGAGAGACTGAAAAACAGCTTCTATCTCAAGGCCATCAGACTGTTAAACAGCCATCACTAACATTGAATGGCTGCTGCCAACACATTGACTCAACTCCAGCCACAGTAATAATGGGAATTGATGGGAAATGATGTAAAATATATCACTAGCCACTTTAATCAATGCTACCTAATATAATGTCTACATACCCTACATTATTCATCTCATATGTATACGTATATACTGTACTCTATATCATCTACTGCATCCTTATGTAATACATGTATCACTAGCCACTTTAACTATGCCACTTTGTTTACATACTCATCTCATATGTATATACTGTACTCGATACCATCTACTGTATCTTGCCTATGCTGCTCTGTACCATCACTCATCCATATATCTTTATGTACATATTCTTTATCCCCTTACACTGTGTATAAGACAGTAGTTTTGGAATTGTTAGTTAGTTTACTTGTTGGTTATTACTGCATTGTCGGAACTAGAAGCACAAGCATTTCGCTACACTCGCATTAACATCTGCAAACCATGTGTATGTGACAAATAAAATTTGATTTGATTTGATTTAGAATGGGAATTTGTCCTGGTCTTCATCCCTACCTGAGAGGAGAAGTCGGCATTCAGTTGAAAATGTTATCAGGATGACCCCTGGGCCAATGAAATACGCCATATCCCAGGATGATGACATAAAATCCTGACACTATTTAAACATTTGAATTGGTTTCAAAACAAATCAAATTACATTTTATTAGTCACATGCGCCAAATACAACAGGTGTAGTAGACCTTACAGTGAAATGCTTACTTAAGAGCCCCTAACCGACAGTGCAGTTTAAACAAAATATGAAAAAGAATAAGAGATAAAAGTAACAAGTAATTAAAGAGGAGCAGTAAAAAAATAACAATATATACAGGGAGGTGCTGGTACAGAGTCAATGTGGAGGCTACATACAGGGGGGTGCCAGTACAGAGTCAATGTGTGGGGGCACCGGTTAGTTAAGGTAGTATGTACTACCAGTATTAATTATTATTATTAAAGTGACTATGCATAGATTACAACAGAGAGTGGTAGTGGTGTAGAGAGGGGGGGGGGGGGCAATGTGAATAGTCTGGGTAGCCATTTGACTAGATGTTCAGGAGTCTTATGGCTTGTGGTTAGAAGCTGTTTAGAAGCCTCTTTGACCTAGACTTGGCGCTCTGGTACCGCTTGCCATGTGGTAGCAGAGAGAACAGTCTATGACTACGGAGGCTGGAGTCTTTGACAATTTTCAGGGCCTTCCTCGGACACCGCCTGGTATAGAGGTCCTGGATGGCAGGAAGATTGGCCCCAGTGATGTACTGGGCCATTCGCATTACCATCTGTAGTGCCTTGCGGATGGAGGCCGAGCAGTTGCAATACCAGGCAGTGATGCAACCAGTCAAGACGCTCTCGATGGTGCAGCTGTAGAACCATTTGAGGATCTGAGGAGCCATGCCAAATCTTTTCAGTCTCCTGAGGGGGAATAGGTTTTGTTGTGCCCGCTTCACGACTGTCATGGTGTGCTTGGACCATGTTAGTTTGTTGGTGATGTGGACACCAAGGAACGTCAAGCTCTCAACCTGTTCCACTGCAGCGCCGTCAATGAGAATGTGGGCATGCTCGGTCCTCTTTTTGCTGTAGTTCACAATCATCTCCTTTGTCTTGATCACATTGAGGGAGAGGTTGTTGTCCTGGTACTACACGGCCAGGTCTCTGACCTCCTCCCTATAGGCTGTCTCATTGTTGTCGGTTGTGTTATCGGGAAATGTAATGATGGTGTTGGGGTCGTGCCTGGCCGTGCAGTCATGAGTGAACAGGGAGTACAGGATGGTGCTGAGCACGCACCCCTGAGGGGCCCCTGTGTTGAGGGTATCAGCGTGGCAGATGTGTTGTTACCTACCCTTACCACCTGGGGGCGGCCCGTCAGGAAGTTCAGGATCCAGTTGCAGAGGGAGGTGTTTAGTCCCAGGGTCCTTAGCTTATTGATGAGCTTGGAGGGCACTATGGTGTTGAACACTGAACTGTAGTCAATGAATAGCATTCTCACATACAGTTGAAGTCGGAAGTTTACATACACTTAGGTTGGAGTTATTAAAATTCATTTTTCAACCACTCCACAAATGTCTTGTTAACAAACTATAGTTTTGGCAAGTAGGTTAGGACATCTACTTTGTGCATGAGACAAGTAATTATTCCAAAATTGTTTACAGACAGATTATTGTACTTGTATCACAATTTCAGAGGGTTCAGAGGTTTACATACTCTATGTTGACTGTGCCTTTAAATAAGTTAGACAATTTCAGAAAATTGTGTCATGGCTTAAGAAGCTTCTGATAGGCTAATTGACATCAGTAGAGTCAATTGAAGGTGTACATGTGGATGTATTTCAAGGACTACATTCAAACTCAGTGCTTTTTTGCTTGACATCATGGGAAAATCAAAAGAAATCAGCCAAGACATCAGAACAAAATTGTAGACCTCCACAAGTCTGGTTCATCCTTGGGAGCAATTTCCTAATGCCTGAAGGCACCAAGTTCATCTGTACAAACAATAGTACGCAAGTATAAACACCATGGGACCACATAGCCCTCATACCGCTCAGGAAGGAGACGCGTTCTGTCTCCTAGAGATGAACGTACTTTGTTGAGAGAAGTGCAAGTCAATCCTAGAACAACAGCAAAGGACCTTGTGAAGATGCTGGAGAAAGGCAAAAAATTATCTATATCCACAGTAAAACAAGTCATATATCGACATAACCTGAAAGGCCGCTCAGCAAGGAAGAAGCCACTGCTCCAAACCGCTATTTAAAAAAGCCAGACTACAGTTTGCAACTGCACATGGGGACCAAGATCGTACTTTTTGGAGAAATGTCCTATGGTCTGATGAAACAAAAATATAACTTTTTGGCCATAATGACCATTATTATGTTTGGAGAAAGGGGGGGGGGGGCTTACAAGCCGGAGGCTTACAAGCCGGAGAACACCATCCCAACTGTGAAGCACGGGGGTGGCAGCATAATGTTGTGGGGGTGCTTTGCTGCAGGAGGGACTGGTGCACTTCACAAAATAGATGGCTTCATGAGGAAAGAAAATGATGTAGCTATATTGAAGCAACATCTCAAGACAGTCAGGAAGTTAAAGCTTGGTCACCAATGGGTCTTCCAAATGGACAATAACCCCAAGCATACTTTCAAAGTTTTGGCAAAATGGTTAAGGACAACAAAGTCAAGGTATTGGAGTGGCCATCACAAAGCCCTGACCTCAATCACATAGAACATTTGTGGGCAGAAATGAAAAAGCGTGTGTGAGCAAGGAGGCCTACAAACCTGACTCAGTTACACCAGCTCTGTCAGGATGAATGGACCAAAATTAACCCAACTTATTATGGGAAGCTTTTGAAGCTTCCCTGAAAGGTTTGACCCAAGATAAACAATTTAAAGGCAATGCTACTAAATACTAATTGAGTGTATGTAAACTTCTGACCCACTGGGAATGTGATGATAGAAATAAAAGCTGAAATAATATCACTCTCTACTATTATTCTAACATTTCACATTCTTAAAATGAATTGGTGATCCTAACTGACCTAAGACAGGGAGTTTTATTTGGATTATATGTCAGGAATTGTGAAAAACTGAGTTTACATACACCTTAGCCAATTACATTTAAACTTCCGACTTCAACTGTAGGTGTTCTCGTTGTCCAATTGGGAAAGGGCAGTGTGGAATGCAATAGAGACTGCTTCATCTGTGGATCTGTTGGGACGGTATGCAAATTGGAGTGGGTCTAGGGTTTCTGGGATGATGGTGTTGATGTGAGCCATGACCAGCCTTTCAAAAAACTTCATGGCTACTGACATGAGTGCTCCGGGTCGGTAGTCATTTAGGCAGGTTACTTTCGTGTTCTGCACAGGCACTATGGTGGTCTGATTAAAACATGTTGGTATTACAGACTCGGACAGGGAGAGGTTGAAAATGTCAGTGAAGACACATGCTAGTTGGTCAGCGCAAGCTCGCAGTGCATGTCCTGGTAATCTGTCTGGCCCTGCGGCCTTGTGAACGTTGACCTGTTGTTGACCAATGGTCTTACTCACATCGGCTGCGGAGAGAGTGATCTACACAGTCTTCCGGTACAGCTGGTGCTCTCATACATGTTTCAGTGGTTTTTGCCTCGAAGTGAGCGTAGAAGTAGTTTAGCTCGTCAGGTAGGCTCCTGAGACTAGGCAGCGCTCGGCTGTGCTTCCCTTTGTAGTCTGTAATGGTTTGCAGGCCCTGCTCACAGAGCCGGTGCACTACAACTCGATCTTAGTCCTGTACTGACACTTTTCCTATGATGGTTTGTCAGAGGGCATAGCGGGATTTCTTATAAGCTTCCGGGTTAGAGTCACACTCCTTGAAAGCGGTAGCTCTAGCCTTTAGCTCAGTGCGGATGCTGCCTGTAATCCATGGTTTCTGGTTGGGGTATGTACGTACGGTCATGTGGGGATGACGTCATCGATGCACTTATTGATGAAGCCAATGTCAGATGTGGTGTACTCCTCAATTCCATTGGAGGAATCACAGAACGTATTCCAGTCTGTGCTAGCAGAGTCATCTGACCACCTTTTTTTTATCTAGTCACTGGTGTTTCCTGCTTTAATTTTTGCTTGTAAGCAGGAATCAAGAGGATTTAATTATGGTCAGATTTGCCAAATGGAAGGCGAGGGAGAGCTTGGTATGCATCTCTGTGTGTGGAGTATAGGTGGTCCAGAGTTTTTTTCGCTCTGGTTGCACATTTAACATGTTGATAGAAATGAGGTAAAACTGATTTAAGTTTCCCTGCATTAAAGTCCCCAGCTACTTGGAGCGCTGCCTCTGGGTGAGCATTTTATTTTTTGCTTATGGAGGAATACAGCTCATTCATTGCTATCTTAGTGTCAGCCTTTGACGGTGGTGGTATGTAAACAGCTACAAAGAATATAGATGAAAACTCTCTTGGTAGGTAATGTGGTCTGTAGCTTATGAGAAACTCTCCCGCAGGCGAGCAATGGCTCGAGACTTCCTTAGATATCGTGTACCAGCTGTTGTTTACAAAAATACATAGACCGCCGCCGCTGTTCTATCCTGCCGGTATATCGTATAACCAGCCAGTATGTCGATATTGTCTTCGTTCAGCCACGACTCCGTGAAGCATAGGATGTTACAGGTTTTAATGTCCTGTTGGTAGTTTAATCTTCCCAATAACTTCTCCATTTTATTGTCCAAAGATTGCATGTTTGCGAGCAGAATTGTGGGGAGTGGGGGTTTATTCGATTGCCTCCTACTCCTCAGAAGGCAGCACACCCTCCGCTCTCTCTTTCTCCTCCTCCTCTTCACGCAGATCACTGGGGTGCCTCGGGAACTACCTCGGGAACTGCCTGTTCCCGAGGTAGCCGTATATCCTCCGCCTCGGGCTCGTCAGAGATGTGGAAGATAAAAAACGATTCTGCTAGTCTATGGTGAGTAATCGCAGTCCTGATGTCTAAAAGTTATTTTCGGTCATAAGAGACAGTAGCGGCAACATTATGTACAAAAAGAGTAAAAAAAAACATTACAAACAACGCAGATAAACAAACAAAAAAGCACAATCGGTTGGGGGCGCGTAAAACGTCTGCCTTCTGCTCTGGCGCCATTTTGTCCTTTGTCCATGTCCTTGTTAAACTTTGACATAAAGTAGTCTGTGATAAATAGCACAATACGTTTCATCTGAGTATTTGTTATAGTCAAAATAATCCATAGATTATGCTTTTTTTACTCAAAAATGAGTTGTATGAGCTCAGGGCAATGAGGCCTACAGGTCATAAATAGCAAATAGAAGTTAACATTTTGTAATGTTCACAACAACTTAAGTTGATAAAAAGATCTAACACAACATTAGGTGATGATGTATGTATTATTATGGATTATATTCAGCTATAATTGGGCGGTCATTTTGGACCGTGAACACAGAATAAAGTAACATGAAACGAACCCAACAGGAGAGTTAAACACAAAAGTGTTTGAAAGTGGCCACACACACACCAATGTCCAAATATCATAGAGCAGAGAGAATATATCTGATTAAAGGATTCAACATTTATTTTGGATGAGACCATCAGCCAAATGAAATATCATCATTAGAATAACAAATCCATATTTTTTTCCCATATATCTCTTTCACTTTCCATTCCCCTCTCTGTCCATCCTCTCTCACTATCTCGCTCTCTCGCTTCCCCCCTCGCTTCATCTGTCTCTGCAGTCCATAGAACTACATAGAGCTTTTCAAACTCTACTCCAATAATGATTCCCAGATAAGCCAGTTCATACTTCATTCCCAAGGCTGCCTATTCCACCCGTCTATGCCTGGGTGTGCATCCCAAATGACAATCTATTCCCTACATAATGCACTACTTTTGACCAGAGCCCTGTGGGCCCTTGTCGAAAGTAGTGCAATAAAAAGGGAATAGGGTGCCATTTGGGATATAAGGCTTGGCTGACTGATTGGGATTTTTCCTGTCTCATTCTTCCACTGTCGTAGCGTGGGAAGAGCTACTCTGGCTAATTGTGCTCTCAGGGTGGCCCTTTGTAGCAGACCATACAGCTATTTCAATTAAAGGAGAACAGAGGAAACAATGCTAGTAGCTAGATGGGGTCGGGGAGTCATCTGTTACGTTACCAGCTAAAATATTGTAATCAGATGTCAGATACTTTGAAAAATGTGATGATCACTTCTAGGATTCTCTGACCGGTGAATTAGAAGTGATGGCCTGAGATCCATCTCCCCTTTTAAGGGAATAACAAGACGCATAGACATTTGTGTGGGAAAAAACGATGACACCTTTCCGTTTTTCTTAATGACATTCAAATCAGCATTGAAAAAATGCCAAGTTTAAGTTTGTTCCGGATGAGCGAGTCTGACCACGAGTCAGAGACCACAATGATGACACACCAAATGCATTTGATGGATTGCGGGAAAAAGCGCAGGAATATGATTTTGTAGGCTATAGTGAAAGCCTGTGTCTTCCAATGGTGCGACTGCTGTCGGGATAAAATATTATATGGCCAACTTGAATTAACACTTCAAGGTAAGGACGACAGCAGTGGTGTAGCCGACGGGCTATATGGATATGTATTTATTGAACCTTTATTTAACCACGAAAGCTAGTTGAGAACAAGTTCTCATTTACAACTGCGACCTGGCCAAGATAAAGCAAAGCAGTGTGACACAAACAACAACACATGGAATAAACAAGCGTACAGTCAATAGCAATAGAACAAAAATAAAGTCTATATACAGTGTGTGCAGATGGAGTGAGGAGTTAAGGCAATAAATAGGCCATAGTAGCAAAGTAATTACAGTTTAGCAAATTAACACTGGGACTAATAACAAGATAAACAATGCAAAGCATATGGGATCTGTAAAATGTATATAGGTTCGGAACTTCTGTGAAATAGCATAGTTACAAATACAAACTGGATGGACGTCAGAAATAGAGGAAGGACTAAGAACAAACAAGAGAGAACTATTGTAAAGTAGACTGTGTCTGTAAAATGTGTATAAGATGTATAACTTGAAAGTAAAAGCAGAAGTGTTTATTAGTTTACTCCAATTGGGGGATCGGCGGTAGGGTTTGCGGAATAATAATAAAGGTATATTCTTTAAAAAATTATCTATGTCTATATAGGTATGTGTATGTATATATGTGTATATGTATGCATGCGTGTATGGATATATATATTTACCCCAAAAAATATGGGGGATTGGAAATGATGCAGACAATTACATTGGAAGCAACATTCTTTCCGCAATATTAAGCTGATCCACCCTCTAAAAAAAATAAAAAATAACACTGGAGTGATAGATGAGCAGATGAGGATGTGCAAGTAGAAATACTGGTGTGCAAAAGATCAGAAAAAGTAAATTAAAACAATACGGTGATGAGGTAGGTAGATTGGGTGGGCTATTTACAGATGTACTATGTACAGCTGCAGCGATCGGTTAGCTGCTCAGATAGATGATGTTTAAAGTTAGGATATCACTTACTTAGGCCCATTATTGATATCTACCTACAGTAGCAATTTATTGAATAAAACTGCTGCTCTCTCAATTATTTGCGTATTTTTTGTGGATGGCTGTTCACAAATGTGTAACTGTATGTTAACGCAATAACGGTTGAATTGAAAATGTGTAGGCTAAGCTACCTATCAATCATTTTTTATGCGACCCATGGACAGCCAGTGAAAACGGTGCTGTTGCACTAGCTACATATAGCTGTGTATCCCAGCCAACTTCGGTGGTATTGTGCTCCACACATATTGTCAAAAATAAGTTTAATATCAGAAGACCATGTGTAGGGCATTAGTTGCTCAATCTAATTTGTGCTGATTTAAAGAAATGTCCAAAGGCCTAATGGACACATGGTTAAACTTGCACACTTTTGATAGACTTCAACAGCTGCAAATGATCAAGATATCAAAGTGTCACACATAGGTCCTATTAAATTAAGTGTTGAATTTCATAATTATATGGTGTCACCAACAAAAAACGTAAATAATACATATACATAAATAAGAAAATAAATCAAGGGGTATTTAATTAATTGGACTGTCTGGAAATCTGACTTTTTTTAAATGTAACTAGATAGCCTAATAGTTGTATTATCTGTACTGAAGTAAAAAACAATGGGTTAGAAGCCTACATAACCATAAAGTAAAATGCAACATCCATTTATGGCCAGTAAACTCTAAAGTACATTTGTCTTACAATAGATGTCGTTCAACTGGTAATATTCATTTTTGTCTTCTAATGACTCTTAGGGGGAAAGTAATCTAATAGTACTCATTTTACGTTTACTGAGTTTGGGTAATCCAAAGTTACATTAATGATTACAATATTGGACAGGTAACTGAAACAGATTACATTTAGAAAGTAACTGAACCAACCCTGATAGTGTACTGACTGACTCAGAGTTTAACAGCTGCCTGTGTGTGCATGTTTGTATGAAAGAGAGTTTGCTTGTGTGCGTGTGTGTGCTGTTTGCAACCAGAATCTGTGTTTTGCTGTCTGTAAGCATCGAGTCCCACTGCAGTAGCTGCTATAGTCCCTGTCGAGTGGCTGAACCTTGAAGTCCATTTAGGGGTATACTGGCTAAACAATGGACTATCCCACAGCTATGTTGTTGGATGCTTTTCAATTGTTGTACTAACGTGACATATTCCACATATTGCTTTCTTGTGATTTGAGAAGAGAGGCTCAGCTATGACAGTGGAATGTGAGTCAAAGGTGATTTTTAACCTGTGAACAGATGAAGTGCTGTGTGCATGTACATATATACACATATATATATATACACATACGTATACAGTGGAGAGAACAAGTACACTGCCGATTTTGCAGGTTTCCCTACTTACAAAGCATGTAGAGGTCTGTAACTTTTATCATAGGTACACTTCAACTGTGAGAGACGGAATCTAAAACAAAAATCCAGAAAATCGCATTGTATGATTTTTAAGTAATTCATTTGCATTTTATTGCATAACATAAGTATTTGATACATCCGAAAAGCAGAACTTAATATTTGGTACAGAAACCTTTGTTTGCAATTGCAGAGATCATATGTTTCCTGTAGTTCTTGACAAGGTTTGCACACACTGCAGCAGGGATTTTGGCCCACTCCTCCATACAGACCTTCTCCAGATCCTTCAGGTTTCGGGGCTGTCGCTGGGCAATACGGACTTTCAGCTCCCTCCAAAGATTTTCTATTGGATTCAGGTCTGGAGACTGGCTAGGCCAATCCAGGACCTTGGGATGCTTCTTACGGAGCCACTCCTTAGTTGCCCTGGCTGTGTGCTCTTACTGAGGGAACAAGGTTGTTGGCCAAGATCTCGTGATACATGGCCCCATCCATCCACCCCTCAACACGGTGCAGTCGTCCTGTCCCCTTTGCAGAAAAGCATCCCCAAAGAATGATGTTTCCACCTTCATGCTCCACGGTTGGGATGGTGTTCTTGGGGTTGTACTCATCCTTCTTCTTCCTCCAAACACGGCGAGTGGAGCTTAGACCAAAAAGCTCTATTTTTGTCTCATCAGACCACATGACCTTCTCCCATTCCTCCTCTGGATCATCCAGATGGTCATTGGCAAACTTCAGACGGGCCTGGACATGCGCTGGCTTGAGCACGGGGACCTTGCATTCGCTGCAAGAATTTTAAACCGTGATGGCGTAGTGTGTTACTAATGGTTTTCTTTGAGACTCTGGTCCCAGCTCTCTTCAGGTCATTGACCAGGTCCTGCCGTGTAGTTCTGGGCTGATCCCTCACCTTCCTCATGATCATTGATGCCCCACAAGGTGAGACTTGCATGGAGCCCCAGACCGAGGGTGATTGACCGTCATCTTGAACTTCTTTCATTTTCTAATAATTGCGCCAACAGTTGTTGCCTTCTCACCAAGCTGCTTGCCTATTGTCCTATAGGCCATCCCAGCCTTATGCAGATCTACAATCTTATTCCTGATGTCCTTACACAGCTCTCAGGTCTTGGCCATTGTGGAGAGGTTGGAGTGTGTTTGATTGAGTGTGTGGACAGGTGTCTTTTATACATGTAACGAGTTCAAACAGGTGCAGTTAATACAAGTAATGAGTGGAGAACAGGAGGGCTTCTTAAAGAAAAACTAACAGGTCTGTGAGAGCCGGAATTCTTACTGGTTGGTAGGTGATCAAATACTTATGTCATGCAAATTAATTACTTAAAAATCATACAATGTGATTTTCTGGATTTAGATTCCGTCTCTCACAGTTGAAGTGTACCTATGATAAAAGTTACAGACCTCTACATGCTTTGTAAGTAGGGAAACCTGCAAAATCTGCAGTGTATCAAATACTTGTTCTCCCCACTGTATACACACACACACACACACACACACACACACACACACACACACACACACACACACACACACACACACACACGTATACTGTATATAGTTGTATTTATTATGGATCCCCATTAGCGGTTGCCAAGACAGCATCTACTCTTCCTGGGGTCCAGCAAAAAAAAGGTTATACAATTTTAAGCATATTACAATACATTCATTGCATAATTCACAACACACATAGTGTGTGCCCTCAGGACCATACTCCACTACCACATATCTACAACACAAAATCCATATGTACGTATGTGTAAATGTTATCATGTGTGTGTATGCATGTTTCTGTGCCTATGTTTGTGCTGCTTCACAGTCCCTGCTGTTCCATAAGATAGATTTTTTATCTGTTCTTTTAAATCTGATTCTACTGCTGCATCAGTTACCTGATGTGGGATAGAGTTCCATGTAGTTATGGCTTTATGCAGTACTGTGCACCACCCAGTCTGTTCTGGACATGGGGACTGTGAAGAGACCTCTGGTGGCATGCCTTGTGGGGTATGCATGGGTGCCTGTGCTGTGAGCTAGTCGTTTAAACAGACAGCTCGGTGCATTAAAAATGTCAATACAAATACAAGTAGTGATGAAGTCAATCTCTTCTCTACTTTGAGCCATGAGAGATTGGCATGCATATTATTCATGTTTGCTCTCTGTGTACATCCAAGGGCCAGCCATGCTGCCCTGTTCTGAGCCAATTGCAAAAAGTCCTTTTTGTGTGGCACCTGACCACACGACTCAACAGTAGTCCAGGTGCGACAAAACTAGAGCCTGTAGGACCTGCCTTGTTGATAGTGCTGTTAAGAATGCAGAGCAGCACTTTATTATGGACAGACTTCTCCCCGTCCTAGCTACTGTTGTATCAATATGTTTTGACCATGACAGTTTACAATCCAGGGTAACTCCAGGCAGTGTAGTCATCTCAACTTGTGTGTATGTGTGCATAGTGTGACGTGTTCAAGGATGAACACATGGATAAGGTCTGTGTTTGGTATACGAAGTATGTTCTACTACGTTATCCTTGCTGTACTGTTTGTTACGTTTAGTCTGGAATGTTAGAGTGTGTGCCTATACTTGTCTGCATGGCGGTTCAAAGACATTCACTCCAATATCCTTGCTTTGTCCAATATGATGTGATGAGTGAGCATGGGTATGTTTGTGATTAGGCCCATCTATGGGAGGCTGTATCTCTGCGCTGCTCTATGGGTTGAGGTGAAGTGTGAACGTAAACACAATGAAGGGCCACCTGGCACTGGCAGAACAACTACGGTGCATTCACAATAGGTTGACGGTTTTACCCAGTTATATATGGTGTATACGTGTGTTTTCCTCATACATCCAATACCTGTGTGTAGAGTGGCTCGTAGAAGCACACTTTTATGCTTGCTCTCTCTTACGGGTTGTGGTCATAGAGATATATAAAAGGACTAGATGGATATAACCCATTTTAGCACGGGCATTGCCATTGATGACCTAAGACCTCCAGCATTTTAAAGTAGTCAACAGGGTGGGGATTCCTATTTGTTGGGAGCGATCAGCCAATGATCAGAGCACTGTCTTCTTCATATTGTAAATTGGGTTGCCTATAGTTTGTAAATGGCTTTAAGCTATTTCACCGCCATCTAGTGGCCACAATAAATTAATGACAAGATTTGGTACAGGACCCCAGTACTGCAGGTGGAGGTAAATAACCAATATTAGCCCCACCCTTTTTTCAAACACAAAATAAGAAAATTGACTACTTAAAAATGGAGAGGTCACAGATGCCATAATGGCACAGGTACAAAGATGAGTCCTATATCTATTTCTATGGTTGTGGATCATTTGTGTGTGCATGTTTATGTGTATGCCGTGGTCCTCTGTCCATACTGTTCTATGGGTTGTGCTGAATTTGAAGTGTGAACTTGTGTGCTTGTGTTTGGTCCTCTTACAGTACCTGTGTGTAGAGCGGTTCGTAGATGTCCACTCCGGTATCCTTGCTCTGCTCTATGGGCGTGTTGCCACGTTTCCAGATGAAGCGGGCTGGGGGGTTGGAGTTGACCGTACAGCGCAGGAACACCGTCTTCTCCTGGTAATAGCTTCCGCGCACATCACTGATGGTCTGGTGCACTGTCAGCACGGGTTTGTCGAGGTCTAGAAACACACACACACACACACACACACACACACAAACACACACACACACACACACACACACTTTGTCAATATCAATAATATGTTTATCCAAATACTATACAAAACTCCAAGGTTATGTAAAGACCTTCTTCACAATGGTTAGACTGCACTACGCAGTCTCCACCTACTGTACCTTATACATTACTGAGACACTCCACAAATGAATCAGAAAAATATCTACACTACAGGGTTACCTGCCCATATAGGTGCGGCAGGAAAATGTGTGTGTGTGTTTCCGTGCATGACTCGGGTCATTTTGGCTACCTTCCTGTTTTATGTGCTGTAGGAGCAGTCCTCTACAGATGCCAGTTCTTCATTTGATGTTCCTGTTTTTGCAGGAATTGTTCTGCACTGTAGGAAGTGCAAGCTTGTAGTGTATCCGAGGTTTAGAAATTGGGGCGGCCCACCGAACACACCGGACCATTTTTCCTCAAGGCCCTGACATTGGTCAATGTTTTTCCTTGAGGCCCCCATTATTAGCCAGGTAATGATCATTTTGCTCCCAAAGGCCTACTGGGCTAAAAATCAGTCCGCCCATTTACAAATGCTTCTAAAGTTTGTAATTTCCACCAAACAATATCAGACTTGATTTTCCCATAACAGAACATTTATCAACCTCTACAAAAAAAAATGGATATTCATTATTAGCCTTACTGTTATCCCGAAAATAAAACACACTGGTTTCAGACCACTATCCCAGGAAAGATTGTATGGTTAGATGGCTTCTCTTCTTCAAGAGATCGAAGAGTACAGTATACAATGCATTATCTCTCTTTCCTATCTCACACACACACACACACAAGCACCCTAAACCCATCTTTCTACACAAAGGCTACTCAACAGTGTGTGACAAAAGGCTGTTAGTTTTCCTCAAATAGCTGCCTTTGAGTTTGTAGTTAGGTTACCAATGCCTTACCTGGTCCAGACTTGTTTCATTGGAACAACTGGACAGAAAGGTGTAGGATCTTAATTTGATCAACCACGAAACGTAAAACTTGTAGTGTATTTGAGGTTTAGAAGGCTTCTTTAAACTTGAAATCTCAGACTTGATTTTCACTTAAGAAAAATGTATCAACCACTAAACATTTTTTATTATTTTCCTGCTGTAGTAAACTGGCTAAAAAGAAGATCCTACAGTGTCTTGCGAAAGTATTCATCCCTTGGCATTTTTCCTATTTTGTTGCCTTACATCCTGGAATTAATATAGATTTTTGGGGTGGTTTGTACCACTTTGAAGATGCAAAATAATTTATTTTGAAACAAACAAGAAATAAGAAACAGAACTTGAGCGTGCATTGCCACTGGGATTTTTGCCCGTTCTTCAAGGCAAAACTGCAACAGCTCCTTCAAATTGGATGGGTTCCGCTGGTGCACAGCAATCTGTAAGTAATACCACATATTCTCAGTTGAAGTCTGGGCATTGACTAGGCCATTCCAAGCCATTTAAATGTTTCCCCTTAAACCACTCAAATGTTGCTTTAGCAGTATGCTTAGGGTCATTGTCCTGCTGGAAGGCGAACCTCCATCCCAGTCTCAAATCTCTGGAAGACAGAAACAGGTTTCCATCAAAGATTTACCCTGTATTTAGCCCCATCTATCATTACTTCAATTCTGACTAGTTTCCCAGTCCCTGCCGATGAAAAACATCCCCATAGCATGATGCTGCCACCACCATGCTTCACTGTGGGGATGGTGTTCTCAGGATGATGAGAGCTTTTGGGTTTGCGCCAGACATAGCGTTTTCCTTGATTGCTAAAAAGCTCAAGTTTAGTCTCATCTGAAAAGAGTACCTTCTTCCATATCTTTGGGGAGACTCCCACATGAATTTTGGGAAAACACCAAACATGCTTGCTTATTTTTTTCTTTAAGCAATGGCTTTTTTCTGGCCACTCTTCTGTAAAGCCCAGCTCTGTAGAGTGTACAGCTTAAAGTGGTCCTATGGACAGATACTCCAATCTCCGCTGTGGAGCTTTGCAGCTCCTTCAGGGTTATCTTTGGTCTCTTTGTTGCCGCTCTGATTAATGCCCTCCTTGGGTTTTGGTGGGTGTCCCTCTCTTCACAGGTTTGTTATGGTGCCATATTCATTCCATTTTTTAATAATGGATTTAATGGTGCTCTGTGGGATGTTCAAAGTTTTGGATATATTTTATAACCCAACCCTGATCTGTACTTCTCCAGAACTTTGTCCCTGACCTGTTTGGAGAGCTCCTTGATCTTTATGGTGCCACTTGTTTGTTGGTGACCCTTGCTTAGTGATGTTGCAGACTATGTGGCCTTTCAGAACAGGCGTATGTATACTAAGATCATGTGACACTTAGATTGCGCACAGATGGACTTTATTTAACTATGTGATTTCTGAAGGTGGCCCCAGATCTTGCAAAGGGGGTGAATACATATGCACACACCACTTTTCCATGTTTTATTATTTTTTAAACAAGTTTGTCCAAATTGGTGAAGTGAAAAAACTAATTTGTTTATGTACATTACATGACATCCAAATAAAAATACATTTAAATTACAGTTGTAATGCAACAAAATAGGAAAAACGCAAATGGGGATGAATACTTTTTCAAGGCACTGTACATGTGTAGCCCAGCTAGCAAGGACCTAGACATCTGACTGCTGGTGGCTATGAGCCAACATACTATTGTAGGCACAACATAATCTCACAAACTCTGGTTCTTAAAATGTGTCTAACTGGCACTAATGTTACATTGTGAGGCTGCAATCAAATGTCATATTATGCTGTCTAACGGGAAAGTTAGAGAGAGGGAGCGAGAGAGATTTTGACAAGGCTACTTAATTTTTCTTGTCTTTCCTTCTGCCTGTCTTTCTTCCTCTTTTTCCACTTTCTCTCTCTTTCAGTCTGTCATTTCTTACTTTATATCTTATCTCTGTATATCTCCCTGTCAGTGTAATCTCCCTATTTCCAGTGTGGTTGTAATTTCAACAGCTTTCATGTCCATGAAAATCTTTCCTCTATATCCCTCCATCGCTCCCACTACTACCGTATATTAATTTGACCCAGTTTCTCACAGCAGGAAAATAATCCCGCAGCAACAGGGAATGTGAATTATTATGTTGATTATAATTATTATACATTTTTTTAGGGGTTTATACATTTTTTGTGAGGGCAAATCAAGTCTGAAAATGTAAACCTAGAAATTAAAAACCCCAGAAGCCTTTTTAAACCTTGAATACGATACATACTGTGCAGGAAAAATATTGCAACAACAGGATGATCAAATTAAGATATGATCTGTACGGTGATATTGGGCTCATTTGATGAGAACTGGGGAAGTTACAGGTGTGTGTGTGTATATATACATATACTGTATATACACACACACACACACACATACATACATACATACATACATACATACATACATATATATATATATATACATATATATATATATATATATATATATATGAGTGCGTATGTGTGCGTTTCCTGCCAACTTGCTGCCAGCCTAATTGGCACATTGACGACGTGCTCAGTCACTGAGACGCTATCTAACTGCCACCTACTCCGGTGCAGCTCCCCTACACCTCTGCCCCTTCTATCCTCTTTTCCCCGTCACCGTCTTCCTTTCCCTCCCTTTCTTTCTCTCTTCTGTTGGCAGGTGACACTGGCAGGAAAGAGATGGAGAGGATAGCTAATCAGGTAATCCGGATCGTCTGTGGGCTATATGCCTCTCCTGTCTGTAGACACTGTAGTACTACGTGTTTGAGAATGGACTGGGAATGTTTCGGCTTGATACACCTGCATGCGAATGGACTGGGAATGTTTTGGCTTGATACACCTGCATGAGAATGGACTGGGAATGTTTTGGCTTGATGCACCTGCATGAGAATGGACTGGGAATGTTTTGGCTTGATACACCTGCATGCGAATGGACTGGGAATGTTTTGGCTTGATACACCTGCATGAGAATGGACTGGGAATGTTTTGGCTTGATACACCTGCATGAGAATGGACTGGGAATGTTTTGGCTTGATACACCTGCATGAGAATGGACTGGGAATGTTTTGGCTTGATACACCTGCATGCGAATGGACTGGGAATGTTTTGGCTTGATACACCTGCATGAGAATGGACTAGGAATATTCTGGCTTGATATGCCTGTGGTTTGGTGTATTTTCTTTTATTGCAATTGCGAGCATTTATCCATTTTGTGTGTGTGTGTGTGTGTCCTGTGCTGTGGAGGATCTGACAGAAGCGGGAGACTTGGGGCATAAACAAAGTCAGGATCAGCAGCTTTTCTGAGGCTCTGAAACTTTTGCACCCTGGGATCAGGTGAAAGAGGAGGATGGCAAGGGGAACGGTGAGTCTGAAGCTTGGACTCAAGCATGAATGTGGACAAAGTCCGAAATGGTTCAATATCAGCAGACTCGGTTGTTTTCTGTAATGCAACCACTTCTCTCTCTGTCCCACTTTCTGGACCAATATTTTCCTGCCTCTTCAATCTCTCTCTCAATTTCAATTTCAGGGCTTTATTGGCATGGGAAACATATGTTAACATTGCAAAAGCAAGAGAAGTACATAGTATAAAAAAGTAAAATAAATAAAAACGAAACAGGAAACATTACACTCACAAAAGTTCAAAATAATACAGACATTTCAAAATGTCAGATTATTTCAAATTCTTTGGGGGTCTGTGTAATCTGAGGGAAATATGTGTTTCTAATATGGCCATACATTTGGCAGGAGGTTAGGAAGTGCAGCTCAGTTTCCACCTCATTTTGTGGGTAGTGTGCACATAGACTGTATTCTCTTTGATGGCCTCTCTCAACAGCAAGGCTATGCTCACTGTACATAGTCAAAGATTCCCTTAAGTTTGGGTCAGTCACAGTGGTCAGCTGTATTGTTTTAGAGTTCTAGGAGGGGGGCTGAGTGGCATCTCAGCCGAGTGGGGGGGGACGCTGTAACTTCGAAATGGGTTCAGGTGCATCCCGGAGAATGGTGTCAAAATGGAGAAAGTGCTGCTCGGTGTCTGCATCCCAATATACCTGACCACTGTGACTGACCCAAAAATAAGGAAAGATTTAACTATGTACAGAGTAGCAAGATGGCGCCGACAGATGGGACAGCTCTGATACTCGCTCTGAAGCAACTTTGCAGAATTGTATTTCTTACATTATTAGCCCAGGAAATATTTTGCGTTATTACATACAGCCAGAAATAACTTTTAAATATCAGAGTGGTAACTCACCAGCATTACGACCGGGAATAGGACTTTCTGGAATTGGATCCTTGTTCGTACCCCCCAGGGCAATTGAACTGATTCCAGAGGCTGATCCAAATCACCGCTGGTGGAGAAGAGGTATTAGGAGTGGACTTCTAGTCCACGCACACCATCCACCACATCCGTGTATGTTACTTCTTAATGTTCAGTCTCTAGATAATAAAGAAGACGAGCTCAGGGCGAGAATCTCCTTCAAGAGAGACATCAGGGAGTGTAACATACTCTGTTTCACGGAAACATGGCTCTCTCAGGATAAACTGTCTTTGTCCATACAGCCAGCTGCGTTCTCAGCATATTGCGCAGACAGAAATAAAGAACTCTCCGGAAAGAAGAAGAGCGGTGGTGTATGTTTCATGATTAACCACTCATGGTGTGATTGTGATAACATACAGAAACTCTAGTCCTTTTGTTCACCCAACCTAGAATACCTCACAATCAAATGCTGACAGTATCACTTCCCAAGAGAAAAATCTTCAGTTATCGTCACAGCTGTGTATATTCCCCCTTAAGCCGATACCACAACGACCCTCAAAGAACTTCACTGGACTTTATGCAAACTGGAAACCACATAACCGGAAGCCGCATTTATTGCAGCTGGTGATTTTAACAAGGCAAATACAGTGTCTTGCAAAGGATTCATCCCCCTTTTCGTTGTTCCAATTTTGTTGCATTACAACCTGTAATTTAAATTGATTTTTTATTTGGATTTCATGTAATGTACATAAACAAAAATAGTTTTTTCATTTCACTTCAGCAATTTGGACTAACTATTCACCCCCTTTGCTATGAAGCCTCTAAATAAGATCTGGTGCAAACAATTACCATCAGCAGTCACATAATTAGTTAAATAAATAAAGTCCACCTGTGTGCAATCTAAGTGTCACATGATCTGTCACACACACCTGTTCTGAAAGGCCCCAGAGTCTGCAACACCACTAAGCAAGGGGGACCACCTAGCAAGTGGCACCATGAAGACCAAGGAGCTCTCCAAACAGGTCAGGGACAATGTTTTGGAGAAGTACAGATCAGTTAAATCCATTATTTAAACAAACCTGCCAAGAGAGGGCCACCCACCAAAACTCACAGACCAGGCAAGGAGGGCATTAATCAGAGAGGCAACAAAGAGACCAAAGATAACCCTGAAGGAGCTGCAAAGCTCCATAACGGAGATTGGAGTATCTGTCCATAGGACCACTTTAAGCTGTACCCTCCACAGAGCTGGGCTTTACGGAAGTGGCCAGAAAAAGGCATTGCTTAAAGAAAAAAATAAGCCATCAAGTTTGGTGTTCGCCAAAAGGCATGTGGGAGACTCCCCAAAGATATGGAAGAAGGTACTCTTTTCAGATGAGACTAAAATTGAGCATTTTGGCCATCAAGGAAAACGCTATGTCTGGCGCAAACCCAAAATCTCATCACCCCGAGAACACCATGATGTTTTTTTATCGGCAGGTACTGCTAAAGCAACACTTGAGTGGTTTAAGGAGAAACATTTTACATGTCTTAGAATGGCCTAGTCAAAGCCCATACCTCTGTGGTAGGACTCAAAGATTGTTGTACAACAGCAGAACCCATCCAACTTGAAGGAGCTGAAGCAGTTTTGCCTTGAAGAATGGGCAAACATCCCAGTGGCTAGATGTGCCAAGCTTATAGAGACATACCCCAAGATACTCTCAGCTGTAATTGCTGCAAAAGGTGGCTCTACAAGGTATTGACTTTGCGGGGGGGGGGGGGGGGGGGGTGATTAGTTATGCACGCTCAAGTTTTCTGTTTTTGTGTCTTATTTCTTATTTCATCCAGTAGGCTTTGATTAAATTTCCAATATCCTCGCCCACGTGGATATATGCCAATTATTTGATAGTCCGACCGCATTCTGTCCCCTATCAGCACTTTTTAAACTTTTGGAGCCAGATATAATGACATTAGAAGGTAATCAAGACAACTAGCTTGATTGAGCCTCCGCAATGTATATCTCACTAACTGCATGAGGGTGAAAGTTTGTAGTGTGATTTTCTTTACGGTCCATAGAGGTATTTTAAACCCTATTATAATCTCCCACCATAATAGTAGAGTCTTGTATTGCTTTTAGGGTTGATAAATTATTAGATTTTCAAAGAAGTGTGGATCATCATTATTTGGACTGCATGGGTTAATGAGTCATATCTGTTTATGGTCCAATTACATATTTAAAATTATCCATCTACCTTGAGGATCTGTTTCGACAATTTGCACCTTTTGAATTTCTTTGCCCAAGGCTCCTTTTCATATTTAGGAGCCCATTAATTGCTAAGAAACCCGTCTTTGCCATCAACCTGTTGTGCAATGGTGTACAGAAATAGTATGTTACAGTTTGTTTTGCATCCAAAACATTGGCTCATTGTGGGTTGTGAGATGCACGATTGGCAAGTTCCCACTGCCAAAAACCAGAGGGTGGATAACAACGGAAATGGCATGCATTTGCCCTTTTAAAGTAGGTCTTAAATCTTTGCAAACATCCTACAATATTTATTTTGGAAAACAATATCTGATGAGCCAATCTGTACATTCAGCAAAAAAGTCCCACCTGTCTCTAAAAACAAGCTCCCTGCTAAATGCAGTGTGCCAAATATTTCCAACAGAGCAAGATCAACCATCTCTCATTCGATTTCTCATTATCTCAGTCTGTAATTTCTATAATAACTTGTGTCACCGAGTCGTGGTTGAACGACGACATGAATAACATACAGCTGGCGGGTTATACACTGTATCGGCAGGATAGAACAGCAACATCTGGTAAGACAAGGGGTGGCAGTCTAAGTATTTTTGTAAACAACAGTTTGTGCACGATATCTAAGGAAGTCTCAAGGTTTTGCTCGCCTGAGGTAGAGTATCTCATGATGAGCTGTAGACCACACTATCTACCTAGAGAGTTTCTGTATTTTTCGTAGCTGTCTACCTAACACCACAGACCGATGCAGGCGCTAAGACCACACTCAATGAGCTGTATACCGCCATAAGCAAAGAGGAAAACGCTCTGGGACTTTAAAGCAGGTAAACTTAAATCCGTTTTACAAACTTCTACCAGCATATTAAATGTGCAACCAGAGGGGAAAAAAACTCCTTTACTCCACACACAGAGATGTGTACAAAGCTCTCCCTCACCCTCCATTTGGCAAATCTGACCATAACTCTATCCTCCTGATTCCTGCTTACAAGCAAAAATAATGCAGGAAGCACCAGTGACTCGGTCTATAAAAAAGTGGTCAGATGAAGCAGATGCTAAGCTACAGGACTGTTTTGCTAGCACATAGTAGAATATGTTCTGCATGAGAGCATGCGCTGACCAACTGGCAAGTGTCTTCCCTGACTTTTTCAACTTCTCCCTGTCTTAGTCTGTAATGCCAACATGTTTCAAGCAGACCACCATAGTCCTTGTGCCCAAGAACACTAAGGTAAACTGCCTAAATGACTACTGATCCGTAGCACTCATGTCTGTAGCCATGAAGTGCTTTGAAAGACTGGTCATGGCTGACATCACACAATTATCCCAGAAACACTCCAATTTGCATACAGCCCCAACAGATCCCTCAATGTGATCAAGACTTAGGAGTCACTATGGACTACAGGAAAAGGAGGATCGAGCATTCTCATCGACGAGGTTGAGTGGAGCAGGTTGAGAGCTTCATGTTCCTTGGTGTCCACATCACCAACAAACTAACATAGTCCAAGCACACCAAGACAGTTGTGAAGAGGGCATAACAAAACGTATTCCCGCTCAGGAGACTGAAAGACAGCTGCACCATCTAGAGCATCCTGACTGGTTGCATCACTGCCTGGTATGGCAACTGCTCGCCCTCCGACCGCAAAGCACTACAGAGGGTAGTGCGTACGGCCCAGTACATCACTTGGGCAATCTTCCTGCCATCCAGGACCTCTATACCAGGTGGTGTCGGAGGAATGCCCTAAAAATTGTCAAAGACTCCAGCCACACTAGTCATAGATTGTGCTCTCTGCTATCGCACGGCAAGCGGTACCAGAGAGCCAAGTCTTACCTTGACTAACCGGTGCCCCCACACATTGACTCTGTACCAGTACCCCCTGTATATAGCCTCGCAATTGTTATTTTACTGCTGCTCTTTAATTATTTGTTCTATTATTATCTGTTGTACCTGTTGTATTCGCAAAATATTGAATTATTCCTCCCACAATTTCAGATATATATATATTTTTTATTTTTTTTCTCCCATTCTCAGCTTGACCAACAGTTCCCTTATTCTACCACTTGTCACTGTGCGTAGACATGGCCATGGCTGTGCGTAAATGTATGCACACTCAAGCAAACGTTCATACTGATAAATCTCACACTTTGCATGGAAATGATTCAACACAGGCATGGTTTACGCACAAATTTGTGCCTACGCATGATTCATAAATGAGGCCCAGGGAGAGTACAGTTAAGCGTAGTATAAATGAGGTGGAGGCAGAGATGGTGGGGTAAGCGAATCTATCTGAACTACACAGGGACCTGGGTGCTTTCTTTCAGATGAAAGCAAAAGGATTTTCTATATTGAAAGAGATGGACACTCCCAGCTCTTTTTTCTTTGGGTTGGAAAATCAGAGAGGGGAAACCAGGCAAATATATTGTTTTCATTTGTCTGATGGGCGTGTGCGTAACTTCTGTTGTGGGGGAGATGCGGGAGCAGGCTATGGAGTTGTACTCTAATTTGTATAGGGCAGAACTCTTATCTCGTGTTTTCTCAGGCTTTGCTCTTGGACCTTCCTAAACTTTCTCTATCGCCGTCTCTCAGATGGCCCCCGACCACGCCCCGGGGCTTAACAGTCTGCCTTCAGATGTTCTGGGGAATTATTGGACATTACTTGTTTTGCTTGTTGCGTAAGTTTGTCGGGGTAGGGGACTTGCCGCTAAGTTGTTGGAGGGCTGTATTAACTCTCGTGACCAAAATAACTGAAGGCCTGTGGAATTGCTCTCTGTGGACTATAGGGTCTTTGCGAAAGTCTCACCTGGACACTGTTGTGCACAAGGACCAAATGCACTGCGTACCTGGATGATTAATCATGGACAATCTGTTCATAATCAAGGACATACAGTAAATGCTGGGCCTGTCAAGGCTTTCAAATGTGAACTTTGGTTTCCTTATACCAGGAGAAAGACTTTGATAGGGTGGACCTTAATATCTGTTCAATGTGCTGCCTCTTTTTGGTTGTGGAGACAATGCAGTGGCCTGTGTTAAAATGCTGTATGGGGCTCTTATGTGAGTGAGGCTCTTATGTGGGGCTTGGAGGGACAGAGCACCTCCACAGTGCCTAGACAGGAAGGTTAGTCAGGAAGAACTGGGAGAGAGTGTAACCAGCGGTGGTGTCGAGGCACGTCACCCTGCAGTTTAACCTAAAGTGATATGACTACTAAATACACTTTAAATAAGTGATTGAACTTGATTTGACTCAAGCCCGGAACATTGGATCATTTTCTAGTTAACAGACTTTCTGAAAGACGCCATTAACATTGCTTGTAAACTAACAGTCTCTGTTTCCAAACAGGTGAAGACGTATTTTTCTGGTTGCTAAAAATACTTTAAACAAACTTCCAGCCAGTATACAACCTGAGAGTGGCATCGTAAAGGGTTCAAGCGAGGTCACATGTCAAACACATTCCGCGGACGGCCGAGTGTCTGCAAGTTGTCATTCCTCCCTACTTGATTGATGAATTAAGGTCACTAATTAGTAAGAAACTTCCCTCACCTGGTTGTTTGTCTTAAATGAAAGGAAAAAACAAAAACCAGCAGACACTTGGCCCTCCATGGAATGAGTGGGTCACACCTGAGCTAGGTGGATGAGATTAAAACAAGCAGGTGTGAAGGACAGATAATTGGCCTGCAGCTCCGGGGAAAAATGTCTGTTAGATGGAGTCCAGGATCTTAAGCACAACTAACTTTTAACATATTGTTGGAATTGGATACGTAAAATATCATACGAATTGCACACCCAAATATATATATATATTTTTTAATTGAAGGACGTAACATATCGTACGAAATGGATGATGTAGTACACAAGAAAACAGGGATCCATTTTGGCTCGTGAGCACCACTTTCAAACCTACTGGCTACAATTATACAAAAGTTCCAGAGCATCACTTTAACAATTAAAGGTAAAACTGACATTAAGACCAGTGTCTTTGGGTGACTTGTCTCTACACTGAGCTATGCTGCAGTCAATTCAGAGTTAATTAGCCAATGCCAGAGGACCAGAAGAGGGAGAAAGAAAGCAAGAGGGAGAAGGTAAGGAGGGAATGATGGAAAGGAAGCAAGAGAGGATAGTAAGGTGAAAGAAAGAGGGATGTTGGGTGGAGAATCAGGATGCAGCTAACTAGAGAGAGAGGAAAGAAAGAGACAATGGAGGGAGGATGGCGAAAGAGAAACGTTGGGTGGAGAATCAGGATGCAGCTAGAGAGAGATGGGAGCTTAGAGACGAAGCAAGGGAGAGAGAGACAGACAGAGGTCAGGGGGCACTCTTTCTAATCATGTAACACAGTGTGACCTCTGCTGTCTCCAATCACCCGAGGAGGAAGCTTGATTTCCAAAATCCTCTTTGATTTCCAATAACACGGAGTGCCTATAATAGCTCTGTGAGCAAGAAGGAGCAAATAAGCCATTATGGGAGGCAGGGGTGTAAGGAAAATAGGCATGACAGATTTCATTGATTGTGTGTGTGTGTGTGTGTGTGTGTGTCGGGGGGGGGGCTTGTATGTACACTACCAGTCAGAATTTGGACACACCTACTCATTCAAAGGTTTTTCTTTATGTTTACTATTTTCTACATTTGACATTTTCTACAAAGTATGAAATAACACATACAGTTGAAGTCGGAAGATTACATACACTTAGGTTGGAGTTATTAAAACTAGCTTTTCAACCACCACAAATGTCTTGTTAACAAACTATAGTTTTGGCAAGTTGGTTTAGACATCTACTTTGTGCATGATATAAGTAATTTTTCCAATAATTGTTTACAGACAGATTATTAAACTTATCATTCACTGTATCACAATTCCAGTGGGTCAGAAGTTTACATACACTAAGTTGACTGTGCCTTTAAACAGCTTGAAAAATTCCAGAAAATTATTTCATGGCTTTAGAAGCTTCTGATAGACTAATTGACATAATTTGAGTCAATTGGAGGTGTACTTGTGGATATATTTCGAGGTCTACCTTCAAACTCAGTGCCTCTTTGCTTGACATAATGGGAAAATCAAAAGAAATCAGCTAAGAATTATTTTTTGCAGACCTCCACAAGTCTGGTTCATCCTTGGGAGCTATTTCCAAATGCCTGAAGGTACCACGTTCATCTGTATAAACAATAGTGCGCAAGTATAAACACCATGTGACCATGCAGCCATCATACCGCTCAGGAAGGAGACGCATTCTGTCGCCTAGAGATGAACGTACTTTGGTATGTGAAAAGTGCAAATCAATCCAAGAACAACAGAAAAGGTCCTTGTTCAGATGCTATAGGAAACAGATACAAAAGTATATATAGCCACAGTAAAATTTGTCCTATTTTGACATAAATTGAAAGGTCGCTCTAAAACTGCCATAGAAAAGCCAGACTACGGTTTGCAACTGCACATGGGGACAAAGTTCGTACTTTTGGAGAAATTTCCTCTGGTCTGATGAAACAAAAATATAAGTGTTTAGATTGATGACACTTGTTATGTTTGGAGGAAAAAGGGGGAGGCTTGCAAGCCGAAGAACACCATCCGAACTGTGAAGCACGGGGGTGGCAGCATCATGTTGTGGGGGTGCTTTGCTGCAGGAGGGACTGGTGCACATCACAAAATATTTGGCATCATGAGACACCGAAATTATGTGGATATATTGAAGCAACATCTCAAGACATCAGTCAGGAAGTTAAAGCTTGGTCACAAATGGGTCTTCCAAATGGACAATGACCCCAAGCATACTTCCAAAGTTGTGGCAAAATGGCTTAAGGATAACAAAGTCAAGGTATTGGAGTGCCCATCACAAAGCCCTGACCTCAATCCCATAGAACATTTGTGGGCAGAACTGAAAAAGTGTGTGCGAGCAAGGAGGCCTACAATCCTGACTCAGTTACGCCAGCTCTGTCAGGAGGAACGGGCCAAATTCACCCAACTTATTGTGGGAAGCTTGTGGAAGGCTTCCCAAAACGTTTGACCCAAGATAAACCATTTTTAGGCAATGCTACCAAATTCTAATTGAGTGTATGTAAACTTCTGACCCACTGGGAATGTGATGAAAAAAATAAAAGCTGAAATTAAATTATTCTCTCTACTATTATTCTGACATTTCACATTCTTAAAATAAAGTGGTGATCCTAACTGACCTAAGACAGGGAAATTTTACTAGGATTAAATGTCAGGAATTGTGGAAAAACTGAGTTTTGGTTCTGGTTTTCTGTATGGGAAAGAGAGTCAGACCAAAATGCGGCGTGGCTATTGCGTGGCTATCAAACTGAAGCAACACGAATCCAATACAAAAACAATAAACGTAATACAAAAACCGAAACAGCCTAACACTGGTGCTAAGTAACACACGACAGAAAAAGGACATAAGGACACTAAGGACAATCACCCACAAAACCCAACACCAAACAGGCTACCTAAATATGGTTCCCAATCAGAGACAATGACGAACACCTGCCTCTGATTGAGAACCATATCAGGCCAAACATAGAACTAGACAAACTAGACATGTAACAGAATGCCCACCCAGCTCACACCCTGACCAACCAAAACATAGAAACATACAAAGCAAACTATGGTCAGGGTGTGACAGTACCCCCCCCCCCAAGGTGCGGACTCCGGCCGCAAAACCTGAACCTATAGGGGAGGGTCTGGGTGGGCATCTGTCCGCGGTGGCGGCTCTGGTGCTGGACATGGCCCCCACTACCGTAGTCCTAGTCCCCCACCTTGTCCGCTTCCGTGGCCTCCTCACCATGGCAACTCTTCTCAATGGACAGAGGGGCGGCAGCTCGGGACAGAGGGGCGGCAGCTCGGGACAGAGGGGCGGAAGCTCGGGACAGAGGGGCGGAAGCTCGGGACAGAGGGGCGGAAGCTCGGGACAGAGGGGCGGAAGCTCGGGACAGAGGGGCGGAAGCTCGGGACAGAGGGGCGGCTGCTCGGGACAGAGGGGCGGCTGCTCGGGACAGAGGGGCGGCTGCTCGGGACAGAGGGGCGGCTGCTCGGGACAGAGGGGCGGCTGCTCTGGACAGAGGGGCGGAAGCTCGGGACAGAGGGGCAGCTGCTCGGGACAGAGGGGCGGCTGCTCCTGGCTGACTGGCGTCCCCTGGCTGACTGACAGATCTGGAAGAGTCTGGTTGACTGGCAGATCTGGAAGAGTCTGGTTGACTGGCAGATCTGGAAGAGTCTGGTTGACTGGCAGATCTGGAAGAGTCTGGTTGACTGGCAGATCTGGAAGAGTCTGGCTGACTGGCAGATCTGGAAGAGTCTGGCTGACTGGCAGATCTGGAAGAGTCTGGCTGACTGGCAGATCTGGAAGAGTCTGGTTGACTGACAGATCTGGAAGAGTCTGGCTGACTGGCAGATCTGAAAGCTCCATGCTGACTGGCAGATCTGGCTGCTCCATGCTGACTGGCTGCTCCATGCTGACTGGCGGCTCTGGCTGCTCCATGCTGACTGGCGGCCCTGGCTGCTCCTTGCAGACTGGCTGCTCTAGCGGCTCCTTGCAGACTGGGGGCTCTGGCGGCTCCTTGCAGACTGGCGGCTCTGGCGGCTCCTTGCAGACTGGCGGCTCTGGCGGCTCCTTGCAGACTGGCGGCTCTGGCGGCTCCTTGCAGACTGGCGGCTCTGGCGGCTCCTTGCAGACTGGCGGCTCTGGCGGCTCCTTGCAGACTGGCGGCTCTGGCGGCTCCTTGCAGACTGGCGGCTCTGGCGGCTCCTTGCAGACTGGCGGCTCTGGCGGCTCCTTGCAGACTGGCGGCTCTGGCGGCTCCTTGCAGACTGGCGGCTCTGGCGGCTCCTTGCAGACTGGCGGCTCTGGCGGCTCCTTGCAGACTGGCGGCTCTGGCGGCTCCTTGCAGACTGGCGGCTCTGGCGGCTCCTTGCAGACTGGCAGCTCTGGCGGCTCCTTGCAGACTGGCAGCTCTGGCGGCTCCTTGCAGACTGGCAGCTCTGGCGGCTCCTTGCAGACTGGCAGCTTTGGCGGCATCCTGCAGACTGGCAGCTCTGGCGGCTCCTTGCAGACTGGCAGCTTTGGCGGCATCCTGCAGACTGGCAGCTCTGGCGGCTCCTTGCAGACTGAACAGGTGGGAGACTCTGGCAGCGCTGAAGAGGAAGGCTCTGGCAGCACCGAATAGGCGGGAGACTCCGGCTGCGCTGGAGTGGAGGAAGGCCCCGGCAGCGCTGGAGAGGCGGGAGACTCCGGCAGCGCTGGAGAGGAGGAAGGCTCCGGCAACGCTGGAGAGGGAGCCCCTGTAAGGATGGGCCGGAGAGACAGCTGGTGCGGGGGGCTGCCACCGGAGAGCTGGTGCGTGGAGGTGGTGACGGATAGACCGGACCGTGCAGGAGCACTGGAGCTCTTGAGCACCGAGCCTGCCCAACCTTACCCGGTTGAATGGTCCCGGTCGCCCTGCCAGTGCGGCGAGGTGGAATAGCCTGCACTGGGCTCTGCAGGCGAACCGGGGACACCGTGCGAAAGGTTGGTGCCATGTAAGCCGGCCCAAGGAGACGCACTGGAGACCAGATGCGTAGAGCCGGCTTCATGGCACTTGGCTCGATGCCCACTCTAGCCCGGCCGATACGCGGAGCTGGAATGTATCGCACCGGGCTGTGCACCTGCACTGGGGACACCGTGCGCTCCACAGCATAACACGGTGCCTGCCCGGTCTCTCCAGCCCCCCGGTAACCACAGGAAGTTGACTCAGGTCTCCTACCTGGCTTCGCCATACTTCCTGTGAGCCTCCCCCCAATACATTTTTGGGGCTGACTCTCAAGCTTCCATCCACGACGCCGTGCGACCTCCTTATACCAGCGCCTCTCCGCTTTCGTCGCCTCCAGCTCTTCCTTGGGGCGGCGATATTCTCCTGGCTGAGCCCAGGGTCCTCTTCCTTCCAATTCCTCCAAATAGTGCAGCCTCTCCCACTGCTGTTGCTGCTGCTGCTGCTGCCTCTGTTGCCCTTTACCACGCCGCTTAGTCCTGTTGTGGTGGGTGATTCTGTCACGGTTTTCTAGGTGTGAAAGAGAGTCAGACCAAAATGCGGCGTGGCTATTGCGATCCATGTTTAATGAAACTGAAGCAACACAAATATAATACAAAAACAATAAACGTAATACAAAAACCGAAACAGCCTAACACTGGTGCTAAGTAACACACGACAGAAAAAGGACACAAGGACACTAAGGACAATCACAAACAAAACCCAACACCAAACAGGCTACCTAAATATGGTTCCCAATCAGAGACAATGACGAACACCTGCCTCTGATTGAGAACCATATCAGGCCAAACATAGAACTAGACAAACTAGACATGTAACTGACATGGAATGCCCACCCAGCTCACACCCTGACCAACCAAAACATAGAAACATACAAAGCAAACTATGGTCAGGGTGTGACAGTTTAAATGTATTTGGCTTAGGTGTATGTAATATTCTGACTTCAACGGTATGGAATAATAGTTTTGATATCTTCACTTTCATTCTATAATGTAGAAAATTATTAAATTAAATATAATAAAGACAAACCATGGAATGAGTAGGTGTGTCCAAACGTGTGGGTTATTATACAGTACCCAATACCAACAGTGGGGCAAAAAAGTATTTATTCAGCCACCAATTGTGCAAGTTCTCCCACTTAAAAAGATGAGAGGCCTGTAATTTTCATCATAGGTACACTTCAACTATGACAGACAAAATGAGAAATAAACATCCAGAAAATCACATTGTAGGATTTTTTATGAATTTATTTGCAAATTATTTAAATAAATACTTGAGTGAAGTATCTTCAATTATCCACCATCTTTGGTACGGACCTCATAGGATAAGATTTGAATACCCCTGATGTAGAATATCCCTCCCCTCCTTTCTTCTCTTCCCTCTACTTTTTAACCCATGTACAGTAGAAGACAACTGCGCAGCGGTGGGGTATAGGGATGAAGACAAAAAAAAACAGATGAATATCACTTTCTCTTCTCTTCCCTCTCAACTTTCAACCATGTATGGTGATACTATGTCAAATAGGCCTACTTTCAAATACTGAAGGTGCTTGATAAAACGCAGGATTGGCAGAGTTTACACTTTTCTTTCCTGTTTTATCAGGCCGAGTTAAATCAAGGGCACCTCATGTAATTGAAAGTATTGGCCTATTGGTATTTGCCGCAGGTTGGCCATATCCAGTAGTGTTTATAAAATTACCTGTTCTAGAGGTTTATTTTGGTGGTATGTCAATCATTTTGTCTAGTGAAGCAGATCTGCAAGTTAGGGTATCATACAGATGAGGTTGGATTAAATCGAACACCAAATTAGATGTTTTTGTGAGGCCAGCTAGAAAGCCGCATTTGTGCATGCAAGGGAGGGAAATAACGCAAGAGAAAGGAGAAAGAGAAGCCCAGTATTTGTAATAGATTCAGTGATGATAATAATCCCAGCACTAGAACGTATGCACACACACTAACAGGCTTGTATAGAACCACAAAAATACTCCTCTCTCTCTCTCTCTCTCTCTCTCTCTCTCTCTCTCTCTCGCTCGGTCTCTCTCACTGTGCGTTCAAGCAAATTCTCAAACAGAGGCTGGCATCCGCGTTTGATCCAGCTAGCGCCTCGTCAATTATTCAAGAATCCACACATAGCCTTAAAGAGAGCATAAAAACAAGCACAAGGCCTACATTTGGAAAATAATGAGAACACTGATCTGAGTTTAAAATGCAAAGCTAAGAAGTAGTTTCATTTTGGACTGTTTTCTGAGCTCCTTTTCAGAACTGTTTGGTGATTTTTCAACCGCTATGAATCAAGCCTCGTGGGGAGCGAGTTTTCCTCGACTTTCCAGATTCCCCTTGCCTCAGCATATAGGACCAAGAATACTGCAAGTCAATGTTATACTTACCATCATTATTCATTTCCTCAACGCCCTGATATATTGTGCACATATCCTACGAGCCGTTTATGACAAACAGTTTTATGTGATCATCACTCACTTGTTGGAGAAGGAGTCGAAGTAAAAAAGTTTGGGTGGTCGCTTGCCCATTCACAGACGCTAACGACATTTAGCACCTATTGACGATAAGAGTCTTCTGGTCTGGGGAAATTTGTTAAGAGCCCCGATGCTCGTTCTGAACGTTAAAACGCTTTGCTTGTGGTACAGTTTTGGAAACATAGGAATTATACCTTTCATATCTGTAAGAAATTATTTTAAAAAACAAGAGGTTAAATTATTACACATATTTATAGGTTAAGTGTTCCCACACAGCCATATCTCCATTTTACAGCGCTTGTTTACGGAAGACAGATATGTAGGTTGCCACATGTACTAATTAGTTTCCTAGAGTGCTCCTAACACCTGTGTGTAATCGTAACAGTGGAGGAAGTATAGTTTGTCAACTGGAGGCAGACACAGTCTATGGATCAGTGCAAATCTTCTACAGTAGGTGTATCTTATTTATTTGAAAGATAAGGGGCATTTCAGCATATGCTTCAAAAACTGTTTCACATGCAATGACTATTGATGTTTCTAAACGTTAAAACACAGCGTCGGAATTGTGGTTCACACGCAGCCAACTGTGGACGAAGTTGGACGAAAACCATACGGATAAGAAAGGTTTAGGAGAGCTAGATGGAGCATGGAGTAGATAGAGTAGAGTGACCAAGTGTTTCAAGGGGCTGTGGAATTTTGATCAGATCCCTCCACAGTTCTGAAGCTCTACATTCTTTTAGCATTTTGTTCCATAAATCGTCACTTTTCAGATGTTTGGATTGATAATATTATTTCCTCTGTCGGTTTTCTAAAACAATAAAGAACAAATGCCTGAAAACCACCCACCAATAATAAGTAGACTTATTGGATGCAAGGCGGCAGCTGTCATTGTGGAGTGACACTTACTTTCACATTGCCTGTTGCGAAAACTAATTTGTTCTCTCGACTCCTTGGCAAACAAGCTGAAATTACAGCGCAAGTGACTTAGCACGTCATACAATGGAATGAAATAGAATGCTGAATTGCCAAACAAAGGTGGATGGGAAATAGTTTCTGTTTTTTTATGACTTAATTTGTTCAAGAGTATAATATCTCAGAGAAGTTTGTCCTCCCAAGGTTGCACACCTCGTTCATGCCCCCCACCTTGATAATTAAGTAGTTGAATAGAAGCCTTCATTAGTTGAATCCGTTGTGCTTGTGAGGGGCTAAAACATGGATGGGAAACACAGTCCTCGGGGTCTGATTGACACACTTTGCCCCCGCTCCAGCTAAAGTTGGCCATACATTACACGATTTGAAACTGCAATTTTGCTACGATTTTGCGATCCACAACACATTTCTGGGATCATAGGTAAATGTAAAGTAGTAGGCTCCGACCAAGATGTCATAGGTCACATAATGTGAGTGAGTGAAAGACGTGATTATAGGTATTGCACACGCTTGATACGCATTTTAGGTCCCAACAATTTTTCTGACATTCCAGACATTTTCAGTCGTATCTTGTGTAGTGAGGGGTAATGCTACGATGCGACTTGTTCCCTCTGTTACTCAGCTCAATCTCGGCTACAGCCACAGAGTCAGAGGCATAATGACAAGAGTTTCTAAAACATTGTTGGTAATGATGCCACGGCACATCTGGAAATCGTCGCAGGACAGGGAGGTGTCTAGACAGTTCACAATGTGAGCAAACTCGTGTAATGTGAGCACACCGGTTGCAGACCTCAGGATGACAACAATATTCTGACAATATAAAGATTTTCGTTGTTTGTGTAATGTATGTCTAGGTTAACTTAACACACCTAACCCCAATAATCAACTACACCACAGCTAACACACCTGACTCCAATTATATTCAGTTTAGAATTCAATTTGTTTCATTAGGTGTGTTAGCTATATGGCTGGGGAAAAAGTGTGACACGAATCAGGCCCCTGAGAACTGGAGTTCCCATCCCCGGGTAACAATGTGCAATCTTGTGGGTTTAGCCTACTCCAGGACCAGGGTTGAGAAACTCTGTCCAAGTCAAAAAATGGATTGTTGGTAAATATCACATCGGGCACAATTGGTAGAAATTACATCATTAAAGAAACTTGCCTACACAAAAAAAGTTGTTAGTGGCCCTAGTTATCCAAATTGCCCAGAAATGTAAACAAATTTGAACAAATAAGTGAAGAAATAGCCTTTTATCGAACAAGGAAGTCATTTGTTAGAATTATGAGATTATTACAGCTTCCTTGAGGCTTTGCATGTGGGGGTTGGGAAATTCTTGTTTAAGGGCTTGTAAGTAAGCATTTCACAGTTAGGCGCATGTGACAAATACAATTTGATTTGATTTCATTTGAAAATCAGTGACGCCCTGGTGTAAATCGGTGATGTCTCGCAACTCCTCAAACCAATCAAATGCCTTGCTTGGGCAGAGTACCAAAGGTGCTCACCAGATGAGTGACGCAGGAGCAACAGTGCTTGAGGACTAAAATTGTCAACAAAACAAGCACTGGTGACAAAACCTTTTAGACCGTTTGGAGCACACTGGTTTTCACAAGCATTCCTCTGTTATTTTGAGATGAGCTAAAGCTTCAGCAAGAGGGGAGAAATGGTCTACAATGCTAGCCATATATAAAAAAAAAAAAATTGACATGTCTGGAGTGATATTTGGCTGTGCATGCTAGCATAGGGGATAAGAAGTAGCTAGCCAGAATGAAAAGTCAGCTAACCTTGTAAGCTACCTACAGTATGTACAGTATAACTAGCTAGTTCAATATCTGTCATGATTTTAAAGCCAACAAAATGTTAATAAAAACAGCATATTATTGACCTAAGAGTTTAGCTATGTTAGCCCAGTGCCTAGCTTATCCAGGGTCAGTGATACATACAGTGCCTTGCGAAAGTATTCGGCCCCCTTGAACTTTGCGACCTTTTGCCACATTTCAGGCTTCAAACATGAAGATATAAAACTGTATTTTGTGAAGAATCAACAACAAGTGGGACACAATCATGAAGTGGAACGACATTTATTGAATATTTCAAACTTTTTTAACAAATCAAAAACTGAAAAATTGGGCGTGCAAAATTATTCAGCCCCTTTACTTTCAGTGCAGCAAACTCTCTCCAGAAGTTCAGTGAGGATCTCTGAATGATCCAATGTTGACCTAAATGACTAATGATGATAAATACAATCCACCTGTGTGTAATCAAGTCTCCGTATAGATGCACCTGCACTGTGATAGTCTCAAAGGTCCGTTAAAAGCGCAGAGAGCATCATGAAGAACAAGGAACACACCAGGCAGGTCCGAGATACTGTTGTGAAGAAGTTTAAAGCCGGATTTGGATACAAAAAGATTTCCCAAGCTTTAAACATCCCAAGGAGCACTGTGCAAGCGATAATATTGAAATGGAAGGAGTATCAGACCACTGCAAATCTACCAAGACCTGGCCGTCCCTCTAAACTTTCAGCTCATACAAGGAGAAGACTGATCAGAGATGCAGCCAAGAGGCCCATGATCACTCTGGATGAACTGCAGAGATCTACAGCTGAGGTGGGAGACTCTGTCCATAGGACAACAATCAGTTGTATATTGCACAAATCTGGCCTTTATGGAAGAGTGGCTAGAAGAAAGCCATTTCTTAAAGATATCCATAAAAAGTGTTGTTTAAAGTTTGCCACAAGCCACCTGGGAGACACACCAAACATGTGGAAGAAGGTGCTCTGGTCAGATGAAACCAAAATTGAACTTTTTGGCAACAATGCAAAACGTTATGTTTGGCGTAAAAGCAACACAGCTCATCACACTGAACACACCATCCTCACTGTCAAACATGGTGGTGGCAGCATCATGGTTTGGGCCTGCTTTTCTTCAGTAGGGACAGGGAAGATGGTTAAAATTGATGGGAAGATGGATGGAGCCAAATACAGGACCATTCTGGAAGAAAACCTGATGGAGTCTGCAAAAGACCTGAGACTGGGACGGAGATTTGTCTTCCAACAAGACAATGATCCAAAACATAAAGCAAAATCTACAATGGAATGGTTCAAAAATAAACATATCCAGGTGTTAGAATGGCCAAGTCAAAGTCCAGACCTGAATCCAATCGAGAATCTGTGGAAAGAACTGAAAACTGCTGTTCACAAATGCTCTCCATCCAACCTCACTGAGCTCGAGCTGTTTTGCAAGGAGGATGTGCAAAACTGATAGAGACATACCCCAAGCGACTTACAGCTGTAATCGCAGCAAAAGGTGGCGCTACAAAGTATTAACTTAAGGGGGCTGAATAATTTTGCATTCCCAATTTTTCAGTTTTTGATTTGTTAAAAAAGTTTGAAATATCCAATAAATGTCGTTCCACTTCATGATTGTGTCCCACTTGTTGTTGATTCTTCACAAAAAAAATACAGTTTTATATCTTTATGTTTGAAGCCTGAAATGTGGCAAAAGGTCGCAAAGTTCAAGGGGGCCGAATACTTTCGCAAGGCACTGTAGGTCACCCACGTACAGTACTGTCTATCTCCCTCAAATACAACTGTGGATCACAAAGCCAGTTCCACTGCTTTTTTTTTCATTGCTACCCTATAATCAGGGACTGATTTAGACTTGGGACACCATGTGGATGCAATTCATTTTCAAGTAGAACAGAAAACCAGCAGGCTCCAGACCTCGAAGGGTAAAAGTTGAATACCCCTGGTCTATCTATTATGGGAACAACTGCAACCTTTTTGCAAGCAACCTTACTAAAATGTATAGGATAAAAGGAAGCTCATAATGTTACCTTGAATGCTCATCACCTGTAGCCCAATTGTCATCTCCTTATTTTCATACTCTACCTAAATTACGCGGGTTGGATTTGCACTAAATGATTGTATGTCAGCAATTAAACAACACACACAACATCTGGTATATGGTTTGCCTCATATACATCGTCTATTGGTGTCATTTTTTAATTGAGAACAATGCCTTCACAAAGTATTCATACCCTTTGACTTTTATTCCGCATGTTGTTGTGTTACAGCCTTCATTCAAAATGGATGAAATGTTTATTTTCTCTCACCCATCTACACCCACACACAATGTGAAAACATGTATTATTTTGTTATTTTAGCAAATGTATTGAAAGTTACATTCAGAAGTATCTAATTTGCATACGTTTTGAGTCAATACTTTGCAGAAACATCTTGGCAGCGATTACAGCTGTGAGTCTTTTTTGGTAAGTCTCTAAGAGCTTTCCACAACTGGAATGTGTATGGTCGTTTAGTTGACTTAGGGGTGAAATCAGTGGTCATGGTTGATGTGCATAATTATTACTTCATAATAAGTTCATGCATCAGTGCATTATCACTTATGTACCTACAACATATTTGGCTGGACAGCAAATACACTTTCAAGACATTTTTCTCAGTTTTACTATTTAGGTAGTTACTGCTCTTTGCCTTTGTATGGTAGAGTAACTAAATTAATAGAAACAAGGTGGAACAAAGTGCAGTAACTTACACATTACATTTTCTCTGAAATTGAACATAATTGAACCAGGGCACTTTGTCACAAGATAAAACAAATACTACAAAGCCTGATTTCAGTTGTAACTCAATTTGGACCAAAAGTGTAGTTTCTGTGTTTTGCCTTTGTAGGGCAGAATAAATATTCAACCTCTTTGTTATGGCAAGCCTAAATAAATTCAGGAATAAAAATGTTCCGCACCAAACACTGCTCCATTGAGGAGATTGTAATACTGCTAGTTTACCAGGAAAACTGCCCTTTTCATACTCATGCTAGCTAACCAGCTGTTTTATTGTTCAACACAACGTGCCATTCCATAATGGCTGCTATGGTTACTGCTAGCTAGCATAAGGACGAAAAGGGAAGTTTTCCGGGAAAACTAGCAGTATTTCAATCTTCTCGATAGAGCAATGTGGATAAAGGTCCAATTTGGAGTAGAGTGGCATATCACATCCCTGCATTGAGGTAAATTTTTCGACCTACATCTCACACAGGCTACATGGTGTCTTAATGAAACCATGATTGTGTTCCGACTTCAGTGCAGCTCAGTTTAAACAAGTGTATCCGTAGAGTTGGTATATTCTGGCAAGATGGACACTAGCTGGACACACACAAACCAGGCAGAACTCGAAAATGATCTAGTAGCGATAGCAGTCTAACGATACACAACAGCACTATATTCAATTATGCCGATACAAAAACATTAGCTAGCAGGAGCAAAACATTGTCTGCTGTCATCTGTTCTCTTGGCCCATCTGGTTTAGGCTGTTTTCTCCAGCCTTTTGTGCATTGTCTTACACGTTACAACAAACACTGTCTCTGTAGGCATTACTGTCAGTTTCCACAGTAAGTGTTCGTACGAACCTCCCCAGCTTTTGTTGCTGTTCAAATCTTTGTTGTTTTTGTTTGTTTACTCCTGGATTTGCATCAATATGCGGACTACTTTCACTCTGGATGAGCTACTGAATATTGGGGACACATTGCCAACTGGTTTGTGCCACGAAATGCTGTCTTCATGCATCAAAATATTGCGAAAGGACATGTCTACAACTACAAGTCAGTCTACTAGCCGAACTGACAAAAACTGACAAACTCCACAGTTTAATGTTTACTGTTCTGATACTGTATTCTGTTTTTATCACAGGAGGTTGGTGGCACCTTAATTGGGGAGAACGGGCTTGTGGTAATAACTGGAGCGGCGTCAGTGGAATGGTATCAAATAAATTAAACACATGTTTTTTAAGTGTTTAATGCAGTTCCATTTGTTACTATGAACCGTTCTCCCCTCAGCAGCCCCCACTGGTTTTTATACATTGTCTATTGCTGGCAACACCTTCTCACTAAGTCAAATTCCAGATATGTGTAAATGTACCTGGCAAATAAAGGTGATTCTGACTATTCAACAACACTTAATATAAGTTGTAATCATCCAACTCCGCAGGAGTCATTCTATAAACTATAAGTTATCTGACTGTAAAGAGAAGCTCTCTGACTGACACAGAACTACACTCTCATGGCTGTTTTAACTGGGAACGCCAACTTTTTAAAATTCCCCATGTTCAGGGGGTGGGAAAAACAGAGATCAGGAAATCTAAAGCTTGTTGTAGTTTTGAAAAAGAAAATGTGATTATCACCAAATCCGTCACGGAGGGTAAAATCTGGGAAAATTACCATACATAGCTTTTGATATGCAGAACGCGTTTGGACGCGGTTTTCACACTCCTACATGTTCGTAATCTGGATAACAAATGTTTGGTAAAAAATGTACGGAACATTCCTTCAAAAACACAATTTGTTTGAAATGCTGTCATAAAATTGTTTTCCTCCTGCCTGCAGGCCACAGGGCATAGTCTGTAACTGATGCATCTCTCAACACAACCCCTGTGGGAAATGCTGAGCTCATGTTTGAAAAATGTGGCCCATATATATCGCCTCATCATGTCCTTGGGAGCCATATGGACATCTGAGGACAACATGCTGAAACCATGTGAGGTACGGGGCACATTGTAGGACACCCTCAGCCATGGTACTGGTGTATAATGTCCATTTTAGGAAACTCTCAGCCTTGTTCCAGAGAGACTTTTATTTAAATACCACTGACTCCCCCTATCTTTGTGAGGTCTATCAAAGGCCACTCGCTCCAGTGGATCAAGTTTATTAGGGCAGGTAACTGAAAATGTTTTTTTAAAGTTTGGCAGGTGAAACCGAAAATTTGTGTTTCTTATTGGTCCAGTCTCAGTTTGTTTCAAACGGTTTTCTTTAATTTGGAGCATAATGAACACAACCCTGTTGTAAATGGGACAACAGCTGTGCTAAAAAAACAAATATACAGTACCAGTCAAAAGTGTGGACACACCTACTCATTCAAGGGTTTTTCTTCATTTTTACACATTTCTACATTGTAGAATAATAGTGAAGACATCAACACTATGAAATAACACATATGGAATCATGTAGTAACCATAAAAGTGTTAAGCAAATAAACATATATTTCAGATTTTAGATTCTTAAAAGTAGCCACCCTTTGCACAATCGTGGGATTATCTCAACCAGCTTCACATGGAATTATTTACCAACAGTCTTGAAGGCGTTCCCACATATGCTGAGCACTTGTTGACAGATTTTCCTTCACTCCGCAGTCCAACTCATCCCAAACCATATCAATTGGGTTGAGGCCAGGTCATCTGATGCAGCACTACATCACTCTCCTTCTTGGTCAAGTAGCCCTTACACAGCCTGGAGGTGGGGTGGGTCATTGTCCTCTTGAAAAACCAATGCTAATCCCACTAAGTGCAAACCGGATGGGATGGCGTATTGCTGCAGAACGCTGTGTGCCTTGAATTCTAAATAAATCATCAAGAGTGTCACCGGTAAAGCACCTCCACACCGTCACACCTCCTCCTCCATGCTTCACAGTGGGACCCACACATGTGGGGATCATCCGTTCCCCTACTCTGCGTCTCACAAAGACACGGCTGTTGGAACCAAAAATCTAAAATTTGGACTCATTAGACCAAAGGACAGATTTCCAACGGTCTGATGTCCATTGCTCGTGTTTCTTGGCCCAAGCAAGTATCTTCTTATTATTGTCCTTAGTGGTTTCTTTGCGGCAATTCGACCATGATTCACGCAGTCTCCTCTGAACAGTTGATGTTGAGATGTGTCTGTTACTTGAACTCTTTGCAGCATTTATTTGGGCTGCAATCTGAGTTGCAGTTAACTCTAACATGCTGACCACACCGCTCACGTCACGTGCGCATGCGTTGCAAAATAAATGTATACGTTATTCAATCATTGCGCGACAGCGAGCATCTGTGTGGCCAGGCGTTAAAATAGAAGTTGGCTCTAACGCGCCTCTCAAATCTCCTCATTAGTTTTTAGAAGCATTTACCCACTTGCCATCTCCTCATTTGTTTTTGAAAGATGAACTGACGTCCACACTCCAGTCGGCTGTAGTAATGCACCATGAAGTTGGTTGTCAACAGTCAAATAATGTCCAATGAATAAAAAGAAGCCTGAAGGAAGGAGAGATGACGAGAAACAAATTTGATTTACATTTTATCTGTGGATGAATTATCGGAGTTGAGGACCTATATCCCAGGACAAATTAGCTAGCAACAGCAAGCTAGCTAGCTAAATTGCCATAAATGTTTAATGCTTTTCATCCTGACCCCAAATTTATATAATTGGTTCAGATATTTCAACCTACGTGTCCTGATCGCTTCTGGTGTTGGTGAACAAAATCGACTTGTGCGCGTCCGGTTTGGACAGCATGTAATAAATGTATCCTCTGCAGCAGATGTAACTCTGGGTCTTCCTTTCCTGTGGTGGTCCTCATGAGAGCCAGTTTCATCATAGCGCTTGATGGTTTTTGTGACTCCACTTGAAGAAACGTTCAGTTCTTGACATTTTCAGATTGACCTTAACGGTTTAAAGTAACAGACTAATCTGCTCATTGACTGACCTTCATGTCTTAAAGTAATGATGGACTGTCGTTTCTCTTTGCTTATTTGAGCTGTTCTTGCCATTACATGGACTCTGCCTTTTACCAAAAGAGGGCTATCTTGTCACAACACAACTGATTGGCAAAAATGCATTAAGGAGGAAACAAATTCCACAAATGTCTTTTTAACAAGGTACACCTGTTACTTGAAATGCATTCCAGCTGACTACCTCATGAAGCTGGTTTGAGAGAATGCCAAGAGTGTGCAAAGCTGCCATCAAGGCAAAAGGTGGTTACTTTGAAGAATTGAATTGTTTAACACTTTTGTTGGTTACTACTTAATTCCATATGTGTTATTTAATAGTTTTGATGTCTTCACTATTATTCTACAATGTAGAAAATAGACACATAAAGAAAACCCCTGGAATGAGCATGTGTGCCAAAACTTTTGACTGGTACTGTATACCATGATATAACTAAAAATAGATCTTAAGAATGGATATCATTGCAATGTGTTGATTCGCACACTGCATGGTATTGCAGTGCTTAGGCATCTTACCGAATGCCAGATGTCATCACCTCCTATCAGACCTTGTTCACTTCCCAACCTTAGTTCCTACATCCTCACCTTTGACCAGATCCTCAGGCGGTTGTCAAATGTAAAGCACTATATAGGGTGCCATTTGGGATGCATACCACATTCCAGAGGCTAGCCAATTGACCTTAACTTATACCCTAAAGCAATGTTAATAATGTGTTATTGTTTACCGCGAGGCTCTAAATATGTACTGTGGACAGAATATTACCAGTGACCACTTTTAGGGTTTACTGGGTCAAAGTCTTTGATGTACCCAGGAAGAAGTGATGTCACAGCCACCAGGGCCCTACCCAAATTGTCAGAATTCCCCACTGGCTAGCAATCTCTCAGGACATTGTGGTTGCAGAATGTTCTCACTCTCTCCAGCTAATTGGGCTAACATTGTGACATTTCTTGAAGTGTGAATGAAGTTTTCCTGGGTCTAGACCCGTGACCCGTCACTAAGGTCCAGTGTCTCTTTCATCAAAAAGACAACAGTAGCCTATTACTGTATGTCGGTTATCTATTGGGGTTGCATGGGTCACGAGGTGGGGGTTCGTTACTAAGCTGATATTTATTTTTTATATCCAGACCTTTGCCACCTACAGTGGATTGCGAAAGTATTCACCCCCGTGGCATTTTTCCTATTTGTTCCCTTACAACCTGGAATTAAAATAGATTTCTGGGGGGGGGGGGGGGGGGGGGGGTTGTATCACTTGATTTACACAATATGCAAGATGCAAAATATATATATTTTTTGTGAAACAAACAAGAAATAAGACAAAAAACAGAAAACTTGAGCGTGCATAACTATTCACCCCCCAGTTCAAAGTCAATACTTTGTAGAGCCACCTTTGACAGCAACTACTGCTGCAAGTCTCTTGGGGTATGTCTCTATCAGCTTGGCACATCTAGCCAGCCACTTGGATTTTTTCACATTCTTCAAGGTAAAACTGCTCCAGCTCCTTCAAGTTGGATGGGTTCCGCTGGTGTACAGCAATATTTAAGTCATACCACAGATTCTCAATTGGATTGAGGTGTTGCTTTAGCAGTGTGCTTAGGGTCATTGTCCTGCTGGAAGGTGAACCTCTGTCACAGTCTCAAATCTCTGGAAGACTGAAACAGGTTTTCCTCAAGAATTTCCTTGTATCTATCATTCCTTCAATTCTGACCAGTTCCCAGTCCCTGCCAAGATGGTATTCTTGGAATGATGAGAGGTGTTGGGTTTGCGCCAGACATAGCGTTTTCCTTGATGGCCTAAAAGCTCAATTTTAGTCTCATCTGACCAGAGTACCTTCTTCCATATGTTTGGGGAGACTCCCACATGCCTTTTATTCTGAACACCAAACGTGTTTGCTTATTTTTTTCTATAAGCAATGGCTTTTTCTAGCCACTCTTCCGTAAAGCCAAGCTCTGTGAAGTATACTGCTTAAAGTGTTCCTATGGACAGATTCTCCAATCTCCGCTGTGGAGCTTTGTAGCTCCTTCAGGGTTATCTTTGTTGCATCTCTGATTAAATCCCTCCTTGCCTACTCCATGAGTTTTGGTGGGCAGTCCTCTCTTGGCAGGTTTGTTGTGGTGGCATATTCTTTCAATTTTTTTAATAATGGATTTAATGGTGCTCTGTCGGATGTTCAAAGTTGTGGATATTTTATTATGACCTCACCCTGCTCTGTTCTTCTCCAGAACTTTGTCCTTGACCTGTTTGGAGAGCTCCTTGGTCTTCATGGTTCCACTTGCTTGGTGGTGCCCCATGCCTAGTGGTGTTGCAGACTCTGGGGTCTTTCAGAACAGGTGTACAGTCGGAAGTTTACATATACTTAGGTTGGATTCATATATATAAAACAACTGTGTTTATATATACTGAGATCATGTGACACTTAAATTGCACACAGGTGGACTTTTACTAATTATGTGACTTCTGAAGATAATTGATTGCACCAGATCTTATTTAGGGGCTCCATAGCAAATGGGGTGAGAACATATACACACACCACTTTTCATATTTTTTTTATTTTTTTGTGTATGTCCATTACATGAAATCCAAATAAAAATAAATGTAAATTACAGGTTGTAATGCAACAAAATAGGAAAGGGGATGAATACTTTTGCAAGGCACTGTAGGAAATGTGTGTGACCGGACTTTCTGAAACAGTATTTAAGTACCCCTGGTCTACAAGAGCGCAGATGTCATCCGAGGATTGATTACTTAGCAAGTTAGCAAACCAACGAGGCAAAGTAAAATATCATAAATAGATCTAGATAAATCCAGAAGTATAATACTTGTTGAACATAACTAAAGTCATCAGTCTTGCATGTTTTCATGGTCATCACTCACTCACTGTTAAGTTGTCAGGGTCCCGACATCAGCGTTAACAATCATGCTACAGAGCTCTTTGTTGCAAGGATGTACGCTCATAACTTTAGTGTGACGTTTGCTTATAAACAAAAAAATGTTTCTATTCTCAAGAACACATAGGAACTGGAAGTGTTAGGATGTTTTGTTTGGGGGTGAGGTTGATCAGCTTTAATAATGCAAATAGATTGTGGCTTCTATCAATGTAATTGTCTGCATCATTTCCAAATAACTAGGAAAAATACACCAAAAACGCTTGACAATTGGAGCCAAACGAGATGAAGTGCAAACAGTACACAGAGTGAAAAAAACTTTGACCAGTGAAAAAGGGACACATTTTCTGGGGAAAAAGCAACCTCCCATAATACTAGCCGCCTCCATTTTGTTCTGACTGTTTTGTTTCATCCTCTATTGCAGCAGCTTTCCCCCCAATTGCCATTCAGTGCTCAAGTGGATAACGGTGCAGTGACTTGTTTGACTAGCCTGGTAGAAGAATGACTGCAGCTAAATGTTGCATTTTCCCGTCTCAGTTTGGTTTGACTTGTTTTGCTCTGCAGAGACATTTTGGTGGCTGTGCCATTATTCAAGCAGTGGGTCATAATTGACCTAAGAGGGGGGTATTTATACCTATTTAATGACCACCGCAAAGTGGCCATACAAAAGGATTTAGTAAGGGGTCTACCTCTGGTTACCATAACGCAAATAAGAAGACTAACTATCAAATTAATTCTCTCAGACATCCCATAGTTTGTGATGGGGGACAGAGAAGAGAGCAGGGCAGTGAGTAAAGGTTAAAGGAGGAGCCCCAAGGGGGGGAGAAAATCTATAATGTTGCCCATTTTGCAAATCATGTATATATTTTTCTTTTAAACATTTAGCAATTGAGCCCTAGCCTAAAGGCATTGCAATCATCCATATACATGGCATACAAGGACAATGCAAAAGCCTTGACCGCAGATAACACATCAGATAACAACCTTGAACTGTGGCCATATTAGAACAGCCTCAAAGTTACAGAGATACTGACACCAACTCCTTGTGACTCTGAGGCTGTCAACTGTGACGTTACCATACAGTCAATAAGAAATTAAGACCATCTGAAGAAACACAGGCTGAGTCCCAAATGGAACCCTATTCGCTACATAGTGCCTTGTTGGCCCTGGTCAAAAGTAGTGCACTATTTAGGGAATTGTCTGCTATTTGGGACACAGGCACCTGTATTACATTTGTGTGCCAGGTTCATACAGACTGCACCCCATTCATAGCACAACTTAGTTGAATGGCTTTATGAGCAATTGCACACCGGAAAATATCTTGCTAAAGAACGTAAGCAACCCAACTGGGAAAGTTATGCATTCTTGATATTCGCTAGGATTCCATCCAATTGGCAACAGATTTTTGTGCAAATATTCTCGAATCCGCATAAAGAAAATATGCAGATATTCCCACCAGTGGTAGGTTTCCTCCAAATCAGTGTGTGATGAAATGGTGCACACAAAATTAATTTTTGTTTATATGTAATAAAAATCAAAAGTTCAATGTGTTTCCATCCATTTCAACTTTTGTTTTAAATCTATCCAAGATGGCGTAGCAGTGAAGAGGTGTTTTGTTCGTCCTCTCGTGTACTTTTATATTCTTCATATTTTTTGTACATATATTTCAATTTTATTTTCAATCTCTTTTCGATTTTTAATTCGATTAAACCTTCCGGTAACCTGCCTCACCCAATGTGATACGGAATCACTATTATTTTTAATTTTAGAACACATTCAAGAACCACCAGAAACTAACCAGCTAATTAGCTACAAGCTATCTAGTCATTGTTAGCCACTGCTAGCGGCTTTTACCTTCTGCACAGCCAGCCCTGTTTTTAGCCTGGATAATACTCGCCAGTCTACCAATACCAGTCTCTCCACAACAAAGCCGGATTCCTGCCGTAATCCCTGGACCACTACTTCTGATCCTCACAGCTAGCTTGCACCCAGTACCAAAGCTATCCCTGGGGCCCACCTCCCGGCCTACTCAGCTGCTCACCCGAACTCCAGTCATACACGGCTAGAGCCCAATACTCCACCGGATCCTTGCTGTAAACTCTGGACCTTGGCACCGGATCACCGCTGCTACCGATTTGCTATAGTGGCTAACGCCACTGCCACGAAGCTAGCACCAGTTAGCCGTGAGCCAGGCACATCTCCAGGCTAGCAAACTAAATTCTACAATACCTCTTTCGCCATCTGGCTTGGATTCTCTATCGGCACGGCGCTCCGCCGCACCACCACGACTGGTCTGCCGACGAACACTCCATCCGCTGTGCCTTCAACCGGCCTCCGTCGGAGCAGACGCTCCTACTAGCCCCGGGCTACTAACTTTAAACGCTGTGTCGCCCGCATGCTAGCGTAGTGCGGCTTCCCTGTTCCATCTACTACTGCCCCCTGGACACTATGATCACTTGGCTACATAGCTGATGCCCGCTGGACTGTCCATTAATCACGGTACTCCATTCTGTTCATGTATGTCTCTCTCAAATATCAATATGCCTTGTATACTGTTGTTCAGTTTAGTTATCATTGTTTTAGTTTACAATGGAGCTCCTAGTTCCACTCCTCATACCTCTGATACCTCCTTTGTCCCACCTCCCACACATGCGATAACCTCACCCATTATAACTAGCATGTCCAGAGATACAACCTCTCTTATCACCAGTGCCTGGGCTTACCTCCGCTGTACCCGCACCCCACCATACCCCTGTCTGCACATTATGCCCTGAATATAATCTACCATGCCCAGAAATCTGCTCCTTTTATTCCTTGTCCCCAACGCTCTAGGCGACCAGTTTTGATAGCCTTTAGCCGCACCCTCATCCTACTCCTCCTCGGTTCCTCGGGTGATGTGGAGGTAAACCCAGGCCCTGCATGTCCCCAGGCACCCTCATTTGTTGACTTCTGTGATCGAAAAAGCCTTGGTTTCATGCATGTCAACATCAGAAGCCTCCTCCCTAAGTTTGTTTTACTCACTGCTTTAACACACTCTGCCAACCCTGATGTCCTTGCCGTGTCTGAATCCTGGCTTAGGAAGGCCACCAAAAATTCTGAGATTTCCATACCCAACTATAACATTTTCCGTCAAGATAGAACTGCCAAAGGGGGAGGAGTTGCAATCTACTGCAGAGATAGCCTGCAAAGTAATATCATACTTTCCAGGTCCATACCCAAACAGTTCGAAATTCTAATTAAAAAAATTAATCTCTCCAGAAATGAGTCTCTCACTGTTGCCGCCTGCTACCGACCCCCCTCAGCTCCCAGCTGTGCCCTGGAGACAATCTGTGAATTGATCACCCCCCATCTAGCTTCAGAGTTTGATCTGTTAGGTGTCCTAAACTGGCTAGATGCTAAGCTAGATGCCCTCAATCTCACACAAATCATCAAGGAACCCACCAGGTACAACCCAAAATCCGTAAACATGGGCACCCTAATAGACATCATCCTGACCAACTTGCCCTCCAAATACACCTCCGCTGTCTTCAATCAGGATCTCAGTGATCACTGCCTCATTGCTTGTATCCGCTACGGGCCCGCGATCAAACGACCACCCCTCATCACTGTCAAACGCTCCCTAAAACACTTCTGCGAGCAGGCCTTTCTAATCGACCTGGCCCGTGTATCCTGGAAGGATATTGACCTCATCCCGTCAGTTGAGGATGCCTGGTCATTCTTTAAAAGTAACTTCCTCACCATCTTAGATAAGCATGCTCCGTTCCAAAAATGCAGAACTAAGAACAGATATAGCCCTTGGTTCACTCCAGACCTGACTGCCCTCGACCAGCAAAAAAACATCCTGTGGCATCGAATAGCCCCCGCGATATGCAACTGTTCAGGGAAGTCAGGAACCAATACGCGCAGTCAGTCAGGAAAGCAAAGGCCAGCTTTTTCAAGCAGAAATTTGCATCATTTAGCTCTGACTCCAAAAAGTTCAGGGACACTGTAAAGTCCATGGAGAACAAGAGCACCTCCTCCCAGCTGCCCACTGCACTGAGGCTAGGTAACACAGTCACCATCGATAAATCCATGATAATCGACAGCTGGCCATTCTTTCCTCCTGGCTACTCCAACCTCAGCCAACAGCTCCGCCCCCCACGCAGCTACTCGCCCAAGCCTCCCCAGCTTCTCCTTTACCCAAATCCAGATAGCAGATGTTCTGAAAGAGTTGCAAAACCTGGACCCATACAAATCAGCTGGGCTTGACAATCTGGACCCTCTATTTCTGAAACTATCCGCCGCCAATGTCGCAACCCCTATTACCAGCCTGTTCAACCTCTCTTTCGTATCATCTGAGATCCCCAAAGATTGGAAAGCTGCCGCGGTTATCCCCCTCTTCAAAGGGGGATAACCCCGTCTGCGTAGAGGTGGATCAAAGAATCACCAGTAGTGAGAGCGACATCAATGATGTATACAGAGAAGAGAGTCGGCCTGAGAATTGAACCCTGTGGCACCCCCATAGAGACTACCAGAGGTCCGGACAACAGGCCCTCCGATTTGACATACTGAACTCTATCGAAGAAGTAGTTGGTGAACCAAGCGAGATAATCATTTGAGAAACCAAGGCTGTTGAGTCTGCCAATAAGAATGTTGCGATTGACGGAGTCGAAAGCCTTAGCCAGGTCGATGAATACGGCTGCACAATAATGTCTCTTATCGATAGCGGTTATGATATCGTTTAGGACCTTGAGCGTGGCTGAGGTTCACCGGTGACCAGCTCTGAAACCAGATTGCATGGCGGAGAAGGTACGGTGAGATTCGAAATGGTTGGTAATCTGTTTGTTAACTTGGCTTTCAAAGACCTTAGAAAGGCAGGGTAGGATAGATATAGGTCTGTAGCAGTTTGGGTCTAGAGTGTCTCCCCCTTTGAAGAGGGGGATGATCGCGGCAACTTTCCAATCTTTGGGAATCTCAGACGATACAAAAAAGAGGTTGAACAGGCTAGTAATAGGGGTTGCAATAATTTCGGCAGATAATTTTAGAAAGAAGGTCCAGGTCCAGGTCTAGCCTGGCTGATTTGTAGGGGTCCAGATTTTGCAGCTCTTTCAGAACATCAGCTACCTGGATTTGGGTGAAGGAGAATTGGGGGAGGTTTGGGCGAGTTGCTGTGGGGAGTGCAGGGCTGTTGACCGGGGTAGGGGTAGCCAGGTGGAATGCCTGGCCAGCCGCAGAAAATTGCTTATTGAAATTCCCAATTTTAGTGGATTTATCGGTAGAGACCGTGTTTCCTAGCCTCAGTGCAGTGGGCAGCTGGGAGGAGGTGCTCTTATTCTCCATGGACTTTACGGTCACAGAACTTTTTTGAGTTTGTGCTACAGGCTGCACATTGCTGTTTTAAAAAGCTAGCCTCAGCTTTCCTAACTGCCAGTGTATATTGGTTCCTTACTTCCCTAAAAAGTTGCATATCACGGGGACTATTCGATGCTAATGCAGAACGCCACAGGATGTTTTTGTGCTAGTCAAGGGCAGACAGGTGTGGTGTGAACCAAGGTCTGTATCTATTCCTAGTTCTACATTTTTTTAATGGAGCATGCTTATTTAAGATGGTGAGGAAGGCACTTTTAAAGAATAACCAGGCATCCTCTACTGATGGGGTGAGGTCAATATCATTCCAGGATACCCCGGGCAGGTCAATTAGAAAGGCAGCAGTGTTTTAGGAAGTGTTTGACCCATTAGGGAGCGCAGACCCATTACGGATGCAGGCAATGAGGCAGTGATTGCTGAGATCTTGGTTGAAAACAGCAGAGGTGTATTTGGAGAGTGAGTTAGTTAGGGTGATATCTATGAGAGTGCTTGAGGGTGCCATGTTTACAGATTTGGGGTTGTACCTGGTAGGTTCAATGATAATTTGTGTGAGATTGAGGGCATCAAGCCTAGATTGTAGGAAGCCCGGGGTGTTAAGTATGTCCCAGTTTAGGTCACCTAGCTGCACGAGCTCAGAAGATAGATGGGGGAAATCAATTCACATATGGTGTCCAGGGCACAGCTGGGGGCAGAGGGTGGTCTATAGCAAGCGGCAAAGGTGAGAGACTTTGAATTAGATTTTTTAGAAGTAGAAGCTCTAATTGTTTTGGCACAGACCTGGATAGCAGGCTATTTCTGCAGTAGATTGCAACACTGCCCCCTTTGGCAGTTCTATCTTGGTGGAAAATGTTATAGTTAGGAATGGAAATTTCAGGGGTTTTGGTGACTTCCTAAGCCAGGATTCAGACACAGCTAAGACATCCGGGTTGACTTCGATATGATGGTTATTATATCCATATTTGAGCATAAAGGTTTCTACCGCCATTTCCCACGTAAGTGTCCCTTTCCTGCAGTCAAATGACCTAGTGGCCTCATGAGTGGAATGTTTTTAATATATTTCATTATTTCATAATTAATACACTTTTACATGCAGAAAATATGGTGTTTCTATGTCAAACGGTTATGTTATATTTCAGTCTTCTGTGATGTATATAAAGAGTAATATTGGGATGCAAACTCAAAATTGAATACATTTCAACTCTATATCTGACATGATACAGGTGTCTTCTTTTTTAAGCCCTTATCCATGTGTGTGAGGTATATAATTTTGTTTAGTTTCAAAGTAGATTTGTTTAAGACAACCAAGAAACACTCTGTGACCCTGATTTAGGCCTTGCGGTAAAAGGTACATTTTGTCTACACAAAAAGATCCCACCATGTCGAACGAACAAATGATGTGTCGGCATTTAAAAAATTACATTAAAACTTCTTGTTTCGATCACAGTTGTCATGATTTTTTAAAATAAAATATGACTTTACTCGCATAACAACTGTGGATGGAAACGTGGTTATTGTCACACTTTAATGTGTGTAGATGGTACAGACATTTCTGAGATTGTTTTGTGCTTCTGGTTCAAGCCTGGTTCCATGAATGTATTGAATTTTTTTTCCTCTCATAGTAGAACACTCGCAGCCATGAGCCTAAAGTAGTGATTTCTAAATGTGTATGCAGTGTCATTTAGCTTAAGCTCTCCAATATTACTCCTATTACTCCTGACCCGCTAAGTGCCAATATAACTGGGGACCTTACCAAGCTCAAGAAATTAGCTACAACTCAATTGCCTAGAACTTATCGCACTGAACTTATCAGACATCTCTTGGGTGAGTGTGAGAAGACCAACTCTCCCGCCAACTCCCTATAGTTACTCCATACTTTCTTAACTGATTTGTGTTGTGTTCTCTCATACACCCAGAGCCACACAGTACAAAAAGTGCTGTGCTCAGCCTGCAACTGTTAACACAATTTAGTAGCCTTTGGTCTGAGCCCTCTGGACACCATTTTACTTTTTTCCTGTGTTTTATTCGCTCCTCTATTTACTTATTTATCTGGCAGCTCCCTTTGTCTTTCACATGAGCTGGGGTATTTTTCAGAGTGTTATATACGGTATGGCTACTCACAGGTCACGGCCAAACTTTTTCCTTGCTCCGTTCCTTTTGTGTGCCTGTCTCCATCAGTCCCTCTTTCTGTTTTTCAATCTCTCGATGCCAATATGAGGGCATCTCTAGGGCTTGGGACCCTTCCTATACTTTATAACCCTTTCTTCATTATCTAGTCTGCCTCTGCTAGCTTTAAATTAAAATATGAGGTCAGAGGAAGGAAGGAAGAAAGGAGGAGGATGACGAAGTGGAAGGAAAAGTCCAATGGTGACAGTGGGAGAGAGAGAAGAAAGAAAGCAATAGAGAGTGAGATATATAGAGATGGTCAGAGAGAGAGGGAATGAGAGAGAGATAAAGAGAGCGTGAGAGTTAGATATAATCAGAGAAAGGGGGTGAGGGAGAAAGAGAGGGGGGAATATAATGATGAAGAGAGAGAGAGAGAGAAATATATAGAGAAAGTCAGAGAAAGAGGAAGCACAACGACATTAATCTAAGTCTGGAGTTATTGGGGTCTGGGCAGATGAAAAATGTCATGGTCGTAAAATAATATTAGGATTGGTCTGGCCTTATGGCTTTGATGAATATGAATGTTGCCCAGTGGAGGCTTCTTCGGATATGAGACTTGGCTAATGGGAATGGTGGCCATCTTGCCTGCGAGGACAACTGTGAGACGGTAGTTTATGACTACATTCACATCCCAAAGCAATTCGATGCCAATGGTCTACGAGAGAACGCAACCTCTGGCAATTGCTTAATATCGAGGAACTACGCTTTTGCAATGAGTAACCTTGAGTAGAACCTATCTGAATACATTTCTGAGCTAATGCTTATAGGCTATAGCGCAAAGGGCTATCAGTCTTGTGGAGTTCAGACTTCCAAAGTTCAAACCCAGTCGATCACATTTGCAACACCATTGCTTTGTTACAGTGTGGCGAAATCTGCACGCCTTCACCGTGCACTGCCACTTTAAGAGCGCATGAGCAGTAAGGAAGGAGGAAATAAAGAGAGCTCATTCAGCTCTTTGGGGAGGAGCTCTTTGGTGGCACGACAGTTTGATTGTGTGTGCTGTGCTGCAGAAGTTTTGTTTGTTTTCAGCGTGTGTAGTTTATAGAGTATTTAACTCAATCATCGGTGTAATCGCTCTAGGTCGTGGTTGTTTTCGTTTGGGACCACGCCCGTTATGGATTGCATGGATTAGTAGCAACATTGTTGCGAAGCTTTAACATACAAACCAACAAACCATCGGACAGTCAGACAGTACACCTGCACGCCTGAAGACCACAGCTAAGATCTCTCTTGTTCTCTTTCTCTTTTTCTCTTCCCTCTATCGTTCCAGTGCTTTACCCTGCAACACTCTCTATTTTTCCAATGCACTTCCCAGTGAAGTTCATTAGAGCTGGACTATTATTGCCCTGCCAGAAGTATTTGGACATTTTAGTTAAAAGGGAGGTTGCTTGCAAGTTGTGTATTATTATGTGAACTGTATTGAGGTGTACTAATGACATGTGGCCGAGAAGACTGTGGACATTTTTAAGGGCCTTTGTTGTGTCGATGAACACCCCCCACATTCATACCCTCTGCACTCATCCACTAGAAAATAATACAGATTATTGCAAATCCTATGTTGATGACTGGGTTCGTTCTTGTATGAAGTTGCTGTTGAATTGCTCTGCCATTATTAGTATTATTGTATGCGGTATTCTTGTTTGGGTTACCCCTGTGCTGTGATGTGGGTTTTATATAGTATTATTTTTTTCTCTCCACTGGCTATCTGGTAAACAGGCTACACTCTAGGCAGTCTCTTCTGCTGATGTGTGTGGGTCTGGTAGTGGTACTCTCTCTATTCTACTCTTTTCCTTTCGGCATGGTTAATACCTGCCTGGCGCCCGAACAAAATCTTTCTTTACCCCTCTCTAATAAATACCGCTACAACACCTTCAAAAAAGGATGGAGGAAAATTATACTCTAAAAGAGACAACCCAGACAGAGAGTGTTTGCTATGAACAATCAACTTCCTATAACAATGTTTAGGATTTAGCTCATCGAGATACAGTGCCCTGCAAAAGTATTTATCTCTCTTGGCGTTTTTCATATTTTGTTGCATTACAACCTGTAATTTAATAGATTTATATTTTTATTTCATGTAATGGACATACACAAAATAGTCCAAATTGGTGAAGTGAAATGAAAAAACAAACTTTTTTCAAAAAATCTCAAACAATTTAAAACGGAAAAGTAGTGCATGCATATGTATTCTTCCCCCTTGATGTGAAGCCCCAAAAAATATCTGATGCAACCAATTACCTTCACATAATTAGCTAAATAAAGTATCACATGATCTGTCACATGATCTCAGTATATATACATATGTTCTGAAAGGCCCCAGAGTCTGCAACACCACTAAGCAAGGGGCACCACCAAGCAAGTGGCACCATGAAGACCAAGGAGCTCTCCAAACAGGTCAGGGACAAAGTTGTGGAGAAATACAGATCAGGGTTGAGTGATAAAAAATATCTGAAACTTTGAACATCCCACAGATCACCATTAAATGCATTTTAATGAAATGAAAACAATATGGCACCGAAACAATCCTGCCAAGATAAGGCCGCCCACCAAAACTCAGACGAGGCAAAGAGGGCATTAATCAGAGAGGCAACAAAGAGACCAAAGATAACCCTGAAGGAGCTGAAAAGCTCCACAGCAGTGATTGGAGTATCTGTCCATTGGACCACTTTAAGCCGTACACTCCACAGAGCTGAGCTTTACCGAAGAGTGGCCAGAAAAAATCCATTGCTTAAAGAAAGAAATAAGCAAACACGTTTGGTGTTCGACAAAAGACATGTGTGAGTCTCCCCAAACATATGGAAGAAGGTACTCTGTTCAGATGAGACTAAAAATGAGCTTTTTGGCCATCAAGGAAAACACTACGTCTGGCGCAAACCCAACAGGTCTTTGGTCAGAATTGAACCCAACTGGTCAGAATTGAAGGAATGATGGATTGTGCTAAATACAGGGACATTTGAGGGAAACCTGTTTCAGTCTTCCAGAGATTTGAGACTGGGACAGAGGTTCACCTTCCAGCTGGACAATGACTGCTAAAGCAACACTTGAGTGGTTTAAGTGGAAACATTCAAATATCTTTGAATGACCCAGTCAAAGCCCAGACCTCAATCCAATTGAGAATATGTGGTATGACTTAAGGATTGTTGTACACCAGCGGAAACCATCAGCTTGAAGAAGCTGGAGCAGTTTTGCCTTGAATGGGCAAAAATACCAGTGGCTAGATGTGCCAAGCTTACAGAGGCATACCCCAAGAGACTTGCAGCTGTAATAATGCCAAAGGTGTCTACAAAGTATTGACTTCTGAGGAGTGAATAGTTATGCGTGCAAAAGTTTAGTTTTTTTTGTCTTATTTCTTGTTTGTTTCACAAAGTGGTAGGCATGTTGTGTAAATCAAATGATACAAACCCCCACAAAATCTATTTTAATTCCAGGTTGTAAGGCAACAATATAGGAAAAATGCCAAGGGATGAATACTTTCACAAGCCACTGTATCACCGTCTTATAACGCACTGAATACTCCGATTGGGAACACACCCAGTGGCTATTTAGCATGTAAATCTTGGTCGGGCAAAAAAACAAATGTGTCATCAAAGTCTGGCAATCTCTGGATTTATGGTGCATTCAAACAACTGGGTACTTGGAAAAATATAAGGTTGAATCATGAAGACGTCGTTGATCTTCAGATCGTAGCTCTAGAAAAAGGCCAGATTCACAATAGATGACAGTTCAAAAACGTATTTTCCAAGTCAGAGCTCGTTTATTCCCGACTTCCCAGTTGTCTTGAACTAATTTAAGTCAAGTTTTCGCAGTTCCGAGTTTACAGTTTTGAGCGCGGCACCATTCATGCTTCATTGACAGCATTGCCAATATTGAATGTTTATCATTTTAAACTTGGACCACACTGCCACTCGACTGAATAGCAGGCTAGGGATTGCTTTGCAATTAGCCACTGTCACCGATTCCTTCCAAACCACTCGTTGTTGAATTTGTGATTTCCAACTTGTTGTGTAATGTTTATGTTCAATGGCCGATGAGCACCGATACACTATCTATAATTTCTCTTCATCCTCTTCAAGGATTTGCCAATATGGAGTTGGTTGCCTCTTTGCTGCTATGACTACCCTCATTCTTCTTGGAAGGCTTTCCACTAGATGTTGGAAGATTGCTGCGGGGACTTCCATTCAGCCGCAAGAGCATTAGTGAGGTCAGGCACTGATGTTGGGCGATTAGACCTGGCTCATAGTTGGTGTTCCAATTCATCCTAAAGATGTTCGATGGGGTTGAGGTCAGGGCTCTGTGCAGGCCAGTCAAGTTCTTCCATACCGATCTTGACAAATAATTTCTGTATGGACCTCACTTGTGCACGGGGGCCTTGTCATGCTGAAACAGGAAAGATCCCTCCCCAAACTGTTGCCACAAAGTTGGAAAAAAAGAACCAAATAAAACATTGTATGCTGTAGCATTAAAATGTCCCTTCACTGGAACTAAGGGGCCTAGCCCAAAACCATGAAAAACAGCGCCAGACCATTATTCCTCCTCTACTAAACTTTACAGTTGGCACTATGCATTGGGCAGGTAACGTTCTCCTGACATCCTCCAAACCCAGATTCGTCCGTCGGACTGCCAGATGTTAAAGTGTGATTCATCACTCCAGAGAACGCGTTTCCACTGCTCCGGAGTCCAATAGCGGCGAGCTTTACACCACTCCAGCCGACACTTGGCATTGTGCATGGTGATCTTAGGTTTGTGTGCAGCTAATCGGCCATGGAAACCAAATTCATCAAGCTCCCGACAAAACAGTTATTGTGCTGATGTTTCTTCCAAAAGTAGTGAGTGTTGCAACCAAGGACAGACGATTTTTACGTGCTAGGTACTTCAGCACATGGTGGTCCCATTCTGTGAGCATGTGTGGCCTACCACTTCGCGGATGAGCCGTTGTTGCTCTTAGACATTTCCACATCACAATAACAGCAACAGCAGTTGACTGGGGCAGCTCTAGCAGGGCAGAGATTTGACGACTGACTTGTTGGAAAGGTGGCATCCTATGGCGATGCCACTCAAAGTCACTGAGCTCTTCAATAAGGCCATTCTACTGCCAATGTTTGTCCATGGACATTGCATGGCTGTGTGCTTGATTTTATACACCTGTCAGCAACGGGTGTGGCTAAAATAGCTGAATCCACTCATTTGAAAGAACCTTCACATACTTTTGTATATATAGCGTATATGATGATTGCAGATTGAAATGTAGCCAGTTTAAATCTGATAAGGCTATTGATTTGAGGATATTGAATCGACCTCAGTCTTCTTAATTACTGCCTTGGTCATTGTAATGCAATTATATCACATTTCAATCGTGTTACACAAACACAATTGAAAAACACAAGGTCATTCTTCACTATTAAAGGTGAATTACCGAACTTACTCGAACATCAACAAAAAAAAATCCCAGATATATTCCTTGAAACCTTGCACCAAAAAAGTATCTCAATGCAGTCCTTGAGAAGCCAGTAAACATTTTCATCTGTGAGAATTAGGTCTCAAGTATCTACTAAGGTGGCCATCTTGGATTGAATGACATGATTTATACCAGCTAATTCTGGTTTCATAGCTTTTCTTTCTCACTGAAGAAGTGTGAGCAACAGAAGCTGGTGTAAGGTCAAGATCATTTTTGCTTTACGCTGAATTGTGTACCTAACCTTCATGGAGGGGAGAAAGGACATAAATAAACGGGTGATAAAACTCATTTTAGATAAAGCTTGGCCAAGCAATGTGGACAAGCAGATCTTATCAGGGCTCAGTATGAGGACCGGCTTATTTCCCCCACATTTGCTCCCATTTTTACCTCCGTGGTGTCTGTGTGTCTGTCTCTTTCCATCTTTATCATGCCTGGGGGTGTGTGAGTGCAGACTCATTTTGTGGTTTAGCCCTCCCTCCTTCCCAGACATGACAGTCTGAATGCTGCATGGGCAGTGTCCCACTGGGCACACACTGGTGGAAATAACGTTGATTCAACGTCATTTCAATGAATTACGTTGAACCAATATGGAATAGAAGTTGAATTGTGTATTTATTACTGATCCCTATTAATTGCTGCCAAGACAGCAGCTACTTTCCAGGGAGTCCAGCAAAACTAAAGTAGTTATATACAATACATTTCATAACTGATTTCACAACATATTAAGTGTGTGCCCTCAGGCTACTACTTTACTACCACATATCCACACAAAATCCATATGTACGTGTGTGTATAGTACCTACAGTATGTTATTGTGTGTGTGTGTGTGTATGCGTGTGTCTGTGCCCATTTTTGTTTCTCTTCAGTCCCCGCTGTTCCATAAGATGAATTGTTATCATTTTTGTTAAATTTGATTTTACTGCTTGCTTGAGTTACTTGATGTGGAATAGAGTTCCATGTAGTTATGGCTCTATGTGCAATGGATATTCCAACCCTGCCCTGGCCTGCTCTTGCTGATCAAAAACTGTTTTGTTTGCTGCCTAACCAATGGCTTTGCTGTGTTAATTTAATTTAAACCATTTTATTTTGAATTACACTTTACTAACAACGAGGGCTTTGTGTTGCAGCCTAATTCTTCTTATTTAAAAAATAAGATGTAGGCCTACCTGTTTGACAGACGAAATTAGGCTATAGACTGCTATATCCATAGATTTGTCGGTCAATGCCTCCACCCACCATGCACTCTTTTAATAGACTACTTCCGTGTCAGTAAAGGACCGTTAATTTAAAACCAAGACTCAAATTGAGGGGGTATGAGAGGGAATGCCACTTGTTAGTTTAAGATTTTGATTATATAAAGTGATTTATAACAGCACTTTGGTTCATGATGCTTTAAGTTAGAAACAAGCTGTATACTACTCAGGAGACTTGACTCCGATGCAGTCAGGGATATCATTGTTTCGATTCTTTAACATTTAGAGGCTCAATTACAACCTTTTATAGCAGAGGAGACAAAACATCGACTTTGCTTGGGAAGTAATAAAATTCTTTCACTTAAGCTATTCACTTTCTGTACAGTAGAAGAAGTTTAAACACAGACCGCTTTTAGGGAAACACTTGTGATCTTCTCTCGTTGGGTTAAGCCACCGAAGAAGAGTAGCCAAGAGTTAAAGCTTACATTATTCTGTTTGGGGTGGAAAGGTAGGCCTAACTTTTGACAGTACCATGCTCAGATTCCTAATGACATCTCAGATTTAATTATTTGTAAACAGGGACAAACAAGACACAGATTTGGCATTGGAGAAATATGATAAAATGAACACACAGGCCTATCTCTCTGTCCATTCTCAGCCTATCATTTCAGTAATTTGTGTGGTATTAAAAAATTATGCTAATATGTCAAAGTATGTCTCGCAGCCCCTTGCACAATCAAAATTCCTGCATTGCCATGTAATGCTTACAGGACAAAGTTTCTAAAACTGCATATCTAATGCTCTGGTCTGTCCAAGAAGTGAGGATAAACAGTAGACATCTCTGCTATTCACTTTGTTTTAATTATTATTTTGGGTATAGGGGAGGGTCACTTTTTATTTCAAGCGTTCAGGGAAGGTTTAGCTAAAATATATTTTGCTGAAAGGAGGGCCATCCATTTTAATTTCAGAGGTCTGATTTTCTCCATGTAACCCTAATTATTAATAGCGTTCACTCCCTTAGAAAACACAAATCCTAACCAAGCAAGGAAGCAATAGCTACACAAGAAGAGCAGAAAGTAGTTAGCTATAAGCAAACTCAAAAAACAATACCAAGACCCAAAACTCACAACATCTAGGGGGACTTGTACTCCTTCCCCATTAACAGACACTTAAGTCAGAGCTGAAACCAGTAGTCTTTGTGTGCTTGAAAAGTTTGTAAATTGCCTAACACGTTCTCCTTCAGGCGAGCTGAAGAGCGAAGAATTTAGGAAATACATTTGAGTCCCGGTGTTATAGCCAGAAACACAGGACTTCCGAGGGTGGACTCTGCATTCATTGGTCAGTTGGCCGTGTTTTTAGTTTATTTCAGGTGAATGTGATTGGTCGTTGATCCCCATAGTATCTAATACCGAGTGGACGACTGAAAAGGAATGCACACTGAGCAAGACACAATGGCTAATTAGGAAGCAGACGACATGACTTTCCCTCACCGTCATGGGCTGTTTTTCACGATCCTCGCGCAGCCCATCAGTGGGGCCAATCAATAGCGATCCATAGCCTCCAGGCGTTGTTGTGTTAAGGCAGGTGCTGGGGGACTGGAGCGGCCTAGAGGGGCTGAAAGAGGGCAATCCATGGAAAGCAATCTCCACAACCCCCTCTCAGTGGGTAAGCAAGCCCATGTTGAGATTTTGGTGTTAGGGTATGGGGTATGGGTTGGGTGCCTGGAAAGGGGGGCATCCCCCAGCGTCTGCCCTAACACCAATCGCCCTGCTTGTCAGCCTGGAGGCTATGGATCGCTATAGATTGCGCGAGGGATGTGAAAAACAGCCCATAACGGGGGTGAAAAGTTGGAGTTGGAGGGCAGTCCACGGAAAGCAATCCAACCACCTCTCACCACCTCCCAATGTAGCCCACATTGAGATATACAAATGTTCTACTCTCCCTGAAGGTGTAGTAGCCATTTAGATTTCCACAGAGAAACCTTTTTATGTTTTTTGTTTGTTTTTACTCTCTGGTCAAAACAAGAATTGTGTGGGGTAGGTGAGTGCTTTTTGCTGTGTGCTTTGGCTGGGATTCACCTCAACAAGGACTTTTCGCTGAAGAGATGACATAGATAAACGGGTCAGGAAATATATATGTCAGTTTTTAGAAAAGCTGCTTTTAGCTTTAAAGTATCTCCTGACCATGAGACAAACACTCTCTGCCAGCGAGAATAAGCAGATCTTGTTCAACAGCGGTCAAGGATATTTATAACATTATTATTAAAAAACAATTTTACTCTTCTTAATATAGAACATTGAGGATTAGTTTATGAATGTGGACCACTATGGCGAATGTAGACCACTACCAACCTATAAATGCACACAAGGGTGAAATACTTGGTTAGATGAGCAACAAATTTATCAAATACCTTGGTATACTACTGTGGCAAGTTCACACAAGCTTTTGTATATGATGGTAGATGAAATAGGGGGAAAAAATGTTCCTACAGCAACACTACTCCATTCCTTCCACATCTATTCTCATTTGTTGATGGTAAATAGCATACCTCATCAAGTCATCCATTGAATCTTCATTTCAGTCTCTTCATTGAAAACTAATGACTAAATCCATGCATATGCTGTGTGATGGCCTACTTTAAATAGTCAGACGATGTTCGATAATCTCTTACATATTTAATATGCTCCATTTATGAGTCGCCATAAATATTCTAATTTGAGATCATTTTTTGCCTTCCCTTCATTGGGCAATATAAACCTAACTGTTATTACCCTGTGACTGCAGCTCATGGCTGAATCATTGGAGAGTTCTCTACAGGATTGGTGTCCCCCCTCCGAGGGACGGTTGAGCTAACGTGCGCTAATGTGATTAGCATGAGGTTGTAAGTAACAACATTTTACAGGACATAGACATATCTGATATGGGCAGGAAACTTACATTCATGTTAATCTAACTCCACTGTCCAATTTACAGTAGCTATTGCAGTGAAATAATACCATGCTATTGTTTGAGAGCACACAGTTATGAACTTGAAAAGGTATTACTCTTAAGGATCACCTAAAATGACATACCCAAATCTAACTGCCTGTAGCTCAGGACCTGAAGCAAGGATATGCATATTCTTGACACCATTTTCAAGTTTCTGGAAATGTGAAATTCATGTAGGAGAATATAACACATTATATCTGGTAAAAGATAATACAAAAGAAAAAAACATGTTTTTTTTCCCCCCAGCATCTAGCATCTTTGAAGTGCAGGAGAAAGGCCACAATGTATTATTCCAATTTAGGCTCAATTTAGATTTTGTCCACTAGATGGAAGCAGTGTATACGCAAAGTTTTAGTGTGATCCAATGAATCATTGCATTTCTGCTCAAAATGTTGTAGCAAGTCTGCCCCAAAGTGCCTAATTTGTTTATTAAAATATTGATGTTTTATGAATATAGATCCTGCCCAGATCTGGTTTAGTAATGTACCAGCAAACTATATTCCTGTTGCATGGCCTCATTATTCCAAATCCAACTAACTCTGTAATGAAACTGTAATGCTTTCAAATGCATTTATAGATTTCATGAATTCTTTTAGGCTGTAAAACACAACCATAGTGTGTTACTAATGTTATAATAACCATGTTATAACAGCCATTTTATATGCGGTGAAAAGCTATGCAGTAAGCCTATTCAAAGGTGGTTCATGGAAAACTATCCCTCCTACAACTACCCAGTGCACAACAATTGTAACATTACTTCTTATTGAATACATTTCTGGTTGTAGACAGGTTTTTGCTTGAGAAGACATCATATAACCAGATTGTAACTCAGAATGTCTCTGTTCCAACCAGGTAAAGATGTATTTATCAGGTTGCTAAAACGATGTTAAAAAAACATCCTTACACAACCAATGTACAACCTGACCTGTCCATAAAAGACATAATGATGTCATTACAAGCAGTTTTGCCCACTAGGTAATTATTATTCGCAGAAAGAGCTTTCTAATCTTGAGGGTTACTTAACCCATCGAGTGCAAACAAAGGGAAAAGGTCACTAATTGAGTGTAAGTAATATTTGCCAGACAACGAATATTAGAATGTCCTATTGGGTCATATCAATTTGTTTAAATGGTAAATAGTGTCTGTCATTAGAATTCAGCAATATGGAGATTGCATTAATAGCATGAAGAGAGGCATTAATATGTAAATGTAACCTCTATTATAGCACCGTTTGCCATAATGACACATAAAGTTTCATTCTTAATGAATTCATTAGTAGCTTTTCCCAGTCATTGTTGCTCAGAGTTTGAATTGTAAAATCTATTTGACCACTTCAACATTGTGACGACTCAACCTGATATCATTGAGTGTCAGTACTGTGAAGCTTTTTCTAAAATATATGGTCAAGGGTATTGAAGTATAGATATGCATAAAAGGTATGAATCATTGAAGAATAAGTCAATACATTGCTTTCAACGCAAAAAAGTTGGTGATAAAGATGCAATGGGTAAATTGGTGAACCTTTCATACAGCTATGCAAATTTATCACCAACTTTTTGGCATTGAATGTAATGTCTTGACTTATGTGTCAATACTCTTGACACATATCTGTCAATACCTTTGATGTATATGTTTTTATGTTCTTGCGTCAATTATGCGTCATAATTGTGAAAGTTTGCAAAAGTATCACAGCTGATGCTTATCAGTTGATACAGGTCGATACAGGTCGAACTTGTTCTCAACTAGCCTACCTGGTTAAATAAAGGTGAAATAAAATACGACTATACTTGCCAGATCAGCTAACCCTACTTAAACCGTATCCTTAACTACGGAAATATGGAAATACCTTACAAAACTGACCGTGGATCATTTGCTTCTAACAGTGATTTGCTCATAGATTGAGTTTGAATTATGTATTGGAGCCCTACTTTCAAGGCTTGTTTTTATTGGTGGGAAGATATCACATGACCCACTGAACTATGTTGAAATGTACATGTTTTATGTAGTTATACCATGTTTTTTATTTTACCCCTTTTTCATGGTATCCAATTGTTAGTAGACTATCTTGTCTCATCGCTACAACTCCCGTACGGGCTCGGGAGAGACGAAGATTGAAAGTCATGCGTCCTCCGATACACAACTCAACCACAGCGCGCATCCAACTCGGAAGCCAGCCGTACCAATGTGTCAGAGGAAACACCGTACACCTCGTAACCTTGGTGCGCGATGAGACAAGGATATCCCTACCGGCAAAGCCCTCCCTAACCCAGACGACGCTAGCTCAATTGTGCGTCGCCCCACGGACCTCCTGGTCGCGGCCGGTTACGACAGAGCCTGGGCGCGAACCCAGAGTCTCTGGTGGCACAGCTGGCGCTGCAGTACAGCACCCTTAACCACTGCGCCACCCAGGAGGCCCTATGACATACCATGTTGAACATTTTTAGGATTATACAGAGATGCTAGTGATAGTGAAAATGCAAAGTATGTTCTTAATTATTCATTATTTAATTACCAACCTGACGCAAACATGCCTGCACACACACACACACACACACACACACAGGTCAATGAAAGCCACAGACAAGACAAGACACACAAGCACTTCACAATGAAATACGCTCACACACACACACACACACACAGGCACACATCAACATTACCCACGTAGAAAGTATCCTCTGTTCGACAAAATGGCTGTAGGCCCTGAATTCGGGCACAAATCAAGTACATATTTCAACAAACAAATTGAAAGAATGGGAGTGGTGGCCACCAAGGATGGTCAGGATGTAACACACCATTCTCCCTTCTTCTTGCCTCTGGAAATAACTCCAAGGTCGGCCTGCGTAATATCAGGGGGCTGTGCTAAGTACAGATTAATTAACCTTAATGGGAAACAATGAGCAGATTCTTGATTAGTTTCCTACTCACTGTGGAAGAAATGCTATCTCGGGCTAGCCTAGCAACAATATCATTTTGAGGCCATTCCGTAATTATGGTATTTGATAGCATAGATTTACATTTGTGCTAATGACGAGGACCCTAGCGCCGGTATGCAAGGACAACGACACTACAGGGTAAGTAATGCTATGCAATGACGATGATGCTACAAAGTGAGCAATGTTATGGATTTGATGCTAGGTGCACATTCTTGTTTAAATGGAAAACTCAGATACCTAGTAAAGCTTTCTACATTGTTCATAGGCAAAATATGTAGAAAGCCAAGATATAGCAAAGTACCAACGTTACACAAAGAGAACATCACAGATGAGACTCTTATATGAGCTCAACATCACAGCAACTTTGACAGCCATTTTGAAAAGCAGTGGAGGTGGCTGAAGTGCTATGCAAAGCTACGCTAGCAATGCTACAGATTAACTGATAAACTCCCAAATAGACTTTTATGAGCTCAACATTGTAACAACTTTGTCAGCCATTTTACACAACACAACAACCGCGGAGGAGGCTTAAGTGCTATGTAAAGCTACAGGGACGTTAACGATCCGTCAGGGGAGACTAATGCGGCTTCAACAAGCTGCTCACAGGCGATGCCACTGATTAGGCCCCAAACTCTGCCCCTCTGTTTGAAGAATGGTTCATTAGGCCAAAGAATATACATACCGCACTGCCCTGGTTTTAAAGGCAATCAATGTCTCATTACAATTCCCCCATATGTCTTAAACCAATTTGGTTTGGGATTAGGGAAGGGTTGTTGTAGTCTCACCCCCCCGTTCAATATATTGGTTGCAGGTGCAAACATGTGTGAAGTAGTGAATGAGCATTCAAACATAGTATATCCTCCCACACAGATTGAGAGAACTAGACAGTGCTTCTTCTGACCACTTCTCTTGACTGAAAAATAACGTTGTTTCTATTTCCAGGCTGTCAGACTGTTTAAATAGTCACCACTGCTTTTAGCCGGCCACCACCAGGTATTCGACACTGAACCTTAGAGGCTGCTGCCCTATGTACATAGTCATTGAACACTGGTCACTTTAATAATGTTTACCTACTGTTTACCTCCTTCATATGTATATACCATATTCTAGTCAAGGCTCATCCTATATAACTACTGCTGGTCACACCTTTTTGATTCATATAGTGTCCATAGTGTCTATACAAATATATTTCTATTCCGGACGCTGGCATTGCTCGATTCGAATATTTCTATATTTCTTAATATTTTTTGGGGGAGGGGGATTTGCATATATTATTTTGTAATGTATGGTATTACTGTACTGCTGGAGCTAGGAACATACGCATTTTGCTACACCTGCAAAATATGTGTAAGCGAGCATTAACATCTGACTTGAACTCAACATTTGCAAAGCATCTTTCCCCAAAAACTGTTGAAACCATTATTGAGTGTATCACTGTTAATACGATATTGCAGCATATACAACAGACCAGAAAGAAATGGCTATATCTGTTTGGGGAAAGACATCTTCAAATCAAATATCCTGTCAGATTCAATCATGTTCCCAAACTTCTACATAGAAAATAATAAAAAATGGCCGTCATCTTGGCTCTCATTTCAAACAACAGTAAGGGCTCAAACAGCTCTATTGAAAAATATCATAGAAACTCACCTTTTCTGTTTTTATTTTATTTACAGTGCCTTGCAAAAGTATTCATCCCCTTTGCGTTTTTCCTATTTTGTTGCATTACAACCTGTAATTTAAATTGATTTTTATTCGGATTTCATATAATGGACATACACAAATTAGTCCAAATGTCACGTCCTGACCATAGAAAGCCTGTATCTATGGTAGAGTAGGTCAGGACGTGACTAGTCTAGTTTATTATTTCTATTTGAAGTTCTAGGTTTATTTTTCTATGTTTGTGTATGATTCCCAATTAGAGGTTGCTGGTAATCGTTGTCTCTAATTGGGGATCATACTGAAGTTGCATTTTTTCCACCTATGGGTGATGAGATATTGTTTATGTTTAGTTGCCTGTTCGCACTACATTGTCATCACAGTTCGTTTATTCTTTGTTTTGTAATAGCTTAAGATTCACTTTCTTTATTAAACATGTAGAACTCTATACACGCTGCGCCTTGGTCCGATCATCATTATTACGAACAACGTGACACCAAATTGGTGAAGTGAAATGAAAAAAAACGTGTTTAATGAATTTATTTTTTTAATAAAAAGTGGTGCACCCCCTTTGCTATGAAGCCCTTAAATATGATCTGGTGCAACCAATTACCTTCAGAAGTCACATAATTCCCTAAAAGTCCACCTGTGTGCAATCTAAGTGTCACATGATTTGTCACTGGATATTAGCATATGTACAGTTGAAGTCAGAAGTTACACCGTAGCCAAGTAAACTTAACTAAGTTTTTCACAATTCCTGACATTGAAACCTAGTAAAAAGGTCCTCTTGGGTCAGTTAGGATCACCACTTTATTTTATTTTAAGAATGTGAAATGTCAGAATAATAGTAGAGAGAATTATTTCTTTCAGCTTTTCTTTCTTTCATCACATTCCCAGTGGGTCAGATGTTTAAATACTTATTGGGTGTATTTGGTAACATTGCCTTTAAATATTTTAACTTGGGTCAAGCTTTCCACAATAAGTTGGGTGAATTTTGGGCCACTTCTCCTGACTTCATGGTTGGGATGGTTTTCTTCGGCTTGCAAGACTCCCCCTTTTCCTTCAAACAAAATCACAGTCATTATGGCCAAGCAGTTCTATTTTTGTTTCATCAGACCAGAGAACATTTCTCCAAAAAAGTATGATCTTTGTCCCCATGTGCAGTTGCAAACCGTAGTCTGGCCTTTTTATGGCGGTTTTGGAGCAGGGGCTTCCTCCTTGCTGAGCGGCCTTTCAGGTTATGTGGATATCGGACAAATTTTACTGTGGCTAATAATTGTGTACCTGTTTCCTCCAGCATCTTCACATGGTCCTTTGCTGTTGTTCTGAGATTGATTTGCACTTTTCGCACTAAAGTACATTAATCTCTAGGAGACAGAACGCGTCTCCTTCCTGAGCGGTATTATGGCTGCTTGGTCCCATGGTGTTTATACTTGCGTACAGATGAATATAGCACCTTCAGGCATTTGGAAATTGCTCCCAAGGATGAACCAGACTTGTGGAGGTCTACAATTATTTTTCTGAGGTCTTGGCTGATTTATTTTGATTTACCCATGAAGTAAAACAGAGGCACTGAGTTTGAATGTAGGCCTTGAAATACATCCACAGGTACACCTTCAATTGACTCAAATGATGTCAATTAGCCTATCAGAATCTTCTAAAGCCATGACATAATTTTCTGGAATTTTCTAAGCTGTTTAAAGGCACAGTCAACTTGGTCAGGGACAAAGTTGTGGAGAAGTACAGATCAAGGTTGGGTTACAAAAGTTCAAACCAACGTTTGAACATCCCACGGAGCACCATCAAATCTATTATAAAAAAAATGGAAAGAATATGACACCACAACAAACCTGCCAAGATAGGGCCGCCCACCAGAACCCATGGACCAAGCATCGAGGGCATTAATCAGAGAGGCAACAAAGACACCAAAGATAACCCTGAAGGAGCTGAAAAAGCTCTACAGCAGAGATTCGAGTATCTGTCCATAGGACCACTTTAAGCCGTACACTCCACAGAGCTGGGCATTACGGAAGAGTGGCCAGAAAAAGCCATTGCTTCAAGAAAAAAAATAAGCAAACACGTTTGGTGTTCGCCATAAGACATGTGGGAGTCTCCCCAAACATATGGAAGAAGGTACTCTGGTCAGATGAGACTAAAATTGAGCTTTTTGTCCATCAAGGAAAACGCTATGTCTGGCGCAAACCCAACACCTCTCATCACTCCGAGAACACTATCCACACAGTGAAGCATGGTGGTGGCAGCATCATGCTGTGGGGATGTTTTTCATCGGCAGGGACTGGGAAACTGGTCAGAATTGAAGGATGGTGCTAAATACAGGGTAATTCTTGAGGGAAACCTCTTTCAGTCTTCCAGAGTTGAGACTGGGACGGAGGTTCACCTTCCAGCAGGACAATGACCCTAAGCATACTGCTAAAGCAACACCCAACATCCAATTACGGACAGTTGTGATACAGTCTGGAATCGAACCAGGGTCTTTAGTGACACCTCTAGCAGTGCCACTGCACCACTCAGGAGCCCCAAGCGTCAAAGGGACTTTATCAACAGAAAGCAAACCTTATTCATGAGACATATTCGGGAGGTGGGAGGCGAAGGTCGAGTCATGTGTCCTCCGAAACATGACCCGCCAAAACGCGCATCTTAACACCAGCTTGCTTAACCTAGAAGCCAACTGCACCAATGTGACAGAGGAAACACATTCAACTGACTACCGAGGTCAACCTGCAGGTTCCCGGCCCGCCACAAGAGGTCACTAGCGCATGATGAGCCAAAGAAACCCCCCGCCGACCAAACTCTCCCCTAACCCAGACGATGCTGGGACAGCTGTGCACCGCCCTATGGGACTCCCAATCACGGCCGGTTGCAATCCGGCCTGGTATCAAATCCAGGTCTGTAGTGACTCCTCTAGCACTGCAACGCAGTGCCTTAGACCGCAGCGACACTCGGGAGGCGCAGATTTACCTTTTCATACTGTTTATATAATTTGCCTGTGAAACCTAAATCATGTCGGTGACGTGAATGAGATCTGATAGAGATGTATTACTTCCCTCAACAATGCCTTACCAATGAGGTTTTCATTTATTTATTTATGTATTTATTTATTACCTTTATTTAACTAGGCAAGTCCGTTAAGAACAAATTATTATTTACAGTGACGGCCTAGGAACAGTGGGTTAACTTCTTTGTTCAGGGGCAGAGATTTTTACCTTGTCAGCTCGGGGATTCAATCTAGCAACCTTTCGGTTACTGGCCCAACACTCTAACCACTAGGCTACCTGCCACTCTGGTTTCGCCTCATATTTTTTTCCAAAGAAAAGTAATTCAGGTAGAATATACAATCTGAATACAATACCTGATAATATAATATCTGAATATGGTTATATTTGGGCTGAAAAGACAAACATTAATGAAAGTTAATTGTTTGGTTGTATTAAAATGATATCCCGCACAGATCATATGAGAACTTCATGAAATATGCTAGAACTTTCTAGTTTTGGCTAAACCACGTGTATGTTTTGATATAGGTAGCACAAACTGTGTCCGATCCATGTTAACCCATGAATTTAAAATAAAAATACCTGTCCTGGTCCTCTTTGTTGTTGTGTGGTGGAAAATATTAAATCCTGTGTTGGGTGGAGTAAAAATGGCTTCACACTAAACTGTGCCAGCACCAAGGAACCTGACACCTCTATTTATTCTGAATAGGAGCAATGTACTGAAATGTACAGTAAAATAATGTATAGTACAAACGTTTGTATAAAACAAACATGCATGGACGAACACAATAGATGGTGTCACGACTTTCCGTCTTGGGTGAGGGTCATAGGTGCCAGATCAGCTTGCCCAGCCCCCTCTCTCTCCCACCATAGTTTTATGACTTAACAACTGGGTCGTAAATACCTTGGTGTTAGATATCCCTTTGTTACCACAGAGAGAGATTTTGCAGTACTGTAACATCAAAAGATTAGATATTGTAACCATATTTCTAACCTAAATAACGTGGGTAGGGACTTAAAGAACATTCATGTCAAATCAGTTGTTGTTTTAGGATATCGTGAAGGATGGTATAACCAAAAAATGGTAACTCTACAAATGTATATGTCTCAGTTGTCAAGTTTACATTGAAATGTTGTAAAACTTAAATGATTAAATATGAAACTATTTGTGAGAAGATGACATGTGAGTTTAGCCTTCTAAACGAGAATTGTTTTTCATGTAATGTTTTACCAAGTCAGTAACCACGCCCATGTGAGCACAGGCATTGTGGCAACGGGATGGAACCACCCTCCAATGTGAGTGCTTATAAAGGACTCCTAAAGAATGAAAATATTAGACCAGAGAACGTGAGGACCATCCAAATGTTGAAATGGTCGGAATCTCTACAGACCAGTATATGGACGGTAAGCCGGACGGCTGAGAAAAGGTTTACAGCTAAAGACCAGCCAAAGTACAGGGCGACCTTGATATGGCAAGACCCTCTGTATCTCTCTCTCGAAGAAGAAGAAGTCTACACTGGAACATTCATTCAGTCTGCAGCTGTTTATGTACTGTTAGCCTAGGAAACTCGACCGAAGACGAGAGACGAACAATTTCCTCTCACCACTATAGGTATCTCTAGGACAGGTATTCCCAAACTGGGCAACGCGTAAACCTATGGGTATGCACAATGCTATCGGAGGTACGCCAAATAAAAATGTGATTCATATTTTCCAACGGAGCTATACATTTGGGTGAGTTTTGTTTCCTCGCCTGAGTAGCCTCGTTTCACTGGCAAAAATAAAATTAAACCATCTAGTGTTCAGCGAAATAACAACACAATGTCAAATACAGGTAGCCTAGTAAAATAATTAACATCCAATCACATTAACCATTACTCTCTTGGTGGAAACATTTACTCTTGCGCAGACATTTAGAAATGAAACATGGAACATTTGAAAAATAAGCCACAGGAGTTTTTTGAATGGGAATGAATATGACTTTTGAGTAGTAAGACATGTATAAAAGCAACAGATACCATTAATAAGAATGGGCTAGAATTGTCTTAAATGGTGAGCTAATGAGTGGCTAGGACAGGCAAGCCCCATACTGTTGTTGAGGACTTAAATCTTCCTGCTGGCACGGATATGGCTGGGACAATGCTGGGGGAAAAGAACGAAAAAACTATGCAGACAATAACTTCATCAAATAACACTGTTTCAAGACACATCAGTGACATGGCAGGAGATGTTTTGAAACAATTACTGCTTCCCATACAAGCCAGTGAATTATATGCGTTACAGCTGGATGAGTCAACAGATGTGGAGAGCCTGGCACAGCTCCTGGTATATGTCCGTTACGTTTATTGGGGGTCAGTTAAGGATGACATCCTCTTCTGCAAACCACTGGAAACCAGAACAATAGGATCGGATATGTTTCAATTACTGGAGAGCTTTGTGGACTTTGGTGGTCAAGATGTGTTGGTATCTGTACTGATGGTGCAAAAGCCATGACAGAGAGACATATTGGAGTGGTAACGCGCGTGCAAGCAGTTGCTCCCAATGCCACTTGTGTACACTGCAGCATCCACCGAGAGGCTCTTGCTGCGAAGGGAATGCCTGACAGCTTGAAAGACGTTTTGGACACTACAGTAAAAATGGTTAACTTTGTCAAAGCAAGGCCCCTGAACTCTCGTGTATTTTCTGCATTATGCAATGATATGGGCAGCGACCATGTAACGATTTTACAATGTACAGTTGAAGTCAGAAGTTTGCATACAGTTTTTCACCATTCCTGACATTTTAATCCCAGTAAAAATTCCCTATTTTCGGTCAGTTAGGATCACTACTTTATTTTAAGAATGTGCAATGTCAGAATAATAGTAGAGAGAATTATTTATTTCAGCTGTTATTTATTTCATCACATTCCCAGTAGGTCAGAAGTTTACATATACTAATTGAGTGTTCGGTAGCATTGCCTTTAAATTATTTAACTTGGGCCAAACATTTTGGGCCAAACAGAGCTCTTTGTCACTTCCCACGAGCCTGGTTATGACAAAAACTCACAGGCATTCTTATGGTTAATAAATGTATTGTATAAACTATACAATACATTTATTAAACATAAGAATGAGTGTGGCAGGCTTACAATGATGGCAAGAAACAACATTTTAGAGTGCGCTGTCCCTCGTGCTTGAGGGGGGACGCACCTGGACGTTGAATGTTTGAAGGTGATATGGGAATATAAAAAGTTTGGGAACAACTGTATTAAAGTAATGATGTACTGTTGATTCTCTTTGCTTATGTGAGCTGTTCTTTCCATAATATGGACTTGGTCTTTTGGCAAATAGGGCTATCTTCTGTATACCACCCTTACCTTGTCACAACACAACTGATTGGCTCAAACACATTAAGAAGGAAAGAAATTCCACAAATTGACTTTTTAACAAGGGACACCTGTTAATTGAAATGCATTCCTGGTAACTACATCATGAAACTGGTTGAGCTGTCATCAAGGCAAAGGGTGGCGAATTTAAAGAATCTCAAATATAAAATATTTGTATTGGTTTAACACATTTTTAGTTCATAGTTTTGATGTCTTCACTATTATTCTACAATGTAGAAATAGTAAACCTAAAGAAAAACCGTTGAATGAGTAGGTGTGTATAAACTTTTGACTGGTACTGTATATATTATTTGTATTATATTTTAATATTTATGAAGGACGCAATAGATATGAGAACCCCTTAAATCAAACTCAACATGAGCGTGTATGGAGAACACCTGATTCAGAAGTGACCATCTCTCCATGTGAGGAATTGCACATAGTATTTTAAATAAGTCTATATCTTTACAAGCAATGATGTTTCTAGACCATTTCAACTGGGGGGGCCAAGCTGGGGCCAGTTGTACTGTTAGAGGGGCCAGTTACATTAGATGTTATTGTTGTGATATCATTTTCTTCACTGCATTGCAGGCATTAGCAGGCAAAAGACCATGTTCATAATCATCATCGTTTTCACTGTCTAATAACGGATGTAAAAAAAGAACAATAGCAAATATTAGTTATGTAAAACCTATTTCATACTCCACATTGAGGGGGTCCAAAATTGTTGTCACAAGAACCGCAGAACCGCTAGTGCTGACAAGTACAGTGATGGACCACAGGTTCAACCCATAAGTACAGAACACACCACCAGACTCAACTGTCTCATCTGAGAAACCTTTAGAGGAACACCCTGATATTTACACCACTGCACTGTGCAAACTGAGTTGCTAGAAATAGTAAATTATTAAGCAAGCAAGTCCACAAATGAACAGGTAAATCAGACACAGTGAATAGAGTACGTACAAAATATACAGATATTTACATATACATTTATATACATACATGAATACATTTTTGTTGTTGTCACTAAGCACTTTGAGCATGTACCATTTTTGTGTCCATACAGGAGACACATGGTCCTACAATATGTCCACCTTGGAACATGAGTTGAATACATTGCAAGTCCCACTTAAATGGTCCTGTCCATGTGTAAGACTGGCCACTGCAAGTACTGATAATGATACTGGGAGTCAACTTACCCCCAACCATGTATGCATCTACAATGCAAGAATATGGTCTGTGGCACAAGACTATACTGAGAGTAACTGTCTCTTATGATTTAAGATTATAATTCAACAGTGCAATATAACCATCCTCTGACAGGTTCCAGCTGCCAATAACACTAGCCCACTGTTTAATAAAGACCTTTAATAAAGTAGATGTTTATCTCTCAATCGGGCCACGGTATTCTCTGTAGTTATATTGCCTGCCGCAGAAATGGCACCCTATTCCACACGTTGTGCATTGCTTTTAACCAGAGCCGTATGTGGCCAAAATTAGTGCACAATATAGAGAGACATTTGTGACATAGACATATTGATTATAGATACAGTGCCTTGCGAAAGTATTCGGCCCCCTTGAACTTTGCGACCTTTTGCCACATTTCAAAAAAGATGGTTAAAATTGATGGGAAGATGGATGGAGCCAAATACAGGACCATTCTGGAAGAACCTGATGGAGTCTGCAAAAGACCTGAGACTGGGACGGAGATTTGTCTTCCAACAAGACAATGATCCAAAACATAAAGCAAAATCTACAATGGAGTGGTTCAAAAATAAACATATCCAGGTGTTAGAATGGCCAAGTCAAAGTCCAGACCTGAATCCAATCGAGAATCTGTGGAAAGAACTGAAAACTGCTGTTCACAAATGCTCTCCATCCAACCTCACTGAGCTCGAGCTGTTTTGCAAGGAGGAATGGGAAAAAATGTCAGTCTCTCGATGTGCAAAACTGATAGACATACCCAAAGCGACTAACAGCTGTAATCGCAGCAAAAGGTGGCGCTACAAAGTATTAACTTAAGGGGGCTGAATAATTTTGCACGCCCAATTTTTCAGTTTTTGATTTGTTAAAGAAGTTTGAAATATCCAATAAATGTCGTTCCACTTCATGATTGTGTCCCACTTGTTGTTGATTCTTCACAAAAAATACAGTTTTATATCTTTATGTTTGAAGCCTGAAATGTGGCAAAAGGTCGCAAAGTTCAAGGGGGCCGAATACTTTCGCAAGGCACTGTATGTCATTTTGTGCAACCCAACAAATAATAGGTCAAGTGACAGTCCTTCTATTCAAGAGCATCAACCAAACAAATGAACCTCCCACTCTCTGTGTCCCAAATAGCACCCTATACCCTATTTTGTCACCCACTTTTGACCAGAACTGTATAGAAAACATAGTGACATTTGGTACATAGACAATAAGTGACCTATTTCCTTTTCAACAGTAATGTCTGACAATATTGTTCAGCGACAGTGTAGCCTTATGATAAATACCAAAAGGACCACAAGGTCCTGTCAGACTTCATGTGATCTGTATTCAGGTGCTGTAAGGTAGTGGATAGAGAAGAAAATGGGTACATAATACCTTTCATGCCGAGTTGCTTTGTGTCGTTATTGACAGTGAGACAGTGTTCCCCTTTGGTACTGTCACGAGATGGATTGGTAGATAAGTGGGTGGAGGGGCTGGTGTGATCAGACGCACCTACAGAGAGTGAGCTAATTAGACAGGTAGCTGGGGATTGGCTGTAATTTCCTTTAAAAGCCCTGTATTTTGTGGTGTTCGGGGGCTGGGAGTTGAGTGGAGAATGTCTCTTCTTGGGGATCGGACCCCTATGCAAGTGTCCATGGCTTGTCTGTTTGCTGTGATCGCACTGTACCAGTGTCTCCGGGACGAGTAGTCTTACTGATGAATTCAAGTGAGGAAGTGGGCGGCTGCGCTGATGACAAACTGGGGCTGTGGAGCTGATCTGAGAGCAGAGGACCGAGTGAGGCATTGGTACAAGGCACATCTAGGAGCTTTAGCTCCGCCACGTTTCCCTGCAGTCTGTCTTCCTCTCGTTTCGCACCGGAGGTGGGCCCATCCGTGACGTTGCCAAGCAGTCTCAGACCAGGTGCATTTCAGGACAGGGGGCTGTGCGGATCTGGACATTGCCATACAGAGACATTTATTTTATGGGAATACGGTTCTCGTTGGGAAATTTAGACCCTATCCCCACCCTCTCTATATGTTGTCTTATCTCTCTTTCCCCCTCCCTATTTTGTCACATACAGTTGAAGTCGGAAATTTACATTTCGGGTAGCCTTCCACAAGCTTCCCACAATAAGTTGGGTAAATTTTGACCCATTCCTCCTGACAGAGCTGATGTAACTAAATCAGATTTGTAGGCCTCCTTGCTCGCACACGCTTTTTCAGTTCTGCCCACAAATGTTCTATGGGATTGAGGTCAGGGCTTTGTGATGGCCACTCCAATACCTTGACTTTGTTGTCCTTAAGCCATTTTGCCACAACTTTGGAAGTATGCTTGGAATCATTGTCCATTTGGAAGACGCATTTACGACCAAGCTGTAACTTGACTGATGTCTTGAGATGTTGCTTCAATGTGTCCACATAATTGTCTTCCCTCATGATACAATCTATTTTGTGAAGTGCACCAGTCCCTCCTGCAGCAAAGCACCCCCACAACATGATGCTGAAACCCCCGTGCTTCAAACTATAGTTTGTTAACAAGAAATATGTGGAGTGGTTGAAAAACAAGTTTTAATGACTCCAAACTAAGTGTATGTAAACTTCCGACTTCAACTGTAGCAGTAGAGTCTTATAGAGGGGTTGGAAGAGTAGAGCAGGGCCAAGGGTGGGTCCCATATGGTTTGCAGCAACAGAGTGACATTGTATTGCCATTTAACATATTGTTTGAAGTGCCATATCAGAATAATTCAGTGTGCAGTATGTTGCAGTGTCACTTTTGCATGCCTGATATTTACCTGAGGCAATCAGGGGGAGGGTAACCTATCTGATGGGAAGGTTACCCTCTATTGTGTCGACACAGTCTGGGAAATCATGCAGTCAGTCTGCTGTGGGGAAACTGGGTCCGATCCATGTTAACCCATACATTTAAAATAAAACTGACCTTGAGCATACTTAAATGTCCTGGTCTTCTATGTTGGGATTGTGTTCTAGAAAACATTAAATATTGTGTTGAGTGGAGTAAAAATGGGTTCACACTAAACTGTGCCAGCACCAAGGAACCTGAGACCTCTTATTATGAATTGGAGCAACATGTGCTGAAATGTACAGTAAAATAATGTGCAATGCAAATGTTTGTATAACACAAGCATGCATGCACACAATAGGTGTCAGCCAGACTAAACATAGCCATCTAACTCAAAGTGCTGCTGTCTTCAGTCTGGAAAGGCTCTTTTGATGTTTTCGGTAAAATGTGTTAATCATGAAGGGGACTTCAAGGTGGTGTCCTGCTGATTGGATATCACATTTTCGAATTGAACAAATCACAACCTATGTTTTACTGAAGCGAATTGACTAGGACGGCAGGGGTGTTGTGAATTCAATTATTTTGCATGTAAGAACAAATCAAAACTTAAGCAAACTTTTGCGTGAATATTGCACCAACAAACAGACTTCTGTACAGACCAGTTATCAGTTCTCCCGCGCTGTGTACCATGAGTCGCGTCTGTCAGGCTAGGCTATGTTAGCATCGCTCCTTCCTTCCTGAAGTAGTGTAGACCCCTACCTAACACAGGTATGGCTTTTATATACAGTGCCTTTGAAAAGTATTCAGACCCCTTGACTTTTTACACATTTTGCTAAGTTATTCTAAAATGGATTGCAGTTTTTTTTTTTTTACCTACACACAATATCCCATAATGACAAAGCGAAAATGTTTGCAAATGTATTAAAAATAAACAAACATTCAGACCCTTTGAAATGAGACTCAAAATTGAGCTCAGGTGCATCTGTTTCCTTTGATCATCCTTGAGAAGTTTCTGCAACTTGATTGGAGTCCACCAGGGGTAAATTCAATTGATTGGACATGATTTATAAAGGCAAACAACTGTCTATATAAAGGTTCCTCAGTTGACAGTGCATGTCAGAAAAAACCAAGCCATGAGGTCGAAGGAATTGTCCGTAGAGCTCCAAGACAGGATCGTGTTGAGGCACAGCTCTGGGAAAGGGTACCAAAACATTTCTGCAGCATTGAAGGTCCCCAAGAACTCAATGGCCTCCATCATTCTTAAATGGAAGTTTGGAACTACCAAGACTCCTCCCAGAGATGGCCTCCCAGCCAAACTGCACAATCGGGGGAGAAGGGCCTTGGTCAGGGAGGAGACCAAGAACACCATGGTCACTCTGACTGACCTGAAAAGGCCTGACCTGAAGACCTGAAAATAGCTGTATAGCAATGATCCCCATCCAACCTAATAGAGCTTGAGAGGATCAGGAAGAATTGGAGAAACTCGCCAAATACAGGTGTGCCAAGTTTATAGCGTCCTACCCAAGAAGCTGTAATCGCTGCCAAAGGTGCTTCAACAAAGTATTGCGTAAAGGGTCTGAATACTTGTGAAATGTCATTTATTTTATTTTTATAAATTACCACAATTTCTAAACCTGATTTTGCTTTATAATTATGGGTTATTGTGTGTAGATTGATTGGGGGACAATTTAATACATTTTAGAATAAGGCTGTAATGTAACAAAATGTAGAACAAGTCAAGGAGCCTGAATACTTTCATTCTCATCAACTAAAAAAACAGCAACCAAGTGAATATTTTGATATAGTTGATATATTATAATATGTGGGGTACATATCCATCCAAGCTCACAAGCTCCTCTGTGCATATGAGTGATCTAATATACAACACATGGCAACAGCATGCAGTCTTGTTTCTGTACACACACACCACTAAAACGCAACTGCACCCTATACATTCCTCATTAAAATCCTACACATACACACTCCAGAGACTACCCCCTTTTCACTTAACATTTCTTAGAGGGCTAAACCAACTCCACATTTTGCTAAATTAGCGTAGCTTATGTTAGCACAATTAGCTAACTGTTAATGCACACACCCCATTAATATGCCACTGCATCTTTTCTACACTCCTTGTTGAAATCTTCCTACATTGCACTTCACATTGGTCGACAGAGGGCTAAACCAACTCCTAATTTTGCTACACGAGTGCAGCTCGCATTAGCACAATTAGCTAACTGTATACGCAGAGCCTGGAACTCACTGACATATATTTTTTTAAACTAAGCGAATAACTTTAACAAGGCTGGGGGTTGTTTATTAGGCGGCTATGAAAATTCCATAGCTAAGGAAGGATTTCACTTTCATCAGGGCCGCCTGGGTGAGAGGTACGTTGGGTCGCTAGGCAGGAAGCAGCAGCGGAGAGCCATGGCAGTTTGTTTTGTGTGTGCGTGTGACTCTGGGTGCGTGTGATGGGGCTGTTGTGTTATGGGGTTAGATTGGCACCAGAGGTGGCATGCAAAAATGCTCGCCAGCTCCTGTCGGGTGCCAATTAGTGGGAGATATGTCGCGTGATTTGCCCAAACAGCTCTCAAACACGATGCTCAATGGCTGCACAGTGTGTGTGTGTGGGAGGGGGGGGGGGCTCTGAGAGGACAGAGTGAACAAAGAGGAATAAGGAGGGAAGGTTATGCAGACTGGGAATAGAAGAGCAAATGGAAAATGACTGCATTGTGTGTATCTGATGTTTCTCCTTCTCGGTGACAAAACAGCGCAATCTTACACACAGACCGACCGCTGTACACATCAACTAGCTCTCACATTGGCACGTCAGAATTAGACGTTCATTCATCTTTCTTAAATGTCAAAGTTTTTCTCAAAGTAATATGCATATTATTAGTAGATTTGGATAGAAAACACTCTGAAGTTTCTAAAACTGTTTGAATCATGTCTGTGAATATAACAGAACGTATGTAGCAGGCAAAACCCCGAGGACTAACCGTTCAGAATTTTTTTTTTTAGGTCTCTGTCTGTTCAGTGATTTCTCATTGGGAAACAATATTTCTTAGGAACTTGTTTTCAGTTTCTACCGCTTCCACTGGATGTCACCAGTCTTTGGAATTAGATTGAGGTTATTCTTTTGTGCAATGAAGAAGTACGGCATTCTAGGAACTGCGTAACATTGTTGAAAGTTGCGCAAGACTTGAAAAGTAGCTTGGTTTGTTGTCTTCCTGTATTGAAAATAGATAGACCCGTCTTCAATTTGATTGATTATTAACGCTTAAAATTACCTCAAGTATTTAGTATCTTACATGTGTGATTTAATGAAAGTTCAATTTTTATATCATTTTATTTGAATTTGCCGCACTGCATTTTCCCTGGCTTTTGGCCAAGTGGGACGCAAGCGTCCCCTATACCAGGAGAGGGATAAGGTTTGGGATAGGCTGAAAAAAAAATCTCAAACTCCTTTCTATCGCTGAATTCAGATGTGCAGCCTTCGACACCAGAGGCAGATACTTATGCCCATTCTTTGTCCACAACGCCCTAGCAAAACCGAAACCTACTTGAAGGTAACAGCGCTCACTGTAGCCCTTAGTGGCCGGTTTCCAAGTCATCTCCCAACATCCTCAGACATGGATGGATGTCGAATACTGACTTTTTTCACGGGTGGTAAATATACAGAGTTCGACACACAACACTACACGCTCATTCAATACATATATGCTACAGCTTTCCTCTCACGTACAGCTGTCTTTTCAGAGCTACAACCCTATCTGAGCGGTGATACAAGTCCTATTCAGATTCCAGGCACAAGTGACATAAGCGGTCACTTAGGGCCCCCAGACTCAAGGGGGCTCCAAACCCCCCACAAAAAGGAACTCAGTCTCAACTTCCTGGGGAGAGTAAGAATAGCAGAATACACCAGGTACCATTTCTAAATTGTGCATCAGCAGTTTTTCTCTTTTTCACTGACAGTCACTCAATTAGCCATGTCAACTAACAATTTCAAGATTTGAAAATAGCTGTCTAGACTATCTAAACTTTTAGAAATCATGGCCGAATACCAACCGGGCACGTGACATTGCTTTTGTTAGTCATTCTCAATCATATACAGTACAGTGCCATCAAAGTATTCACATTCCTTGACTTTTTCCACATGTTGCTGTGTTACCAGCCTGCATTTATGTCACTGGCCAGTCAATATCCAATAGTTGTGTGTAGGCAGGTCAACGTAGAATTATGTTTTTAGACATTTTTGCAAATGAATAAAAACGAAAAGCTGAAATGTCTTGAGTGTTCAACACCGTTTTTTAGGGTAAGCCTAAATAAGTTCAAGAGTGAACATTTACTTAATAAGTTGCATGACTGTTTGCAATAATAGTGTTTAACAATATGATTCTGAATGACTACCTCATCTCTGTACCCCACACATACAAATATCTGTAAGGTCCCTCAGTTGAGCAGTGAACTTCAAACGCAGATTCAACACCACAGACCAGGGAGGTTTTCTAATGCCTTGCAAAGACGGGAACCTATTGATAGATGGGTAAAAATACAAAAAGCAGGCATTGAATTTCTCTTTGAGCATGGTGAAGTTATTAATTACTTTGGATTGTGTATCAATTCACCCAGTCACTACAAAGATACAGGGGTCCTTCCTAACTCAGTTGCCAGAGAGGAAGGAAACCACTCAGGGATTTCACCATGAGGCCAGTGTTGACTTTAAAACAGATACAGAGTTTAATGGCTAGGATATGAGAACTGATCGACAACATTGTAGTTACTCCACAATACTAACCTAACAAACATAATGAAAAGAAGTAAGCCTGTACAGAACACATATGTTTTTGCACTAAGGCAGTAAAGTTAAACTGCAAAACATGTAGCAAAGAAATTGACGTATGTCCTGAATACAAAGTGTTATGTTTGGTGCAAATCCAACACATCACTTTATATTTCAAGCATGGTGTTGGCTGCATCATGTTATGGGTATGCTTGTCATCGGCAAGGAATAGGGAGGTTTTTTCTTCCAAAAAGAAAAGGAATAGAGCTAAGCACAGACAATCCTAGAGGAAAACCTGGTTCAGTTTGCTTTCCAAAGGACACTGGGAAACAAATTCACCTTTAAGCAGGAGTATAACCTTAAACAAGGCGAAGTATACAGTACACTAGATTTGCTTACCAAGAGGACATTGAATGTTCCTGAGTGGTCTAGTTAGAGTTGACTTAAATTGTCTTGAAAATATATGGCAAGACATGAAAATAGCTGTCTAGCAATGATCAACAACTAACTTAAAAAATATTTTGTGCAAATATTATACAATCCAGGTGTGCAAAGCTCTTAGACTAACCCAGAAAGACTCACAGCTGTAATTGCTGCCAAAGGTGTTGACTCAGGGGTGTGAATACTTATGTAAGTGACATTTCTGTATTTCATTTTCAATAAATGTACAACCATTTCTAAAACCAAGTTTACACTTTGTCATGGGTGAGAAAAAAGTTGATTGAATGCATTTTGAATTCAGGCTGTAACACAACAAAATGTGCAATAAGTTAATGGGTATGAATACTTTCTGAAGACACTATCAAATAGCTTTAACATGCACTCATTACTCTCCACCTCATGGCAAAATGGTGAGAATTACAGGAAATTTGTTTTAAAATTGCACAAAAAAAATCCTCCACCCCATGACAAAATGTGTATAATTGCAGAAAAAATGATCAAACGCGTCGAGGAGGGCTACTAAAATGTTTTGCCTAGTGGGGACCCCCCCAACCAAGTCACGCTTGGGGCCCCCAAAAGGCAAGAGCCGTCCCTGTTCCTATTCTTCAGTGTGTGTACAAAAACACAGCTAAGCTGGCTGTGCGAAGCTACGGTACAGGGCACCGCTATTCTATCTGACAATGGCAGAAGCCTCAGAGTGGGAGGTAAGTGCAACAAAGCTCTCATGGATTCATGGCTCCCTCATACGCTAGACTCGACCTTGTCTCAGTGTGTGTGTGTGTGTGTTTATTTATTGGAGGCTTTGGCCTTGGCGCAGTGGCCGTGTGTCGGAACTCATGGGAGGCATCGACGGCGAGTTGCTTGGCTACACACACACAGACAGAAATTGGTACACACACACACACACAGAAAGTGGTACACACATTTAGAGGTACGCGCTTACACACAAGAAAGGCACATACACACACAGTGTCACACACACAGGGCTGAGTTCACATGGCGGGACAATGTAATGATGCAATCAAGGCCGACAAAAATTCCAGATTGTCAGCATAATCAAACAACATTCAGCTCATACACCCATACATACCCAACAAGACATGCAAGCAGCCTGTCACCTTCTCAACCTCCTCCACTCACATTTGAACCCTGCAGCACATCCTCTGTGTTAGGCTGAGTTTGAGATTGGCATAAAAGAACAGTGTCGTTACAAAACAGAGGGAAGCTGTCGGATTCGTAACACACCTTAGGGCAAGAGTCACTGAACATTTGCCGCTTTCACAGAAGACTGGACATGTAGTAGAGTTTGTGAGTCACTTTTCAACTCAAAGGCACTTCAGAGGAAATCAGAGATGTAGCTAGCCTGGTTCCAGATCTGTTTGTGCTGTCTTGCCAAGAACGGATTGCTTTCAGTTAGTGAGGTTGTGTGTTGTGACTGAATCACTGTGTAAAATAAATGGTCTCCCACAAAGTTTTATGAAGGTGTTTCATAATGTAAAAGTTGCATACTGTTATATTGTCTGACTGGGACTTTTATTTATCCTGTCTCTCTTCTTTGTTGACATTCTCCCATTGGGAGGTGCAATATGCTCTTAAAGGTGCAATATGCTCTGCCATTTCCTCATTTAAAAAAAATCTAAAATGACCCAAGAGAATCATTGTACCATCTAAACCGATGCATATGAAATATATTTTTCAATAACCAAACATTTTGTATTTTAAGCAGAAGTACAGTATAAAACCGACAGTAAAAAATAAGCAGAAACAAAAGAGGGAAACATAGAAATAGCACATAGAAAGGATCGATATCTTATCAGACTTGCTTTCAATGAGAATGAGAGATCTACTGTATCTCCCATTTCTATCTGAAATCGGTCAGGTCTCACAAAAAAAAAATATTTAAAAAATGCCACACTGGTAATAAGTGAGGGTATATACTTCCCATATCTCAACTCATCCGTTTTTCGTACACTCTTATGTACCTACCAATCCCTCTCCCTACCCTTAAGCCCCCCTAGCTCCCATACCCTCCAATACTATGCTCTAATTGGCTATCATGTATCCAAACATTTCCAGCAAACAATCTGTAGAGAAAGAGATACAGAGGAGAACATGAGACAGAAAGAGAGAAGAGAGGAGAGATACAGTAGGGAGAGAAAGAGGGGGTAAAGAGAGAAAGGTACAGAGAGAAAGAGGAGAGACAGTCATACATCCTGACAGAAAAAGGGGGAGAGAGAAGTAGAGAGAGAGGACAGAGAGATGAGAAGTTTTGACAGCGATTCTTTTTTTTACTGGTTGGTTCATGATTCAGAGAGCCGAAGCCTGGCTCAGACTGAAAGGTCAGAGCTTATGTTCGCTACCTCCTCCTCTACTTTCCCTCTCTCCCTCATACACACACATACTTGCAAGCATGGGGGGAGGTGGCACACACTGCGGAGAGTGGGCAGCAATTTAGGATTGGCCACTGGACTTTGTGTGAGAGAGCATGGAATTCCTTGTATCTGTTTGTGTGTCCTTATGTGTTTTTCTGTGTGTGTGTGTGTTCGCCAGCCTAGGTGTGCCCACCCACACACAGTTCTAAGGGGATCACAATGTGATTGGCTTGCTCATTCCCATTCTGTGCCACGGTCTGTGCCTCTTGCTATCGTGTGTTTGTGTGCATGCGTGTGTGTGTGCGGAGGATGAGTGTGACGCCAACTACTAGCGACCAGGGACAAACTGGAGTTGGTGCTCAACCCAGGCAACAACACACATGAGAGCTAACATGCTAGCGAAGACCTTTTCTCAGGTTACATGTAATAACACTCACGAGTGAGTGCCTACATATGATGATCATCCGATGCTCACTAGGTGTGAGTGCTACAGGATTCATTCCAGGTCACAGTATTGACATGACAAATTGTTTATCCTAATTTCATCCTTATAGACCATAGTACAGTACCATAATAGGACTATATTCAACAATTCTAGAAGGCCAGTATTCATCGGCGTACACCAACCCACATACCACAAGCCATAACTTTCCCCATAGAACCACCACTACCACCATAGCATGACCGCCTCCCTCCTTTCCCCATCCTATCCCGGGATACCCTGCCTCCAAGACCCCCTTACCTGTGTGGATCCTCCGGTGGGTCTTTGGAGAGGGCTATGCTAAGGTAGGAAGCGCTATAGGGTGTTTTAGCATGGGTCCCTGAACCAAGTCCATCCAACAGTAGAGGCAACAAGTTAAACTCCCGCCCGCCCACTGGCCCATTGTCTCGCTGGTCAGAGTGCCAAAGGCCAAGGTTCAGCCAGCCATCAACTGACATTGCATGGAAAGTCAGAGGTGAGAGGTCAATGATAATGAGGTGTCTGTCAATTAAGGTTAATTGAGATTTCGTGAACAATGATGGCGTTTGTAAACGTTTGTGTACATTAACAAAGTGAACTTGTACAAAAACACAGTGGAACATACGATATTTGTTTCTAGGTGGATTTAACTACGCTGGCAGGGGCATACAGTATAAGAAACAATTTCATGATGGATAGTTTGATAATTGTATAGGTCATTTTGATTTAACCGCTAGTATTATATCACTCTCAGTGGACTCTCCTCCCTCAGAGCTAGTCTAATTTAGCTTACTCCCTCCAATTTTGTTTTTATACTTCCTTCCCTTCCCCTAAATGAGTATTTATCTCTCCTGCTGTTCTTCGCGATCTGCAAACATTAAAGATAAAGACTTGTGTTCCTATTTAAAAATATATATATATTTTCAGGACAAACAAAACCAAAAACCTGTATGCAAATGTTATATTTCATTAATCACTTACATTTAGTTAAATATTGGAAAAATACTACATTTCACAGAATGCATTTAGTTTATGTTGATCTTGAGGCCTTCAAAAAGAAGCCAAACAAATTAAGTGGTTGGTGGAAAAATTATTGACTATTCTAAGCAGAGGTTAAAGGAGTATATGAACATTGTTTCCAGAGAAAAGTGATATATTCTCTTTCATGTTCTATGACTGAGTATAATTTCTATGAATTGCACAGAATTAAATTATGCTTCCTATCACTCAAACTCAAATTCTACATCCTGTGGGGTGTGGCCAATTCAATGCGAATTTCAACTTGTGAGTTGAATGGGAGTCAATTCCCAAATTCTGAATTGAGCCCAACCCTGCATGCTAGCCATGTCTCACACCGTCACTCTCTCTTTCTGTGACTGCGTGAGCATATGTCAGTTTGTGAGCATGTGTGCGTGCGTGTATGCTTGACTGTTTGGGGCACTGCCAAAATCCTGAAGTATCCCTTTAACCTTGCGCTGACCTGTGTCACACAAACAAACATGCAACCTTACACTCACACACACAAACTAACACATGTGCATGCAGTCACAGAAGGAGAGAGAGGGTGTGAGACATGGCTAGTATGCAGGATTGGGCTCAATTGCCAAAATACAAGTATCTCTTTAAACTCCTGTAGGTAGCACGTGAAATGATATCAAACAAACCTTGCAGTGAGGCAGTAGTGAGAAAAAGTATCTGGCTCATAACTTCAAAAAGATAACTGTAAACAGATGTCGCAAAGGGATTAAATTGGCCAGAGCTGAGAAAAGAGAGCGTGTGGATTTTCTAAGGCATTTCTCTCTCTCTTTCTATGCTCTCTCTCCCTCCTGTCTCCGAACCCTCTACCCTCCTTTTGCTCTCCATCTCTCTCCTTCAGTGACTGTGGGGACATGATATTATGGCCCATGATATCCAGCTGTCTACTGTTCCCAAAGGAGACCTGAAACCAGACCTACCCCCTGGTTCACCTTGACTCTCTTCTGTCTTTGTCTGTGTCTGTCTCCTCTCTTTCGCTCTTTTTTTTCTCTGTCTCCCTCTGTGTCCCTCTTTCTCTCTCTCTCACTTCTTTACTCCGTGCCTTTCTATATCTGCCATTTCTCTCTTAACTCCACCCTCCCCCCCCCCCCCCACTCAGTCCCACAATGCCTGGATCCCCTTTCCTCTCCCCCACCCTCTCTGCACACCATAAGACCAAGGTGTAGAAAAAGAGGGGGGTAAAGGGTGGCAGAAGAGGAGGAGAGGTGGAGGCTCTCCGCTGCCTGCCGGCCCTCTTGCTCACTCTAATTACTGCCTCTCTTTCTCTCCCTCACTTCCAAAGTCACTCGGCGAGCACACTGAGGTGCGGCGGGGAGGGAAAATTGAACAAGCGTCACACGTCACTACTGGTTACCCTCTGCCTCCCCTGTCAGCACCGCAGCTCTCTCTGTTCACTCGCCCCGCAATTACCGCCCTCCGAGGACCAGAAGACTAAAATACAGACCTAGCTGGCAATAGCGGAATAGGATCTTTGTGATGCTTTTTGTTGAAGGATGATGGACAAGGTAATAGTAGGGAAAACATTATGTACAATGTCAAAGAGCACAAAGGTTAAAAAATAATGTGTGCCTATCCTGATCCTGTGTTGTGCTGTAATTGGGGTGAATGGCAGGTCTGGATAATGTTAAAGGGATTTAGAGATATCACATCTGTGCAATGCAGTAGGGGGCACTATACCAAGACTGGCTGAGGGCCCTGACCTGGCCCCTGACTCAGGGGGACAGTGGGTCGGCGGAAACAGGCAGCAGCACGAGGCCCCGTTCACAGGGTGGCCACGTGCCACCTGGACAAACTCTCCCATGCTCTCCTTTAGATCCCGCCACTGCTAGCCTCTCCAGGAATATCCATATTTTTATCTTCTTCCTTTCTCCTCTCCTATGACTAGAACAGTCAAAGGATAATATAAAATATCCCTTCTACCCAACTAACTTTTACCCTACAAACAGCCTAGTACAGGGGTGTCAAACCCATTCAATGGAGGGCCTAGTGTCTCCCGTTTTAAAATAAAATCTCTCTCTATATATATGTCCTAGACAACCAGGTTAGGGGAGTTCCATACTAAGTAGTGACCTTCATTTATCAATCAAGTACAAGGGAGGAGCAATAACCCGAAGACACTCAGCCCTCCGTGAAATGAGTTTGACACGTGCCCAAGTCCCTTTGAAGTTTTCCCACCCAAAGCTAACAACTTCTATATCAAAACCTCCACCCCTTTTACCATCTAAAATATTCCTAAAAGATACTCCCAGAGAGCTCATTCCCATTTAGAAATTTGCCACCATTTTCCTGCCAAGTTCCTTCCAAATTCCAGACATAAATTCTGAGAATGACTCATTCTGGGAATGGTTTGGGGGGGGCAGTGGAGGGATCGATCGCGGCGTTCCCTGCCGACTTACACTGCACGTCTACCCGGATGGACTTGATGGCAGCCACCCCCACCCCGTTGTCAGCCTTGCAGTAGTAGCGGCCGCCCTGCACCCGCTGGATGCCCTCGATGCGCAGCGTCTCGTTGTAGATGGACGTCTCCTGGAACTTGTCAGAGGCGCTGCCTGCTGTCTTTGTCCACCGCACCTGCATGGGGCAAGGGATTGAGTTGGTTAGTTAGGCTGAGAGTATAGTATACTATAGAGTTAATATATACTATACCCAGCCAAAAACGTTGATCTATAACCTTTCTACAGTGCTTCTCCCAAATGACCAAATTTGAAAAGAATTGGCAACCCTTCCTCCACTACCTTTTAGGATATATTAGCTGAATAAAATAGAACCACGTGCACTTTTTTATCCATGAGCAATTGGAGTTGAGTGGGAGGAATGTGGGGGGTTAGGGTGGAGGCAGCTGCGGGGGACATGTGGAGTGCCTGAGAGGGAGGGGGGAGCTTGCCAGGGGTGCCTCTTTACGGTGATGTTGGGTAGGAATATTTTTGTTCTTTTGGTTGTCTGACATGGGATTTTTCCTTTTCTCTGCATACCATTTTTGATGTACTTATTTTGTTTATTCATCCTATGTTTATTTTCTTCTGTGTAAAACAAAATCCCGTCACTGTTTAATTGTATGTATTATATGCTTCCCAATAAAATATCTGAAACGAGAAGCGCTTTGAAGGTATTGACATCTGGGAGACGGGGGGCAAAAGTGTACGGTGCTCTGGTGGACATAGCAGTCCACTTTTCGGCCTAGGGGCCTTTCTCCAGACAAAGATAGAAATGGAGATATTACCTTAATACATCTTGAACCTAAAAGGGTTCTTTGGATGTCCTCATAGGAGAACCCTTTGTAGAACCCTTTTTGGATCCAGGTATAAGAACCATTTTGGGCTCTATGTAGAACCCTTGCCATAGAAGGCTCTACCTGGAACCAAAAAGGGTTCTGCTATGGGGACACCCGGAGAACCCTTTATTCTAAGAGTGTAGACACAGAGGTTATGTTTAAATTGGCATCCTTCACTGTATTATCCATTCTGCACTTTGTTCAGTTTGTTTACTGCTTTTCATGCTAAAAACCAAGCTCTTTTGAGTAAAAAAGACAATCAAGAGCCTATAAAAACCCACCACCTCTATAAGTTGATCTTTGCTCAACACTATGACAAAGATCAATGTCAATTAAACAAACTAATACCAATGAAAGTCTCATTAAACACTTTCATATCAACCTCTACAGGACAATTAACTTCATCCTCCTACTATCAGAGAGGTCATTCCTGATAACAGTGTGAGCTGGGATATAATAGCATAGCACTAGACTGAGGAACAGGGGTTGTGTAGGCTGTAGCATCCCAAATGGCACCCTATTCCCTATTTAGTGCATGCCTTTTGACCAGAGCCCTATGGAATACCAGTGTGCACTATTAGTGCAAAAAAATAGTGCACTAAATAGGGCATAGGGTGCCATTTGGGATGTGTAAATTACAACGCACACTTGGGATTATAGGATTAGTTGGGCACTTTTAAACACTCGTTGTTTATTCAGGTTTGTTTGTCTGCGCATATGGAGACAGCTGTTTCTCATTGATCGGACAAGGAGGGGAAGGTTAGGAATTAGGTGTGGGACCCTGTTGTCAATAATTACTGACTCAATGGTTTGTGTATGTGTGTGTACTGTCGATGGTTAGTGACTGAGTGCGTGTGTGTGGCTGTGCTCTTTATGTGATGAACCAATGATAAAGACGAGTCGATCTGTCTACCATGGTACGATGGTATAACCTTGACCTGGTTGACTAAATACAATTATAATGCACTCCTGGTCAACAGGAGTGCCATTTGGGTTACAGACTGTAGAGATGGCTCTGTAGGAGATGGCTGCCGTTTTACGTGCTCCTAACCAATGGTGCTATTGTCTGTTTTTTCACCTTATCTGATGACTGAAAAAAGCTTCTGTATATCAGGACAGCGATTACTCACCTCGTACTGGACAAAGATTTTTATCTTTAATGAGTCAGACGCGAAGGATTTACTATAGACACCGGACATGGCCCAAATCCCTGTCATTCACAGGAAGAAGACATTGAGATGTAGGTTGGGGTGCCTTGTAAGAATCCGACGGCGAGTGGGTAACCCACCTCTACCATCAGTCCAATTAGCCAACGTGCAATCATTGGATAATCAAATGGATGAGCTCTGATCAAGACTATCCTACCAACAGCTGAACGACACGGATAATCAAATTGACAGTGAAATGACAGTGAAATGTTTACTTACAAGCCCCTAACTAACAATGCAGTTGTAAAAATACAAATAAGAAATAAAAGTAATAGGTAGTTAAAGAGCAGCAGTAAAAAAACAATAGCGAGACTAAATATGGGGGTACCGGTATAGAGTCAATGAGCGGGGCCACCGGTTAGTCGAGGTAAAAGGTACATGTAGGTAGAGTTATTAAAGTGAATATGTGCAGATAATAATAGATTAGCAGCGGCATAAAAGAGGGGGGGGGGGGGGCAATGCAAATAGTCTGGGCAGCCATTTGATTAATTGGGGGTAGAAGCTGTTTAGAAGCCTATTGGACCTAGACTTGGTGCTCCGGTATCGCTTGCTGTGCGGTAGCAGAGAGAACAGTCTATGACTAGGGCGGCTGGAGTCTTTGACAATTTTTAGGGCCTTCCTCGGACAGTGGTATAGCCTGGTATAGAGGTCCTGGATGGCAGGAAGCTTGGCCCCAGTGATGTACTGGGCCATTAGCACTATGTAGTGCCTAGCAGTCAGAGGCCGAGCTGTTGCCATTCCAGGCGGTGATGTAACCAGTCAGGATGCTCTCGATGGTGCAGCTGTAGAACCTTTTGAAGATCTGAGGACACATGCAAAATCTTTTCAGTCTCTTGAGGGGCAATAGTTGTGTTTGGATCATAATAGTTTGTTGGTGATGTGGACACCAAGGAACTTGAAGCTGTCAACCTGCTCCACTACAGCCCGGTCGAAGAGAATGGGGGCGTGCTCGGTCCTCCTTTTTCTTTAGTCCACAATCATCTTTGTTTTGATAATGTTGAGGGAGAGGTTGTTATCCTGGCACCACACTCCCAGGTCTCTGACCTCCTCACTATAGGCTGTCTCATGTTTGTCGGTGATCAGGCCTACCACTATTGTGTCTTTGGCAAACTTAATGATGGTGTTGAATCATGCTTGGCCATGCAGTCATGAGTGAACAAGGAGTACAGGAGGGGACTGAGCACGCACCCCTGTGAGGCCACTGTGTTGAGGATCACGTGACAAATAAAATTTGATTTGAATGTTATCCAGCAACTTTGTGTCAGATTTCAAAGAATCTCTTAATAAGGAACAAACAAAGAGGTAAATAGGTGTTGTTATTGCATTGACGCTGATCTTGGGTCAGTTCAGCATTTTTCCCACTAATGTTCAAGGTTGGGGGAGGGAAGCTTATCCTAGATTTGTACATAGGGAAAACTTCACCCCTGTGTTAAATAATAAAGCGTGAGTGAGTGAGTGAACCCGGTTAGCAGAGTGCAGTTGAAACTGGGGATGGACAGGAATGCTGGATGTGGGAGAGAAAGTGAGGGGGAAAAGGAGCAGAGGAACACATTGGAAGTTGAAGAGAGAGATCGGGAGAGAGCAAGAGAGAAAAGGAGGAATTGGAAGAGAGAGGAGAAAGAAATACACTGGAAGTAGATAAACGCCAGAGCAGAGCAGCAGTCTTTCTCTCTCTGACATTAGTCATGGGAAATCATCACCCTCTTTCTCCTCACCAGCTTTTCTTTTTCCAGAGTTCCCTGTGGAGGAGCGATGGCACACCAGCGTACAGTATCTTCCTCTATTCCCTTCCTTTATTGCCAGAGTAGGGAGATGCAACGAGTCTCGCAGTTCAACAGAAAGTGGATTTTCATCACAGACCCCCTCCCAGCTTTCCTGTGAGTTATTTGAAGAACTAAAGTAAGAAATGAATGAAACTCAGTTCATTCACCCAATACTTGTTTTATTTTCTTAGGGGTACTGCATACAGAAGAGACAATAAGCCCTAGAGAACGTAACACTGTAGGGTTGGATTCAACAGGGGATTCGGGACAATGGGGTTCGGATGTGAACGTGATTCAATGGTACTTGTGTATTGAGGGAGAGTTCTTCACAGAATAATAGTACTTTCTTAGTCCATCAAATATGGAAATCCTTATTCTGCTGCTCTGCTCCCAATCCCCTCAGTGCTACAGAGCGCTGCACAGCAGGTCTTGAGACAGGCGTCACTTCAATTAATCTCTTCATGCCTTTCGCCCATTTGTAGACTTTTCCATTGGTCCTAAAGTGAAAATTCTCACACAAAACACTTAGACTGAAGGTCTGTGTCCACTCAGTCACATCTCTTGGCCAATAACAAAATATGGATATGTGGGACTGGCTTCCAGGACACAAACAAAGCCTAGTCCTAGATTTAAAAGCTATTTCAATGGAAAATCTCCATTAAGCTTGTCTAGGAAACCAGCCTGTGGAGCCCCACGATTCTAAACCCAAACTGAAAGTAGAATTTCTCTGAATACAATATAGACTTCATTTGGGTTCTACATGTCAACTATTGTCTGTTTAGTTTATTTAATCCGTGAGTTTAAGCCAGCTCTATCAATCGTAGCGGCCATTAAGTCCCTGAAAGGCACCTAGCAATAGCATAGCGCCCTGTACTTGTAGGCTCGGTTTCCCTGTGACAGATTGACCCTAGTCCTGGATTTAAAAGCATGCTCAATTGACATTGTCCTTTGAAAGTGCTTTTTAGTCCAGGGTTACGCTTAATCTGTGTCTTCCACTATTAAGTTTTGCAGTACTACAAAGCCTTTCAACTGCTCCATCCAAATATCCATCCCTCTGCCATAGTGCACACACAGATAATGCTACCGTTACCGCTATCCGACCCCCTCTCCCGCTATCCGAGACCCCTCTACTGCATAACACCGGTTTATCTGTGGATAAGATTGGTTAAACTGTATTGACCCGCCGAGTGCAGGTGCTCGTTATGCAGGTTTGTTGTGGATCATTGCCGCAGCGCCGAGGCAGAGAACAAACACAGAGGGAAAAACAAGTTGCGCTTCGATCCGTGCGACAGAAAAAGAAAGGGAGGGAGAATGAGGGGGAAAAGGAGTCTTCTTGGGGGTGTTTGCGAGGGAAAGAGTGGGAGTGGTGAGATATGGATGGATAGTGAGTGATGAAGAGATACCTGGGAGAGGCGAGGAAGGTTAACATCTGTCAACAACTGGCAGACAACACGGCGGTGTCTGGGTTAAGTGTTTGACATGTCCCGCACACAAGCCCACAAACTCTTTCACACACAGGCAGACACACACACACTCCAGTTCTCAGGTTAAGTGTTTGAAATGGTTTCCTGCAGAGTCCCATCCACCTCCTGTGAATGGATTTGACACCAACCCCTGGTCTGTACACTACACAGACCTGGCCTAAAACAATACTGAGCCGTAGGGCTCGATTTAAATTTGTATCGCCAAAGTTCAGCGCTATAGCGTGCTTGACATTTTAAAGGTAGTTTCCGATTGAGCATTGCCTTTCAAATTCAATTGCACTATAGCACTGAACTTCGGCGATACGGATTGATTCGAGCCCTTAGCCTATCTATCAACAATTGTATTGGGTTTAAGGCTTCTCACTTGTTACTGTTAATGTACTGTATGCAACTAAATTGTTACCACTATAGTACACTGACATTTTGGGCTGGTTTACCGGGTACTACACCTTGTCCTGGTCTAAAAAGCATGTTCAACATAGAAAGTCTAGTTCAGGCCTAGGCTTAATATGTTTACTTTTATGAGGCAGCCTACTTGATACTGTTCATTTAATTGTGCTTCAATGAATGTTCACTATTGATAAGATTAACTTGTGTAATGTGGTCGGGAAAGAAGCTAAACTACAAGGTTCAAAATGACAAAATGTCTGCGGTATAGAATCAAGTGAAGTCCTGCTAATACAATTCTTCACTGGATTTGTTCTCAAACACAATTGACAGTGTGAACACACTGAGCTACGCCTCAGTGCGCAACTCCATTATGCTCTTTCAAAAATGGGCCGATCATAATCCGTCTATTGTTGGAAGAGTATTTGGAGTGACTAATTGGCACGGCACAGTCCCACACACGTTGCTGTGTGACGAAAGAAAGAGGAATGAGAGAGAGAGGGAGGGAAGGAGGGAGGAGAAAATACAGGGATCTCAACAAACGCCCGGAGAGAGAGATCCCTGACGAAGCATGGTTTTTCAAACGCTTGCTAATAAAAATAATAAAAAACGCTGCTGAGCTTAAAATAAACTTACTGTGGCAGTAACCATTTTCATTATTCTCCCTCACTGGGAAAGAGAGGAGGGAGAGGATCACTTGGAGATTAAACACGGAGAACAATGGGCATTAAGTCATACACGTCGTCTCCAGGATCGTCGACTTGAATCGTGTCACTTAGCTGGAAGTGGCAGTTATGGGATGGTGTGAAAAATGATGGAGTAGAGAGAGAGAGAGAGAGAGAGAGAGAGAGAGGATAGGGGGAAGCTAAGGCAAAGAGTTATGTATTCCCAGTCAGATAAAGGAATGACAGACAAGGCATCACAGCAATATATCGGATCAATACATCTGGTCGATACATGTTGGCTCATTGACATCCTATACCCTCCGCTGACCAAGGTCCTTCGAGATCCCCTTACACATATCAAACTTCCACTAGAATGGTGCCGTTGACACAACAACGGTTAAAGTAATAGTCCATATGATTTATAATCCGGCTCCTATGCTCAAAAGACTGGGAAAAATATGTCTTAATCTTATACTAGATTGGTTTCCTGCTTGGCCGTTGACCAGGCAAAACTGTCAGTTTTAGTCAGTCCATTCACAAACTTAATGAAAAGATGATAACAGCATATCTGAACATACACACACACACCACACACACACACACCACACAACTGTCCTTTGCTTCCCTTTTACTTGGATTTACTGTGCATACAACAATGACAAACTACTTAAATATGACATGATGGTACAAAGATTTGCTTTGCATAAGATGACTTACAACACTAGAGAATATGTCCAAGTCAATAAACGTATGTCCGTTTCAACTGTTTCAATAGTTTGTCGCTGTTAGACGTGATGGGTTGTAGCGGCGAGCGAAGGGATTTAGTTCAAACGTGGCAGAATTGGGAAACGGGACCCGAATGGGTGATGCCAGGCCTGACTGTGGATCTGTGTCCAGAAAGCTGAGAGAACAGTATATGAACCGGCCAAGAAACGGAGGGGTGGAAACGGGAGATGATGATGGGAGTGGGGTGATTGGGTGTATGGGGTATACGGTTACCTGAGCATGCTGGGAAGTGTGGGTCTGTCATGTACAATATCAAAATAATTGTCTGAAATGCCTTTTGTTCTGTATGTCTCTGTCTGGTCCGTCCGTCCATCTGACTGTGTCCATTTGTCTGTCCGTCTGTCTGCCTGCTGCCCATCTGTTCGCCTATCTGCTTATCTACCTGCCTTCCTTTCTGTCAATCTGTCTGCCTGCATGTCTGCCAGTGTGCCCATCTGTCTGCCTGTCTGTCCATCTTTCTGACTCATAAAGTTATATTATATTCTACTCTATTCTGACACTCTCAACAAATGTGTCATGTCAATCTGTCTGCCTGCATGTCTGTCTATCTGCCAGTGTGCCCATCTGTCTGCCTGTCTGCCCATCTTTCTGACTCATAAAGTTATATTATATTCTACTCTATTCTGACACTCTCAACAAATGTGTCATGTCAATCTGTCTGCCTGCATGTCTGTCTATCTGCCAGTGTGCCCATCTGTCTGCCTGTCTGCCCATCTTTCTGACTCATAAAGTTATATTATATTCTACTCTATTCTGACACTCTCAACAAATGTGTCACGTCAATCTCCCAGTCTTCAAAACATAGTATATGTATAACATTGGGGTGAAACAAGTTTCCGAATTAAATGAAGTGATTGACAACTTTATAGCACATTTCAAAGCTCTTTAGTGCCAGCAGTTGATTGGTGATGAGGGATTTCCTCAATCTAGCATCTGTCATTTGCTATTTAATACATGACTTCGATTCTCTTCAAAACTATGCTTACTTCTCTCAACACACCACATAACAATTCTGTATTCATCGCTGAATACACATCTTTTGAACACAGCATTAATAAGTGAATGCGTACGAAAGGTTCATAGTTAAGCATCAAAGCCTTGTGGAGACATATTTCAACATTAAAGCATTTTGGGATAATTGTATAGGATAAGAAGATCTGGCTGGTGAAGGCTCTACTGAATAATAATTGGGGTGACTCCTGAAATATGTTTATTGTGTGTGTGTGTGGTGTGCACACATGCACATTTGTGTGTAGTTGTCTATGTATCACTACATTACTGGGCACAGGCTGTTATTTCGGATCATACTGTGCCGCTCTTGTGGGAAGGCCAGCTGATTGCCCAGTTACCAGGGTAGCAGACCAACCAGCTCTCACAGTCTCACGTCAGAATTAGACGTTCATCCATGTTTCTCAAACATCACATTTCAAAGTTGTTCCAAATGTCAAGGTGTTTAAGGTTAAGTTTAGGGTTAAGGTTTGGCATAGGCTTAAAACAAACACATCCAAAACAACTTTCTAACTTACAACCTTTGGAATCAGAGACAGTTCCTTATGCCCATCTGCCATCCCTGTCCACAGCACCCTAGCAAAACCGAAACCTACTTAAAGGTAACAGCACTCACTGTTGCCCCTAATGGCCGCTTTCAATGTCATCTTGGACGTGGAACACTGACTTGCAGACAGATCAGGGCAAGGGAAAGAAAAGAGACACACGTCTTGATGAACACACTGCTCTGTACCTTCATTTGTCTCCTTCTGTCTGTTTACTCTTTCACACACACACATACTGCTTTTTCACTTTCTCTCTGTCTGTTTTCTCTCTATGTACATCAATAATAGAGGCTATACTTATTAATAATGTACTTTGAACTTTTGTAGAAAGAGTTTGTTTCAGAAAATACATTATACTTATGCTGTATGTGGGCCAATCTAAAAAGGTACATTTTGGATCCTTGCTTGTAGCTGGGAAGTTACCTTTCCGTTGCTGTCTTGTTTCCGATTACTTTCCTTACATTCCTGACGTTACAAAATTAAATACAAATTAGAAGTATCTTATCTTTAACTCTGCATTATTGTAAAGGACCCATAAGTAAGCATTTCACTGTTACGAAGCATGTAACAAAACATTTTCTTTTGATTTGACACACTCCCCCTTTGCCAATTAACACGCTGGATATTTAGTTAAGATGAGTCACATTTTCTCAGATTCTCAATCCTAGATCAACCCTGATCTACTTAAATTCACTGAACACATTCTGTACACAGCCTGCCAAAATCAGCTGAAAGTGAAACTCTGGCACGGAAAGAGAAAAGTTTGAAAGCAATTAAATATTAATATTAAGTATACCATAAGATTTTGGAAGCGGGAGTGCATGGGGAAACATACACTGAACAAAAATATAAATGCAACATGTAAAGTGTTGGTCCGATATTTAATGAGCTGAAAAAAAAAAATCTAAAAATGCTCCATATGTACAAGAAGCTTATTTCTCTCAAATTTTGTGCACAAATTTGTTTACATCCCTGTTAGTGAGCATTTCTCCTTTGCCAGGACTATCCATCCACCTGACAGGTGTGGCATATCAAGAAGCTGATTAAACAACATGATCATTACACAGGTGCACCTTGTGCTGGGGACAATAAAAGGCCACTTTAAAATGTGCAATTTTGTCACACAACGACACAGATGTCTCAAGTGTTGAGGGTGCGTGCAATTGGCATGCTGACTGCAGGAATGTCCACCAGAGCAGTTGCCAGAGAATTGAATGTTCATTTCGGTACATCCAACCAGCTTCACAACCACGTGTAACACCAATTCTGATTGGTTGGGCCTTGCTCCCAAGTAAGTGGGCCTATACACCCCCAAGGCACACCCCTGCCCAGTCATATTAAATCCATAGATTAGGGCATCATGCATTTATTTCAATTGACTGATTTCCTTATATGAACTGTAAATCAGTAAAATATTTTACATTTTTGCGTTTACATTTTTGGTAATTATTATAAATCAAAAAGTATTGCTTGAGGAAGTGAAATGGCTCAAGAAAGGTCGACTTGACCGAAGCATCGACGGAATAAACTCACCAAGGAGTAATTTGTGTGCAACGGGGAGTTGTCATGTCAGTAATGAAAGGAAGAAAACGGCATCTTATACAATGATGCTTTTATTCTCAGCACAACTAACAAAAACAACCCTAAAAGTCCTATTAGTTTATTCATTTTGGTCATCGACTATAACGCTTTGGCCACATCCACAATAGTTGCTATATCTGTGCTGGAAACGACAATACAAAAATGTAAAGACATCAGCCAGCACAGTAGGGTTCAGGTCGGCAAAATGATGTGACAAGCGCAAAAGAGAGCGAAGCGTGCATGTTAAAAATGTCCCTAACGCTAGCACATTAGTTACTGTGCTGAAAAAAAGGTAACGTTCAGAATTGACGTAGAAACAGGGAAACAATACTGCAATGACTAGGTAAGCGCGCAGTATTTACCCCTTTTAATAACCAGCAACTGATACATATACATAGATTGATAAATGTTCCTGGTTGTTACATAGTTCCTCATTAACTAATTAAGTTGTTCCTATCAATAATAGGCTATACTTATTATGCACTGAACTTTTCAGAAAGCATGTTTAAGAAACCACATACTTAAACTAAACTCAGCAACAAAAAAAAAATGTCCTCTCACTGTTAACTGAGTTCATTTTCAGGAAACTTAACATGTGTAAATATTTGTATGAACATAACACGATTCAACAACTGAGACATAAACTGAACAAGTTCCACAGACATGTGACTAACAGAAATGGAATAATGTGTCCCTGAACAAAGGGGGGGGGGTCAAAAGTAACAGTCAGTATCTGATGTGGCCACTAGCTGCATTAAGTACTGCAGTGCATCTCCTCCTCATGGACTGCACCAAATCTGCCAGTTATTGCTGTGAGATGTTAAACCACTCTTTCACCAAGGCACCTGCAAGTTCCCGGACATTTCAGGGGGGAATGGCCCTAGCCCTCACCCTCCGATCCAACAGGTCCCAGACGTGCTCAATGGGATTGAGATCCAGGCTCTTCGCTGGCCATGGCAGAACACTGACATTCCTGTCTTGCAGGAAATCAAGCACAGAACGAGCAGTATTGCTGATGGCATTGTCATGCTGGAGGGTCATGTCTTCCCTGTAACACACAGCATTGAGATTGCCTGCAATGACAACAAGCTCAGTCGGATGATGCTGTGACACACTGCCCCAGACTACGACGGACCCTCCACCTCCAAATCGATCCCGCTCCAGAGTACAGGCCTTGTGTACCGCTCATTCCTTTGACGATAGACGGGTATCCGACCATCCCCCCCTGGTGAGACAAAACCACAACTCGTCAGTGAAGAGCACTTTTTGCCAGTCCTGTCTGGTCCAGTGACAGGGAGTTTGTGCCCATATAAGTCGTTGTTGCCGGTGATGTCTGGTGAGGACCTGCCTTACAACAGGCCTACAAGCCGTCAGTCCAGCCTCTCTCAGCCTATTGCGGACTGTCTGAGCACTGATGGAGGGATTGTGCAGGTGTTGTTACACGTGGTCTGCCAATGTGAGGACGATCAGCTGTCCGTTCTGACTCCCTGTAGCGCTGTCTTAGGCGTCTCACAGTACAGACATTGCAATTTATTCAGTCCTCATGCCTCCTTGCAGCATGCCTAAGGCACGTTCACACAGATGAGCAGAGACCCTGGGCATATTTCTTTTGGTGTTTTTCCAGAGTCAGTAGAAAGGCCTTTGTAGTGTCCTAAGTTTTCATAATTGTGACCATAATTGCCTATAATCTGTAAGCTGTTTTTATTATTATTATTATTTCACCAGGTAGGCTAGTTGAGAACAAGTTCTCATTTATTTACAACTGCGACCCAGCCAAGATAAAGCATTACAGTGTGAACAGACAACAACAGAGTTACACATGGAGTACACAATAAACAAGTCACTAACACAGTAGAAAGAAAAAGAGTATACATTATACATTGTGTGCAAAAGGCATGAGGAGGTAGGCGAATAATTACAATTTAGCAGATTAACACTGGAGTGATAAATGATCAGATGGTCATGTGCAGGTAGAGATACTGGTGTGCAAAAGAGCAGAAAAGTAAATAAAAACTGTATGGGGATGAGGTAGGTAAAATGGGTGGGCTATTTACTGGTGGACTATGTACAGCTGCAGCGATTGGTTAGCTGCTCAGATAGCAGATATTTAAAGTTGGTGAGGGAGATAAGTCTCCAACTTCAGTGATTTTTGCAATTCCTTAGTGTTTTAACGACCGTTCCACAGGTGCATGTTCATTAATTATTTATGGTTCATAGAACAAGCATGGGAAACAGTGTTCAAAGCCTTTACAATGAAGATCTGTGAAGTTACTTTAAATTATCATCTTTGAAAGACAGGGTCCTGAAAAAGGGAAAGAGAGTTTATATGTTAGCCAACCTGAAAAGTTTTGGGTAGTTGCTTGTAGCTGGGAAGTTACCTTTTCGCTGCTGTCTCGTTTCCATATTATTTAATTGCTTTTCTGTCATCACAAAGTTATTTCAGGACTAAGTAAATCTTACCTGTTACTTCATGTGTAGTTTTACCATAGTTTCAGTGCATCCATGGTGCCTTGACACTGTATTCTAAGGCAAAGCTCGGACCCCTGTTACCATGCAATTTACCATTACTTTCTTCCTTCACCAGAGTTTGTTGTAACTTCCCGTATACTTTGTGTACCTACACTATATTATAAAGCAAAAGGTCTGTTCCCGTTAATGTAAATTAGCATTACTTTCTTCATTCTTTCACGATAGTGTCTAAGTTCCTGTATACTTTCAGTGTACTTATGGGGAATTGGCACTGTATTCTAAAGACAATTCTGTGCCACTGTTACCATGTAAATTAATATTAGTTTCTACTAGTAGTCTCAAATAATAGTCGATGATAACAGTAAAATTATTTCATTAACAGTGCCATATTATTCAAAAGTAATCAGTTACATTTTCTTACATAGTCTGAATTCACGAGATTAAGCAGCAGACATTGAAATGGGTTTAGAATAATTATTGCAGAAATGGAACGGATGTAAGAATGAGGATTCGGGAGGGGAATAAGAATGGATCTCATGAAGCCGAGGGCTACAGACGAATTATCCAGGGGGTGGACTCTGTAGAGTTTGGCTTGTAATCTCAGGTAGACATCATCGTCAATCCATGGTAGTTAGGCTGCTGTGGTGATGGCAATATCCCCAAGACATCATTGGAAGAACCTAAAAGATAGACAGAAGTTGGGATGCTAATCTTGCTCTGGCTAGAAACGCACAGTGTCATGCTACGCGACATGCACTGCTTAAAACAGTCATGTGAATTTGGTCCGGTTTAAGAAGAGTGGCTGTGGTGATCAAGGGAAGTGAGGACAGGTGTGGAGGCTTATTAGCAATGAGTTGCAGCTGATGCTTGTTGAGGGACTGTGTTCAAGGCAAGTAGTTAAAGTTTTGCAAACAGACGCAGAGGCTGATTGGCAATTAGTAGCATCTGGTGCTTGTTGAGTTGCTAGGGACCTGCTTTCAAAGCAAATGGTTATAGTGATTGCTTTCAAGTCTCTATCCTGCATTTTTGTTGATTCTTAACACCATTAAAATAGTTCTGAATTAGATAAAATGCATTTGTAAATGTTGTCACACACCCTACATTCCAAAAGACCACAGGCTAAAATAAATGCACAACACAAATACCAAAATACTGGCTCTAGCAGATACCTTCTCAGGGCACAGACGCTATGAGACATACCAGCTTAGACCTAAATGGTGACAGACTAGCGGTAATGTACCATCCTCCAACAGCACGGGTGGTGGAATTACATAGTTAGCTAGTACCAGCTACTAGCTAGCTATGCCCTGGACCAAAACTAGCGTGGACCACAAGCTACTAGCTATGCGCAATCTAGTAAAAACCAAACAGCAGATAGGCAAGAGAGGCATGCTGGTCAGATGTAACTCCAGACCAAAGCAAACCATCATAGAGTGATTCTCAACGGTGACTTGCACCATCATTATTTTTTGATTTGACCCCGAAATACATTTTGATCTCTCTAAATGTATGAAAAGAGGATATTATAAGCTTAAAAAAATGTTTAACTTGTGCATCAGCTCTCCAAATTGAGCTCAGTAAAGCCAGTTATAGAGGCGGTATCCCTGATCAGCTGTTCAGAGAAAGTCACCCCTGAAGTTTGTTGTCAGTTTTCAGTGCAGCACTGTTTGCATTCTGCACATTGCAATGCACATGCAACTGTAGAAGACATAATGTCTGCCTGCTTGCTGTTTTAGGCTGGGTTTCTGTACAGCACTTTGACATCAGCTGATGTAAAAATACTTTATACATTTGATTGATTGATTGATTGACTTGGCATAACTTATAGCTCATTCGTCAGTTTCACAGGAAATTTGCTAGCTAGCTGGTTAATATGTCTAAAAACAAGTTTGTGGGTGTCCTACAAAGCTAAACAGCTAGCTAGTTAGGGACTCATTTTGAAAGTTGGATCTGCTTATCATCTTAGGCTTTAAAAATGAACAAAATATGTTGTTCTATTAAATTATGTTTTAAGCCAAACAGAGCACACCAATATTTTTGAAGAAATTTGCAAAGGTTTTAGGTTAAATAGCATATAAGTAAAATACTGCGAATGTATGTCTGCCTTTTGCAGTTGAGAATCACTCTGATGATTTGCTTCAGTCTGGAGTTACTTCAGACCAATGTGCCTTTTTCAGGCTTTGATGCTCACAGGGGGGAGGTACCTTCAGAAAGTGTCTAAACCTCTTGACTTTTTCCACATTTTGTTGTTACAGCATGAATTTAAAATGGATCAAATTCGATTGTTTTGTCACTGGCCTACACGTTATACCCCATAATGTCAAAGCGGAATTCTGTTTTTTGACATTTTTACAAATTCATAAAAAATGACCCAAGTTTAAAAAACATGTAAAGGCAAGGGAACCTTATCACGTATCACTTTGTCTCTGTTTATGTTCTCATGTCCAGACGCTTCTCTAGTTTTTGAGTTGCAATCCACCAATTATGAAGAAGTGGGATATAAACAAGGAACAGATGCGGCACGTGCAGACATGCAGCATGCTCTTCAGACTTCGCGGCTAGAACCCATTACCATGGCATGCTCTCGTGCCTTGCCATGGGCTCAAAACGAAAGAAAATCACACCTGCTTGATCTTGTACAGTGGGGCAAAAAAGTATTTAGTCAGCCACCAATTGTGCAAGTTCTCCCACTTAAAAAGATGAGAGAGGCCTGTAGTTTTCATCATAGGTACTATGACAGACAAAATGAGGGATTTTTTTTTAATGAATTTATTTGCAAATTATGGTGGAAAATAAGTATTTGGTCAATAACAAAAGTTTATCTCAATACTTTGTTATATACCCTTTGTTGGCAATGACAGGGGTCAAACGTTTTCTGTAAGTCTTCACAAGGTTTTCACACACTGTTGCTGGTGTTTTGGCCCATTCCTCCATGCAGATCTCCTCTAGAGCAGTGATGTTTTGGGGCTGTTGCCGGGCAACACGGACTTTCAACTCCCTCCAAAGATTTTCTATGGGGTTGAGATCTGGAGACTGGCTAGGCCACTCCAGGACCTTGAAATGCTTCTTACGAAGCCACTCCTTTGTTGCCAGGGCAGTGTGTTTGGGATCATTGTCATGCTGAAAGACCCAGCCACGTTTCATCTTCAATGCCCTTGCTGATGGAAGGAGGTTTTCACTCAAAATCTCACGATACATGGCCCCATTCATTCTTTCCTTTACACGGATCATTAGTCTTGGTCCCTTTGCCTCCTCCCTTTGTCCTCCAAACACGCCGAGTTGAGTTTTTACCAAAAAGTTATATTTTGGATTCATCTGACCATATGACATTCTCCCAATCTTCTTCTGGATCATCCAAATGCTCTCTAGCAAAACTTCAGACGGGCCTGGACATGTACTGGCTTAAGCAGGGGAACACATCTGGCACTGCAGGATTTGAGTCCCTGGCGGCGTAGTGTGTTACAGATGGTAGGCTTTGTTACTTTTGGTCCCAGCTCTCTGCAGGTCATTCACTAGGTCCCCCCGTGTGGTTCTGGGATTTTTGCTCACCATTCTCGTGATATTTTTGACCCCACGGGGTGAGATCTTGCGTGGAGCCCCAGATCGAGGGAGATTATCAGTGGTCTTGTTTGTCTTCCATTTCCTAATAATTGCTCCCACAGTTGATTTCTTCAAACCAAGCTGCTTACATATTGCAGATTCAGTCTTCCCAGCCTGGTGCAGGTCTACAATTTTGTTTCTGGTGTCCTTTGACAGCTCTTTGGTCTTGGCCATAGTGGAGTTTGGAGTGTGACTGTTTGAGGTTGTGGACAGGTGTCTTTTATACTGATAACAAGTTCAAACAGGTGCCATTAATACAGGTAACGAGTGGAGGACAGAGGAGCCTCTTAAAGAAGACGTTACAGGTCTGTGAGAGCCAGAAATCTTGCTTGTTTGTAGGTGACTAAATACTTATTTTCCACCATAATTTGAAAATAAATTCATAAAAAATCCTACAATGTGATTTTCTGGATTTTTTTTAAGTGGGTGAACTTGCACAATTGGTGGCTGACTAAATACTTTTTTGCCCCACTGAATTTTGTAGTTTTTACCCCCGTTGCTCGTTACGACCTTGTCTGATCTCTGCAACCCCTCAATGGGCTTGGGAGAGGAGAAGGTCGAAACGTGCATTTTCAGAAACATGACCCGCCTGGTCGTCTACTTCTTAACACACTGCTTGCTAAACTCGGAAGTCAGCCGCACGTGTGTCGGAGGAAATGCCGTTCGACTGACAACCGAAGTCAGCTTGCAGGAGCCTGGCCCACCACAAGAAGTTGCTGTAACACAGCCTGGGATCGAACCTGCTTGATCTGATTGGGTAGTACTTGTCTGTTTTGGAATGTTCTCTGTGATGTAGGCTACAGAAGTTTTGCAACTCTTTCACCTTGGCTTAGTGCTAGCTGATGAACATCTGGAATCTATCTATTTTGGATTTCCCTGATTCTCCCTCCCAAACTGCCCGCCTCCCCATCACTTTGGTAGCTAACTCAGCCTGTACTCTTTAAAAGTTCTACCATCAGATGGGCCCCAGCCATCAATCTGTAAGTCTGCGGTTGTGTTTAGTTAGTTGTGTTCTCCAGTAGTTGGGCTCTAGCATGCCGACCACAACCGCGGTGGTTGGCTAGGCTAATAGCTAGTTGGATAAATAGCTAATGTTAGCTGGCTGGCAAGATTGCTGGCTAAGATAACTGCATTATTTTATAATTGGTAAGATGGTGTTATGTATTTTAAAAATACTGGTTAACTTTAATGTAGCTGTAAGCTAGATGTTGATAGCAACTGGCTGACTCATGCACTGCTAACAAAATGTTAGCAGGCTGATAGGGCTAATGTTAGCAAGCTAGTATGGCTAACGTTAGCAGTCTAGTTGACTAGCAACTTGATTTGTAACAATAAATTCAAAGTATTTGATTGAAAATTGCCAGACATTTTAATTGAAACCACTAGTCATCAGTGCAAAGGATTTGGTTTAATTTGAAGTTATACATTTGAAGTAAAACATTTGAGTTTACATTCGAGGATAGAGGCTGGCTTGCCGTATCCTCCATATTACATCACACCCCAGAAACATTTTCCAACATGACTTCGGCATTCTTCAGAATTCTGATTGGTTTATGTAATAAAGATGTAACTTTGATGTGTATCTTAAATCAAATCCATATGTTACATGTGGTTACATTTTTGCTTCATAATTTTAACAGGGTATCTGTGTTTGTAGCTTCCTCACATCTATGGCTCCCGTATTGCAAGCTCTCTAACTTCACTCTTCCCAAAGTTAGGTGTTTGTGTAGCAGAGGAGGTTGTCAGTTGCCGTTCATGTAATTGCTATGCATTCACTCACTGCTGCATGTATTTAATCTCAATCAGGTAAATTGGTCCACAACAAGTTTTGTTTTGTATATTTGCTGTATTTTTGCCATTGGTTTATACATTTATATTAGCCACTGGTCTTTTTGAATGTCGGATGTGTGACCCAAAAATTAAGAATGGATTTTTTCTCTAAATTATTACTCTTCTATTCTGACTACGTATGAGGAACATATTAGTTACTAGTAGCTCCACTCCAGGGCATAGGGAGCAGATTTAGTCCGCACTATTTCGGGTCCACGAGTACCTAGCCGCACTGGTGCAGCGCGTAGCTAGCTAGCTCTGGTCCGCACTAGCTCTGTTCCTTGATGTAGCTAGCTATCTCTAGTCCGCTCTAGTATAGCTCTGGTCCAGGGCGTGGATAGTAGCTAGCTTTAGTCCACACTAGCTCTATTCCTTACTAGCTCTGGTCCAGGTTGTAGCTAGCTATAAAGGTGGCTAGCTAGGTACTTGCCTGGAAACCCAACTTTGAATTGTTTTTAATTCTACATTAGTATGTCAGCATGTCTAGGTAATCCTGTCTAAAGCTCAACTTTTTTTATAGCATAGTAAAACTGCTTAAGTGTTCTCCACTTTATGGAGGACCGAGTTTTGAAATCAGTGGAATTCGACTGATGGCTAAGGAGAGAGATGAAAACAGGTGTTTTCTACAAGGAAAAACATGGCATTCAAAAGACAAAAGATCCATTCATGATGTATACTGGTAAGATAGTCTAGCTAGCTACATTTTCAGATATTATTAGTTTCTAATTTTAACAAAGTGGTTTAATTTCACATTAAAGTTGGCTGGCTCGCTAGCTAACGTTACGTGTATGATCTTATGATTCGTATCTCAGAGCCATTTGCTTGGCCAGTTATGGCCTAATGTTAGCTTGGTTGGTTAGCTACCTGCATATTCATGCAGGGTAGTAACGTCATGAGTTGGGACTATGGTTAATTGTCTAGCTAGCTAGCTAGCTAGCTACATGTCTTAACAAAATGCAAGTAACCATTTCAGGTGTGTTTGTAAATTCAGTCTGGCCATCTACTCCGATTTCAGAGCGCACTCGTCTGAGTGTGCCAGAGCACAGAATAACTGATGAATTTACGAACTCTCAACACCCGTTGAATATGGCCGGTGTCAGAAAACGTCGGCAAAAAAGTGCAATTAAATTGTTGCCAGCAGCACAGTTAGTCACCAACGCTCTGGATAACATGAAACCAGCATTACCAACTCTGCTAGGGCGAGTAAAATGGTAAGTTTGGGTGGGGGCTGAAGCTTAAGAGGGTGTGAACAATGCTGAATGGGTGTCGACAAAGAAGAGCTCTCCAGTAGGTACCAAATCATTCAAAGGCCATTTTCTCAAAAGTGAGTTTACGAGTTTATCAACCTTCAAAGCAGAATAACTTTCCCATTGTTCCTCAAATGCACTGTATGATATACCATTTTGTCGCTCTGTCTCTGCTTTTATCAATGTAAAAAAAATATCCTGACTCAAACACTAATTTCCTGGCGTAGAACTCGAGTTTCTAGGCAAGCTAGGTACTAGCTAGTTTTATATAATTTGACCACTCGTGCTGTTGGTGATGTTAATTTACCATCCTCTCTGGCACAATTAGACATCCTGTCTCAGCTCTTGTGTCTGTGCACTGAGAAGGTATATGCTGGAGCCAGGAAGTTACACAGAAACTATGGTAAATTGGACGGTAATGGGGACAGAGCTTTGCCTTAGAATAGTGTCAAGGTACCATAGGTACACTGAAACTAAACACGAAGTAACAGGTAAGGTACATGAGATTTACTTAAGTACATAGCTGAAATAACTGGGTATAGACAGGGAAATAATTGGAAACAATACGGAAACAAGACTGAAACAAAGGTAACTTCCGAGCAACAAGCAAAGACCCAAAAGGTAGCTTCTGAAACGTTTCTCTTAAATAAGCACTCTTTCTAGCGGTTGTAAAAATGTTGCTTCCTCTTTCTCAACCTCTGTCTTTCTATCCGTTCCCTCCATGATCTTGTCAGAGGGTCACAGAGTGACCTTGTTTGCAGTTCTTGGAGCTCGCTCTGCCACCGGATCCTCCTTGATTGCAGCCCTTCATCGATCGTTTCCCTCTCACCCCTCAAGGATGGAAACCCAAACCCTTCTTCCCTCCCTCACTGCTTTTTTCTCTCCCCCATCCCTTGTTCTCTCGCTCTCTCTCTCCTACATACTGCTTGACTCCAACATACACCCTCCCGAACCCTGCTCCGGTCTTCTGACCACACACGCATGCACGTACGTGGACACACACTGTTCTCAAGGTTGCAGTGACCAGACCCATGAATAAATAATGTGTTTTGTTTTGGGGGGGGGGGGGTTGAAGAGGCATCACTTTCAGAAAAACCATTTACCCTCCTATTGTGTTTCTAAAGGGCCGTGTAGAGAGGGAGAGAGCAGGTGGGGGAAACATTGACAAGAAAAGCTATAGGGGTGGCGAGAAGCGAGACTATTGCAGTTTGTGTTAGCTAAAAGCACTGCCCCTGTAGTCAAACCTCTACAATGTTATGCACACCACCTTCTCTGTGACCTTCTGAGAACCACACTCTCTTTCTCCTTCAAAAAGCTCTTCAACAATTTATGAGTCAGCATTTACGAGAGAGAAGTATTGCGGAATGATACTTATTCCAATGTGGGTAAAGAGAGTTCAACTTCTCTTTGTGTAAAAGGATTAGTCCAGCGGATAAGAACCAAATATACCCGAGATTGTTACACTTTATGATACAAGAATAAAACTGTTTATACTAATACTAGATACCTTAAGCGAGAAGGGGGGGGGGGGGGGAGACAAAGGGACTTGAATAGTTCTTTAGGGTTGGGGACTTTTACCTTGTATTTGAAGGGTTTTATGTTTTTTTTTATATATACACTGTATACATATTCAAGGAATGAAAGATGGAAGGCGTTGACAAGCTTTTCCATTTATTGGACTAAAATAATGATCTTCAACGAGGAACAAAAGGCATAAACTAATGGCTGTGAGGTACAGAATTGGTCACCCAGGTAGTTTCTCCAGGTTGTGTCTGCATTAGCCTCAGCTCCAGGTTTCACTGATGTTCTCGAAATACCTTCATCCCGAAGGTGAGGTGAAATCCTGTGGCAGAGGCTATGTCTGCATTGATTCCTTAACTGCACAGCCCATTCCGCTGGCGTCCCTGTGCTGCACAGCTATTTTCAAGTCTCTCCAGAGATGTTCAAATCCGGGCTCTGGCTGGGCCAATCAAGGACAGTCAGAGACTTTTTCCGAAGCCACTCCTGCGTTGTCTTGGCTGTGTGCTTAGGGTCGTTGTCCTGTTGGAAGGTGAACCTTCGCCCCAGTCTGAGGTCCTGAGCGCTCTGGAGTAGGTTTTCATAAAGGATCTCTGTAGTTCGCTCCATTCATCTTTTCCCCGATCCAGACTATTCTCCCAGTCCCTGCTTCTGATAAACATCCCGCAGCATGATGCTGCCACCACTTACTTCATCACCTTAGGGATGATATTGGCCAGGTGATGAGCGGTACCTGATTTCCTCCAGACATGACGCTTGACGTTCAGGCCAAAGAGTTCCATCTTGGTTTCATCAAAGCATTGTTTGTCATGGTCTGGAGGTGCCTTTTACTGAGGAGTGGCTTCCGTCTGGCCACTACCATAAAGCCCTGATTGGTGGATTGCTGCAGATGGTTGTCCATCTGGAAGGTTATCCCATCTCCACAGAGGAACTCTAGAGCTCTGTCATTGAGCTTGGTCACCACCCTGACCAAGGCCCTTCTCCACGTGTTGCTCAGTTTGGCCAGGCAGCCAGCTCTAGCAAGAGTCTTGGTGGTTCATAACTTATATTTAAGAATGATGGAGGCCCGTGTGTTCTTGGGGATCTTCAATGCTGCAGATATTTTTTGGCACCCATCCCCAGATCTGTGTCGACACAATCCTGTTTTTTTGCTCTGACATGCACTGTCAACCGTGGGACCTTTTTATAGACCGGTGTGTGCCTTTCCAATCAATTGAATTTACCACAGGTTGACTCCGATCAAGTTTCAGATACATCTCAAGGATGATCATTGGAAGCAGGATGCACCTGAGCTCAATTCGAGTGTCATTGCAAAGGGTCTGAATACTTTTATGTAAATAAGCAATTTTGTTTTTTGTTTTTTTTGCAAAAGAAATCTAAAACCGTTTTCGCATTTTCATTATGGGTTATTTTGTGTAGATTGAGAGATAAAAAATCATGTAATCCATTTTAGAATAAGGCTGTAACGTAACAAAATGTGTGAAAAGTGAAGGTCTTACTTATTTAAATGGCTCAAAATGGGTTTGGAAAACACAGTGGCCCAAAAATGCCATATCACGTATCCTTTAAACTTTTAGGAGAAAAGTGGTGAAGACATGTGCCAAATTACTGTTTTCATAAATGTTTTCATGGCTAGTGTCAAGAGTAATATGGGTGTTCCTTGAATTCTACTGATTGCAATGATGCAGTGCCTTTAGAAAGTGTTCATACCCTTTGACTTATTCCACATTTTGTTGTGTTACAGCCTGAATTCAAAATAGATTAAATAGATCATTTTCTCACCCATCTACACACAATACCCCACAATGACAAAGTGAAAAAGTTTTCGGAAATGATTGCAAATGTTTTAAATTAAATACAGAAATTTGCCATTCATATAAGCATTCACACCCATGAGTCAGTGTTAGATGTCACATGTTAGAATCACCTTTGGCAGCGACTACAGCTGTGAGTCTATCTAGGTAAGCCTCTAAGAGCTCTGCATACCTGGATTGTGCAACATTTGTACAGACTTTTGAAAATGCCCCAGCTATGTCAAATTGGTTGTTGATCATTGCTAGACAACCATTTTTAAGTCTTGCCATAGATGTTCAAGCAAATTTAAGTCAACATTTTATCTCAGCCACTTAGGAACATTCACTGTCTTCTTGGTAACAACTCCAGTGTATATGAACAACTCCAGTGTCCAAACATTAAAAACACTTGCTCTTTCCATGACACAGACTGACCAAGTGAATCCAGGTGAAAGCTATAATCCATTATTGATGTCACTTGTTTAATCCACTTCAATCAGTGTAGATTAGGGGAAGAGACAGGTTAAAGAAGGATTTTTAAACCTTGAATCAATTGAGACATGGATCGTGTATGTGTGCCATTCAGCGGGTGAATGGGCAAGACAAAATATTTAAGTGCCTTTAAATGGGGCATGGTTTTAAGTGCCAGTCGCACTGGTTTGTGTAAAGAACTGGAATGCTGCTGGGTTTTCACTCAACAGTTTTCCATGTGTATCAAGAATGTGTATTTGGCCTTGTGTTTTAGGTTATTGTCCTGCTGAAAGGTGAATTTGTCTCCCGGTGTCTGTTGGAAAGCAGACTGAACCAGGATTACCTCTAGGACTTTGCCTGTGCTTACCTCTATTCCGTTTGTTTTTATTTAAAAAAACTCCCTTGTCCTTGCCGATGACAAGCATTCCCATAACATGATGTAGGAAATACTGTATGAAGAGTGGTACTCAGTGTTGGATTTTCTCCAAACATAACACTTTGTATTCAGGACATAAAGGTAATTTCTTTGGTAAATGTTTTGCCATTGTACTTTAGTGCCTTATTGCAAACAGGATGCATGTTTTGAAATATTTTTATTATGCACATGCTTCCTTTTCACTCTGTCATTTAGGTTAGTATTGTGGAGTAACTAAAATGTATCTAGCCTCAGTTTTCTCCTATCACAGCCATTAAACTCACCATTGGCCTCATGTTTCCTTACTATCTTGCAACTGAGTTAGGAAGGATGTCTATATCTTTGTAATGACTGGGTGAATCACATTTGCAAAAAACTGTAAGTTGGCGTACGTTTTCTCTACAAAAGATTTAAAGGATACTGTAAGGACCGGCGCTGGAGAAGAGATGCAGGTACAGGGAGTTGAACATTTAATGAGGAACAGCGTTAGAACCAGGAAACAAAAATGAACAACGAACATTAATCCTGAAGCGGGGAACAGATATAGGGGAGGTAATGACAGTGATTGAGTCCAGGTGAGTCCAATCATTTCTGATGCGTGTGATGGGGGGGAAGGCAGGTGTGCGTAATGATGGTGGCAGGAGTGCATAATGCTGCGGAGCCTGGCGCCTTCGAGCGCCAGGGAGGGGGAGCTGGAGCAGATGTGAAGGATACGTATGTATGGCATCTTTGTGTTTTCCAGACCCCCTAAAAAATTGTAAGCCATCATTGGTCTGTATGTACCAATTATTTATGGCGATATGGCCAAGTGAATCTATTCCAATATGGCCCTTTGCAGCTGGTTGGCGGCTGTATATGGCGGCAGGCTAGCCTAGTGGTTAGAGCGTTGGACTAGGAGGTTGCAAGTTCAAACCCCCGAGCTGACAAGGTACAACTGTCGTTCTGCCCCTGAACAGGCAGTTAACCCACTGTTCCTAGGCCGTCATTGAAAATAAGAATTTGTTCTTAACTGACTTGCCTAGTTAAATAAAGGTAAAAAAATATATAAAAAAATATAAAAATAAAAAAAATATATATATATATAAGCCCTCGAGCGGAGCAGCGTTCTACTGACATGAACTTGATCAACAAAGTTGATTTCACCTCTTCATGCCACACACTAATTATCAGGATTGCCCTGATAGGCTCATTAACATCTTTAATTTGTATTTAAATCCTGTCATGCCATTTCTTCAGTTCTTTCCAGTCGCTAGCGTCCCACCTCGACAACTTCCGGTGAAATTGCAGAGCGCCAAATTCAAATTAATTACTCTAAATATTTAACTTTCATGAAATTACAAGTGCAATACATCAAAATGAAGCTTAACTTGTTGGTAATCCAGCCGCCATGTCAGATTTCAAAAAAGGCTTTACGGCGAAAGCAGACCATGGAATTATCTGAGGACAGCGCTCAGCCACAAAACATTACAAACAGTTTGCAGCCAAGTAGATTAGTCACGAAAGTCAGAAATAGCAATAAAATAGCAATAAAATGAATAACTTACCTTTGATCTTCGTATGGTTGCACTCACAAGACTCTGACATTTTGTTAAGTACTCCAATGGCTAAAATGCGGTCACAAGAGGCAGACGAAAATTCCAAATAGTATCCGTAAAGTTCGCAGAAACATGTCAAACGATGTTCATAATCAATCCTAAGGTTGTTTTTAACCTAAATAATCGATAATATTTCAACCGGACAATAGCGTCATCAATATAAAAGAAAAACAAGAAAGGCGCGCTCTCAGTCGTGCACAGTAACCAGCTCTGGGGACATCCCAGGGTCCACTCACTCAATGTGGTAATTATCAGTTCTGTTATACTCACAGACAATAGTTTAATAGATTTGGAAACTTTAGAGTGTTTTCTATCTGTCACGGTCGTTGTATAAATAAGTGGACGGCGAAGCGTCAGTAGAGTTCCACATATTTATTATAGTGAAACTTCCCAAAAGAACAACAAATTAACAAATGTGTAATACGTAGCGCACCTAGGCACTAATACGAAACAAAACAGTTTCCCACATCGCAGTTGGGAAAAAGGACAAACTAAGTATGATCCCCAATTAGAGGCAAAGATTATCAGCTGTCTCCAATTGGGAACCATACCCAGACACCAACATAGAAACACAATACCTAGAACCCCCCTAGTCACGCCCTGACCTAAAACACCATAGAGAACCCTGAGGGCTCTCTATGGTCAGGGCGTGACAGTTTCTCCCCCTCCCCCAAAGGTGCGGACTCCGACCTCAAAACTAGATGGGGAGGGTTAGGGTGGACAACTAGCGTTGTTGGTGGTTCCGGTGCGGGACGTAGCACCCGCTCAGACCGCGGATCCGGCCATGAAGCTGGGCTGAACGCCATGCCCGGACTGGGCACCGGCGCAGAGGAAGGCTCCGGCCATGGAGTGGGACTGGACGCCATGCCTGGACTGGGCACCGGCGCAGAGGAAGGCTCCGGCCATGGAGCGGGACTGGACACCGTGCCTGGACTGGGTATCGGTGCAGTGGAAGGCTCTGGTCATGGCACCGGCGCAGGAAGCTCCAGGCAGCGAACCGTCGCTGGAAGCTCTGGACTATGAGCCGTCGCTGGAGTTTCCAGGCTGTAGACTGTCGCTGGAGACTCCGGACTATACACGCACTGGTGGACGAATGCGGGGAGCCGGCACAAGACGTACCGGGCTGGGAAGGTGCACTGGAGGCCTGGTGCGTGGAGCCAGCACAGGTTTCACCAGACTGATGACACGCTCTTCAGGGCGAGTGCGGGGAGCCGGCACAGCTCGTACCAGGCTGGGAAGGCACACTGGAGGCCTGGTGTGTGGAGCCAGCACAGGTTGCACCGGACTAATGACACGCCCTTCAAAACGTCTGCGCTACAGCATACTCCTAGCCAACATCTCTCTCCGATATCCCTCCTCAAACTCCTCCATCGACTCCCAGACCGTCTCTGGCTCTCCCCTCACCTCGGCCGACTGCCACTTGTGTCCCCCCAAGATTTTATTGGGGTTGCCCTTGAGCTGTTTGTTGCCACGGACCCCGGCGTCTTCGCTGTCCTCCTTTACTCCTCGGCGACTCCCGCCAAGGAAGGAGCTCGCATCCACCCAGTATCTCTTCCCATGTCCAAATCTCCTTCACCTCCTGGGCATGCTGCTTGGTCCTGCAATGGTGGGATATTCTGTCACGATCGTTGTATAAATAAGTGGACCAAGGCGCAGCGTGAGTAGAGTTCCACATATTTATAATAGCGAAAATTCCCAAAACAACAAAGAATTAACGAACGGGCAATACGTAGTAGTTATAGTTATTAAGACATGCTATATCTGTGTGTTAATTTTAGTGGCTCACAGCTCCAGAATTGTTTCCCATAGCTGCTAGACTATTGTAAAAGTTACCTCAATATGACCTCCATGAAGGTCTCCAGTATTTTATGATCGGAATTATTGCAGGTCATTTTGATGTTGTTTGGAATGTTTTTACCCTATTTCCTTATAACAGGAAATCCAGATGGCAGATATTTTATGAAAATGGCCACCCTGATTGACCGGCAGGCTTCTGAGACTGCCTCCAATCTTTAAAATGTTGCTTAAGGCATTAAGTATTAGTGTTCCCAGTGTGATATTTTGTATCATAAAATTGAACAATTATTTTACCTATCCGCTGGACTAGATTTAGTTGAATAGCACAGGGACACCAGCGGTGACACCAGCGGAATGGGCTGTGCAGTTTAGGAGTCAATGCAGACCTAGCCTCTGCCACAGGCTTTCACCTCCCCTTTGGGATGAAGGTATTTCAAGAACAACAACAGTGAATCCTGGAGCTGAGGCTAAAAGCTTGTCAATGCCTTCCATCTTCCATTCCTTGAAAATATATAAAAACATTTAAAAAACATGAAACCCTACAAATACAAGGTAAAAGTCCATGACAAAATATCCCAGTCCCTAAAGAACTATTCAAGTCCCCCCCCCCCCCCCCCCCTTCTATCTCCCCCTCCTCTCTTATCTACCTAACTAAACCAAATCCTTGACCCTTCCGGATCTTGGAGGGTGAATAAAATCTCTGTTGACTTGATGTAGGGCTTTTTGCCTGTTTCACCCGCTTGTCCCTAAATGTGGGAAGGATAGAGAGATAGGTGGAGAAATGATTGGATTCCTCTCTGTTCTGTATGGATTACGGCGTGACCCCGTTTTCAATCCAATCTTCTGGGACGAAGGTAAACAATCAGTCTTGATAAAGGATTGGATAAATCCTCAATCAGAGCCATTCTCTGTAAAGCAATCCCTTTATTGCCCAGGCTAACATGGCTAAATTGGATCCTCTCGGAGAATGAGAGGGAGGGGAGAGATGGGGAGAATGGGATGGTGCCCTTGCTCTCTTCCCAAATTCGGGAAGACTCATGGTGCAATTTCCAATGGCTGGAGACTATTGTTGGCATGCAGAATTCTGTCTTTTAAATTGATAGTAATCGCAGCAGGATATTGTTTTTAAGTTATGTCATAATGCATACTTTTAACTTCTTGGTGACAGGGGGCAGTATTGAGTAGCTTGGATGAATAAGGTGCCCAGAGTAAACTGCCTGCTACTCTGTACCAGATGCTAATATATGCATATTATTAGTAGTATTGGATAGAAAACACTCTGAAGTTTCTAAATCTGTGAATGATGATGTCTTTGAGTATAACAGAACTCATATGGCAGGCAAGAACCTGAGAAAAACACAACCAGGAAGTGGAAAATCTGAGGTTTGTAGTTTTTCAACTCAGCCCTCTTTTCTTTTTTTTACCTTTATTTAACTAGGTAAGTCAGTTAAGAACAAATTCTTATTTTCAATGACGGCCTAGGAACAGTGGGTTAACTGCCTGTTCAGTGGCAGAACGACAGAATTGTACCTCCCGGTTACTAGTCCAACGCTCTAACCACTAGGCTACCCTGCCGCACCATTGAAGATACAGGGTCAAATTAGTTATGTTTCACTTCCCAAGGCTTCCACTAGATGTCAACCATATTTAGAACCTGTTTTGAGGATTCTGCTCTAATGGAGGGGCTCATAAGGGCTCTTTGAGTGAGTGGTCTGGCAGAGAGGCACAGACTCGGTCTGGCGCGCTCACGTGAAAGATAGCTACGTTCCACTTCATTTGTGAAGACAAAGGAATTGTCCGGTTGGAACATTAAGTTTTATGTTAAAAACATCCTAAAGCTTGATTCCATACTTAGGTTGGCATGTTTCAACGGGCTGTAACGGAACTTTTTGAACTTTTCATCCAACGTTTGGCGCGACCTGAACGCGCTTTTGGATTTGTTTCCCAAACGCCCTACAAAAGAAGATATTTGGACATAACTGACGGACATTATCGAACAAATCAAAATATTTATGGTGTAATTCCTGGGAGTGCATTCTGATGAAGAGCAAAGGTAAGTGAATATTTAAAATGCTATTTCTGAGTAATGTTGACTACCCAATATGGCGGGTATCTTTTTGGCTGCTTTGTTGTCTAAAGGATGTTCTCAGATTATTGCATGGTTTGCTTTCTCTGTAAAGTTTTTTTGAAATCTGACACAGCGGATGCATTAAGGAGAAGTTTATCTAAAGTTCCATGTATAATAGTCGTATCTTTATCAATGTTTAGTATGAGTATTTCTGTAAATTGATGTGGCTCCCTGCAATATCACCGCATGTTTAGAACTACTGAACGTAATGCGCCAAATGTAAACTTAGATTTTTTATATAAATATGAACTTTATCAAACAAAACATACATGTATTGTGCAACATGAAGTCCTATGAGTGTCATCTGATGAAGATCATCAAAGGTTACTGATTAATTTTAACTGCTTTTTGTGACCCCTCTCTTTGGCTGGAAAAAATGGCAGTGTTTTTCTGTGGCTTGGTGGTGACCTAACATAATCGTTTGTGGTGCTTTCGCTGTAAATCCTTTCTGAAATCAGACACTGTGGCTGGATTAACAAGAATTGCATCTTTAAAATGGTGTAAAATACTTGTATGGTTGAGGAATTTCAATTATGTAAATATGAGATTTCTGTTTTGAATTTGGCGCCCTGCAATTTCACTGGCTGTTGGCGAGGTGGGACGCTAGCGTCCCGAATGATCCCAGAGAGGTTAACTAGTTTTCCTAGCTGAGAAAGTTGACTGCTATGCTATCCCTGTTAGGAATATATCATCAAATCAAATCACATTTTATTTGTCACATGCACCGAATACAATGGGTGTAGACCCTAACTGTGAAATGCTTGCTTCCCGAGCCATTCCCAATGATGCAGAGTTAAAAATAATAATACAAGTAGTAACACGAGGAATATAATACACAATAATAGAGCTATATACAGGGAGTACCAGTACCAGATCAATGTCCAGGAGCATGAGGTATTTGAGTATTCTGTATGAACATGAAGGCAAGGAAAAGTGATTAAGCATCAGGATAGATAATAATAAGAGTAAAATAAAGAACAGATAGCAACAGCATATGATGAGTGTGTGCAATGAAACATGGTGGAGCCCCAAAATTGCCCTCGCTGGAAGCCTGTGTTTCAGACATAAGGAAGTGGATGGCTGCAAATGTTCTACTTTAAAACTCGGACAAAACAGAGATGCTTGTTCTAGGTCCCAAGAAACAAAGAGATCTTCTGTTGAATCTAACAATTCATCTTGATGGTTGTACAGTCGTCTCTGGACCTGTCTTTTGACGAACATATCAAGACTTGTTCAAGGACAGCTTTTTTCGATCTACGTAACATTGCAAAAATCTGAAACTTTCTGCCCAAAAATGATGCAGAAAAATGTATCCATGCTTTTGTCACTTCTAGGTTAGACTACTGCAATGCTCTACTTTCCTGCTACCCGGATAAAGCACTAAACAAACTTCAGTTAGTGCTAAACACGGCTGCTAGAATCTTGACTAGAACCAAAATATTTGATCATATTACTCCATTGCTAGCCTCTCTACACTGGCTTCCTGTTAAGGCAAGGGCTGATTTCAAGGTTTTACTGCAAACCTACAAAGCATTAGATGGGCTTGCTCCTAACTATCTTTACGATTTGGTCCTGCCTTACATACCTACACGTACGCTACGGTCACAAGATGCAGGCCTCCTTACTGTCCCTAGAATTGCTAAACAAACAGCTGGAAGCAGGGCTTTCTCCTATAGAGCTCTATTTTTATGGAATAGTCTGCCTACCCATGTGAGAGACGCAGACTCGGTCTCAACCTTTAAGTCTTTATTGAAGACTCATCTCTTCAGTAGGTCCTATGATTGAGTGTAGTCTGGCCCAGGAGTGTGAAGGTGAACGGAAAGGCACTGGAGCAACGAACCGCCCTTCCTGTCTCTGCCTGGCCTGTTCCCCTCTCTCCACTGGGATTCTCTGCCTCTAACCCTGTTACAGGGGCTGATTCACTGGCTTACTGGTGCACTTCCATGGTGTCCCTGGGAGGGGTCCGTCACTTGAGTGGGTTGAGTCATTAAAACCAGTTATGCATTAGGGGGGCGCTATTAAAATGTTGGGGTGAAAAACGTTCCCGTTTTAAACAAGATATTTTGTCACGAAAAGATGCTCGACAATGCATATAATTGACAGCTTTGGAAAGAAAACACTCTGAAGTTTCTAAAACTGCAAAGATATTGTCTGTGAGTGCTACAGAACTGATGTTACAGGTGAAACCCAGATAAAAATCCAACCATGAAGTGCTTGGAGGTGACAATGGTGTCGAACGCTGAGCTGTAGTCTATGAACAGCATTCTCACATAGTTATTTCTCCTCTTGTCCAGGTGGGAGAGGGCAGTGTGAAGTGTAATTGAGATTGCATTATCTGGGATGGTGGTGTTAATGTGTGTCATGACCAGCCTTTCAAAGCACTTCATAATTACAGATGTGAGTGCTACAAGGCCATACTCATTTAGGTAGGTTACCTTAGGTTCTTTCGGAACAGGGACAATGGTGTTCACCTTGAAACATGCAATTACAGACTAGCACAAGGAGAGATTGAAAATGTCTGAAGACACTTGCGCGCTGGTCTGCGCATGCTTTGAGGAGGTGCCCTGGTATTCCGTCTGGCCCGGCGGCCTTGCGACTGTTAACCTGTTTAAAGGTTTTACTCACATCGGCCACGGAGAGCGAGTCACACAGTCACCCGGAACAACAGGGGCTTTCACTCAAGACTCAGTGTTGTATTCCTCGAAGCTAGCATAAACAGTCTTGTAGCCTCGCGTCTGCTTCATCAGACCACTTCCATATTGAGCATGTCACTGGTACTTCCGATGTTGAAATTAAGTGGTGCACAATTTACAAATTAGATTTCTGAGAATTATCTCCTAACAACTCCTGAGCCGCTGACTATCTCTGTTTGTTAAACTAATCGGGAAACGTACATCAAATCTAACAGGCTGTCTGTCTTGTCACATCGAGTGTTTTACAACTGCTTCAAAAAATATACATTTACCATGCTAGACACATCTACTCCACTGAAAAGTCTGTCCAACAGTTGATTATAAGTGTGTTGCTTACGGCTCAGTATGTCCAGAATATGTGTGTTTATACGAGTGGTCCCATGTGGCTCAGTAGGTAGAGCATGGCACTTGCAACGCCAGGGTTGTGGGTTCGTATTCCCACGGGGGACCAGTACGAACAAATGCATATCACTATAACCTATGCACTCACTACTGTAGGTCGCTCTGGATAAGAGCCTCTCCCAAATGACTAAAATATAAAATAAATAAAATATAACTTGTTTATTACATGTTATGTCACGCACACTGCATATGGACAACCTGCTCTCTACCAGGGTGGCCAGTTTATGGGAAGTTTGCTGATATGCATAAGATGACGGAGGGTGAGAAGGAGAAAGGGAGTAGAGGAGTAGAGGGGTTGATTGGGGATCAGGTATCTTTAGATAGCCCTCAGATTGCCACTGCAGGAGAAACTCAGTAGTCCCGGTGGGACGCGGCACAGACTCCCGCAGTGCCCCGTCAAACGCCATGACATCATCAGGTCACACATTCCAACGGAGAGGGAAAATCGGACACAACATCCCATCACATGGATACAGTGTATTTCGCTGACATTTGACAGCTGTTCAAAGAAGCCGTCCCTTATGTGTTCATCTCAACACCCTTCAATATGTAGTGAAGAGCATACATGTCTCAAATGGACACTTCAGGATTTTGGCAATGAGGCCCTTTATCTACTTCCCCAGAGACATACAAATGTATCCACAAGTGAGTCTGACTCTAGGGAAGTAGGAACTCCAGTCCAGACACAACACTGCTTCACAATGTAGAGGGGTACAAGAACAGTAATAATATCTGAAATAGAAGAAGTACTGCACCTATCACTTGTAATTCTGTCTGTCTGTCCATTCATCTGTTAATATGTCTGATTTCCCTTCTGTCTGTTCGTATGCCTGATTGATTGCCGTCTGTCCGATTGCTCTCTCTCTCTGTGGGTGTGTCATAATTCATAATTTCCCCTTTCGCAGCTGGTCACAACTGTCTTTTTTTTATGCAACCCCAAAAATAAAAACATGAGCTCCCTATTCTATGGCTATTTTGCTTAACTGATCTGTTACTCATAACGATTAAACCCACTTCATGGTGGCCCCTTTTGAATGAGAGAAGGAAGAGATTTTGGAACGTTTTCAAACCGCCAATTGTATTGCAGGTTAAAGGTCACATATAAGATAAACATCCTGGAGTTCGAAGCTAAATGGGATAGTGACATTCGTGTGTATGTGTGTGTCCATATTCGTATTCCGACCGTGAATGGAAGGCAGGTGGCGTGCCAGGTTGCCATGGCAATGCCTCAGTTAAGACACTACCAAGAGGAGGGGAGAGCTGAATGGAGGTCACCATGGTACTCTACTTACACACACAAACACACACTCGCACTACTCTGCATTCTCTTCCATCGGATTCCTCAGTAGGGAAAACACTCATACAACTCACACGCTCCATCTTTCTCTCTCCCTTTCTCTCTCTCTAACACAGTGTCTCGTTCATTCTCTCTATCACTCCATCGACAGTATCTTCCTTTATCTCTTGGTTTTTATCTGTCGATCCCTATCTCTATTTCTCTCAGTTCACTATTTCTCACTTTTTCTCTCTCCTCCCTCTATCCTCGATGCATTTAAAAGTCACACTCTGCAAGAATGGAAGGAGTTGACACAGATGATGTAGAAAAACTAAAGTCATTTGTTTTCCTAAACCTTGCTCTCAACGTCACTATGATTTACCATGCAATATTTAATTGAACTAAAAACGGACATTTCCCAAAGAAAATGTGTGTGCTGGCTGGTGTTCAAGTATGTTCATATTACAGCGGGCTGCTGATAGGAGGACGGCTCACAATAATGTCTGGAACGGAGCAAATGGAATGGCATCACATGGAAACCATGTGTTTGATGTATTTGATACCATTGCACCTATTCCGCTCCAGCCATAACAACAAGCCCATGCTCCCCAATTAAGGTGTCACCAACCTCCTGTGGTTAATAAGTAAGGTGGAATACAGTAATGTTCTTGCTTTCATCAACCACACTAAGAACTGCCTCAAGACCTCATCACTCATTATCAAGTAGTTCTAATACTAACACGTTGCCTAGGTGACACCATGTACACTATATAGCCAAGCCCTCACTGCTGCAGATCTAACGATAGCAAACTTTCTTCAAACACTCCCCAGAGAAGACAGCCAACCCAAATCATGTCTACCCTTTGTCTCACCTTGACTAGACTGACTTTTTCTAGCTTCCTTTCCTTTGTGTGTGTGTGTGTGCCTCCTTCTCACACTCTCACACATGCACAGGCAAATACTCACAAACACACTTAGAATTGAAACGCTGCTGAGCACCATAGCCCAAGGCAATACCAGCGCTGATAGTGAATGTAATATTGTTATTATTGTTTTACTTTCGGAAAGCGTGACCAATATAATCATTATTCAAAATACATGACTGCCACAGGCCCAGAAGGAACTGCTGTTGCTGTTGCAAATGACTGAATTTCACAACTGCTCCTCGACAAACTGAGATAGGAACCCTACTTGTGTCTATATTTGCCTAAATGTTTATTCTCTCTAACACTCGGCTATATGGAGGGGATGAAAGTTTGATTAAATTTGTGCATTTTTGTTTCAGAGCCAAGTCTAAATAAATAGGGATAGACTGTGTGCGTGTGTGTGCACTTGTGTTCGAAGTGTGTTGTATGCGAGTACATGTGCGTTTGTCGCAGACAAGAGTCAGGCACCATTCTACACAAGTAAAGCAGTGGTGGTTAATATATTCTGTAAAAGTTTGGGATTGAAGAAAGACCAAGTATAACATCTTCATGACCTCTAAAATAATTGGGTCCTTTGTACTGCCAAGGTTTCACTGTGGATCCAACTAAAGTATTCAAATATGTCTGAAAGTGTCTGTATATAGGAAGGAATATGTATGAGAGAGCGATGGAGAGAGAGAAGAGGGAGTGATAGAAAAAGGGGGAAAACAGAGCGAGAATGAGAGTGAAAAAGGAGAGAGATGCGGAGAGAAAGAAACAGAAAGCGAGATTGGGAGTCAAAGACAGAGAGAGAGAAAGATGCAAGTGTGACTTGTGTGACTTGACTTCTAAAACTATGGTTTTGGAATGCCTTAGCGATATTTACAGATGTAGGCTATTTCATGCCAATAAAGCACCTTAAATAGAAATTGGATTGGAAGAAAGAAAAAATGCATCAGTCCCTGAGAGGACAGCACATGAAATGTGTTGGTAGGGGGTTAGATGACTCAGGGAATCAGGCAGAGGAATCTGCTGAGCCAGTTTGGGGTTAGTAGATGACGTGGAGGTGGGGGTGCGGGGGCACAGACACACACCCCTGTTTTATTCTCATGCCACCAGACCTGTGGGTATTCCAGGGGAGCACGCTGCTTTTCATCTGTCTTACACACACACACACACACACACACACACACACGGTCTAAAGTCAGCTTGATCTGCATTAGTGCTCAAAAGTGCTCTCAAAACAGACAGCTCACACCAGACTCAGAGCTCTCCTCTGTAGCTTTCACCACATGGTGAGATCTGAGAAAGAGAGAGTGCTTTTTAATATGCACTTTAAAGCTGCTCCTTGGTCAAATACAGGGGGGTTGAGAACACTGTGTGTGTATGTGGAGGTCAGAGAATTGGCATTGTGTGATTTGTTGGTTTGATGGTGTATCTAAGATGGCTTTGCAAGCCCCATGTTTCTCTACTGGTGTTGCAAGCCCCATGTTTCTCTACGGGTGTTGCAAGCCCCATGTTTCTCTACTGGTGTTGCAAGCCCCATGCTCTACCAACTGAGCCACACAGTCATGTTATGATATGGTACCTGTGGTTGTGGGTGTCCTTTGACCAGACATTGTAGCTCCAGGCGGTCTCCCTCTCTGATAGTGTAGATCCTCTCACTGATGTTGTCCTCCTTCACCACGCATGCCTGGCCCGCGTGTGAGATCTGGGCATTGGCAGGGGCTGCGTCAACACAGGAGAAACAAAAGAGAAAGGGTCATATTTTCAAACGAAATAACAAATATGTTTTTGTTTTTTGTAAGGTACATGAAAGTTTTATGGCGTTCCTGGAAAAAAAAATATTGTATATTACAGTTGGAAGCCCCATATTCAGACACCCGAATAAAAATGTTTATTCATAATTCATAAATCATAATCGTCACAGAAAATATGCTGTTATTTCTTAAAGAATTTTGTGAAGTTCTATCCCTAAAAAAATAACAAATAAAGATTGAACTAATCACAGGCTTGGTGAGTTAGGTATGTTAGTGTTGGGCTAGAACAAATGTTCAGTGCACATCCATTGGATTGAGAAGCACTGAATGAAGTGACAGGTTGAAGAGAACCCCAGTAGACACCAATGCCTCAAGAACTAGGACCGAAGACATCTGACTTATGACGTAAAACAGCCTACGAGGCTCGTCACAGAAGGTGGTCAAGATTGCGTGCGAGTTGCTTCATGTAACATCAGCCTGGGCAGGATTTTTACATTTACATTTGAGTCATTTAGCAGGTGATGGGGGACAGGAGGTAGGTGGGGAAGAGAGGGAATTGAGACAGAGACAAGGAGAGAGAAACAGCAGGTGATGGAGAGGGAAGAAGAAAAGAAGATAGAGAGAGAAAAAAAGAAAAACACTAAGGACTACTCAGCAACCACTGTAGGGAGAAAAAAAGAGGGGAGTACAATCCCAGGTAACAATTATAGGGAGAGAGAAAGAGAGAAATGTGGAATGTTACCTGTAAAGTTCCCCTAATGTTTGAGTGTCCAGTTTTCCGTTAGTTAGGGAAACATTCTATCTACACTGAACAAAAATACAGTATAAACTCAACATACAAAGTCCAATGTTTCATGAGCTGAAATAATAAATCTCAGAAATGTTCCATTTGCACAAAAATATTATTTCTCTCAAATTTTAAACACAAATTTGTTTACATCCCTGTAGTGAGCATTTCTACTTTGCCAAGATAATCAATCCACCTCACAGGTGTGGCATATTAAGAAGCTGATTAAACAGCACGATTATTACACAGGTGCACCTTGTGCTGGTGACAATAAAAGGCCACTCTAAAATGTGCAGTTTTGTCACGCAACACGATGCCACAGATGTCTCCAGTTTTGAGGGGGTGTGCAATTGGCATGCTGACTTCAGGAATGTCCAACAGAGCTATTGCCATATAATTGTATGTTAATTTCCATACCATAAGCCGCCTACAACGTTGTTTTAATGAATTTAGCAGGACGTCCAACCGGCCTCACACCCGTAGACCACGTGTATGGCGTTGCGTGGGCGAGCGGTTTGCTGATGTCAACATTGTGAACAGAGTGCCCCATGGTAGGGGTGGGGTTATGGTATGGGCAGGCATAAGCTACGGACAATGAACACAATAGCATTTTATCGATGGCAATTTGAATGCACAGAAATACCGTGACAAGATCCTGATGCCCATTGTAAGGTCTTTTTTTTAAGGTATCTGTGACCAATAGATGCATGTCTATGTTCCCAGTCGTGAAATCCATAGATTAGGGCATAATCAATTTATTTCAATTCACTAATTTCAGTAAAATATTTGAAATTGTTGCATGTTGTGTTTATATTTTTGTTCAGTATTTCAATTGACTGATTTCCTTATATGGACTGTAACTCTGAAATTGTTGCATGTTGTGTTTATATTTTCTTTCAGTATATGTTAACAAAAACTTAGGAGAAAAATTTAGGAGAATATTCCCTTCGTGTCAAGCAGAACGTATCTAGAACATGGTTGTGGTTTGCTATATTAAGCAGGCAGATAGGCATCCTGTTACTGTTCAATTGAACATTAAAATGGGCAAAACGAGTGACTTAAGTGACTTCAAGCGTTCTATGATTTTCGGTGCTGTATCCAGTATCTCAGAAATGTCTGCCTTCCTGGGCTTTTCACGCCCGACAGTGTCGAGGGTTTACCGAGAATGGTGCAACAAACAAAAAACATCCAGTCAGCGGCAGTCCTCTGGGCGAAAACAGTTTGTTGATGAGGGAGGTCGAATGAGAATGGCAAGAATTGTAAGAATCGTGCAAGCTAACAAGAGTGCCACAAACAGACAAATAACACCACAGTACAACAGTGGTGTGCAGAACAGCATCTCAGAACGCACAACTCATCAATCCTTTTCATGGATAGGCTATGGCAGCAGACAGCCACACTGGATTCCACTCCTATCAGCTAAAAACAAGAAGAAGCGGCTCCGGTGGGTACACAATAACCAACACTGGACAACTGAGGAGTGGGAAAACATTGCCTGGTCTGACGAATCCTTGTTCCGGTTGCGTCATGCTGATGACAGAGTCTGGATTTGGCATAAACAGCTATGGAGTCCATGGACCCATCCTGCCTGGTATAGGCTGGTGGCGTACTGGTGTGGAGAATGCTTTCCTGGCACAAGTTAGGTCCCTTGAGCAATTGAACAAAAAACTTTGACACCATCCTGAATCCATGCCCCAAAGAATATGGGCTTGTCTGGAGGCAAAAGGGTCTCCGACACGATGTCAGTTATCAATTCATTTGAGTATTCTCTCATCATTGATTTGATTTACTTATTTCAACAACTTAAGGGCTTTCTGTAGAGTTGTCAAAATTGGTGGGGCATATTAAGTTGTTTTAATGACACTCCTGAATCACTATGATAAATACAGTTTTTATACAGTTCTTGAGTGTAGTTTTAAGAAAGCTGAAATTTACTTCAAAGTGCAATCAGCCTATTGCTTACACCTGTCAAGTTGTTTCAGATCTACACAAATTCCAAGGGAGGAGGTTAGGGTTTCTTCTGGACAGGGTGTAACTATACTGGCCCAATAACACATGCCCTATAGATATCCCTTGTTGGGACAGTGTTTAGGGTGCTGGTGGCCTGGGTTTGAGACCCGCTAGGACAGTCACCCTACTCTCACGTTCTTAGCAATGTTAATGTCATTATTTGGCAACAGTTACAGCACACCTATCTGATATCATTCAAATGAGTTTCTCATTGAAAGATGGGAATCTGTAGAATTCTAGACAGCTGAGCATCTCAAAAAGAACTCTGTCGTTTTTTAAAAATACACACCATATACTCAAGAAAATATTTTATTGATCATCGTGATTCAGGAGCATCATTGAAACAGGTTAATATGCCCTAAAAACATTGAACAATTATACAGAACCCCCTAAAATGCTGAAATAAGTCAATCAAATAAATTATAAAGAATAAAGAATAGTCAGATTAACTGATACCTGACATGGACATGGTGGCGTTGCAGGAAAATCGGAGTACCGTGAACCAAAAGGTTGTGAGCTCAAATCCCAGGTGAGGAAATGTTGAATAATAATTACTGTATAAATGAACATGCCCAATGTAATCAAGTGTGTCAAATATGTAAGTTAGAAGCACATTGTGTCTGAGTATCCCTTGCCAATAGACAAAGGCCTATGAATGGATCAGTGGTTAACCAATCAAGGCCTTGACTGGTTTGGCAACAGTAACAAGACGTGCTGTGTAATTACATTTTTTGGGGACACAATATTGGGGGAACATTAACCTTTTCACGTGTGACTTCCAAATATATCTAACAGTCCCCCTTGCATGAACAGTTTGAAATGAGGTGTTTTCTGCCTCGTCAATAATTCACATAGAAGTCGGCCATTTCACTGTGGCAGGCAATTTACGTTTCAGGGATGCTGTGCTAATGTAAGGCGAGGATTAGCTAGATGAGCCAGACAAACTTCTCTCTTCGATGAGAGCCCAAGCACTCCCCCAGTGTTTCCCCAGATCAAGTATACAGACATTTGCACATCTCCAGTCAGAACAGAACCTGCATTAACTTTTTCCCCCTGGTGCATTTTCCAGCTGGGACTGACATTTCTTTCGTTGTTGTTTTCCTTACTGATAACTTTGGACATGTGTGCATTCCTATCAAAGTAAGTGCCTTATTATGTTATGATTATAGTTTCTGTATATCGTGTTGTCGCTTCTAGTGTAGCACACAGAATGTATGTACAGTGCATTCGGAAAGTATTCAGACCCCTTCACTTTTTCCACATTTTGTTATGTTACAGCCATATTCTAAAATTGACTAAATCGTTTTTTTCTAAACACAAAATTCCTCGTAATGGCAAAGCAAAAACAGGTTTATAAAAATGTTGGCAAATGTATAAAAAAAAATAATAATGAAATATTTCATTTACATAAGTGTTAAGACCCTTTACTCAGCTGCTTCAACAACCACACACAAAGCCTCAAGTCTTCTCGGGTATGACGCTACAAGCTTGGCACACCTGTATTTGAAGAGTTTCTCCAAATCTTCCCAGCAGATCATCTTAAGCTCTGTTAGGTTGGATGGGGAGCTATTGTCATGTATCTCCAGAGATGTTCGATCAGGTTCAATTCCGGGCTCTGGCTGGGCCACTCAAGGACATTCAGAGACTTGTCCCGAAGCAACTCCTGAGTTGTCTTGGCTGTGTGCATTGGGGTCGTTGTCCTGTTGGAAGGTGAAACGTTGCCCCAGTCTGAGTCCTGGGCGCTCAGGAGCAGGTTTTCATCAAGGATCTCTCTGTACTTTGCTCCAATCATCTTTCCTTCGATCCTGACCAGTTTCCCAGTCCCTGCCGCTGAAAAATATTCCCACAGCATGATGCTGCCACCACCATGCTTCCCTGTAGGGATGGAGCCAGGTCTCCTCTGCCTCGACACAATCCTGTCTCGGAGCTCTTCGCACAACTCCTTCAACCTCATGGCTTGGTTTTTGCTCTGACATGCACTGTCAACTGTGGGACCTTATATAGACAGGTGTGTGCCTTCCAAATTATGTCCGATAAATGTACTTTACCACAGCTGGACTCCAATCAAGTTGTACAAACATCTCAAGGATGCTCAATGAAAACAGGATGCACCTGGACTCAATTTCAAGTCTTTATCAAAGGGTCTGAGTACTTATGCAAATAAGGTATCTGTTTTTTATTTTTAATACATTTGCAAAAATGTCTGAACCTGTTTTTACATCATCATTATGGGGTATTGTGTAGATTGTTGAGGAAAAATAACAATGTATGCCATTTTAGAATAAGGCTATAATGTAACAAAATGTGGAAAAAGTGAAGGAGTCTGAATATTTTCAGAATGCATCGTATGCATGTACATAATGTATTCTGTGTGTATTCCTTTATAATCGCGAACACGCAAGGTACTACTTTGTAAACTTTATGGTTTGATACTCAACTGTGCTTACAGTATCTTGCTAGCTACAATACTAATGGCATTCGGTTGTGTGGTATACTTTGAAGCTGCGCTTATCATGACCATGGTCTGTGTATGAATGTGGCCTGTTTAGCATAGCTCTGCCCTGCCCTGCCTCCTTGTGGAGCCCTTGTGGAGCTCTTCAGTTACTGTGTCTTTCTGTTTCTTATACATTTGTTCAATTGAACCTTTATTCAACGAGGCAAGTCATACATATACAGTGGGGCAAAAAAGTATTTAGTCAGCCACCAATTGTGCAAGTTCTCCCACTTAAAAAAATGAGAGAGGTCTGTAATTTTCATCATACATACACTACAACTATGACAGACAAAATGAGAAAACAATTCCAGAAATTCACATTGTAGGATTTTTAATGAATTTATTTGCAAATTATGGTGGAAAATAAGTATTTGGTCAATAACAAAAGTTTATCTCAATCCTTTGTTATATACCCTTTGTTGGCAATGACAGAGGTCAAACGTCTTATGTACTTCTTTGTAATATAATAGTACTTTCAGAAACCCCGCACACAAACAGTATTGAACATTATTTGCCAACATCATAACTGGAGGTGGGTTGAGGTCAGATTGTCTAAGATTGAGGTCAGCTTTTGTATGCTAGCAACATACTTCTATTACATACACTCCTTTACAGTTTTACTGGGGAAATGAACAGCAAGAAAAGACACATAGGCCTATATGTAATGGGTGTATTTTATTGAAGTAATTGGTAGTGGTTGAACAACAAAAACTGAAACTAGTTTTACTAGAGGAAAAAAAAACCCAGCAAGAACAGACTTACAACTTATTAATATGCATAACCGACATTTCAATACTCGTGTAGTGATTGAACAACAATTGTTATGCTGTCACTACTTCTGTGAATATCTGAACATTGCATCCAAAAATAAAACGCTCGCATTGAGGACATAAAGTTGTGTTTGTGCAAAATGTTTCTGTGAAAAATCAGTGTGGCCAGCTCAAACACGGACTGTTGCGTCAATCGAAACTAGACGTTCTAATGAAGTGTTGTGATCACACCGGTTTGAGCTTATGCTGCAGTGACCACTGTAGAATGATCACACCCGTGTGTTCGTACACATCAAATGGTAAATATCTTGTTTTCTGAGAACATGGCAACCATGTTCCTTGTATGTTTGGCGGGACATTGATAGAACATTCTCCTAACCCCTGAGAAAACTGGACACATGAATGTTCTTGCAATGTTCCCATGACACGTGTCTAGAACATTAATGAGTTATACACTGAGAACAGGGCAAACATGTTCTGTGTACAGTACTGTATGCTTGGTGGGATGTTGATAGAATATTCTCCTAACCTACAGGGAACTGAACACATGAATGTTCTTGCAGCGTTCCCATGAAACATGTCTAGGATATTAACACCTTAAGTTTCTGAGAACATGTTAACCACGTTCTCGGCAAGTTCTATTTGACATTAGCCTCTCTGCGCACGGAACTCGCTAGCGGGCTGAAATTCCACAACATACGGTGATCGCTACATAAATAGTCCTATTAAACATTCATGAAAATACAAGTGTCTCACATGTATCGAAAGCCTAGAATCTTGCTAATCCAACTGCGTTGTCAGATTTAAAAAAAGATTTACTGCGAAAGAATACGATGCGATTATCTGAGCATAGAGCCCCATAAAAATCAACTATTTCAACCAGCACAGACGTAACATAATCACAAACTGCATTAAAATATGGTCTCTGGGAAACATTCCTATGAAAATGTTAGTTAATCACCTACTGAGATTCTTAAGGGAACGTTCTCTAAAGTTGTGGGAACATTTGCTGTTAGCTGGGATGATGTGATTGTTATCGATGCGCGTTTCCCAAAGTAAACAGCCATTCAAATGTACACACTAATAGAGACCCCAAACTTATACGCTCCTAAAATCAGATCCTCTCCCCATAATGCCAACCCCATTGCCACAGAGTAAAATAATATATTATTAGCATACTGTATTAGCATGTTAGCCCAGCCATAACCAGCGAGAGGCAGTAGCATAGCAGCCCCATGGCCCAGGGCCCCTCACTCGTCTGGGGCAGGCCTGGAGCGACAAGGCCCTTGACAGTTATAACATTGTTTCAGCCTGACACAGGCAGCATGCCACATGCTAACCCTCTAACCTGGCATGAGCTTCACAGTATGAATAGTAAGAGAAGAGAGACCGGGGAGGGGGAGTGGGTGTAATATGGTGTAACGCTCCACACTCTACTGCCTGCATCAGTGCGTGTGAGTGTGAGTGTGAGAGAAAGGGAGAGCGAGAGAGAGAGAGAGAGATAAGTTGTGTTTGTGTGTTATGGAGAAAGGTGTCAGTGTGTGTGAGAGAGGTAAAAAGAGTGTGTGTGTGTTGCGGGGGTAGGGAAAGGGAAAAACACATTTGAATCAGAGATGTGCTCTGGCGCCCGTTTAGCAGTTTTCGGTAATGGCACATCTTGTCAGGAAGTATCAGTGGACCGCTACACTGGGGTGATTATGACATGGCAGTGGCCTGTTTTAGCATATGCCGCTGCTATTGATCTCTCCCTCTTTCTCTCTCCCTCTTTCGCTCTTCTACCTTCTCCATCACTCGCTCTCTCTTTTACTCTTTCTCTCAGTTTTACTCTCTCGCACTCCATCTCATGTCGAGGTCAACTTATGAAACCTCTCTGCCCACTGCGATTGCCCAGAAGGTCAAACAGGTCTGCATTAGGGAGATAGAGAGGACACAAGGTGGGGGGTCAGAGGAGACATAGGGGCAGAACCTTTGTGGCAGGGCCATAGGCGGTGAGGGGTTAACTCGACAACTCAACTTTGAGGTGAGTGCACAGGGCAAGGCTGATTAAAATTGTGAATAATTGTCCTTTTGAGCTCATTAGCACGTTGGCGCTAGCGCAGCCTCTCCAGGGGGAGAGCGTATGAACCACATCGTGCGGCTCCTCCACTACTCTTGCCTCAGGCTAGAGGCAGTCTAACCGACTCCAGCAGCCAGTGCTGGTTAAAGGTATATATTTAGGAGAGAGAGCGAGAGAGAGCGAGAGAGAGAGAGAGAGAGAGAGAGATAAAAATATAACACCAAAATATATCCTATTCATGTACCATACTCACCTTTCCATCTACCACATGATACAAACCAACATCACAATACCCAAAACAATACCCACTTCTACAACTGTATATCTCCAAAAAAATCCCAAAACTCTTCCCAATCCCAAACATCACATTAAACAGATACTCATGGTCCACTCTATCAAAAGCCTTCTCTTGATCTAAAGAGACCAGTCCAAAGTTCACATTAGAACCTCTCTACAAGTCCAACATGTCCCTGATTAAGAACAAGTTGTCCGTGATTAGGCGTCCCGGTACACAATATGTTTGGTCCTTATGTACTATAGAGTCCAAATGGGACTTCAGTCTTTTAGAGAGGTCCTTGGCAAATATCTTGTAGTCCGCACAGAGTAATGCCACAGGCCTACAGTTCTTAAGTTCACACAAGTCCCCTTTTTTGGGCAGGATAGTCAGAGCCTCCTGACGACAGCTCATCGGCAACTCTCCTACCCCGACGCATTCACGCAACACGCAAAAGAAGTCCTGTCCAATTATTCCCCAGAATATTTTATAAAACTCCACTGGGAGTCCATCGACCTCCGGTGCATGACCGGGGGACATCTGGGTTACAGCCTCTGCCAGTTCATGGGACAACAACGTAAAGCTCTTGTAAGAGCTTTACATTGAACTTCCAATAGGCTGACTGCCGGGGCCCTGGTGAAATAGACAGCCGAGCCATGGTTATGTGGTGATCCGAAAACCCCACTGGGAGAATGGTAGCGTCCAACAGCCTATTGCTCCGATTCCTAGACATATAAAACCGATCGAGTTGGGCTGCACTCACCCTAGCACCAAAAACCTTCACCCATGTATACTGTCTTGTGTTAGGATGTTTAGTTCTCCAAACATCCACTAGGTCGAACTGATTAATGATGTCCCTTAACACTCCCACTGAGACTGAATGAGGCTCTTCCCGATTTCTGTCTTTCGTAAAATCCATTGTACAGTTCCAGTCCCCTCTGACCACCAGCATCTCCTCAGGCGCTACCTGTGAGAGTTCCTGTCTAAGACTCCCAAATATAACCCCACTCTCTCTCCCTGTATTAGGCGCATACACATTTATAAAGACAAAACCCATATTGTTAATTTCTGCTTTTACAACAAGCAGCCTAAACCTACACACCCCCTTTAGGAGCAAATTGTTACAGACAGACCAGGTGCAAAAAGGACTGCCAACCCTCCAATGGCTCAAAATTTGCCCCTTTCCACCAGAGCCCCCATTCGACTTCATTCATCACATCATGTGAACTTTTTTTGTTTTACATATTCACCCAACACACTCCTCTTTCCCACATCTCTGGCGCCATTTATATTGAGTGAGCCTACCCGAAGAGTCTCCATAAGAAGTTGGAGAAAATCCAGCAAAGAAAGAGACCACTCTAGCAAAGCTCAAAAAGCCCCAGTGTCAGAAAGAAAATATACATCTAAACAGTGTCTGAAGGTAAACCTTTACACACTGTTGTGACCGACTTCCTCAACCTAAACCGTTTCCTGGGTGAGAGGGCACCATGCCCCTCATTTTTCATAGCATGTTGTACTGATCTTACAAACTTTCTCAGATCAGAAAAAAAGCCTCAAGATTAACTTTTTTTTCCCTTGGTCTCATTCAGGAACCTTATCAGTTCTCTCAATGTGTACTTTGACCCCTCTGCTTGACTGGCTGTCGGCTCCGGACCCATTGAAAAATAACTCCTCATACTCTTTCCCACACTCACGTTCCTCCTCATCTCTATCTCCCATCCTGACCACCTGCCCTTCCTCTCTGGTCAGGGCATCCCCCACAGCAACAGGCAAAGTTTCCATGGTGCCTTTGACCACACCCTTTTTCCTTTTCCGCTTGACACCACCCCCTCCCCCCCAGTCTCTTAAACTTCCCCACTATAGTCTCCTCATCCACTAGCATAACCTGACTAGACCCAGCCTCATCTACACCCCCCCCCCCCCCAGTCTCTTACACTTCCCCGCTATAGTCTCCTCATCCACTAGCATAACCTGACTAGACCCAGCCTCATCTACACCACCCTCCCTAGCATGACTAGACCCAGCCTCATCTACACCACCCTCCATAGCATGACTAGGCCCAGCATCATCTACACCACCATCCATAGCATAACTAGGAATAGCCTCAGCTACCCCACCATCTCTAGCCTGACTAGACCCAGCCTCATCTACACCACCCTCCTCCTCCCCCCCAGTCTCTTACACTTCCCCACTATAGTCTCCTCATCCACTAGCATAACCTGACTAGACCCAGCCTCATCTACACCACCCTCCATAGCATGACTAGGCCCAGCATCATCTACACCACCCTCCTCCTCCCCTCTAGTCTCTTACACTTCCCCACTATAGTCTCCTCATCCACTAGCATAACCTGACTAGACCCAGCCTCATCTACACCACCCTCCATAGCATGACTAGGCCCAGCATCATCTACACCACCATCCATAGCATAACTAGGAGCAGCCTCAGCTACCCCACCATCTCTAGCCTGACTAGACCCAGCCTCAGATACCCCACCATCCATAGCATGACTAGGCCCAGCCTCATCTACACCACCATCTCTTGCATGACTAGGCCCAGCTTCATCTACATCACCATCCCTGGCATGAGTAGGCCCAGCCTATGCTGTCTGCATCTCATTACCCCCTGCACGTTGACTTCGATTTCCCCTACTGGCGCTTGTACCCTCACCTTGTCTACGGCCTTTATGTGGGCACACAAAGCTCTTATGCCCCAAAAACACTCAAAACACCCTACTGTGCTGGCAAACCCTGCATAGAGACCCTCCCCATGCCTCACTTTAAAATGCACATTTAGCTGTTGCTCATTGTTATTCAGAAACATAAACACTTGCCTCCGGAACGAAACAACGTGCTTGACGGCATCTGCCTGAAAACCTGCCGACAGTACACGAAAACCGCTAGCAAACTTACCAAAAACACTCAGCTCTTTCCTGATTTGATCATCCGTAATAAACGGAGGAAAATTTGCAACTACCACTCTTGTCGAAGGGGTAGAGAGAGGTGACCACAATCAATTCTTAGGACAGAGCCCTCCACACCAAACACTTAAACTCCAAAAAACTCCAAGCATGCACAGAGAGAGAGAGAGAGAGGTGGAAAGGAAGAAGCATGGAGAAAGGTAGAGAGAGAGATGGTAGATGAGGCTGGGTCTAGTCAGGAGAGACAAATGAAGAGAGACAAATGGAGCCAGACAGGCAGAGAGAGAAAAGATGCTAAGGAAAATGTAAAAGCAGGTGATGCGATGAAAAGTAAAACAAAGAGACTGTTGAGAAGAAAGATGAAAACAGGAGGCAAAAAGAAAGGATAGCAAGGAAGAGGGGCGAGTTACACAGTGGGAGTAAAAGTTGCAAGAATAGAGTGAAAGAGAGACGGAGAGATGTTTCACAAAAAAAAAATGTTTTTGCACCAAACCACATTAAGAAACAAGCAGCAAAACAATAATGTCCCATATAGAGCATTGCCCCAATGGCCAAACTAATCTCCTTTTCCCTTAAATGGTAAGACAACAGAACAGGCATTCACTTGGCCATCTGTATCTTGAGGACCCCTCATGGACCCCTGTCCCCGTGTAGTTGACCCTTTCATAACCCTATCACATTGTTTCCATACTGTCTCCCTTTGCACCATGTCACCCGACCCCTTCTGAGCATAACATTAACCAGAGGTACTCACACCCAACAAACACTGGTGAGGCAAAAATGCAAAAATAAGATGTTTTGTATCTATAATGGAATAAAATATCACCTTATTTTTGCCTCCCAGTGTCAAATGTTTTATTCCATTCATGCCCTTTGAGATGACATTAACTGTGAAGCACTGTGCCACATACTCATTGAACTCACATCCAAGCCTTGAAGTGTGAAACACTGCTGCTTCCCTTCAGTCAGTCAATTTCAGCACAACATACTATGTGGAGTCGCACTCTGGCGACTTCGGTTGAAGGATCTACAATGACGCCTGACAAGGCCAATTCAATTTGCATCTCGCTGGAAGCCCTGCCTTCCACAGGTGATAAGCATGAGCCTCAGATTCACTCTTTACCTCGGTGTGAAGAGGAACAATTCACGCTCTTAAAACAAACAACTGTAAAATGTTGCGACAACTAAACTGTCCCATAGTGGGAGAGCGTGCTCACCCCTGGACATTGTGTGCTGAACAATTATATCAAACAAAAATATAAACGCAATATATTGAGGTTAGTTTTTATTTCAGCTCATGAAAAATGTGACTATGGGAACATTTTCATATGCGCAAAAAGCTTATTTCTCTCAAATTTTGTGTGAGGATTTCTCATTTGCCAAGTTAATCCATCCACTTGACAGGTGTGGCATCTCAGGAAGCTGATTAACAGCATGATCATTACACATGTGCACCTTCTGCTGGTGATAATAAAAGGCCACTCTAAAATGTGCAGGTTTGTCACACAACACAATGTCACAGATGTCTGAAGTTTTGAGGGAGCGTGCAATTGGCATGCTGACTGCAGGATTGTCCATCAGAGCTGTTACCAGAGAATTGAATGTTCATTTCTCTACCATAAGCCACCTCCAATGTCGTTTTATGGAATTTGGCAGTGCATCCAACCGGCCTCACAACCGTAAACCACATGTAACCACGTCAGCCCAGGACCTCCACATCCAGCTTCTTCACCCGCGGGATCATCTGAGGAGGCGGAGGGGGGTGCTGGGGAGTATTTATGTCTGTAATAAAGCCCTTTTGTTGAGGAAAGACTCATTCTAATTGACTGGGCCTGACTCCCTAGTGTGTGGACCTTGCTCCCAAGTTGGTGGGCCTATGCCCTCCCAGGCCCACGCCTGACTGCGCCCCTGCCCAGTAATGTGAAATCCTTAGATTAGGGCCTAATTTATTTATTTCAGACGACTGATTTCCTTCTATGAACTGTGACTCAGTAAAATCGTAGAAATTGTTTCATGTTGCGTTTATATTTTTGTTCAGTATAGTTATTCTTTAATTTGCTAGTGCAATGTGTAAGATGGCTAAGAAAGTGACCGAAACGACAATGGCTATGCGGGGTTAGGGGTTGAGATCATGCCCGAGTCAGTATTTCTCTGAAAGATTCTCACAATTTATGTGTAGTTTGTCTCGGCTTGGAACACGCTCAGGCGGCCCTTGCACGAACCAATCAGTGTGTTAATTGCCACGTATTTCGGGCAAACTCCCTGGCAATACATGTGGCATTCTTGAGGAAGCTTGGAGTTACCGATGGTGACTTTTCTTTCCAGGATGCCGGTACCTCTGCTGGGACTGAGGTGCAGGAAGCGGAGAGAGATGTTGGGCTGTGGTCAGAACATGTGGCACTTACATGCCAACAGGGGGATAGTATGAAAGCTGGTTACATACAGGGCCCAGGTTCGGATGAAGACTTGGTTCTCTGGGCGGATCCAGGGGTTTCTAGGGTGATAAAAAGGACTTAGTTCCGGGACAGCCACCATCTCACACAAAGGGAGTAGCAGGGGAAAAACTAGTATCCAATGCATCATTCATAGAATTGTTCTGCAGGGCGGCTATGCATTTGAAGGTGAAGTGGCCATGTTCAAACCCGCTTCAGAAGTCACTAAGGTTTGGTGGGAAGCAACTGGCCGCTGTGGCTGCCACAGTCAAGCACCACCTACCCCTGTTTCTGGATTTCATCTAAGAATTGACAACAACCTGGTCCAAACCGCATTCAGCTAAGCTGATGCTTTATGAGTGTGACCCCTTCACGGATCCGGAAGGGATGGAGGGGGCAGGGCTGGTACACAAGCAACTGGGGGGTGACATGTTAGCTGGCCACCTAGCCCTATTGGTAACAACAGGCGTGGCTAATGTGAATCCTATGTTCCCTAACAAGCAGTGTCGCTTTTCAGCTGCTCAGCTGGAGAAGGTGTATCGTGCAGAGGGGGTGGCTGCCCGAGTCCTGTCGTCTTTCACTATGTTGCAGGTCTACCAGACTGAGTTGCTGGAGGACATGGTCACGGCTTTGGCCACAGGAGAGCCCATGCAGAGCTCTGGATGAGACCTGTGTTACGGCCAACTTCCTTCATGGGGTTCGGGAAGAGCATGGCAGCTACTGTGATGGCACAACGTCATCTTTGGTCAACGTTTCGCAGGTGCCCGAGAAGGACAAACAGTGATACCTTGTTGAGCCAATTTCTCCCACGGGGTTGCTTGGTTTCGCCCTGGAGGCTATGCAGGCCGGTTCAAGGCCAAAAAGAAGCAAGAAGAGGCGCTGCATGCTTTTCTCCCTCGGAGGTCCTTTGGCGATGCCGAGGGTGGCACTTTCCAGAAGGCCGGCAGTCAGAGCTCCGCCGGCTAAGCGGATCGGCCTGGTTCCCAGGCGCAACACCAGTATGCCTGGCACCCTGCTTCCAGGGTCGAGGTGAGAGATGGTCCTGACACCTCACAGGGAAAAGACAGCACACCTAGCTCAGGGATGGGGGGTGGAACAGCCAATTGAGGTATGTCACCAATGGAACCGATGAGGGGCCAGGGGCTGAGGGTATTGGCCTACCTTGACGACTGGCAGATAGCAGCAGAGTCAAGGGAACAAGCAGTGTTACACACATCCAGGCTGAAGTCCAATGTTCAGTCTCTAGGTTTTATTATAAACCAGGAAAAAAGCTGTCTAACCCCGTTGCAGCGCATTCCATTCCTTAGTAAATCAAGCTTTTCTATCCAGGGAGAGGGTGCCCTGGTTCCAGCTCTGCTTGGCCCAATTTAGGTTGGGGCGAACAGTACGTTTTTGCCGGTTCCTGCACCTTCTGGGGATAATGGCTTCTATGAGAGTGGTTATTCCCCTGGGACCATTATTGATGCGGTCCGTCCAGTGTTGGATACTAGTGACATGCTTTGATGCATCTCACCACCTAAACTGGCCAAATCAGTGGAGGGATCCCCAGCCACTATCACAAGGGGTTCTAATGGGTGTTGTTCCACAAGGTGGTCACGACAGACGCGTCCCCCCAAGGGTGGGGTGTGCGGTGCAAGGGTTACTCAATTTGGAGAATATGGACGGTGTCACGGAGTGCACAGCAGATCAATTACCTGGAACTTCTGACAGTTTATTTAGTGCTAAGGCACCACCTCCCACGTTAGTCAGGCCGACATGTGCTGGTCAGATTCGACAACATGATGACAGTGGCATACATCAACAGACAGGGGTTGATTAGGTCCCTCCCCTTGCTCTCCCTTCAGACAGTGCATGTTCCAGGTTGCCTCAACTCGGGTGCGGACCTGCTATTCAGGGGGAGACAACGCCCCTGGGTGGTTGGCCATATTTGGGAGAGGTTCTTTATGCATCGGAGAGAACTCACAGTGTCATCTATTTTTTTTGATGAGGGACCTGAGTTCCCCATTGGGAACAGATGCTCTGGCAAACCAATTGTTCTGATTCAGCCCAATTTGGAAAGGGTGCAACTGGAGGGCTTATCAGACATTTTTGTGGCTACCCGTTGGCCCAGGCAGCCTTGGTTTGTGGAGCTCATTCACCTTTAGGTGGGACCCAATGGCAATTCCCGTTGCGCAACTGTTGTCCCAGGTACACAGGTTTGGCACAAGAGGCAAGAGATTTGGTTCCTATGGGTCTGGCCCCTGAGAGGGCCAATATGATGGCTAGGGGTTTACCTCCGAATGTTATAGCCACCATTCAGTCTGCAATGGTGCCCCCACACAAGAGGGCTGTATGTATTTATCCCCAGTGTATTTATACCTGTGTTCTCTGTTTGTCTGTTGCCAGTTCATTTAGTTTCGTGAAACCTACCAGCATTTGTCCCCTTTCTCCTGTCTGTTCTTGTTCCTGTTTTCTAGTTTTTCCCAGTTTTGACCTTTCTGCCTGCCCTGACCCTGAGCCTGCGTGCCGTTCTATACCTTGCCAGACCGCTCTGGATTATTGACCCCATGGCTGCCCTGACCCTGAAACTACTGCCTGCTCTTCTGTACCTGTTGTACCCTTTCTGGATTACTGACCTCTGCCTGCCCTTGACCTGTCGTTTGCCTGCCCCTGTACTAGAAATAAACTGTTACTTCAACACTGTCTGCATCTGAGTCATACCTGAAACCTGATAAACAGTACTTATTGTCATAACGTTGTGGTTTCTTCCTTCCCTGGTAGTTCATTGATAGATAACAATTTAATTGATAAGATTACTGATTGGCCAGAGATTCTACCCAGTTGCGAATCAGTTCCTATTTGAGGAAAGAAATAGTGAAATCCCAGTATAGGCTGGATGACATTGTTTTCACTTCTTTAAACATGCCATTTAGCAGACACTTTTATCCAAATTGACTTACAATAGTGCAAAAAAAATTCATTTTATGGGTGGCCCCAGCGGGAATCTAATCCACAATCCTGATGTTCTAAACACAATTCTATACCAGCTGAGCCACACAATACCCCTTCATGCTGCAACTCAAGGTTCCCTTGTCCAAAGAATGAGTATACTGCTATGGTATCCTTTATGTGGTCAGGAGACAAGGTGAAAATGTAGCATACAATATGGTACGGTTATTTAGAAACAGTCTAACATGCTAATTCATTTAGTTTGGTCGATGGAGCATTTTATTAGGGTCTTTTGACAGTGATCCGTTTTGTTGCAGTTGTTCTATTGAGCAACAACTAATTCGGTGGAACGTTGATCGAGATTGCAAGCGATTGACTCGAGTTCTGCCTAAGCATTATCGATAGCTTGGTCCATCACTCGATACTGATCCAGTGAAAGACAAACATGACCAAGGGATGATTTCTTGCTTGAAGCTAATGAGTGTGATATGTAGTGGCAGAGTGTGTGTTTGAGAGAGAATAATCATGTACATGTGTGTGCCTGTATGTGTATTAGAGAGAGTGAGTGTTTTATTTTATTTATGTATTTCACCTTTATTTAACCAGATAGGCAAGTTGAGAACAAGTTCTCATTTACAATATGTGTGAATGCAAAAAAAAAGTGAAAGTGTGAATGCATCCATGTGTGAATGTGCCCGTGTGTTTGTGTTTGTGTGTGAGTGTATTAGAGTGCCCATGTGTTTGTGTGTGTACCCATGTCCTTGTGTGTGTGTGTGTGTGTGTGTGTGTGTATCAGAGTGTGTGTGTGCATCCATGGTTGTGTGTGTGTGTGTGTGTGTGCATGAGAGTCTGTGTCAGTCAATTGGCAGAGAGGAAACTCAGGAAGGTCATGAATCCTCTTGCAGATACAAGGCACACGTCCCATGATTGATACGCGTAGTTACTTTATCACCAATGCCCATGCATACCAATGAATTGCCGGCTGAATTCACTTCATTCATGACAAGACGTTTTACTTCCCGGCCCCATCTTCTACAGTTGCATAAAGCACACGAGAGCCGGGGAAACTAGGGAAAGTCACAACCATTATCGATCATGACAAGAGGGAACCCTTCAATGTGACCTAGAAAGGCAAGACATTAACACACGCACGCGCACACACGCACACACACACACACACCACACACACACACACACACACACAGCTTAGAAAACCACTACTGAAGATAACTATTTGTATTACTTTCATGCCAAAGGATACAAGATAAATGAGTGGAATGTCAAATGGTCTAGGTCATTGTATTACAGGGGTTCCCAAACTATTTTGGCCCACGACCCCATTTTGTTATCTGAAAATTGTGAAGAAAATGATGTAGCCTGATTAACAGCCCATGTTTACTTTTTTATTTGGGGCTATGGCAGTCAATTGAAAAACATTTGAACAGTATTGTCTTCTCAACTCACCAGCACAAACTGTTAATGTGGGGCTATAACACTCAATTGCAAATAAATCTGACATAATGTATCTTATCTCACCACCACTAATGAGATGGGTGCGCTTGATGCATGTCGCGTCAGATATTCTCAAAGTCAGGCGGCGTGGTCGACAGTGCACACCTCATCTCTCCTGTCACATCCATTTGAATTATTTTTATTTTTATTTTTAAGGTTAACCACATTACAATGATTTTTTTTTAAGGATATTGGAAATTCTCCCGCAACAACGGTTCCCTAGTTTGGAAAGCCTCTTCAGTTGGGATTGAAGTGAGCTATCAAACATTATATTGGCTTAATATATAATATTATATAAAGCAGACGCTTTTATCCAAAGAGACTTACAGTTTAAGTGTTGATCGGTTCTAGGAATTGAACCCACTGCTCTGTCGTTACAAGCGACAAAGGACCAGCTTCAGCACATTACATCGCCGAACAGGTCTCTTTGTGACGGTCAAGCAAACGGCCACTTGCAACCTTCACATCTTTACATCTTCTACTAAAGTCAACAAAATTTGAAAACTGGAGAGCAGTGTCAATTTTGATAAAAATTCCGCTACTCAAATGCCCCCAAGAAAGCATTCAACTATATACGATGATCTATCATTTTTCTTATTTCTCAATTGTGGCTGGGTTTGCATTTAGGGATATCTACGACTAAACAGGTTGTTACTGCGACTTTAAAGCCAATCCAAACAAATAAAAGGGACAGAGAAAAATGTCCAGAGAATGGGGTGGCTGTCGAAGCGAGTGAGGAAGCGCAGCCAAGATTGCAGACGTCGACTGTTTTAGCGGCAGTGACAGGCCATTGATTAAATGGCCATCGCCTTGGAGGAAAAAAGGCACTTGTAGTGCCGGAATGGATGGTGCAAACGGAGAATCAATCGCTCCACCCCTTCCTCTCTTCCCCCTGGCTTGAGGAGATAGCGTAATGCTAGTTGGGGCGATCAGATGAAAGGGTGGGTTCTGAAGGGGTGGTCTTCCAAGCCTTCTTTATGCAGATCAATGATTTTTAACGCTTCACGCTGCTAAATTGATTGCGAAGGTCTGTGGGCCTGTGTTAGTTTTTAGTAAGACAAAATGAAAGATGAAAATATACAAATGCTTTTTAAACACTGAACCAAATGTCTCTAAAAGCTTGATATCAAGGGGCCTAGATTCAGTGAATTCCCAATTGTGCATTGCCAGGTTTAAAAAAAAAGGCCCACCTACTGAGCCTGGGTAAGCTTAGGCTATCCCTCCTTGTCGCTAACGTTCCCTAACGCAAACATGACTAACGCAAACATCATTGTTTACCGTACAGCTAGCGAGGGCATTTACTCCACATTTGGGAGGAGTGTTTGTAACGGCCCGTGTCGCTGACTAAACGTTGCATGCCAGACACCGATAGAGTGCAAACCAGATTCCTGATGAATTTTTCATTCTGCTGCATCATGTGCATCGAGGCAGTGCATTTAAAATGTGTATAGGATCTTCATGGCACTTGCCAACATGCTATGTAAGTTAGGGATTCATAAATGCTGTATAGGTTCCTTTAGATCTCCCGATAACCTAGTTTGAATGCAGGATTTGACCACAATGCCAGGGTACCAACGTAGGTGTGACATGAGGAAATTGTCTGTGCTATCTTTCGTGCGGGATGCATATTTAAACGGTGACATGCATTCCAAATGCTACACGGTGGTTGTGGAGGCAGAGTTAGATAAGATAGAGATGGACTTAGGCAGAAGCTGGGGAGAGAGAAAGGTGGGAAGGGGAGAGGGAGGGAGGGAGAGAGAGAGAGCGAAACCGCCACACAGGACACAACAACAGTACAGTAGAGAAGTCTACGAACAGCCGGGGTTGTGGGAGCAAACAAGTGAGAACAAGTGGATATGGCAGAGTGAGATGAAAGGGGAGATCAGTTTGAGAGGGAGAAAGAGAGGAGAGAGACAGGAAAAAAAAACAGAAAGTGAGGGGAATAGGCAACACAATCGAAACACTCAATTAGTGCAAATATGTACAAAAAGTATTTTAGCAAATGTTGTGTGCTTTTGTGTGGCTTAATTCATTTTAAAATGCACACATTTCTCTGCAACTTCATTCATAGGAAAATACATTTTTGGAGGTCAAACTTCGAAACAATCTTTTTAAAGTTATTGGATAAATGCATTTTGGGAAATTGTGTTCTACACTGCATTTTCTTGTGTCCTACATTTATTTAAATAAAACAAACGTGTTAACAACCCAATATTGTTAATAAACCAGGTTGTCACCGAAATGCTTAGAAAAGTAGCCTTATACTGTATATATTTTTTTTATGTTTATGCCAACACTATTTTCTATGCTTATTTTCGCTTAATACTTTGGGATACTGGTGCTGTGTTGTATTTTATGAGGGTTGCCAGATTGGAAAAAAAGCTGTATTTGCCCATTTTTTTTTTTTTTTTTTTTTTTTTGTGGATTGTTGTCCTCATCAATCTACACACAATACCCCATAAGGACAAAGCGAAAACAGGTTTTTGGACATTTTCTCTGCAGCACTTTATGGTAGAGTGGCCAGACGGAAGCCACTCCTCAGCTAAAGGTGGAAACCAGGCACCACTCATCACCTGGCCAATACCATCCGTACGGTGAAGCATGGTGGTGGCAGAATCATGCTGTGGGGATGTTTTTCAGCGGCAGGGACTGGGAGACTAGTCAGGATCGAGGGAAAGATGAACGGAGCAAATTACAGAGAGATCCTTGATGAAAACCTGCTCCAGAGCGCTCAGGACCTCAGACTAGGGCAAAGGTTCGTCTTCCAACAGGACAACGATCCTAAGCACACATCCAAGACAATGCAGGAGTGGCTTTGGGACAAGTCTCTTGAGTGGCCTAGCCAAAGGCCGGACTTGATCCCGTTCAAACATCTCTGGAGAGACCTGAAAATAGCTGTGCAACGATGCTCCCCATCCAACCTGACAGAGCTTGAGAGGATCTGCATAGATGAATGGGAGAAACTTCCCAAATACAGGTGCCAAGCTTGTCGTGTCATATCCAAGAAGACTCAAGGCTGTAATCACTGCCAAAGGTGCTTCAACAAAGTACTGAGTTAAGGGTCTGAATACTTATGTTAATATGATATTTCTGTCATACATTTGCAAATATAAAAAATTTAAAAAACTTTGCTCTGTCATTATGGGTATTGTGTGTAGATTGATGAGGGGAAAAACTATTGTATCAATTTTAGAATAAGGCTGTAGCTTAACAAAATATGGAAAAAGTGAAGGGGTCTGAATACTTTCTAAATGCACTGTATGTAGGCTTACACTTCCAAGGCCAATTCATGATGACAGATTATATACTTAGGCTATTGTACAAGGTATAGGCTAGCATTATAGGCCTACTGCCTCTGTCCAGAGGACTACTAGGTTTCCTTCGCAACGTATGAGCCCTGGTTAGAGTCCCTGTTGCAGCTGTCACTTTCTTCCACAACATTGGTGGCAGCATTGGGATCACGCCCAGCTCACGTCTAGTTATGTGATCTAGTGGTGGGAAGCATTCTGTTTTTCAACATTGTGTTGGGTGGTATTACATTGATATATCTAGTGAACAATGGATAAGTAACAATGGGCATGGCAGATCGAAGTAGGCCTTTCCCAGTCATGAAGGACAAAGCTAGGCCCCTCATTGGTTCTCATTGGCAAAGACTGAACTCAAGTTAGGGGTTATATGTCAGACTCTCCTTTACGTTTCCCAACATATTATACCCCAGAGGTTGTAAATAAACCCCATTTAAGATGATATAACTTGTATCATTATTATAGGGCTGTGAAACCCATAGCTGAATGGCTTCAGACTGAGCATTTCTCACTGGAAATTGCTGCTGACATTGAACTAAGGTTAGGGTATTTACTTAATTTCAGACTCTCCTACGGCACTATTTCTAATACCTTATACCCCATAGGTTGTAAATAAACACGTTTTAAGCTGATATACCTTGTATTATTATTATTTGATGGCTGTGATACACATAGTCGTCAGACCTGAGCATTTCTCACCATTTATTTACAGAGAGCTATTTCCATTCTATAACAGGTAAGGTCAATGTATATACAGCAGTGTGTTGATTAATAATTGCTTTCTTCAGTGGAAATACAGAATATGTATAAAAAATGTATAAAAATGCCAAATATACCAAAAGATAAATCGAGCCGAGACTATTTAACCATGTTGATCATTACTGAAACATGCAAACTACAAACATTTAACCAGTTAAACATAATGCATGTGACCACGAGATACAAATATTTTATAAAAAGTTGTTAATACTAAAGTCAAGAGTTGGCCATGACTTGAGTAAAAAAAAGTTAGTGTGTATGTATTATGGTGTGTATTATAATTTCCCATCATAAAAATGTATCCCCATTCCCCAATCAAATTCCTTTATTGATACCCCCCAAAAAAATCTGCCAACCTTCAAACAATTCTGCATTGCCTTGTATAAAACACATTATGAAAGAAATGGTGTAATGTACACAAAAAAGTGGAGCCTTGTATTAAATGCATTATGAAGAAAATTGTGTAATGTAGGCTCCATGAAATTGTCACGCTCTTCCCCCCTGGCACTCGAGGGCACCAGGCTCCCCAGCATGACGCATTCCTGACACCATCATTACGCACACCTGCCTTCCCCCCTCACGCGCATCAGCAATAATTGGACTCACCTGGACTCAATCACCTCTGTCATTACCTCCCTTATATCTGTCTGTTCCCCCGCTCTGTTCCCCGCTTCAGTATTGATTGTCATAAGTCCTTGTATACCCATGTGCTGACGCTGGTCCTGTCTTGTTCCATGTTTTACTCCTCGTACCTGCTTCTCTACTCCTGCGTCGGTTCTTACAGAAATATGAAATGCGTTAGGAAGAAAATAGTTTAGGCCTACTGTTGCCTACACAAAACAAAAGGCCCTTTCTGACTACAAGTGCACCAGTATCCCAAAGTATTAAGCGAAAACTAGCATAGAAAACAGTATTGGCATTAATGTAAAAAACAACAACGTAAAGCAACTATTATATTCAAATTAGTTTGGTGACAACCTGGCTGATTAACAATATTGGGTTTATAACATGTTTGTATTTATATGAATAAATGTGGAACACAAAAAAAGGCACTGGCAAATAATTGAGGGAGTGTGTGAGTAAATGAACGACAGGGAGGAGTGACAAAAACAGAGAGCCGGGAGGGGAGAGAGAATGGAGGGGGAGGGATGTATCTGTGTGCACAGGCGTGTTTGCACTCAAGATCAAGGGGGCTTAATCTGATGGAACAATCTTTCCAGTATCCCTCCATATTGGGGGGGCTTACGGCAAAAAGTGCACCCTTCACCTGCACGTTTCCCTTGACTTCACCGGCCACTAGCCATCACAGAAGGGTACGTACGGAGGGCACACAGAGTGATATGCATCCACACACAGTCCAGAAACACATACAGGCTCACACACCCTCCCATGAACCCAGAACAGAGAGTGAAAGCTAGCATGGTGAAGCCTATGTGTTGAAACAAGCTGTGGGTGAGTGGATTAGGACAAGCCTGTTCAAACACACCACAGAGAGACACCAACCCGTGCATCAAGGGCAGAGGGGATGGGGTGTGTGTACGTAGGGGGGGGGGGGGGGTAATTATTCAGATATATTTTATTTGAAAAGACAAGTAAGTTTAATATTTTATGGTATTTGGAAATACACAGATACTTATTTCAAACACGGTACTATTTTCAAATACCTGGATTAAATGCATGGGTGTGTATTAAAGTCAGTGTATTTGATTATTTGAAATAAAAACTTTTTTTTTTTTTTTACAAATAACCATTCAAATACTCAAATAAAAGTATTTGTTTTGGGCTGTGTATTTGAAAATACAAAAATACACCCCCCCAAAAAATGTAATACCAGATACTCAAATACACATGTATTTAAACCCAGATCTGCAGCAACAAAGCTGCAAGAGAGCACGGAGAGTAGGCTAGTCCCCATGTTGAACGGCCGGGGGCCGAACGGCAAGACTGCATCTGCTGGGGGCAAGGGGAGAATTAGTATGAAGTAGGCAATTTCCCTTTTTCTTTTCCCCTTCATTGCCACAGGCGAAGCTCATCTTTCCCAGCGCTCCCCTGGCGATCACAGAAAAGGGGCTCTAGAACGGGGATGCTTCGGAGAAAGAGCTTGTGTCGTTTGAAGGAAAAATTGTTGACAAAGCGCAATGGTTGTACTTTAATTAGTGTAGAAGGGTGATACAGAGAGAAGGATTGTGGGGGTTTGGTGATATAATAAAAACAAAAAGAAGGTGAGGTTGTAGGTCGCGGACGGACATGTCCGGTGACTGGTGGTGCATGGGAGTCGATTTTGATTGTTCTTCAGACGAAAGAAAGAAAGAAATAAAGAAATTAAGAAACAAAGGAGTGAAAGAAAGGAGTGAAAGAAAGGAGTGAAAAGGAAAGGAGGGAAGGAGCGCTGAGACAAATAGATGAAACTCCCTGTCAGGGCTTAGATCTCTGCCGCAAACTGACAGAGGAGAGACGGAGAAAGAGAGAGAGAGGGTGAAAAAGAGGGAGAGAAATAAAGAGAGGCGAACAGCCAGGGGAGTGACTGGCATTCCCTTTGTGAGCGGTACATTCAAAGAGCCTGTCATATCTGATAGGAAGCCTCGGAGAGAGAAGGGAGAGCTGACAGCTCGGCGACGGTAGCAGTGGGGAGTGTGTGGATTTCAGCGTCACCGGCTATTAGCACGATATTAGCACAATGTTCGCGTTAGCTTTAAGTGCATTGACTATTAGCATCTCAGCTTGTGTCTAAATATGGACTTGAATTGCCACTATTATCATATCACCAGATTGGGGAGGAAATCATGAATTATTGGTGTTAATGGGTGGAAGGCCATATGTCTACGTTACCCAACTCAATTATTCAATAACAATGTCCCCTCTTGAATAAAAATGAGTATTTAAAACATTTTCTGGAAGCTTGAGCTTATATATGTCAATGCAAAAGTGAATTTGCAGGGTCGAATTATGGGTTTCACCATTTCAATAGGTTCCTACTTGCCACCTAGTAGGTGAAATTATTTGTCATTTGAGTCGGAACTCACACAGAAAAAAAAAGGCCTTACTTGATGTAAAGCTCAAGACTTAGATGTAAATATGTTCCCTTACTCTTAATTGGGGAATTATAAAACTGGTTGTTTGGATCCTGGATGCTGATTGAATGACCACGCGTTCCAAGCAGTACTGTATTGGCAGTCACTGGCAAACCCATGCCTGCTAACAGTTCCATCGGAACGATCAGTGCGCCTTCATAAGAATATCATTATGTTCACGTTGCTGTTCAAATCAACTCTTTTATCGATCTCAACTCACACATTATTTCTCCTTGCTTCTACGCTAGCATTTGGTTTGGTACAGCGGGGGTTAATATGAGCTTTGTTGTCTGCCTGTCCGACCTTAGAAACAACGTTTCACTCCGCTATCGCACGTCAAACAACCACATTTATCTGTGACTGTATTCATGATACAGCACTGTCCCCTTAATTAAGCAATGAGTACTGTTGCAATGAATATGGGTGATGCAGTGCCAAGTCAAAACTAAGTAGAAATGTATATTACAGTACAGCAATTGCCAGGTTTTTCCCAATAATTTGCATAGTTAATTGGTTATTATAATAATGACGTATATGTTTCAGTGTGAACGAACAGAAACACTCGCTCAATCCGACAACCCAATTCTAATCAAAAACCAGCCCGACCCGACCCCAAAGTTACTTTCAATCCAAAATGATATTTTCAAACATCTGTTCAGGCCGACAAACAACAAAGAGAGAGACGAAAGAAAGGCAAACCAGCTGGTGTTGTCCAAAAATAGCATTGACGCTACACTCTTCCTCCTCTCTTTTTCACCGAGGCGAACCAGGCGAATGGCAGCACATCACCTCAGGTGCAACATATGCTCTTAATTCTAATCAATTTAGCTCTCAGCTGGACCGTGATGGGGAGGTGAAGAAATGGTAAGGAGGGGTGGGAGGGGTGGGAGGACAGGAGGGTAGGATGGCATCTCCAGTTGATCGGGGGAGGGGGGGATGTGTGTGTTTGAAAGAGAGTTGTGGGAGGTGGCACATCTCTGCCTATGTGAAGGGGTTGACAGTACATGCTGGGTGGTTAATGCAGGTGCAGTGGATGTACGTCAATAAGTAAGGTAGGAGAAAAAAAGGATTTAAAAGGGTCAGGTGGAGAGAGGGTGAAGAGGGAGAGGGGGAAGAGAGGATGCAAAGAGAAAGGAGGAGAGAGTAAGAGCGAGATTTCACAGAGCATAGCTGGGGAGACAGTGAGGAGGAGAATGGAGGAAGACGAAAGAGCAGAGGTAAGAAGACGGAGAGAGAGTGAGTCAACAGAGCAGAGGTAAGAAGACGGAGAGAGAGTGAGTCAACAGAGCAGAGGTAAGAAGACGGAGAGAGAGTGAGTCAACAGAGCAGAGGAAAGAAGACGGAGAGAGAGTGAGTCAACAGAGCAGAGGTAAGAAGACGTAGAGAGAGTGAGTCAACAGAGCAGAGGTAAGAAGACGGAGAGAGAGTGAGTCAACAGAGCAGAGGTAAGAAGACGGAGAGAGAGTGAGTCAACAGAGCATAGGTAAGAAGACAGAGAGTGAGAAAGAGAGGGAGGGAGGAAGACGGAGAGGGAGTGAGTCAACAGAGCAGAGGTAAGAAGACGGAGAGAGAGTGAGTCAACAGAGCAGAGGTAAGAAGACGGAGAGAGAGTGAGTCAACAGAGCAGAGGTAAGAAGACGGAGAGAGAGTGAGTCAACAGAGCAGAGGAAAGAAGACGGAGAGAGAGTGAGTCAACAGAGCAGAGGTAAGAAGACGGAGAGAGAGTGAGTCAACAGAGCAGAGGTAAGAAGACGGAGAGAGAGTGAGTCAACAGAGCAGAGGTAAGAAGACGGAGAGAGAGTGAGTCAACAGAGCATAGGTAAGAAGACGGAGAGAGAGTGAGTCAACAGAGCAGAGGTAGGAAGACGGAGAGAGAGTGAGTCAACAGAGCATAGGTAAGAAGACAGAGAGTGAGAAAGAGAGGGAGGGAGGAAGACGGAGAGGGAGTGAGTCAACAGAGCAGAGGTAAGAAGACGGAGAGAGAGTGAGTCAACAGAGCAGAGGTAGGAAGACGGAGAGAGTGAGTCAACAGAGCAGAGGTAAGAAGACGGAGAGAGAGTGAGTCAACAGAGCAGAGGTAAGAAGACGGAGAGAGAGTGAGTCAACAGATCAGAGGTAAGAAGACAGAGAGAGAGTGAGTCAACAGAGCAGAGGTAAGAAGACGGAGAGAGAGTGAGTCAACAGAGCAGAGGTAGGAAGACGGAGAGAGAGTGAGTCAACAGAGCAGAGGTAGGAAGACGGAGAGAGAGTGAGTCAACAGAGCAGAGGTAAGAAGACTGAGAGAGAGTGAGTCAACAGAGCAGAGGTAAGAAGACGGAGAGAGAGTGAGTCAACAGATCAGAGGTAAGAAGACGGAGAGAGAGTGAGTCAACAGAGCGAGGTAAGAAGACGGAGAGAGAGTGAGTCAACAGAGCAGAGGTAAGAAGACGGAGAGAGAGTGAGTCAACAGAGCAGAGGTAAGAAGACGGAGAGAGAGTGAGTCAACAGAGCAGAGGTAAGAAGACGGAGAGAGAGTGAGTCAACAGAGCAGAGGTAAGAAGACGGAGAGAGAGTGAGAAAGAGAGGGAGGAACAAAGACAGAGGCGTGGAAAGAGAATGGCAAGCAGAGGTAACGGAAAATGACAATTGGAGATAGATAGGAAGGCAGACAGAAAAAGAGAGATGATGAGTGAGAGACAGAGAGAGAGCGTGTGTAAGAGAAATACAGACAGAGAGAGAGAGAGAGAGAGAGAGAGAGAAATTATCCCAGAGACAGTGAGCTAGCTCCCTTCTGGTAATGTCAGAGCAGCGAATCAAGGCACATTAATATCACTCTCGTAACTGACTCTGAAGACCTTTTTTATGACTAATTGATAAATAATACTTAATTAACACGTCACAGATCATTTATTGCAGACCTTTTCAAATTCTCATGAAGTATGCATGAATCACTCTGTTAGACAATGGGAGAGAGGGACCGCTCTTTGGATTATTCATTCATCTTTCTGTCTCCCTTTCATATTAGGTGCACAGTGCCTACACCGCACAATACAAGGTATGGCATTTGCAAAGCAATGTCAAACTAGAGCAAGAGTTGATAAAGGAAAGACTAGCTACAGTTTAACTCAATTAAATTGCCACATTTTCGAAAATAAAATTCCATGTTCTCAAAACAGGGGTTGTATTTATTTGGCACAATGCAGAAGAAAACAGCCTGAAACCGGGAGGGACTACATGGACATAGCCAATACGACATTTTCCTTTTTGGGTTTCTATTGCTAAATGTTTTAAAATGATTTCCATCGCATGCCTCAATGAACAAGAGCCAGCTAACACAATGTCAAAATATACATCTGTAACGATTGGATTTCATTCCTGCCCGGAAGTGTAGGACAAAGTAAAATGATTATACCAATGTATCAAATCTGACAATCTCTACCAATATTATGTTACAACTTTGTGTTAGGATTTCTCTTTCAGTTTTACCCTCGCTCTGACACCTACACAGAGAAACACTCTCTCTCTCTCTCACACAGACACACATACACACACAGTCACACTCACACACACCTGCTGAGGCGCTTGGGGCCACAGTCGGTAATCAGACAGTGTGGCGAGAGTGTTAATATAAAATGTGAAACAAGATCACATCAGGCCCAAAGTACTGGCAACCCACGATGCAACTGTGCTCCCAAAAATAACATTATTGGCTTTAAGGTACTACCTAGGAAATTATTGGCCAATTACTTCATCACCCTATAAAAGTATTGGACTGTTGTGAATGAGTTACTATCGATAACACTTTGTAATCTCAAATCTCAAGCCTTCCAGTAAGGCTGAAGGTGCCATAAATACCTATATTTTGTCTGTGTAAGACTTTCCCTAGACAATTGCCCCGAAAGCAACATCAAGGTCCTCTGGCACCAAAATGAATTTAAACCAATAGAAGCCAAACTTTTAGGCCAGAGCTAGTTAGGCGGGGGGGGCCTGCCTTTACAATGTTAGGGGTAATACTGATCCATACAACATCCATCTTCATCAGTTCCCTTTCAAATAGTATTTGGCTCCCTAGACTAGCGACTGAGACACAGAGTAAACCTCATTAATCCTTAGAGCAAAGCATGTCATCTCACTCGTGTGTGTGTGTGTGTGTGTGTGTGTGTGTGTGTGTGTGTGTGTGTGTGTGTAACAAGCTCTTACAGTCCCACTGCAGAATTAGACATTCATCCATTTCAAAGTTTCTCCAAATGTGAAATTTCTAAATTAAGGTTTAAATTGAGGCACTCAATCCAACGGGTTAAGGTAAGAGTTAAGGTTTGGGATTGGGTTTTTCACACTCAACAGTTTCCCGTGTGTATCAAGAATTGTCCACCACCCAAAGGACATCCAGCCAACTTCACACAACAGTGGGAAGCATTGGAGTCAACATGGACCGGCATCCCTGTGGAGTGCTTTAGACACCTTGTAGAGTCCATGCCCAGACGAATTTACGCTGTTCTGAGGGCAAAATAAGGTATTCCTAATGTTTTTTACACTCAGTGTATGTGGACAAACAGACACACTTTGGTCACATACTGACAGCCGTCAATCAGCCCTCTGCTTACAACAGGCAGCCCCATCTTATTTTCACACACAAACATCCATTCTTCTCAACAATAGCATACAATGCCAAATCACTACCCTCACATACCCCTTCCCCCAACTCCTTCCCACTCCACATGGCAGCGAGCTGAACTGTGCCTGGAGGCCCTATTTCACTTGCTCCACACACACACACACACATGTCCCGTAATGTGCCGTGAAAGCGCGTTGTAATTAGATTTGCTGTGGAGAGCTCCTATTATTTTTGGACTGCGTGTAAGCACCGTGGGCTATTGAGGTGGAGAAGTGTGTGTATGCGTATGCGTGTGTTGTGTCTAATCTATCCTAATTATGATGTCCATATAAGGACAGCCTCAGTCTCAGCACAACTAGCTGACCCACTCGTTCCATCACAATCCAACACTAAACTGATGACCTGAGAAGTATGAGACAACAGAGTGAGAGAGCAGGTAAACCCAGTAACACAAATGTTGATTAACGACTGTCCACGGCTGCCCTATATGCTTCCCCTCTAAAAAAGAGCTGGCATGATTAACTGGCACTGGCAGCCAGCCAAAAACAGAGGTAGTATGTTCCCATCGCCACCGGCGACCCTCGTCATGGCAATAATACGCAGATGGGAGAGTGTTTGAGAGGAGGAGTGTGTATTAGCAGGCGCTAAGAGACACGGGTCACAGTCCAATTCGAAGCAATTACTGACGAGGAAGGCTGGGCCCTGAGTCTGAATACATTAAGGCAATATAAGAGAGGGGGGAGAGAAAGAGGTGGGGGTGACAGAGAAAGGGGAGAGAGAAAGAGAGAGAGGGAGAGAGACCCTGCACTGACAGCAACAGTGATGAGATTTGTCATCTACAGCAGTCCTTAATAGCGACTACCACTTATTTTCTCTCTCTCTCTTTCTACTCTGCATGCATGCATACACGTGTGTGTGTGTGTGTGCGCGTGCGTGCGTGCGTGCGTGTGGGGTGGGAAAGGGACTCATTTAGGAAGTCGCTTTCTAGTTTGTCATCACAGTAACCAATCAGATTGGAAATTAGATCTCTGCACCCTTTAGTGCCTGGGGAGCTGGCAGCAGCCAAACAAAGACAAAAAAATAGAAGACGTTGTGCTACGAAACTAAAGCAAACAAAAACAAACCCAACGGACTGACGAGGGAGAGAGAGGAGTGTCATGGAAGAAGGCAACTGCATTGGAACTAGCATGGATGTGGTTATTATTATTACGTGTTCTTATCTGCCACATACAGTAAACAGTCCATAAGATTTAAAGGAGAAAAATGTCTGGGTCATGTTCATTATGTACAAACGGTACAAATTAGACTGAAACAGTAAGGGTCTACCTGGACCGGTCCAATAAGAACAGCTTGTTTTGGTGTTCTGTTTATTTCTTTTTTAAGCATTTTATAACAGTGTATCCTATGAATACGACTTAGGTTTTGTCCACTTACATGACAATGCTCATAGCTTACATTGTTGTCAACTGTGAGACTTTGTTAATGATACCAGGTTAGAAGCATTGTATCTGGGGGCATAATTGCTAATGTCTTTAACCAGTGGATTGACATCTGGATTAGAAAGCATCAGTGAGGGACACTGTTGCAGACCATGAAATAATTCAACATGTGATGGCGTAAGACAATGATGTGTGACAGAACTATTTAGAAAAAAAAAATCAAAATGTACTTGTCACAGCCTGACCATAGAGAGCCATTGTTTCTCTATGGTGTAGTAGGTCAGGGTGTGACTAGGGGGTGATCTAGTATATCTATGTCTATGTTGTGTTCTAGTTTCTATGTTGGTGTTTTGTATGATTCCCAATTAGAGGCAGCTGGTAATCGTTGTCTCATATTTAAGTCGTTATTTTTTCCCACCTGTGTTGGTGGGATCTTGGCCTGTTGCCTGTGAGCACTTCATTGTCTTCACTTTTCGCTCATTCTTTATTGTTTTTGTGCGTTTCCGTTAATTAACGTGGAAACCATATCACGCTGCACCTTGGTCTGATAATTCTTACGACGAACGAGACAGAACTGATGTTTCAATATACTATAATTACTGACTCAATATCAATGCTTGAATAACTGTATTTCTCCTTTTTGGAAAAAAAAAAAAAGATTTGTCTGCTCTTCCCCCAGCCACAGGGAAAGGGATGGGTGGTGTTGTGGGAGGGGTTGAACATATAATTCCTCTATTATGAATTATGTATTTAAATTATTATGTGCAGGAATGATTATAAAAACATAATTATAATAATAATAATAATATATAGTGTTATCAGGCAGACGATACACAACTTTACATTTCTGTGTCACCGGAGGATTTTAGCTCCACAGATAAATGATTAGACTGTATTAGTGATTTAAACACTTGGATGGCTCACAACTCCCTCCAGCTAAATCAAGACTTACTTATTGTTGGAGCCAAAGCACAGAGAGAGAATCTGGCTGTACATTTTGATGTGATCGTTTTTTATCTCAGGCTGATACAGAGAGACTTATCCATGCTATTATTACAAGCAGGCTTGACTACTGTAATGCTCTCCTGTCTGGTGTACAGAAGAAAGCGATTGCTCAACTCCAAAACATACAGAAGAATGCAGCAACAGTATTGACCATTGACCATACAGAGAGCACACCTTACAACAGTTTTAAATACCTGCACTGGCTGCCTGTGAGTTTTAGAATACATTAAGATTATTCTATTGGCTTTAAAATCAATCCAGGATTGTGCACCCCCAATACATGTCAGGCATGCTTTTGAGTTATGTACGCTGTAGGTCCCTCAAGTCCTCTGGCAGTGGCCTTTTAACTATGAAGAATGCCCAGGACCAAGAGGCATGGAGAGACAGCCTTTAGTTACTATGCCCCCAGCCTCTGGAATAGCCTGCCAGAGAACCTGAGGGGGGCCCGAAACTGTGGACAATTTTAAGAGATTTTAAAACTTACTTCTTTTCATTACAGTGTTTTTTAAGTGCTTCAGTTTTCATTTTTATTCTTTGGCTTTTAACCATTATTTTAACCATCATTATGTATACGTTCGTCGTATACATAATGAGCGGACCAAGGCGCAGCGTGAGTAGAGTTCTACATATTTATTATAGTGAACCTTCAAAAAACAACAAAGAATAAAGAAATGTGCAGTTTATAGTGCACATAGCACTAAACCGAAACGAAACAATATCCCACAAACGCAGGTGGGAAAAGGACCACATTAAGTATGATCCCCAATTAGAGGCAACAATCATCAGCTGCCTCCAATTGGGAACCATACTCACACCAACATAGAAATACAAGACTAGAACACCCCCTAGTCACGCTATTGCACCATAGAGAACCCCAAGGGCTCCCTATGGTCAGGGCGTGACACCGTTTTTATTTTAATTGTTTTTTTTATATACTGTATGTTTTTTCCTGTGAAGCGCATTACAGTGCATCCATGTCTGAAATGTGCTATACAAATAAAGCTTGATTTGATTTGAATTTTTTTTAAAGTCAGCATCACTAAATCAGGAGGATCATCCTTCCTCCATGGTCGAATTTACATCAACTGTGGATACCAGAACAGCCATTTTTTAAACAACATGATCTCATAATCACTTGGCAAGCGGTGTTTTGTTAATAAATCCCTAATTGCTTTGTTATAAATGCTTAATGAGAGTATAAGAACCTGGAACAGTGGGTGGCAAACTACTTGGAAAAGCTACAATCACAGACAGTCAATTACAGAGTGTGAGGCAGCCAGTGTTACCTGAGGCAGCCGGTATAGATGTTGGTAGGAAATGGATTATTGCACTGTAATACAGTAATAAATGCAATTGTATTGTCCATTTGTTACAGTGAATGTAAATGTGTCTTCTGTTCAAATAACCCAGACAGCACACATCACGCACAGAGAGGTGCACAAGGTCAAGTCGCAGCACCCCTGGATGTAGAACATTTTGTGGGGTTAAGTGCCTTGCTCAAGGGCACAATGGTAGGGGATTGTGTTAAGATCTGAACCCATTAGCTCTTCAGTATCAAATAATTTCCCTAGTTTTTTTACAGTTGCAGGCCCAGGATTTGAACCCGGAATGAAGGGTTACAAATATGAAGCGAAACTCGCTGTTTAACACCAGATTTGGTTATAAATAGGTAAATGGTAATAAATACTTAATTAGAGTCTGACATTGTTCAGAGTAGACTCCTCTGAGGTCTTATGCAAATTCGTAGAGCAGCAAAGCGTAACAAAAAGCAACAAAGACGGACCCATTGGCACTGCTTTGGGTAGGTCACAAATATTGAGGGAGACATGTGGTGTAAAGTGGACTGGGGCCAGAGACACACACACACACACATACGAGCATGAATGCACACACGCACACGTTCACACACACACGCTCACACGCACACACATACACATATACACCCACAGAAAGACACACTTTCTCTCTCCTCTCGCTCTCTCTCTCTCTCTCACACACACACACACACGCACACACTGCAAACTCCTCTGTGTTGTCATTTGGGCTCTTCTGTAGTTTCACTCCGTGTCACAAAGCACAGCAGCTGTTGTTTTGAAGTGGTTTTTGGGGCTTTTTTCTCCTTCTCCTTGATGTTGCCATTCTGCACATGTGCAGAGAAGATGGCTTGTGGTAAATGGCCGTTCAGCATATCATGAAAAGAAACTAAGAAGTTAACTCTTCTAAATGCTTATGACACTCTGATTCTGCTACAACGAGCACAAAAGGAGCATCCTAATAAGTGTGTGTGTGAACAATGTGTACTGTGTGTGTGTACGGTGTGTGTGTGTGTACAGTGTGCACAGTGTGTACGGTGTGTGTTTGTATGGTGTGCACAGTGTGTACTGTGTATGTGTACTGTGTGTATGTGAAAGAGACAGACAACGAAAGAGAGAGAGAGCAAGACAGAGAACTAATCTAACCCTATGTGACACATTTCAAGAAGTTAGGCGTAGCACATCACTACTTCACAGGAGAGTCATTTATGTTTTTAAATCAAAATGTGTTTTTTTGGCAGAAATGCCTTTTAGAACATGTGAACTTTCATGTGCCTTAATAACAAACTTGTATGCCATCAGTAAATATGAATAAACATTTTAAATTACGAGCCTAATTACGAGCCTTGGTTTAGCAACGGAAAAGGACAGGATCCTTCACAATAGCCATGATTGGCTGAGATAATGCATGGGCTGGACATACCGAGAGATGAGTTTGGATTGTAGCACGCTTCTGTCTATAACATGAGCTGCTCAGTACGTGTAGATACTTGTTGTTACCGCAGCTTTTTTGGAGGATGTGACGTTAGCCACGGAAAACTGCGAAAGTGTTACTACTGCTCTCAATAACATTGCTTCACCGAATTTAGGCGCTATCAACAAAGATCATTGTGAAAAAGTTGTGATGGACTACTTTCTGCACATGGTCAGTGTGAACCGGAGTGACTTGACACAACGGGCCAACCAAGCTGTAGCTAGCTACAAACAAAGCGGAAAAGACACAGGACGTCTTACTTAGTTAAAGTGCTTCCAGTCTGGCGTGAACCCGTCATCCATGATTACATCACTACTAAACATATGAGTTACCACACCCGGTCCCGGGGATGGCAAACTGGAAATTCCTTTGGTCTTTATTGAGTTATTTGTTTGTTGAACTATCTTTAAAACGTTCTTAAATGTGATGTTCTGGTGCCTCTTGGGCAATTCAGAAAGCTGATTGAAGACCTTATTACTGATGAACGTGTTTGTTTTTAATGACTGTGTTTTTCTTTCTGCTTGCATTTGTATTTATATTTTCATGTGTGTATTTTATGTAATTCAGGGCTCATCTGTAAAATAGACATTGGTCTAAGTATGACTCTCTGAGAAAATAAAGGTCATATTTGAAAAAATACGAGTAAGATGTCTACATTTTCAGATATTATGCATTTCACATTTTGTCAGGAAGTCGTTTTCATTACAAGTTAAAATGTACTGTTCGCTAGCTAGTGAACATTAGCTTGCTGGCTCGCTAGATAATGTTACGTGTATGATCTGTGTAGTAATATAATATGTTTATCTCAGAAATACGTTTGCATTGCTAGTTATAGCCTAATGTTAGCTAGCTAGCTAACATTGAACATAGTTGGTTAGCTTTAGCTACCCGCAGATTCATACTACAGCATTTCACGCATGGTGGCTAGCTATGACAATTTGTTTGTACTGAAGCTATGGGTTGGGATTATTGTTCATTGTTCAGGTAGCTAACTACATGTCTAAACAAAAGCCTCCACTTTGCCAGATGATTACACAAACTATCAAATTAGACAGGTGTGTCTGGGGGTGATTATGGCCATCTATTGTATTTTGTCTAGGCAATAGTGACCCATCCACTTAGCTAGATGCAGTTGGGGGGTGATTATAACAATTCTTTCACAGCTAATGATTATAAAATATGTATAAAATATTTGATTTGGACACTTTCTATTTTTGACATTGCTACTATAAAAATATGCAATTAACCATTTCAATGTACCGTTTACACCTTATGTATTCTGTATCATGTGACAAAAGCACTTGGATTTTATTTGATATAGTGTGTGTTTACCAGAGACAGTAATGTGAAGAACAACATGACCTGCACCAAAGTCAGAATAGGACATAGGCCAAGGACTAGATAGTGTATTTTTACCTTGAGTTGTTCCTTATTGTAGGCTACTATTTTCACCACCTTTAGTCTTGAAAACGTCAGTTGTTTACTACATTACCTTACTCACTCTGTTTAGCATATGGCCTCACTTAAGGCTTAAGAGGGTGTGAACAATGCTGAATTGTGTAGACAAAGAAGAGCTCTCTAGTAGGTGTACCAAAATGTTAAAAGGGTCATTTTCTCAAAAGGGGAGTTACAAGTTTCAAATCAGAATAACTTTCCCATTGTTACTCAACTGCAATGTATGAGATACCATTTTGTAGCTCTGAGTCTCTACTTTTATCCAATGTAAAACACACCATTTCAAATGTTTCTCTATAAGACTGAATCGAGGTGGTCGGTCACCTATGGTCTTTGGGATATGGAGCTTTTGGGTATTATGCAACATATTTGCTAGGTGTGGCAACCATCTCTGATCGTGCTTGATTGCAGGAATAATAGACCGTTGTGTTTGCGTGTAATGAATGCAATGTACAGTACCAGTCAAAAGTTTGGACACCAACTCATTCAAGGGTTTTTCTTTATTTTTACTATTTTCTACATTGTAGAATAATAGTGAAGACATCAACACTATGAAATAACAAATATGAAATCATGTAGTAAACAAAAACTGTTTTATATTTCTTCAAAGTAAAGTATTTCTTCAAAGTAGCCATCCTTTGCCTTGATGTGACCTTTTAACCCTTTGAAACAGCTGCTCTGACACCCGATATAAGGCACTTCCGGTTGTCACAGGAAGCTGAATATATATATCCTCTTTGGGACACGCTTTTACCGAATCCTGTTCTTTATGTTAAGAACTGACTGATTTACAGGGGGTTGAATGCAGTGTTTTTCCTGGTTTTCAAATAACCTGGTTTTCAAATATGTACCAGTTCATGAGAGATGCCTAATCACATATATGACATTTTGCGGGCTGTTTTTAACCTTTTAAAACAGCCCCTATGACCCCAATTTAAGGCACTTCCTGTTGTCACTGGAAGTATATATCCCCCTTCAACCTGATATCACGACTGCCCTCAAGGAACTTCACTGGACTTTATGCAAACTGGAAACCATATATCCAGAGGCTGCATTTATTGTAGCTGGGGATTTTTATTAAGAAAGTAAATTTGAGGAAAAGGTTACCTAAATTCTCTCAGTGTATCGACTGTAGTACTCGCGCTGGAAAACACTCAACTATTGTTACTCCAACTTCCGGGATGCATACAAGGCCCTCTCCCACCCTCCTTTTGGCAAATCTGACCATGACTCCATTTTGCTCCTCCCTTCCTATAGGCATAAACTCAAACAGGAAGTACCCATGCTAAGGACTATTCAGCACTGGTCTGACCAATTGGAATGCACAATTATTCTTTTTTTTACCTTTATTTAACTAGGCAAGTCAGTTAAGAACAAATTCTTATTTACAATGACGGCCTACCCCAGCCAAACCCGGATGACGCTGGGACAATTGTGCGCCGCCCTATGGGGCTCTCAATCACAGCCTGATGTGATACAGCCTGGATACGACCCAGGGATTGTAGTGACACCTCTTGCACTGAGATGCAGTGCCATAGACCGCTGCGCCACTCAGGAGCTTCAAGATTGTTTTGATCACGCGGTCTGGGATATGTTCCGAGTAGTACACTGGGTAATATTGGCGTGTACACTGAGACGGTTACTGAGTTTATTGGATATGTTGTATCTACTGTGACTATTAAACCTACCCTAACCAGAAACCGTGGATAGATGGCAGCATTCTCGCAAAACTGAAAGCCTGAACCACCACATTTAACCATGGCAAGGTGACTGGGAACATGGCAACATACAAACAGAGCAATCATTCCCTCCGCAAAGTATGGTAGCAAAATTACAAGATTATGTTTTGATACTGTTTTGTACTGAATGGTTGTTTTCATGCAATAGAGTAGGGTTCTTAGAATTATCTCTCTTCATTCTAAGCGAACTGAGAGGATTCTTTAGAAGCTTGGGCAGGCAACTGATTAAGTTATGGCTTGGTGATCAAAAACTTTACAGCCACATTCCATTCTATGATTAATGGTGCTTGTGAGACATATGCCTCCGGTCTGAATGAGCCTGCATTCATAGATAAGATGTGGTGTAAGATAGAGAGAGCCTGAAGGAATAGCGCAAACATCTCATTGTTAAATATTAAATAAAGATTCGTTTTTTTTTAAGAAATGGCAACGTCTCCCACCAATATTGTACGACAAAGGCAATCAAACGGACAAAACGTCAATATAGATACAAAGCAGAGACGCAATCCAACGACTCAGACACGAGACGTATGTGGCAGGGTCTACAGACAATCACGGACTGCAAAAGGAAAACCAGCCTTGTTGCGGACAATGACATCTTGCTTCTGGACAAGATAACCACGTTCTTTGCCCGGATAACACAGTGCCACCAGTGCGGCCAGCTAACAAGGGCTCTCCTTCTCTGTGGCCGGCATGAGTAAGACATTTAAACGCGTTAACCCTTGCAAGGCTGCCGGCCCAGACGGTATCCCTAGCCGCGACCAGCTGACTGTTGTGTTTACGGACATATTAAATCTCTCCCTATCCCAGTCCGCTGTCCCCACATGCTTCAAGATGGCCACCATTGTTCCTGTACCCAAGAATGCAAAGGTAACTGAACTAAATTACTTTCTCCCTGTAGCACTCACTTCTGTCATCATGAGAGACTAGTCAATGATCATATAACATCCACCTTACCTGTCATCCTAGACCAACTTCAATTTGCTTACCGCCCCAATAGGTCCACAGACAATGCAATCGCCATCACACTGCACACTGCCCTATCCCATCTGGACAAGAGGAATACCCATGTAAGAATGCTGTTCATTGAATATAGCTCGGCATAGTATCATCCAAGCTCATCATTAAGCTCTGCACAGGGCGAGGTCTGAATCCCGCCCTGTGCAATTGGGTCTTGGACTTACTGATGGGCCACCCCCAAGCGTTGAAGGTAAGAAAAAACATCTCCATTTGCTAATTCTCAACACTGGGGCCCCACAAGGGTGCGTGCTCAGCCCCCTCCTGTACTCCCAGTTCACCCATGACTATGTGGCCAAGCATGCCTCCAACTCAATCATCAAGTTTGCAGACAACACAACGGCAGCCCTCCGTACCTCTCTGAGGTGTTGGGTTAAATGTGGAAGACACATTTCAGTTGAATACGTTGAGTTGGACAACTGTCTAGGTATCCCCCTATCCATTATTTTCCTTTCCTTTAGTAGGCTTGATTACCAACAACGACGAGACAGCCTACAAGGAGGAGGTGAGGGATCTGGGAGTGTGGTGCCAGGAAAATAACCTCTCACTCAACAACAACAAAACAAAGGGGATGATCGTGGACTTCAGGAAACATGTACTATACTATACTATACTATCTGCTGTATCTTAGTCTATGCCGCTCTGACATTGCTCATGCATATATTTATATATTATTAATTCCATTCCTTTACTTAGATTTGTGTGTATTAGATATATGTTGTGACATTTGTTGATATTACTTGTTAGATATTGCTGTACTTTCAGAACTAGAAGCACAAGCATTTCCTTACACCCGCATTAACATCTGCTAAACACATGTATGTGACCAATAAAATGTGATTTGATTTAAACTGATAAAAAAGTCAGATTTTAGCACCCTTCTTGCTTTGTCAGTTGCAGTCAGTGACACACAGCATAACAAATCCTATCCTTTCTATCACATATGGATGCTGACAATCACAAAACTCTCAGAGCCAGCTTCTACTGTCCAATCAGAAAAATAAAGATGTTCTCTGCCATCCAATGAGAAAATACTGCAGTACTATATGCTCCCAATAGGGGGCCTACAAAAATAGACCCTGACAGTTTAACTTGATTTTCAAAGCAGGCATATTAGCATGCTATTTCCAGGCTATTCCAGTGGTTTTCCTCGTGAGGACCATGTTTTTGGACCTAACTTGTCCAAAAGGTCCACATATGGAAGGTGTTTATGCAAGATGAGGTCCCAATACAATCTCAAAAACAAGAACACACTCACCAAATACGGATGCATTCTCCCCAGCTTGTGTGACTGCAGGTTTTAAATACAATCATGACACACTACCCACTGGGCACAAACTGGTTGAATCAATGTTATTTCCATGTGAGCTATCCTCTGCAATGGGCTCAGGTGTCTATAACTCCACAGACAGAGAAAATAGGAGAGAGACGAGGATTGAGAGACAGAAACATAAGAGAGGAAGAGAGAGACCCAAAAGATACAAAATAAACGGAGAGAGGGGAACAGACAGAGAGAGAAAGCATGAGACAGAGAGGGAGAAATGAGAGAGAAAGAAGAATGACAGAGAGTGGGGGAGAACAATGAAGTGGGAGACAGAGAAATAAAGAGAGCCCGAGAGGAACATACCTTTATATAAGAGAGAGAAGTGAGTCAAAGTAAGTGAAGCCGGAAAAGTCAGACAGAAAGAATAAAACAGAACGAGTGAGACAAAGAGGGACTGTCAGAAGCCCCAATGCCACCCAACCTGTCAAGCCTCTCTCTACAATATTAATTACACCAGCCCAGGTGGTGAATAATTAAGCAGGCCTATTTAACAAGAGTGCATTATTTAGGAGTGGGCCCGGGCTTGTGTATATAACATGTTCGATAAGTACCGACTTTAGCTAATGAAAGGGTAAAGGGGTGAGACAGGAGTCAGTGACGGGTGGTTTGTGGATGGGGAGGGTAAGGTGGGGGGTATTGTTAGTGTGTGTGTGTGTGTACGTACAGCGGTTCCTCCTTTAAAAGTTGCAAGCTTACACTGCGGGACTTAGAGGTACCCAGCATCACGGTTTCATTGCTCCAGACCACCGCAAGGGGGAGTTAGAGCACTCATTATTTGTATTTTTTTTATTTCACCTTTATTTAACCAGGTAGGCCAGTTGAGAACAAGTTCTCATGCACAACTGCGACCTGGCCAAATAAAGCAAAGCAGTGTGACACAAACAACAACACAGAGTTACACATGGAATAAACAAACATACAATCAATAACACAATAGAAAAGTCTATATACAGTGTGTGCACATGAAGTAAGATTAGGGAGGTAAAGGCAGTATATAGGCTATAGTGGCAAAATAATTACAATTTAACAATTAAACACTGGAGTAATAGATGTGCAGAAGATGAATGTGCAAGTAGAGATACTGGGGTGCAAAGGAGCAATAAAAAAATAATAACAATATGGGGATGAGGTAGTGAGGAAGTGAGGTAGTGAGGAAAGGCGGACAAAGGAGGAGTTGACTTTGGGGGTGACCAGTGTAATATACCTGCTGGAGCGTGTGCTATGTGTGGGTGCTGCTATGGTGACTAGTGAGCTGAGATAAGGCGGGGCTTTACCTAGCAAAGACCTACAGATGACCTAGAGCCAGTGGGTTTGGCGACGAATATGAAGCGAGGGCCAGCAAACAAGAGCATACAGGTTGCAGTGGTGGGTAGTATATGGGGCTTTGGTTACAAAACGGATGGCACTGTGATAGACTGCATCCAATTTGCTGAGTAGAGTGTTAGAGGCTATTTTGTAAATGACATCGCCGAAGTCAAGGATCGGTAGGATAGTCAGTTTTACAAGGGTATGTTTGGCAGCATGGGTGAATTATGCTTTGTGGTGAAATTCCAGATTTAATTTTGGATTGGAGATACTTAATGTGACTCTGGAAGGAGTGTTTACAGTCTAACCAGACACCTAGGTATTTGTAGTTGTCCACATATTCTAAGTCAGAACCGTCCAGAGTAGTGATGCTAGATGGGCGGGCAGGTGTGGGCAGCAATCGGTTGAAGAGCATGCATTTAGTTTTACTTGCATTTAAGAGCAGTTGAGGGCCATGGAAGGAAAGTTGTATGGCATTGAAGCTCGTCTGGAGGTTTGTTAACACAGTGTCCAAAAAAGGGCCAGAAGTATACAGAATGGTGTCGTCTGCGTAGAGGTTGATCAGAGAATCACCAGCAGCAAGCCCGACATCATTGATGTATACAGAGAAGAGAGTTGGCCCGAGAAATGAACCCTGTGGAACCCCCATAGAGACTGCCAGAGGTCCGGACAGCAGGCCCTCCGATTTGACACTCTGTCTGAGAAGTAGTTGGTGAACCAGTCGAGGGAGATATTTGAGAAACCAAGGCTGTTGACTCTGCCGATAAGAATAGGGTGATTGACAGAGTCGAAAGCCGTGGCCAGGTCGATGAATATTGTCTTTTATGTCTTACTATGCATTTGAGTCCCAAGGTTTTTATTCAACCTATCACATCGAGTGGTTCCAATGACGAATTTGACGCGAGCCATCAGTCCCTGGTGACTTTCTTCAGCAAAGATGGCTGACAAAACGTTACAGTAGAAGCAAATGTAAGTAATTATAACGTCATAATGAGTCAATTTTGTTTTTTACAATTGATAGGAATATGTTAGTTACAGAAGAGACAAACGATTGTGCATAATGTGTTGTCATAAAATTTATTTACGAAAATTGCTATTTAGTAAGTTAGCTGACTAGCCAGCTGCCAGCTAGTGTTATGACATGGGTATGAAATTCTAATTCGTATTGTTTAATGTTTTAGGGACTCCTGAGAAAACCAGCAAACCAGGCTGTCATCTTATGAAACAGTGAATGTAAAGAATCTAGCTAGCTAAAGCATTTACTGCAAATTGAATGTATAATTGTGTAAGCTTACCTTGCTTACGGAAACCCAGAGGGTTTCGTTTTTTCTTGGAATAGAAACAAATGCTTCTCAAAGATGCCCTCTGGTGGTCAAACTAGCACAAACTTGCATTAACAGAAAAATGGCTGACAATTAGATAACGTGCCACAGAATGCTACAGCAGTCCGCAAGGTGTGCTGCAGTATGACACAACTTTTAAAGGAGGAACCACTGTACATATGTGTGAGAGAGGAGGGGCTACGTATGTGTGTGGGGATGTATTGTTAGCGTGTCTATGTGATGTGCGTGTGTCTTCCTGCCTACCTGTGTGTGTGAGCATGCATTGGCTGTCTGTGTGCTTGTTTGTGTGTGGATACAGGTTGTTTCTGAAACAAGAAAGACCTGCCTGTAATTGGATTCATGTGTGTCTTTAAACGATTATCATGTGTGCATGCCTGTGTGCATGCATGTGATGTCATGGCATTTGCATGTACGCGTGTTGGAAAGGATGTACTGGTACAGAACACAGTCCAGATTGGGCCTAAAACAGGCGATCCACTGGGGAATCATCATTCACGTAGTACCCATTCCTCTTGTGTTCGCAGGCTATTCAATTATTTTAGGATACATGTCAATAGTCTTCGCTTGCCTGATGGTAGAATTATTATGTTCTCAAAATACTTGACTCTTGCCATGTAAAAACGCCTAGAAGAAGCTGAGAACCATGCCCACTAGAATGTTGTACTGAAACATGAGGTACATGTAGGCTTCATTTATCTACCGTTGTAATTGATTGCAAATATACTCCATGTCTCCACAAAGTACTCAAAAAGTAACTCCGATTGCAAATTTCAGAAAGCTATTGATCGATATGACAAATCTTTGAGGTCTTGCCATGTAAAGTGTGATTGGAATTAATTCATTCCAATATAAGGATTCCTCAGCCACAACTAGGCCCCGTTCTTCATTGTCTATGTCGCTAATATTGTCTCTAATATTATCTACGTAGCATGTTGCTAATAGCATAGCCACCTTAGGCTGATGGATTAGCATTAGCATTTGGTTCTTTTGAGTTAGCATGCAAGCTATTTTGTTCTCGATTAAACATTCAGATAATGAGATTCCCACGAGGATAAGAAGTCTCCTCTCCTGCCTTAGAAGGTAACAGCGATAATAACACTTTCCTATTTCCCCCTGTTACGCATCTGTCTTGTGTGTGTGTGTATGTGTGTTTGTGTCACATGTGTGTATGTCGTTCTGTGTTTCTGACTGTGTGTGTATGTGTGTCTGGGACACAGAGTGCCAGTAGGGCAAACCTCTTCAAGATTAATCAATCCTGCAGTTGTGTGCGCGCTTCCTGGTAAATTGATGCAAGCAAAAAGTAAAAAGACTTATAAATAAATGACATAATAAATGACACAATAAATAATAGTGTTTGTGTTGTCTGTGGCAGGGGCGAGGCAATACGTTAGCAAGGGAAAGCAGATTTACGCTCACTGCACATTACAGAGAACGGACACCGTGCGAGACAATAAATATGCATTATAGTGGAGGCAGTAATACAACAGGACAGAAAAAAAGGGAAGGTGAAAAAGAGAGGGAAGACGAGAGATAAAAGGCGAAAACAAATCTCAGAGAGGTGAGTCGATGCTGCAGACGACGGCGTGGTGTGTCATTGTAATGATTTTTCTCCTGCCTTTGACCTGTGTTATGTCAAAGTGATGCCTTTTACCATTTTCACTACTTAGTTAAGCTGTACTGTGCAGGCCTGGTTACGCATCCACCAAAGTTGCTGGAGGGGGCTGGAAACTGTGATACAAATGTTCCAGTGTGTCATGTTGGTACTAAAAGTTAATGTCAGGTACAAAAGTTCATGTTGACACCGAAAGTTCCTTGGCAAATGACATTTGAATTAGAATTAAAATATAATTGTCATGGACCATTTGATGCCAGGCAACATGGAAGATCATTTTGAGAAAGGGTCTTGTCCAGGGGGTGTAATTGTACATCAAGCTTCTTCACGCTACAGAAACAGGAGTTAGATGCCTTGTGGGACATTCTGGCTTGGACAAAACTACTTTCTTACTGTGTATGTATATATATATATATATAAGACTCTGTGTATAAGACTGTGGGTCAAACAAGTGGACCACTGCCAACATAGCACACTGTACATAGCACACTGTAGAAAAGTAACACCAATAACAAACAGTCCAAAATGCTTTCAAAGCAGAACTCTAATACAACGACATAGATTAATGCTAGATCCAGTATAAAACACACTTAATTTCCCCCAGTTCTCCAGAATACGTTCAGTATGATTAAATTGTGCTTTTATTGTCGGAGAATGGTTGATAAAAAATGGCAACGTTTCTAACACTTTACACCAAACGCTTAAAGTATTTGAAAGATTGCAAATCATACTTGAACCCAGGTCTGTAATACAGTAACTAGCCTCTCCACTGCTAGGTCCTTCTGTATAAACTTTCTACTTAAGTGTCTAATTTCCTCTGTCAGGTTTATGCTGATAAAAGCAATATTGTCCTACAGCATATGAATTCGTCTCACAGACATAAGAGGGGGAGGAAGGGAGCAAAGCAGGGAGGGAAGGGGGAGAATGGAAGGAGAGGAGGAGGGAGGAAAGGAGGGAAGAGGAGGGGAGAGAGAAACGGGAGGGGAGAAAAAGTAGAAGGGGGAGGGAAGTGTGGAGAAGGGGAGCAGGGAGTAAGGAGGGAAGGAGGGAGAAGGGCACAGGATAAGGGGAGAGAGAAAGAGAAGGGGAAGGGAGGACAGGGAGAAAAGGGAGAGGGGGCAGCGTTGCCTTGTGCTTTTATTACGCTCGGCATTCGTTGTGAATTCATTATGCTGGCGCATGAGAGAGAGCAAAAGCTTCATTACACCCCATAATCTTCTTCCTTACAATAAGACGCAGACCCCCTTTCCAGTGTTTTTCATTCATTCATTCTATCATGGCATGCGAGCGCACTTACAGCAGGCTTAGGTAGGCACGCTCTGGCATACACACACATATAGAGCATGCGTAGACCAGCTGGCTGGTGTGTTTACGGACATATTCAATCAATCCCTTTCCCAGTCTGCTGTCTCCACATGCTTCAAGATGGCAACCATTGTTCCTGTTCCCAAGAAAGCTAAGGTAACTGAACTAAATGACTATCGCCCCGTAGCACTCACTTCTGTCATGATGAAGTGCTTTGATAGACTAGTCAAGGATCATATCACCTACACCCTACCTGATAGAATAGACCCACTCTAATTTGCTTACCGCCCCAATAGATCCACAGACGATGCACTTTCCATCCCATCGCACACTGCCCAATCCCATCTGGACAAGAGGAATACCCATGTAAGAATGCTGTTCATTGACTACAGCTCAGCATTCAACACATAGTACCCTCCAAACTCATCATCAAGCTTGAGACCCTGGGTCTCAACCCCGCCCTGTGCAACTGGGTCCTGGACTTTCTGACGCGCCGCCCCCAGGTGGTGAAAGTAGGAAACAACATCTCCAACCCCCTGATTCTCAACACCAGGGCCCCACAAGGGTGCGTGCTCAGCCCTCTCCTGTACTCCCTTTTCACCCATGACTGCATGGTCATGCACACCTCCCAACTCAATCATCAAGATTACAGACGACACTACCGTGGTAGGCTTGATTACCAACAACAACGAGACAGCCTACAGGGAGGAGGTGAGGGCCTTCAGAGTGTGGTGTCAGGAAAATAACCTCTCACTCAACATCAACAAAACAAAGGAGACTATCGTGGACTTCAGGAAACAGCAGAGGGAGCCCCTCCCCATCCACATTGATGGGACAGCAGTGGAGAAAATGGAAAGTTTTTAAGTTCCTCTGCATACACATCACGGACAAACTGAAATGGTCTACCCACTCAGACAGAGGCGCAACAGCACCTCTTCAACCTCAAGAGGCTGAAGAAACTTGTCCCTTAAAACTCTCACAAACTTTTACAGATGCACAATCGAGAGCATCCTGTCGGGCTGTATCACCGCCTGGTACGGCAACTGCACCGCCAACAACCGCAAGGCTCACCAGAGGGTAGTGCGGTCTGCAAAAATCATCACCGGGGGCAAACTACCTGCCCTCCAAGACACCTACAGCATCTGATGTCACAGGAAGGCCAAAAAGATCATCAAGGACAACAACCACCTGAGCCACTACCTGTTCAACCCCTATCATCCAGAAGGCGAGGTCAGTACAGGTGCATCAAAGCAGGGACCGAGAGACTGAAAAACAGCTTCTATCTCAAGGCTGTTAAACAGCCATCACTAACATAGAGAGGCTGCTGCCAGCATACTTACTCAAATCGCTGGCCACTTTAAATAAATGGATTTAATAATGGTGTCACTAGTCACTTTAAATAATTACACTTTAATAATGTTTACATATCCTACATTACCCATCTCATATGTATATACTGTATTTTATACCATCTATTGCATCTTGCCTATGCCGCAGGAGCGCGCACACAGGAGCACGCATACACGCGTGCACACATACACACACAGAGGCAGCACAATACACACTACCCTCTTGATTGGTATTAATCCAATATAGCCTGGTGGATATACTGTATATATGTTTCACCACCTGTACCTTTATACAGTATATCCTTGTGTGTTACTCAGAATGTATGGCGTCACTTTGAAAGGCCACATATGGTAAAGTACAGCCTGTTTCCTAGATGACTTAATGGGAAAAACATCTAGTCTGAGAAAACGGGTATGTGCTAGCTCACTCAAGTGTTGGCTCAGTCCCCTGCTTGGAGGGCTTAGCAGTACCTTGGCTGATCTTAGCGCACCAGAGTGGGAGATTACATGGATAAACTCCCCTCTCCACTCCCCACTTCACATGCCTGGGATCAGTTCAGGCTCAGCCCAGGCTGAGCTAGGGACTACATGCCAATGAGACAATGGGCTCTACTTTAGCAAACCTAACGCAATGGTCAATCTAAGCACTGGCGGTAGGGTTATAGATTCAGGGCTGTGTCAGAAATATTTTTGCTATTTTCACAACCACAATTATTGATGCAGTTGCTGACGTTGATGCGAAAGGGCTGGGTTTTGATGAATTAACAAGTTGTGGGTGTGTCGAGGATTGGTCAATCACTGGTCAATCAGAACGTGCTCCTTGATATGTGGTTGCTTAAGGTTGTGTATTTACAGTCTTTTATGTATTGCCTTGAAATCAACTCCAATTCCAATCTTAGTCCGGTATAGGTTGTTATTAAACAGTTTACAGAAACAAAACATCTAAATGTAGAACTATCCCATCTAAATGCGTTAGCTTGAACCTGTTTGCAGTCCACATTGCTCTTGCAGTGCATCAAAGTAATTGCATGGCATGAAAATATATACAAAACATTCACACTGATATAGAAGCTAGGCCTAGTGTAAATTGCATTATGGCTGAGCATTGACATGCCAAATGTTGTCAATAAGCAAGATTAAATTGATTATTGATAAGGCCTGAAAATAATAATTAGAATCAAATTCTAAACAAAACAATAACTTGTTCTAAACAGGCTATGTCTAAATACAAAGCAGACTGTGGACGGTGTTACGGACATCCAAACCTTTCACAGTAGCTGGAGAAAGATTCAATATCAAGGGAGAATGTCCACTCACTGTTATATTGCTCTAAAATAAGTTTTATATACAGTGGTTCCTCCTTTAAAAGTTGCAACCTTACACTGCGGGACTTAGAGGTGCCCAGTGCCATGGCTTCATTGCTCCAGACCACCACATTAGAGCACTCATTATGAAGGTTTTTATGTGACCAATATTTGGCCGCCTTTCCTTCCAGTTCTCTACTGCCAATGACTGAAACTAATTGTAAAAATCACTGAAGCTGGAGACTCATATCTCCCAACTTTAAGCATCAGCTGTCAGAGCAGCTTACAGATCATTGCACCCATCTGTAAATAGCCCATTCAACTACCTCACCCCCATATTGGTATTATTATTCAAAAAAAATTGCTCCTTTGCACCCCAGTATCTCTACTTGCACATACACCTTCTGCACATCTACCATTCTAGTGTTTAATTGGTATATTGTAATTACTTTGCCACCATGGCCTATTTATTGCCTTTACCAGCCTAATCTTACCTCATTTGTACACACTGTATATAGACTTATCGATTGTGTTATTGACTGTACATTTGTTTATTCCATGTGTTCTTGTTTGTGTCGTACTGCTTTGTTTTATCTTGGCCAGGTCGCAGTTGCCAATGAGAACTTGTTCTCAACTGGCCTACCAGGTTAACTTTTTTAGGATAGGGGGCAGTATTCGGAATTTTGGATGAGAAGCGTGCCCAAAGTAAACTGCCTGTTACTGAGGCCCAGAAGCTAGGATATGCATAGAAAACACTCTGAAGTTTCTAAAACTGTTAAAATAATGTCTGTGAGAATAACAGAACTGAACAATAACAGAACAGAACTGAGATGGCAGGCAAAAATCTGAGGAAAATCCATCCAGGAAGTGGGATGTTTTTGATGTGTCTAGTCTTCAATTGAATTAGGCATTGCCCCCTATCCTAAAAAAGTTTACCTGGTAGGCCAGTATCCATTGGGTTAGGACCTAGATTGCAGTTCCAATGACTTTCACTAGATGTCAACAGTCTTTAGACAATGTTTCAGGCTTGTATTCTGAAAAACGAGGAAGAATGAGAGCCTTTTCTACGTGGCATGCAGAATGAAGCAGAGCTCCTTTGCGCGCGTGACCGATAGCGAGCCCTTCGTTCTTTGCCCTTTCTATTGAATACACTCTTGTCCGGTTGAAATATTATTTATTATTTTGACAATAGACAACCTGAGGATTAATTATAAACATTGTTTGACATGTTTCGACGAACTTTACCGGTACTAATTGGATATATTAGTCTGCCTGTTGTGACCGCCTTTGAGCCAGTGGATTACTGAACAAAACGTGCCAACAAAACTGAGTTTTTGGGACATAAAGAGGAACTTTATCGAACAAAACAAACATTTATTGTGTAACGGGGACTCTTGTAAGTGCAACCAGATGAAGATCATCAAAGGTAAGTGATTAATATTATCGCTATTTCTTACTTTTGTGACTCCTCTACTTTGCTTGAAAATATTTGTATGCTTTTGTAAGCGGGGCGCCGTCCTCAGATAATCGCATGGTGTGCTTTTGCCGTAAAGCCTTTTTGAAATCTGATACAGCGGCTGGATTAACAAGAAGTTAAGCTTTATTTTGATGTATAACACTTGTATTTTTATGAATGTTAAATATTTATAATACTGTATTTTGAATTTCACGCTCTGCAATTTCACCAGATGTTGTCGGTGCGCCAAACCGGTTAAATAAAGGTTAAATAAAAATATATATAATAAATAATAATAAAAACTTCAAGTCTGAATGGCATTAATGAATCCTATGGATAGAGTAGAATATAATAACTTTCTTGTGCCAAGGATGCAAGTCCTATATACATGTAGTGTAGTTATTACAACGCATGATATCCCCACATTGTTGCCTGTACATTGAACCTATTCACTGATCATGTACTCTTCCTTGGCAAATAAAGATGTGGTTCAGGTATAAATCCCTGAGACATTCTTTTTCAGTCATATCCAATACCATGTGTATTAAACTCCATTCTGTGAATGATGCTGTGTCTGCATGTATGTATTAAAATTATATACTTCAACAGTGTTTACTCCTGGGACATCAATGATTACACATTGTAACTATGCAATAGACATGATTTAAGTAAAAGCTGATTTGTAATTCATATATACAGAAATAAAAACCTATGCATAACTAACTCCCTTCATCTGCATTAATCTGACGACACAAGATAATATTTCAATGAGATACTTAATTTCAACCAGTGGAGAATGTGAAACGCTTTATTGAAAGAAGTGCATTATCCAGGTGTAATAAATACATAATACATGCATTCTAATTATGATAATTAATTAATTATGATATTACAAGTTCAATCTGTACTTCAATGCACATATGTTGTGCATTATAAAACGAGGAAGAAAGACGAGGTGTAGAAGACAGAAAGAACAAATGGTAAGAACAGAGGCAGACAGCATATGATTAATGGATTACAGTGCTACAGTGCTACCCTAACAGATGGATAGAGAGAGAGAGCATGATTAAGCCTTGGTTTTTTTATCTAACACGGTCAGTCATCATAATCATCAGGAGGTGAAATGCAAAATTGACCTTGGATCATTAACTCTGGAACTACTACATCTCTGTCTGTATTTCAATGTAAAGCATCTCTTTAATATTACCTCCTGTTGACCCAACCAAGTGACCTCTCACCTATGATCATTCTGTGACCTCTGTGTCAGCCAGTTCAGATGTGGGAGGGGTTCACCAACACAGCTGATATAACCTAGAGGATTTAGGGAGAAGGGGAGAGGGATGAAGTGAAGGAGAGAGACTGTTATTGTATGTGTGTGTGGTCTCACCTTGTGTCCACACTAAGTGGCTACAGTGTACTTAATGCTGAAAAACAGACACGAGGACAAACAATAGAAGATAAACAAATAGGACATGGCCTGCTTATGAGTTGCCATGAATGAAAGTTTGTTTAATTCAACTGAAAATGTCGAGAACAGGTGTTCACAGCTAAATGCTTTTGGTGAGTTTGAGAATAATAATTGCATGATTTATCGTTCTACGGTATGTAATATAGTAGAATCTTATGAACCGATACTGAATCGTAGGAGCTAACTACTAGCTATGTAAAAGCTGAACGGAAGAACACCCAGTGCTGCTTACCTGAGATGCCATCATCACACAGTCCTTCTTCGTGGGTGTCCGCTATGACTTCCTTTGTGGCGGAAAAAAGTTGTTTTCGGAACAATTATTTTTGATTGAAAATAAAAAAGGTTTTCTTTCGACAAAAAGACACAAATGTACCTCCATAGCATATAACAATTTGCCTGTGAATAACTACAACTTCATACAAACTTGCAGAATTCTTGAAGAACAACCGAAGGTGCGGCCATATCCTGCCAGCACGCCCACAAGCAAGCCACTCAGGTGCAAAATGATGACGGGTGGAAGAGGGCGAGGAACTAGATGGGAATAACAACAATTTGTTGCAAGTTGGTGAGGGGGGCTAATAGCTAAACAATAGACGATTCAACCTTTACTAAAACATAGTCTAAAAACCAAGCTAAGGTCAGAATGCTCAATCAACCCTACTCCTCGGCCCGAATGTCCAGTGTGCTCTCCGAGAGCGAAATGGTTTGAATTTACAAACTGACAATCTGACAAAGCTCTGAATTTACGAGTTATACAGTTGTACAGCGCCATATTTTCTGGTCCATCCTAACAGAAACCCAGAAGGTTTTTTGTTTTTCATGGAATAGAAACACCAAATATTAATCAAATTAATTAAGCAATTACCATTCAAAAGTTTGGACACACCTCCTCATTCCAGCATTTTAATTTTGTAAAACTATTTTCTACATTGCAGAATAATAGTGAAGACATCACAACTATGAAATGACACATATGGAATCCGTTAAGAACTAATTCTTATTTACAAGGACAGCCTACTCCTTACTCCCCATTGCATTGGATGATTGAACCTCGGTCTCCCTTCCGCACGACAAAGGGATTCTTTAGCTAAATAGCCCAGTACTGTACTGCTGACCGTCACGTTGTACAGTGCCATATTTTCGGTTCCATCCTAACAGAAACCCATACGATTTTTCATTGAATAGAAACACCATAGTATTAATCAAATAAATGAAGCAAATACTAAGTGAAAAGTTTGGACACACCTACTCATTCCAGGATTTTTTTATATTTTTACTATTTTCTACATTGTAGAATAATATTGAAGACATCACAACTATGAAATAACACATATGGAATCAGTTAACCTCTAGCGTCGAGCAATCCCGTATCCGGGAGCGTAATCATAGCCTCAAGCTCATTACCATAACGCAACGTTTCCTATTCATGAAAATTGCAAATGAAATTAAATAAATATATTGAAACACAAGCTTAGCTTTTTGTTAACAACACTGTCATCTCAGATTTTCAAAATATGCTTTAACCAAAGCTACACAAGCATTTGTGTAAGAGTATTGATAGCCTAGCATAGCGTTAAGCCTAGCATTCAGCAGGCAACATTTTCACAAAAACAAGAAAAGCATTCAAATGAAATAATTTACCTTTGAAGAACTTCGGATGTTTTCAATGACGAGACTCTCAGTTCGATAGCAAATGTTCATTTTTTCCAAAAATATTATTTGTGTAAGAGAAATAGCTCCGTTTTGTTCATCACGTTTGGCTAAGAAAAAAAAACGAAAATGCAGTCACTTACAACGCCAAACTTTTTTCCAAATTAGCTCCATAATATCGACAGAAACATGGCAAACGTTGCTTAGCATCTATCCTCAAGGTGTTTTTCACAATTCTATTAGATGAAAAATAATTCCTGGCAGTCGGTTTCTCATCAGGGGCAAACGGAAAAATACTGCAGCTGGAGATTACGCAATAATTGCGACGGAGGACACCAAGCGACCACCTGGTAAATGTAGTCTCTTATGGTCAATCTTCCAATGATATGCCTACGAATACGTCACAATGCTGCAGACACCTTGGGGAAAACGTGGAAAAGGTAAGCTGACTCCTAGCTCCTCCACAGCCATATAAGGAGTCATTGCCATGAGGCGGTTTCAAAAAATGCAGCACTTCCTGATTGTATTTTTATCTGGGTTTTTTCTGTAACATCAGTTCTGTGGCACTCACAGACAATATCTTTGCAGTTTTGGAAACGTCAGAGTGTTTTCTATCCAAAGCTGTCAATTATATGCATAGTCCAGCATCTTTTCGTGACAAAATATCTTGTTTAAAACGGGAACGTTTTTCATCCAAAAATTAAAAGAGCGCCCCCTATATCGAAGAAGTTAAGATCGAATTCTTATTTACAAGGACAGCCTACTCCTTCCTCCCCGTCGGAGAATTGAACCCCAGTCTCCCGCGTGCCTGCAATATGGAAGACTAGTAATAGTAAAAAGAAAGAAAAACCCTTGAATGAGTAGGTGTCCAAAAGTTCGACTGGTACTGTGTATGTGACTGTCTGGTTTAAACCCGGGTCGCCTGTGCATCCCAGGACTGTGTCAGCCTGCTGAGTTAAAGTCTAGGCATTAGCTAGGTGAGCTTACATAAGTCTTCAGATGTCAGAAAATGGTTTATCAAGCCATGTTAACCCCACATACAGTGCCTTTGGAAAGTTTTCAGACCGCTTGACTTTTTCCACATTTTGTTACATAACAGCCTTATTCTAAAATGGATTAAATAAAAACATTTCCTCAGCAAAATCTACACACAATACCCCATAATGACAAAGCAAATATAGGTTTTTATACATTTTTGCAAATGTATGCAAAATGAAAAACAGAAATACCTTATTTAAATAAGTATTCAGACTCTTTCTATGAGACTAGAAACTGAGCTCAGGTGCATCCTGTTTCCATTGATCATCCTTAAGATGTTTCTACAACTTGATTGGAGTCCATCTGTGGTAAATTCAATTGATTGGACATGATTTGTAAAGGCACAAACCTGTATATATATTAGGTCCCACAATTGACAGTGTGCATGTCAGAGCAAAAAACAAGCCATGAGGTCGAAGGAATTGTCCGTAGACCACAAAGACTCTTCCTAGAGCTGGCCACCTGGCCAAACTGAGGAATCAGGGGAGAAGAGCCTTGGTCATAAAGGTGACCAAGGTGTCACTCTGACAGAGCTCTAGAGTTCCCCTGTGGATATGGGAGAACCTTCCAGAAGGACAACCATCTCTGCAGCACTCCACCAATCAGGCCCTTATGGTAGAGAGGTCAGACAAAAGCTGCTCCTAAAGACTCTCAGACCATGAGAAACAAGATTCTCTGGTCTGATGAAACCAAGATTGAAGTCTTTGGCTTAAGTGCCAAGCGTCACATCTGGTGGAAACCTGGCACCATCCCTACGGTGAAGCAAGGTGGTGGAAGAATCATGGTGTGGGGACTTTTTTCAGGGGTAGGGACTGGGAGACTAGTCAGGATCGAGGCAAAGATGAACAGAGCAAAGTACAGAGAGATCCTTGATGAAAACCTGCTCCAGAGCACTCAGGACCTCAGACTGGGGCGAAGGTCACCTTCCAACAGGACAACGACCCTAAGCACACAGCCAGGACAATGCAGGAGGGGCTTCGGGAAAAGTCTATGAATGTCCTTGAGTGGCCCAGTCAAAGCCCAAACTTGAACCCAATCGAACATATCTGGAGAGACCTGAAAATAGCTGTGCAGCAAAGATCCCCATCCAACCTGACTGAGCTTGAGAGGATTTGCAGAGAAGAATGGAAGAAAATCCCCAAATACAGGTATGCCAAGCTTGTAGCGTCATACCCAAGAATACTTGAGGCTCTAATCACTGCCAAAGGTACTTCAACAGAGTACTGAGTACAGGGTCTGAATACTTATGTAAATTCAATATTGCCATTTTTTTTTTCAAAAAAATAGTTTTTGCTTTGTCATTATGGGGTATTATGTGTAGATTGATGATGGGGGGAAACAATTTAAATCAATTTTAAAATAAAGATGTAACATAACAAAATGTGGAAAAGGTCAAGGGGTCTGAATACTTTCCGAATGCACCGTACATAACCCATAATCTAGCCCTGTATAGTATGTGGACACCCTGGATGAATACCCTGGCCTCCAATCATCCAACAACAAGATATTTCACCATGTAACAATACGAGTCATAACATTTATCTCATCCAACACGAGCTACAGAAAACGTAAACACATAACCCAAAACAATGCCCTTTGCCACACCATAGCATTGAGCAGCCATGTGAATAAGATACAATACAGCCAGAACCACCCACCCCTCTCTCTCTCTCATTGACTCAAAGCAGGAGTCAATCAATGGGCCTGTGTCGCTGTAATAGCCTCATTATTTATGGATGAGACCGGGCAGCACGCATGGCAAAGACAAAAGGAGAAAGAAACCAGGACACAATCTCTACAGATTTTAGTCATGGCCAGGCCGAAGTGTGAGGATGTGTGGGTGTGTGTAGTGGGGGGGAATTAATGTGTGCATGTGTGCATGGGACTCACAGTTCATGTGAAGCTGAGATTGAGGAGGATGTAGTGAGAGCCAGAGCAGCACAGCTAATTAAAGGGAGAGAACTGGGTCTTTATCAGATGCAAAGTGCCCTATTAAAAATAAAAAATATGTGGGAATGAGTTGGGCCCCTGCAGAGGGAGAAGCAGTGTGTGTGTGTGTGTGTGTGTGTGTGTGTGTGTGTGAGCGTGCATGCCTGTGTGAAGCATATACACTGTGCCCAATAGAGAGAGACAAGCTGCGGGAGAAATAAACTCTCTCTCGCTCCCTTTCTTTCTCTCTCTTTCTCCCTTGATTGTTCTCTCTCCCTCCGCTCAGTGATAGCGAGGCCTCTCCAGTGTCACTTGAAAGGACAACTATTGTGCCACCAATCTATTTGAAGAGGGCTACATCGTAACATAGGACATTCTGATATACTCCCCGTCAGCGTAGTCTTATACTCAGAGTACAGACAATCTACATCCCAAATTGCACCCTATGCCCATAGTGCTTAGTTAAAAAAGTAGTGCACTATATACAATCGTGGCCAAAAGTTTTGAGAATGACACAAATATTAATTTCCACAAAGTTTGCTGCTTCGGTGTCTTTAGATATTTTTTGTCAGATGTTACTATGAAATACTGAAGTATAACTACAAGCATTTCATAAGTGTCAAAGGCTTTAATTGACGATTACATGAAGTTCATGCAAAGAGTCAATATTTGCAGTGTTGACCCTTCTTTTTCTGCGGAATCGATTTGGAAGGGGAGGGTCCGTCATGGTCTGGGGCCGTGTGTCACAGCATCATCGGACTGATGATGTCATTGCAGGCAATCTCAATGCTGTGCGTTACAGTGAAGACATCCTCCTCCCTCATGTGGTACCCTTCCTGCAGGCTCATCCTGACATGATCCTCCAGCATGACAATGCCACCAGCCCTACTGCTCGTTCTGTGCATGATTCCCTGCAAGACAGGAATGTCAGTGTTCTGCCATGGCCAGCGAAGAGCCCGGATCTCAATCCCATTGAGCTCGTCTGGGACCT